>NW_024349801.1:11708235-12383301 GCF_902729225.1 Pteropus medius
TTCCCTAATAGTTGTTTTTTTTTTTAATTTTGAACAATTCTAAATTTGTAAACTAATTATGTAATAGTAAAGTGTTTTTTACACTTTGAAATATCCCACTCTGAAATGATTCTAGATAAATATTAAAGAGGAAATGAAAAAAATCCTCAGCTCCATGAAGATATTAATTTTTAAATTACAAATTTTCATTATTTTGTCTTACAACAAAGTCTATTGCATAAATACTTAAATCCAAATCTTAAAAATGTAGATAAATATCCTTTTTTAAAAAAGGAAATAAAAATAGTGAAATGTTGTAAGAATAAAAGTCAAAATATGTTTTTAGTGGCAAAGTGGAAGGATTGTGATGCTGGACCTCAAAAGCTTATCTACTTATTATGTAGTATTAAGTAAGTCATCTAACCTCTCTGGTCCTTAGTTTTCCCACTAATAAAACAAGAGAGGACTATCTTACTGGTTTCTAAGCAAAGTATGGAAGACTCTCTAGAGCTAGAAAAACACCAAAAGGGTCTGTGAAGCAAAAAATAAACTGCGTATTCAACCATATCTATCACTAGAACTTCAAATTAACTCTTTGGTGAAAAAGTAAAAACTGACTTCAAAGTGTTAGATCTCTTTCTACCCACTATAAGCCAACAAGTAGGTATACTGTGAAACGTGCTTGTGTGTATTATGTAAATTTTATGTGTACAGTTTTTCCATAAACATCTAATGAATATATTAAAAATGTTTTAAATTGTACACCTGTGTGATAGAACAAGCCTTGGATACTGATGTAATTATTTATATAAAGGAACAGATTGGCTTTGCCGAATTCAGTGACTTCTAAACTTTGTCTCTAAGTTTCTATCATTTCAAGGCTGTCTTGATTAAGATGTAGGAGGGAATTAAGTTTATTCAAGTTGGATTAATGAAATGCTGATTTGAACAGTATTATCCCACAGTATTTAGTATTTCTCCTTCGCTTTTATAAAATTGTTTCCTTATTCCTTGAGTATAATATATGACTATTTTACAGAAAGTACTTATATAGAGTATTTCAGAACCACGCATGTGGCCATTTTATATCCATTGCAGTATTTTGAAATTATGGTTTCATTATCTCTTGGCCTGTTTTTTAGAGAGAAAAATATGTGTATCACCACCATTATAAGTTTTAGAGGCTTTGAAACACTATTGAGATTGAAGTGCTATGCTTGCAAAAAAAATAGATTCTAACAAATGGCATGCTTTGAATTTTCCTTTCTCCTGCCTTTTTATTCATTTTTTTTTTTTATTATTATTCTTACATGGTGTTCTGAAGCAGTTACAATGAATCATGGGGCTGAATTCAGTTTTGCAAATATGCTAAAAGAAATTATCAGGCACTTCACTTCATCTAGAAATATCACCCAAGGAAAAAATAAAAAATAAACCTTTGCTAGCTAGTGTTGCACAATGAGCCAAAAGAATTGAATCAGTATTATTCCTTTCCTGAAGGTATTTGACAAACACAGAATTGTACGATCTCTGAGAAAGGAACTATTTGTAATTTTTTTAAAACATAGTTACCTTTGTATTCATTACTTAGTGAGAGCCATGGCCTGCGGTCAGTAAAAGTGGGTAAAGAGCAGTGTATGCACAGAACACACATGATGGGCCCTGTTTAAAGTCTTATGCTTGAGACATGGATGATGTTTAAACATTTGCTCTGGGAAACCGAGTGGCCTGCAGGTATCTTCACTGAGATCCACAGATGGTAGAAACTGCTATCTGCCATCCAAAGATGGTAGCCAGGACCCACTGTCACCTTTGGATGTAATGAAAGGTGTTGGCCTGGTGACATTTCTCCAGTGCAGCTTCATGGGTCACATGAACAGCACCCCCAGTGATGATTTATAATGTCTCTGTCCACAGGTGGCAGCTTACAAATAGCTGCTTATATCTTGTTTCAAGTTCTAAATGTTATTAATTTATAACTAAGAAAAACTTTCAGTTGGCAGTTTCTTCCTGACAACATGTTCTATCATAACTGTAAAAAACGTCAAGCTGGCTTTTGATTATCCAGAGACTGACCTTTCTGTATGGTTATTTTGCAGGATATTTGCTTATCAACCAGTTTCCTATAAACCATCCCAAGAAACTTTGGCTTTCAAATCAAAGAACGAGGAGGAAAAAGGAGGGTAGACATTAACAAAGACCATTTGATGCCTTGGCTTCACCTCTGTGAAACTTTGAGATGGTAGGTAAACCACTGGCCACGTGAGTTTCAGGAATTACTTATCCATTAGTCTAGCTATATTTTCAATTAGCACAAATAGCAAGAAACCATATCTTATGATATTGTGAAATAGTGGAAAAACTTTCAAATCTGAGTTAACGTGGAATCTGACTATGTCCTACATATTTACTCAGGTCACTACTGTTTAGACTTCTGAGTATTTTCATTTTATATGAATTATTAATAAACTATACATATTCTTAGACAGTATCAATGTGAATAAATTTTTAGAAACTTTCTATACCTCTTGCTTAATATTTTCACTATTTCAATAAATACTTTATTTCCATTAAGAGGCCCAGGTTTCAAATTAAATATGAACAATAATGCAAGAATTAGTTTCCCTTTATATGGCAAGAAAACTAATTTCATAGATAGATAGAGACATAGACATGGCCATAGATACAGATATGGATAGGCATTCATGTATGCCTTTAGGGTAATATATACGTAGTTCAGTTGTTTGAGTCATTTTTCTTTAGCTGAAACTGTTTAGGTTTCTGTAGCTGTTAGGTAAACTTTGAAAGTTACCTTCTTTGTGATCATTGTTCTTCTAATTCCTCTCTGCAGGGACCGAAAATTCCAAAACTCTAGAAAGACTCAGAACATGCTCCTCCATTCCCTTCAGTTTGTTTTAATGATTGCAATGAAATTATAGATATACTGCTTCCTTTTCCCTCTTGAAAGAAGTGGGGAGATAAAAGCAGACAACTGACATTAAATTGCCAAATTAAAGGTAAAATTTGGAACTTCTTACCTGCCAAAATAATGTTTTTTATAACATTAAATTTAAATTCTCTAGGAATAGCTGCTTTTTAAAAAGTGCCCTTAAATTGCATGCTTTCATGCCACTAAACATTTATTTTCTTCAAGTATATCAAGAAGTTATTCATACAGAGCCTTATATTATTTTTAATCATAAAACACAACTAGGCTTATTGAAAATGAATACATTCCGTAGTTTGATGCATTATAAAATGCTGTGCTTTGCTTTTATGGAAAAAGTCTTTTCAGTGTAACTTTGGCTTATGAATATTATAACAGTCCTTTTCTGTTCACATTCAGTGAACTGAGACAACCTTCACTCTAGTATTTGGAGTCTCCTTCCATGAATTTGTCTTAGGAGAACGCATATGCAATGGTTGAATGTCTCTGAAGAAAAAGCAGTACAGAAAGTTCATAACCTTTATGAGTGCTCTGGGTTTTGTTTTTATTTTTCAGTATATATCAGGCAAAATTTTTCATATGTTCACTTTTCAAAGAAAGGTTAGATTTCACAATCAGAGTAGATAGTGCTATTTTTCTCACCAAGAAAAATTGATTTTGGCATATGACATACATAATAATTATCTTCCTTAATTAACAGCCCATTCGGAATATTGTTGTCACTTAGGTCATATAACCTTTTGCTTTCTGATTAGTTCAAATAGTTTATCTAGAAAATATTATAGGATTCTCTTTCAAATCACTGAGTAAAAATTATTTTGTTAAACGTGTGAATTTGTAAACTGTAAATCAGAGAATATCCAAATGGTGGAAAGTATTGTTAAGTCTAGGGTCAGGAAGGGTAAGAACTCCATGCTTGGAGAAATAGTTTCCTACCTCTTTCTTGTCACTTGATAGTAATGTATGTAACTGCTGAGTCAGAAGAAAAGGAGCTGATAACCAATCAAATAGCTTTTATTAATGCAAAATATTTTTAGGTCAGAAGAACAAATAAAATGGGATCTGGGCTTAATCCCAGGGTGGTGGTCTCCACCGAGGGATGTGCTGGGAGCTGCCAGCAGCCAGTATTCCCAAGCGTGAATCAACCCTGATGCGAGCCTCTGGCAGAACACTGCAATATCCACCACAACCTCTAGGAGAGCCCTTCTTTTTCTGTCACTCTGGAGCCATTATGACCCAGAACAAGTCAACATTCCTCAGAAGTATTTAGATACCTTCCTAAGACCATACACTCTGAACTTTGGATTCCCGGTAAGTGAAAACAGGAATACATGGTCAGATAGTTTGTCTTCAATCCTGTGCATCTCTTGCAGGAAGAAACTATCCATAAAATCCTGGGCTGGAGGCCATCCGGCAATATATCTACCTGGCCATGAATGTGATTTCAGCTTTCATCCACTCCCCCGGCTGGACCTGTCATTCTGGGTATGATAACCTTAACATTTTTAGCTAAAGCCTCCTCTTTCAGCATCACAGGTGATTTATGAAGGTAGACTTTTTCATATGGACATATTGAAGACCTGTCAGATTGTGTTGATTAAGTACTCAGGCTCAAGAGGCACACTGCCATGGTTAAAAATAAGATGGGAAAGCATACCACCTTGGAGTCTGTCAGCGACTTCTCTGTGCTTTAGTTTAGTTTCCTAATAAGTAAATCAGGAATGATGATAGTAAAAACAATTACACCTACCTTAAAGGGTTGTTTCAAATATTATATGAAGTTAATCTATATAAGATACACGGCAAAATCTGGACTGTGGTAAACACACACTTCCTACTAGAATACTTTAAATTATAGTAAAATTATACTCTAAAAATAACTATTTGCTTACAGCAACCTATAATCATACTCAATGTATTTTTATAGCATCCCTGAACTAGAGATGCAATCAACACAGAGATACAAGAGTTTAAAAGCTGGGGCCTCAGATAAGTTAAGATTTATCCTCAAACTCGTCTCTAACCACTATTCTAAGAATATCGGTCCAGGATGGGGATAGGGGTCTGAGCACTCAGAGGAGGCACCCAAACTAGCCTGGTAGGCTGGGACATCTGGGGCAAGAGTAAGTGAGGAGGCAGCTGGTAGGCTATGTTTTCTAGGTTGGTATATTAGTTTGCTATCACTGCCCTAACAAATCACAACAAACTTCGTGGCCTTAAACAATTTAAATGTATTGTCTTAGATTTGTGGAGACCAGAAATCTGAAATGGGTCTCAACAGAGGAAATAGCAGCATATTGGCAGAGTTGTGTTCCTTCTGGTGGCTCTAGGGAAAAATCTATTTTTTTTTTTTTTTTGCCCACATTCCTTGGCTCATGGCCCCTTCCTCCATCTTCAAAGCTGGCAACTACAGGTAGTGTCCTTTTCACATCACACTGCGTTAGTCTTACCTACTGTCAGCCTCTGTCTTCCAATTGAAGGAAAATTGTTACTACATTGGGCTCACCTGGATTGGGCTTTCTACATTATAAGCTTAGCTCGTTAGCAACCATAATGCCACCTACAACTTAAATTCTCCTTCCACGTGAAAGGTAACGTAATCACAGGATCTGGGAATTAGGACATGGTCACCTGTGGGAGGTCTTCATGCTGCTTACCACTGCAGGCTGAATGTTAATTAATCTAAGGAATACAGTAGGGAAGGAAGAAAGACAACACCGAGGATTGGAAATGTTTTTTAATACACAGTGACAGAAACGGAAAAGATACAATTCTATAGAGCAAAGCCATCCAAGATCAATTGCTTAAATTTTCTCAACTAAATTAGTATTACCAAAATGCCCTCTTATTTCTTTCTGAGAGTCATAGGGTGTAATAAAAATATCTAGTCATCTGATTGTTAGCAAAATAAACAGGAAAAATTGAGGAGAGATTTCATCTGTGTTGCTCTGCATAGATTTTGTTCATGTTTTATTAGCATTAATCTTCAAGTTTCACATCCTTTTTGCTGCCCATTCTCACTAGAAAAAAAATTCAGCGTCCAGGTCATCAGTGAAGTCAATCTAAACAGGGAAAAAAAGAGAAAACGAGAAGGAAGTAAGGGGGGAAATGATAGTATTTGGTTATATTTGAGCTTATCTTACCACTCTTTCACTTTATTATGAAATTATAAGGTAAAAACAGTATATAATTATAGTTTTAAAAAATTAAGGACATAGAGTATATAAAATTATAATTTATGAATCCTCCATAATTCTCTATTTCAGTCCCAATTCTTAAATATCATTGTGATTAATATTTGGTGTGTATCTTTCCAGACATTTTTTCATGCATGCATATGTACACATTAAATAGGATGAAAATGTATATTGTTCTGCAGCATAATGAGTATATATGCCCTATACCTGGTTTGAGAAGACAGTTTAATTAGGAAACATTTACTTAATGTACCTTTCCAGGAACAAGAGATGTCTTTCTACTATTTCAGAATTTCTTTTTTTACACTTTAGTTATCTTAGAGAGTTTTCAAGCTTTCTGTGCAAGAACCAGGCCTTTTTAAAGATTTAATTTTCATGTATGGTATTTTTCTTCTTCCTCTTTTTATTTTTGTTAATGGCCTCTTCTCAAAAAAGGGAACCATTGAACTACAAGCAGTTACCCCGTTCCTTCTTTTTGGAAATGTTCTTCTGTAATGTCCTTGAATACACTGTCCCCTTGTTCTTTCTGCTTTAAGGATACCGGTCATCTCCAGCTTCTGGCCTCCTTATCTGCCATCTTCTCCATAACTTCAGCGGTGCTGTGAGTGAAGCTCTGCCTGCTATTTCTGTTACAGAGCAGGTAATCAGGAAGGTCAGTTGCTGTTTTATTTTTTAGTAATTTGTGGAATTTCTACATTTCCACCCATGTACCACAGGGCCAACCCCCACAGCGACACTACATGAATTCTAAGTCCTGGCACGGAAGGCACTACCTAGTTTTGCAGCCTTGGATAAACCATGAAGCTCTTTGGGCCACTATTTTCTTATCTATAAAGAGAACTAGCAAAAGAGATTGCTGGTTTTCCAACCACATTATGAGCCCTGAGGTTCTGTGTGGGAACCCTAGAATGGAGTTTGGGGTGGGGAAAATAGATAAAAGGAAGCTTGCCTACTTTAGTTTGCTCACATTTTGCCAACCAAAGTCATATCTTGTCTTTTACACAATACAGAGTTTGATCCTTAAAATACTGAAACCACTAGGCTAAATGTCTACATCAGTATCTCTGAGACTATAGAATCTCCTGTTTTGTGGACTAGACATGTAATATCTGTGGAACTTGCCTCAAATCTAAGCCAAGTCCTAATTTACTGTTTACTTTTGTTACAAAAACATCTATATATAGAAAATAACTATATGAGTCTCTGGATTTCAGTAGACCCAACTGCTTTTATCGTGATTATTTGTAACAAAAGGCAAATATATTTGAAATCATTTTATGATGAGCACATTTTCATCACTGTAAAATTTTGTATCTCTTTTAGAAACTATATTCTTTTTTTCTATTAACTTTTCTTCCAATCCACTCTACTTATCCAAACAAGATTAATTTCTCTCAGT
Source organism: Pteropus medius (assembly GCF_902729225.1). Classification (NCBI taxonomy): domain Eukaryota; kingdom Metazoa; phylum Chordata; class Mammalia; order Chiroptera; family Pteropodidae; genus Pteropus; species Pteropus medius. The sequence continues at coordinate 11,715,758 of NW_024349801.1, forward strand.
CATGGACATCTTCTGGCTCAAAACTCCCACAGGTAAGTTTCTATATTTATTTTATAATTACTTTTAGTTGTGCTAGACTAGAGATGGTAGGGGAATAGCATAGATAGGATAATTACCAAGAATACATGTAGCTGAATCTTTTGGCTGTGTGTGTGTGTGTCTGTGTTCATGTGTTCCTTGCCTGGCTGCAGCTATGGTTTGAGTAAGTTAATTAATCTCTGAAATGCTTTTGAGAGTTACATGATATCGTTTATCTGTTAATCACTTGGTTCAGTGCCTAGCATATATAGTAAACTGCAATTGGCTGAATTGTATGCTTTCTCTGTCAGCCCAAGAAAGTCAAACCTTGCCATCTGGGGTCAAATTTAAATGAAAAAAAATACACACACACAGGTTATACATTTTGTCATTTTTGAAAGAGAATGGCTTGAAACTATTTAGATAGTTCTACTTCTTGTAAATTTTAGTGAATTTTTTTTAAAAAATCAGAAGTGCATGGTTCTCCTTGTTTAATCAGGGAATATGTATAATCCAAAGAAAATATCAATACAAAGAATACCATGGAACAGATAGTACATTACTTTTCGAACAGTAAAGGAAGCAAATACAGAGTAATATCAGAGCTAAAACTTCACCTCTCCAGCACCCAGAGCAGATATTGCTAAATTGACAGTATTCCTCTTTTCAGATGTGCTGATTTATAATTCTCAGCACATACTCCAGAAATGCATAAGGGATAGGTTTTATTTATCACCGCCCCCATTCTGATATGTTATGAAGAGGTGCTCAAACATAAAGAATGTCAATGAATTTATTTCCTCCATATAATATAAAAGCAACAAGTAGTAAACTAAAAAATGTTCATGTAACAAACATAACAAATATTTCTGAAATGAATAGTCAATATAATGAAGATTGGAAAATAAATGAGATATTGAGCTTATTTTTTTAATCTGATTTAAAATAATTTTTGCCAAAACAATAATTATGAAATAATGAAAACTCAGTAAAATACATATTAATCAACTACAGAATTTGTGTGTATAAATTTATAACCAGTGTAAATGAACTTATTTAATATTCAAAGACACAAAGTAAATTCCTAAATATTGCAGTTTTATTTAATTTTCCTCAAGTCCTAAAAACAATTCTTATAAAATATATTCTGATTTAAATAAATTCAGAATATAATTTCCTTTAAAGATGTATTTTTACAGCACATTTATCTAGTCGCTAGACATTTTACTGGAAAAGCATGAAAACAAAGAGCCAGTAAAATGCATGTAAAATAATGAATATACTCATTTTCAAATATAGAGTCCCAGACTATTGTAACTAAAAACATTTTAAGGATTAATTGATCTAGTCTTCCCTAGCCATGCTTTTATTCTTTATCTTTGTATTAATATTTTCCTTCAACCATTTATATTTTTATAAGAGATACACATTCTTATATGTAACAATATGTTTCTCTGGAAATCACCTGAGATTCATCTTAAAACAGGATGATGATAAACTAATGCCTCCTTTCCCCTTTCTTGCATATTAAAAGAGACTTAGATCAACTCACTCAACAGAGCACATAGACAATCAAACTAGGAAAAGCCCCCCGAGGCCTGGGGGGGTCTTTGTACAGTTTGTTTTTTCTTTGTTTGTATATTTCAGTCAATAGGCAACTTCAGCCAATTAACTATGCATATAATCTTTTAATCTATACAATAAAGTCACAAATAATACATGATATATTTTAATACAGGATGTATTATGTTGTATGCAAAAGCCCATATGCATACAAAGAATGATATAATTTTCAGTGAAAAAATACATCTTACATAAGGCTACCACAAACTTAGTAAAATAAGTACCATAAGTTATAGAAATTCCATTTGAGTACTAGTACTAAGATGAATATTGTAATCTACATTGAAAAATGAATGGTGCTTTCTCTGATGGTTTTCCCCAAATTGTGTTCCTTGGACCATTAGTTTTAGAGTAGATCAGTAAGTGCTTCAATCGAAAAGGGTACTTAGGTCAAAAAAATTTATAAACTATTTGATTAGGCAACATTATCTAGCTCCCACTGTTCTATATGAGTTCAGGTGCTTTAGTGTGAAGTGCTCGCGTGTCTCCAAGGGAAGGTAGACAGCCTTTTCCCCATTCCAGTAAATCCTGGGGCTTTTCTGTAATAGAAGATATCACAAGAATTGTGTTCCTTGGAAGATCTGTTCTGTTTTACATTATATTGTCCATATCTATCATTAATTACATGTTATATGCATTTAATTATGTAGAGATATATGTGTGTGTCTATACACATAAACACACGTATATATGTATAAATAAATATACAGCAGGTCCTCAGATAATTTCATTTCATTCAACATCTTTTCATTATACCATTGATGACATTAAGTTAGGACTTACTTTATTATAGAAATACACGTATAAAGGAATATATACACATATATATGTAGTTAAGTGCAGTTTCTAGACAGAACCTTTTCTCCATCATAACAAATCCTTTGAGTTTATACTTAACAAAAAAATTTCAGCTTGCAGTGTGTACATGATAGACATTTCTTAAGGATGAATCATATCATGAATAATAGCAAAACACTGTAGGTTATAAAAGGGACTCTTTATTATCGCTGTTTTCTCTACAAGGGGAATATTTATAGGCAAGTCAATTGATTACTTATACTCCGAGGTCTTGATTTCACACCTCAAGGAAAAGCAGAATATTATTTTCCAGCATTGTTTCTTATGAGAATGTCTAGTTGAAAATTAACAATTACTTTTAAGAACACTGTACACATCTTAAAGCATTGTATTAAAAGGAGAAAAATTGTGGGGAAAATATCTCACTGAGCCAACTTTCAGGAATGAACAAATTTTGGAGAACTGTCAAAAATTCGCCACTAAGCTCAGTGGGTGGTGTTCTCCAAATGCAAGTCATTTCATACTATGTTTCTTTGAAAATAATTTAACACCATTGTTCTTGTTTGCTTACAATGACCACCATTTAAAATGCATCAAAGTAGTTTTTCTTCCTTCACAGGCTACACTTTTGGAGAAATTGATCTAACCAGCGGGTTATATGTGTGATGACACAAGCGTCAGAAATCAAACACATACCAATTAGACAGCTTATTTATAGTAAATATATTTGCAGTCTCTCTCTGCAGTTGCATTGTGTCTGCTGTAATTCACACTGTATCAGACTGTTAAGCTGCATATAATAAAACTTCAGGTTTTTTATTTTAAGAGATGATTTTTTTTTTTATTACTGTTATAGCTGTAGTAGACTCAGTAGTAGATTCAAGTGAAAAACACTTTATTTTAGGCCACCAAATACAGTAGCCACTAGCTACATATGGCTATTTAAATTTAAATTAATTGAAATTAGATAATATTAAATATTCAGTTCCCCAGTTGTACTAGCCACCTTTCAATGTACAGTAGCCACATGTAGCTTGTGGGTATAATGTAGATAAAGAACAGTTACATCGTCACAGAAAGTTCTGTTGACGGCCCTATAAATCCTACTATTCCTAGGTGAGTTCCCAAGGTATATGGAACTCTAATAGTTAAGTCTCTTTTTTTTAAATGTAGCTTTGTCAAAAGACTTTAAATGACTTGTTCAAGCTCATATCAGTTAAATTACAGAATTTTAAAAGTCTGGCTTTGTGTATAACCGTGAGTGTGTATATTCTTGAATGTGGTTGTAAGATGGATGGGGACTGTCAGCAGTCTTGAAATTGGATTTACATAGGTGTTGGTGATTTTTAAAAAAATTTTTCTGAAATGCACTGAAATATTTTACATAAGTAAACACATCCATTTAAAGTGTAGATTTCCATGAATTTTGAAAAATGTATACACTAAGCACCAACATCTCAAGATATAGAACATTTCATTGCCTCAAGAGGTTCCCTTTGACCTTTCCCATCAAACCCGTACCAAGACTCAGCCTAAGGCCACCACGGATCTGCTTTCTGTCAGAATAGATTTCTACTTTCTAGAGTTAAAATGAGTCTTATATAGTTAATGTACGCTTTCATCTTTGATTTACATCCTGTACATTTGCTAAACTCATTTTTTAATAGCTTTTTATGTAGATACTTTAGGAATTTCTACATAATCATGCCATTTGAAATTAAAGTTTTATATCTTCGTTTCTAATAGTATACTTTTTATTTCTACATATATATAGAAACATATATAATATTAATATAATAACAACACTGAATAGAAAATATAAAACATTCACTCATAATTTTCATCATGAAGCATGAATTTGTGTGCAAGTTATCTGTATATTGCAGGGATTAGAATTTACATAATTGTGGGAGCTGGTTAAACAGTCTCTTTAAGGCTGTGATCTTTGTATCTGATGTTGGAATTTGAATCAACAAGACAGGCAGTTGAAGAGGTTAGATAGATGTAAAATGGGGTGATCATAGACAAGATGGAGCCCACAGACATGAGCTGGAACTTATGACTATGGAATGTAAATTTGCACCGTCCTCAACCTCGATGATGTGGGTGTCTTGCAGGAGAAACTGGTGCACTCCATTACAGAGCTAAACAGACATATGGCCCCAGAGTCAGAGGAACTGAAAGACCCATTGCAAGGAGTAGTTGCAGGTCTGGCTGCATTCCGTGAATAACTGAAAGCCTCGAATTCCTTTGAAGCACTGCTTTCGCTGTATCCTACAAATTCTGGTAAGTTGTATTTTCGTTTTCATTTAGTTTAAAATATTTTCAAATTTCTCTTCTGACTTCTTCCTTGACCCATGTGTTGTTGAGACGTGTCTTTCTAAATCTCCAAGTCCTTGGGGATTTTTTCAGCTATTATTGATTTCTAGTTTAATTCCATCATGGTTAGAGAACACATTGTATGGTTTCTTTCAAATTTGTTAAGGTGTGTTATGGCCCATCATGTGGTCTGTCTTGGTGAATGTTCCCTGCGAGCTTGAGAAGAATGTGTAATCTGTTGTTGGATGGAATAGTCTATAGACTACATTATTTTTATCTCATTAATGGTGTATTAAGTTCAACTGCATCCTTACTAATTTTCTGCCTGCTGGATCTGATCTTTGCTGATATAGGGGTGTTGAAATCTCCACCTCTAATAGTAGATTAATCTGTTTTTCCTTGCATGTTGTTTTTGCATCACGTCTTTTGTGATGCTGTTGTAGGCACATACACACTAAGGATTGTTATGTCTTCTTGGAGAATTGACCTCTTTATCACAAAGTGCCATTCTTCATCCCTGATAACCTTTCTTTGCTTTGAAGTCTGCTCTGTCTGAAATTAATATAGCTACTCCTGCTTTCTCTTGATTAGTGTTAGCATGATATCTTTCTTATATTTAAAGTGCATTTCTTATAGACAACATAATTGGGTCTTATCTTTTGATTCACTTTGACAACCTGTCTTTTAATTAATGTATTTAGACCATTGACATTTAAAGTGATTATTGATATATTTGGATAACATCTACCATATTTGTCACTGTTTTTTATTTGTTGTCCTGTTCTTTTCCTATTTTTGACTTCCACTTTTCTTCTTTTTATAGTTCACCCGAGCATTTTATATGATTCCATTTTCTCAGTTCTACTTTTTATTTTACTTTAGATGTTGCCCTGGAGTTTCTCATATACATTTTACAATACAATTCCACTTTTAAATAACGCTATACCGTTTCACGAGTAATGTACCTTATAATGACAAAATAATACTAATTCTTTCTCCTTCCTGTGTATTATTACTGTCATTCATTTTATTTATATAGAAGTATATAAGCATATATAATGAAATACACTGTTACTATTATTTTGTGTAAAGTATTATGTTAGATCAATTTAGAATAAGACAATTAAAAAAATTTACTTTGCCTTCATTTATTCCATACATATCAGTTTACTTCTCTCTTGGAAGAACTTTTTAACATTTTATGCAAAGCCAGTATACTAGCAAAAAATCTGCCCAATTTTTCCTCGTCTGAGTAAGTATTCCTCCTTCATATCTAAAGGATTATTTTATAGGGTACAGAATTCTAGGGTGATTTTTTTTTCTCTCAACACTTTAAATATTTAACTCCCTTCTCCTCTTACTTGCATGGCTTATGAGGAGTTGGATATTATTCTTACCTTTGATCCTCTCTAGATAAGGTGTTTTTATCCTCTGGCTTTTATCAAGATTTTTCTTTATCTTTGATTTTCTGAAGTTTAGTTATAATACACATTGGTGTAGTTTTGTGATTTTGTTGTTGTTAACATTTATTTTTTTGGTATTCTCTGCACTTCCTGGATCTGTGGTTTGTTGTCTGAATCTGTGGAAATTCTTGGGCATTATTGGTTCAGATATTTCTTCTGGTATTTACATCATGTATATGTTACACTTTTGTAGTTGGCCCAGAGTTCTTGTATATACTATTTGTTAGTCTTTTTTCTCTTTGCTTTTCAGTTTTAGAAGATTCTACTGAGACATCTTCAAGTTAAGAGCATCTTTCCTCAGTTATATCCAGTCTGCTAATGATCCCATCAAAGACATTCTTTATTTCTCTTAGAGTGGCATTGATCTCTCACATTTCTTTGTGCGTCGGTCTTAGTAGAGGCAGAATCTCTCTGCTTACATTGTCCCTCCGTTCTTGCATGCTCTCTATCCATTAATACCCTTAGCATATTAATTATAGTTCTTTTGAATTCCCAGTCTGATAATTCCAACATCTCTGACCAAAAAAATCCAAGTAAAATTTATCCCATAATGAGTACGAAATACGAGATCATGTATAACAATTTTCTATTACTGTCCATAACCATCTCCTTTACAAAAACAACATAAGAAAATTGGTAATAAACCAATTTCAATCACTTCAATCTACCAGATTCCTCCTCTATTAAATTTAACAACTGTATAACAGGTAGAACAGTAAAACACTGTACTCAGGAACTACTCAAGAGCTTCCTGGGTCTGGTGCTTCCTCTCTTTAGTTGCTTTCTTTTTACCTTTTCGTATTCCTTGAAATTTTTTCTTCATACCTGGACACGATGTACTGGGTACAAGGAACCCAGCCTTGAGTCCAGCATAGGTTTCTGCTCTGGTAAGTTGTGATTCTCTGTCTTGAGCTGTCTTTGTCTCCAGTTTTGGTGCAGCAGTTCACCCTGTGACCTCATGTCTCTGACAGATCTAAGATGAGTTGTTGATTCTTTGGTTTGTTCATTTTTATTTTTTTACTTAATGTTAGGATATAGTAATGACTTCCAAGCTCCTTACATGTAGGACTAGAAATTGGAACTCTTTATTACAGGCATTAAAAAATAATTCATACAGAACCCATAAGTAGAGAAGCCATACTATAACCAACAGGGAAATACTTTTAATTTTTGAGATTGAAAAGAAAAACAAAAACTTTTTTCCTATGAAATATTATTTTATATTCTGGAGAGCAATTTAGTTCTATATTTCCTTCAACTCTCCTATCCAAGACAAACCACAGGAGTTTTTCTTTCATAAACAACGGGTCCATCAAGATGTTGACCCCTATGAGAACACAGAGTTCTGTTAAAGTGACTGTTTCTATTGGATGTGAGGTAATGAATACAGGTAGCCTTTTAAAAAGCAAATGTTCCTTTCTACTCTAACCATAAATAAGGATAAAAAGTTCACAATGGCACTAACCATAAACATCTTTAAAATGTAAGTATTGAATCTGAGTTGTTGGGATAAATATTGAATTTGTTTATACCTACAAGAATGTTTCTTGACTTGTGAAACTTTTCAACTGAAAAACAATTGCTTCTAGTGATTAAAATAGTGAAATTTACATATTCAGAATTTAATTAACTTTAAGGATATGCAATGAAATATGGCCTTTATTTCCATGAGAGCATATTAAAATGCCTTTTTTTTTCCTTAGCCCTTGATGATAACAGAATATAGAGCCCAATTCTTAAAATTAAACTCATCAGTGAGGGAACCATCAAGAATACAGGAGAGCCTCCTTAAAGAACAATTAAGAAACTAGGAGATTATTTGGTTAGTCAAGGAAAAATAAGTCTAAATATGGCCAAATAAGATTGCTAAATTATGCATAAGACTGGCTGTCTAAAGGCCAATAAATTAAGTTATCAATATTTTCTGGTTAACCTCTGACTTTGTTGAGCTCTAAACGACTTACCCATTTATCACTTGTGGATTGTTAGTCAAATATACTGTGACCACAAAGTTACACCTCCAAGAGTATCAGATGAGAGACCAGCAGAACTTTTTATAAAATGCCCTGACATCATATTAACAGCAATCATTGCTTTGTCTCTCTCTAGATGCAACTCCATAGGTCACCTTGTTTTCTACACCAAGAAGCCTTTTGGGTTCAGAGGGACGAAGTGATAACTCCCATCCACGGCACATCCTCACCGGAGGCTTATTTACAATATACAACCCAGACATACCAGGCACAGCATACTAAAAGGATTTCTTAGGTAAGAAATCAGTATACAGCAGCCCCAGAAGACCCTCATTTATCTTACAGCTAGTAAATTCCATCAGTATGCTTAAAGGAGGACAAAACTGCCTGAATTGTCCCCAAGGAAGATGAAACAGAGTTGCAGACCCACAGTTAACACTTTCTTACCCATGTGGAATATAGTGCTTCCATAAATTGTCTAGCATTTGTTTTTGGTGGTGGTAAATGATACATTTTTTTTATAGGGAAAAATCATAACTTTCATACAAATATAAAAAACACAAGCCATAGATTTTACATGACTTACTAATTAGCGGGCCAAGAAAATAGACCATCAGGGATGCTGAAATAAATCTACAAGTAAATGCTAAACTGGTCAACATTTACAGTATAATAAGCAATCCAGGAGATTAAATTCATTAGCATTTCTATGTGAAAATAACAAATTTACAGTGTTTCCTACCACCCACAGAGTTATAAAATAGCTCAAAAAACGATGAATTGGAAAACCAGACAGAAACGCCGTACTCTTTATTGTGATTGTGCGTGCATTTCAAAATGCCGACCATCTAACTTGTGGTCAGACAGCGGGCATTGGCCTAATAGGATTAAGAGGAGAGTGAGTGGAGCAGCAACTGAAAATGTGATTTGCGTTTCACTGTCTCACAATATGAGGAGGGTTCTAGTCTATAATTCATAAGTGTTTACTTTTTGAGGCTTACATTCAACAGAAAATATTTATCTCTAGGGAATTAGATTAGCCTAAGGAGAAAACAAAATAAAAAATCTGGTATTAGACATTCACCAGTAAGCATTCGCAAAAAACACAATGTCTTTCTTCATTTTCCAGAAATATATCATTTGATTGGTGGGGGAAGAGTTAAGACAATGTTGGACTTTGGGTATCTGGCTGAGACATTTTGGTTCTTATCTCTGTTTGCAGTGGGGAGTTGAGAAGTTTTGGTCTAAGGAGTGAGGAGAAGAAAGTGCTGCCACACAGACACGGATCTACAATAACCAGGTAGAGGAACAAATCGAGGAAGATTAGCACAAATCAAAAGACAGTTGACTGACATTCATTGTATATGACTATCAGACTTTCTCTAGGTTCATCATTTTACTGACAACTTTGATTGTTTAACTTTTAGGATTACTATTTACTTCTTCCATGCAGAGTATGCTTTCAATTTTTTCTTTTTCGTAAGAAACTTCATATTCAGGCAGGTATATAATTTCTGAATGACTAAAAAGTTCTGACCATATCATGGAAACCTTATTGAGAATTCTGGCCGATATTAGTAACTTCAATATCAAATTTAGGAAAGAGAAGCCTCTTCATATTGCCAAAAGCAAAAATTTCACCAAAGTTGAACAGGCAAGGGAGACTTGTTTCTAGGTTATTGCAAGAGTGAAAAGAGACCAGAACTCAGTTTGAGCTTCAGGTCACTTAAACAAAGAACAAGAGCATTTTTAAACACTGAAGTAAGAGGGAGAGAACAGGTCATCTGCCTTTACTAACTGGATTTACCCAAAGGAAAAGTAAACTCTCTCTTATCTTTGCGAAGATACTTTCCTAGTAGTTTTATAACTGGGAGCAAAGAGCACATCAAAATTAGGCTCTTACCTTTTCACAGAAACTGGGGAGTGTGGGCATGCTGTCTTCCTTGATGTTTACATTCAAAGAGATAGGATGTAAAACTGGCAGGAGGCTTTTTCAAGATTTATATCTCAAAGGGGCAGAAAAGAAATTTACAAGTTTTTAAACAAATGTTCTAGATAAGAGAGGTCAAATGCCTAGAATCAGGAAGAATCCTGCATAAAGTTTGTCGAGGTAAGGGTAACATTAAGGCCAATCTGGTAAATATACTTAAGTTTCTTTAAAAAAAAACTGACGCAGTCATACAGAGGGGCAGTATATCAGAGTTGCAGAGAAAAATAGAATCCGTAGGATTTGTGTGTATGTGTATGGAGCGAGGGATTGATTTAAAGGAATTGCTCATGTGATGGTAGGGGCTGGCGAGCCTGAAATGTACATGGCTCACTGGAGACACAGGGGAGAGTTGATGTTGCAGCTTGAGTCTGATGGCAGAATCATCTCTTCCTCAGGGACCTCAGTCTTTCGCTTAAGGCCTTCAACTGATTGGGTGAGGCCTGCCCACATTATGGAGCAGGGAATAGAAGACAATTTATTTTCCTCAAATTCTACTGATTTAAATGTTATCTAAAAAAATACCTTCATCTAGCAGCCTCTAGTCTGATGTTCAACCAAATATCTGTGTACCATGACCTAGCCAAGTTGACACATAAAATTAATCCTCACCGGCGGTGAGAAAAACCCTCTAAAAGGCTCTATAGAATTCTGATAATGTGTTTCTGAAGAGTATATCTGAGAAACATTCCTATACTACGTTTATTGAATAAATCAGTTACTTAATAGCGGAAAATTCAGATAATTTGACATAGACTAGGTTTTTGTGAATTTTTATAGTTTCAGAGAAGCGGAAATAATCATTATTCTTTTCTGGATAATGAAGCTTGCTTTGAAATATATGAATATCAGCACAGTGCCCTGAGGCAAAGAAGAGGCCACTTTTTAAGCAAAGGATTCAATCTGAGAAGCAGGAACTGTGCTTTCCAGGGCCTACTAGGTAAGAAGAGTCTGACCTTCTGGTGATATGCGTGTATGATTTCTGTAACTGCAGGGGACCTAGCACACAATTTAAGAAGTAGAGAGATTTGCAATTTACATTTTCACTGTGATATGGCAAAAAAAGTGAGATGTGGAAATATAGCTTTTTTTTAGAGTTAGTCTACACACCTACAACTCATGATAAGAATTAGATGTAGTTAGCCTTAGAAATGATAACTTTCGATATTGTGTAGTGCTCAGTACTTTGGGAGAGTAGGAGGTAGGAGAATAAAATAGAAAGATGCATTCAAGCACTAAATAGAGATGTTAAGAAAAGCTTGCAGCAGATGAAGTTATTATTCACCTGATGTGTTGCTATCTCTCAGATCACTGGATACACCTTAAAATGCAAATTGCGCCTTTCTAGATATTGACAATTTTTCTCTATTCGAGGGACTGAAGATAGTTTTGGCTTTCTACCCAGGGCCCTGTTCTTCAACTTCCAAAGTCCTTTATAAAGGTAAAATCATTTTGATCTTACCCTCAGGTTCCTCCTTCTCTTGAGGGTCTTTATTATCCTATACTGCACAGCTCTAAAGAGGCTACTACTGAAAGACAACCTCTAACACTAAGGAAATTAAACCAATCTAAGACACAGTTGTGGAAACATTTTTTCTACATAACATTGAATCATTACTCTAATTCAATCTTCAGATCTATACCCTAGGTTTCTTTTTCCTACTTCACCTTCCTCCATTTTTTTTATTCTTATTTAATATTGAAGAGTAGCAGAATATGCCACCTGAAAATGTCATTTTGGCATAAGGAATATTTTGAGCTGAAGGCAACTGAGAGAAGCCCATACCAGAAAAGCTCTCTGCCTTCCGCCTGTTTGCCTAAAAGCAGGACATAAATTTGTGAAGTTGTCCTCCTCTCCTTTCGCCACCAGGAAGGACAGAAGTTAATCACCTGAGACAACTCTAAATTCTAGCCCCATCCACCCAGAGATAGCATCAGAGGAATCTACATAATAAATGGTACTAATCAGCCTTTATCTTCCATTAGTTCCCCATATATTTACCTCCCACAATTTGCTGCCCTAGAAACTCAGTCCTTTTCCTTCATCTCCTCACTTTTCTAAAAAGTTGCTGTTCTTTTGTTAAGATGCTTTATAAGCCCAAGTTCTAACTACCCCTTTGAATTACTTGTCACTGAGTTCTCCATGTGTATGAGATGCACATGTTAATAAATTTTTTTTTTTTTAACTTGTTGCTCTGTCTTTTTCAGGGCCCCAGCCAGAGAACCTAGGAAGGTAGAGAGAAAAATGTTTTTTCCTCCTCTACAAATACTTGCTTTCATATAAAGCTTGCTTACATAAATATTACATTCTTCCCTCCCCCACCCACTTAAAATTCTAAATATATGGTTCTCTGAGTTCATAAAAGGCCCAGTTTACTATATTTCCTAGGTTTTAAAACCTTATCAATGGAATTGTAATCTAATAACATTTCAGGGAAAAAAAATAAGCTAAAACTAGATTGCAGGAGCAAACCTGATTTTAGGGTCTTAAACAAAGTAATATAATTTATATATCTCTACATTTATGGTAAAACTGAGGTAAAGAAAGTTAATGATTTAAAAAGGTCAATGGAGAAAGAGTGGGCTTCAAAGGTACTAGTGCTACGTGATTTCTTGAACTAGGTAGGAAGTACCTAGTTTGTTTTATTACTTATACATGTTTCATAAATGTGTGTGTGTGTGTGTGTGTATATATACACACACACATACACACACACACACACACACACACATATATAATATGTCTCCCTCATATATTTACACAAAATATATGTGTATTTTCAATGGCTGATTTCTGATTTAGATCAAGCATGAGCTATTAACTCTTCCCCACCGATTACTTTCTTTAGTCATTAGTCACTGTTTATATAACTCATGGATTGAATTTCTTTTGAAATAGACTTTCCCCAACTTAATTTAGTTGGGAATAAACACTTTTGAAATGTTATATAATATTCTCCAAAATCAATCTACTTAGAAACCTTTCTTTAAATTATAATTGTGTAAAAAGAAAAATTTTCCCTGACAGCAGCACTAGCCTAGGAGATATGAAATTTAAAACTGTTTCACTAAAATTATTAGAATAATTTTTAACCAGCTAGCATTGTTAAAGAATTGTAAACTTTGACTCTACACATGCCGGCTAGACTGACATTGAACCTGACTGAGGACTCTTTCCTGAACGAAGAGCATCATGATTTGTTTTAACAAACAATGAACAGATCTGTGGCTGCATCATCTGCTTACCCAGAGGAGCAGCCTACAATCCTTAACCTTTGACACACATAACTTTCTCCTCATCTAACTACTCAGTGAAATTCTCCACTGGTATACTTGAAGCTGGCAAGCTTTAAAAACTGTCTTATACAGGCTCCAATTTATTTTGTAATATTTTTTGAAACCTACATTCAGGATTTAATCTATGATTTATTTAGGTCTGAAAATAAATTTATGGGAGCTCCAGTAGCACAGTCAGTGTGTGGTACTTATATGAAAATATATTTATGATAACAAAGCAGAAGTTATCTTCAGTTGGTATTTTATTCAATATTAACTCTACGAAATTTTATCAATTTTTTTTCATAATTTCTTAGGACCATTGTTCTATCTCTGACATTTTTATGTCAATACAAATTCAGAGACTGAATTCTTTCCTTTCTTTTTCCTCATTTTTTGTGCTCATGACTAACACCAGTGGTTTTCAAGTGAGGTGTGTGTTTGTTTGTTCTCATTTGAGTTTTGTAAAATATTTCTTGCCAAAACTTTTGTTTCATCCTCTGCCACTTAAGAGAACAATTCATGAATGTATCCAACTGAGCTCAATTACATCAAACAAAGCAAACAGTACCTGGGAAGTGCTTTTCCATCTACCTGCCTCCCTAAGAAGAGAAATAAATTGAAGTAGTCTTTTCATGGACTTACTGTGAGCTCAGTGAGGGGCTGTGATAAGCAAGGATTTGATTTATATGTTCTGAAACTGTTAATCCATCCTCAATATGAATTCTTTGAACACTATAACCATCATTGTTTTCATTTAATTTGATGCCCATTAAAATGAAATTCATTTTAATTCAATGACTGTAGGCTCAGAATATTTTCAGTGTATTTGTGCTGGACTATAAGACTGATCTGTTCATTTTTTTTTTTTTAATTTGTGTTTTGTTAAAAAAACAAGAACACAGGAATAAAATTAAAAAGATGCTAGGAACTCCATCACAAATTTCCAAATTTCTTTCTATTCCAGTTCACATACTAATTTTATACAGCTATTGCCAGTGCTTTTATATGGTTGCCATTACCATATATTTTGTAATGATATTGAATGGCTTCATATTACATCAAGTCAATTAGGCAGAGTGTCCTTAGCCATTCTTTCATTCTGGGTAGTGGAAATTTAAGCTTTTCCTACTTAAAACAACTCATTAAAATTAACCTATAGTTTTATGGTGAGGCAAATAGGTTTTTCTCCTTTGTTGAATAGATTTCATATGGTGGTATTTCTGGGTCAAATGATATATACTTTACTGATGGCATTATACATATATTCTTGATATATATATATATATACACACACACATTTCTGAATGATTTAAGTATAATGTGTAGACATAACACCTTTTTTCACAAATAAATTCAGTGACTATTTCCAAAAATATGGATTTTCTTGTATGCAATCACAGTATATCAAAATCAAGATACTTAATACTGACACAATATTATGTATTCCACAGTTCATAGTCAGATTTTACCAATTGTCCTAATAATGTCCTTCATAATAATTTTGTCTTGGTCTGAGTCCAGTGCAGAATCACATTTAATTTTTTTGCACCTTTATTCTCAATATGAAACAATTTTTAGCCTTTCCGTTGTCCTTCATTGTTACTGAAGAACACAGGCCAATTATTTCATAGAATATCCTTCAACTTATATTTACCAGATGTTTCTTCATTACTAGAGCCAGGCTAAGCATTTTGAGCAGGAGCACCACAGACTTAATGCTGTGTTCTTCCCACAGCATTATTATAGAACACACAAGATACCAGTTTGTCCATTATTGGTGATGTTAAGTTGATCATTTCATTAGCTTTATAAGAACATGGCTGGGTACTAGATAAGAACACAGAAAATTTGTGGCACTTGAGCCATGACTGACTTCCTCCCACATTCCCCTGTTAAACAGAAGTACTACTCTGAGTGGTACAGCTGAAAATGTAGGGTCCCCTCTTCTTCCGGTTCACAGGCTGGGAGTACAGTTCACTGCAAAGGGGTAAGTCACCTGCATTTCTAACTTCCTTTAGCTCCTAGTTGCAGAAGCTCTTTTCCTGAAAGGCACAGCTGAAAGGACCAGGCCTCTTCCTCCCATGTCATGGTAGCTGTACCCCAAGCACAGCAGGCAGGGAAGGCTTGGCACTGTCTTTGCCCCAGTTTGCTCTTAAGGTGAATGTTTCGTATTGGAGGGAGGAGCCAAGCTGATTAGGTTATACTAGCCACTTAGCATCTGCTTTGAGAGCAAGGTGTCACATGGGAGCAGGGGCCACTGTCCTCACCCCCAGCTCCTATTCAGTGTTGCAGAAGTTCTGCCAGGGAAGAAAAGAAGGCTCTGTAGATGAAGCACTCTGTTAATCTTCCTGAGCAGGTTGATTTAATTTGGAAAAGAATGTGGATGGGTCCATACTTAGAGATTGACAAAAACCACAGAATGTTTAAGAAGGAACGCATAGCTCCATGATAATGGTAGCAAAGAGTGGAATGGCAGAGCACTTAGAAGGTTAACAGAACGAAGGGGACACACAGCCATTCTGGTTTCACAGTCAGCTTCTGGGGTCAAGAATGGTGTGCACAGTGGTACTGACTGCACTCGCTCAGGGTAAATTACTGCACAGTGTGACACAGATGTAAAGACAGTCCCCAAGTCACACACAGCTCCATCAACAAAGGAGAAAAGTCTCACTGTCATGAGGGGATTAAGTAAAACCTCTTACCAAACACTGGCTGACCAGTAAGCAGCTCTGACCCAGGGGTAACCCTTAAGAAGCTGGGATTAAAAATAAAATTACACCACCTCTGACAGTTTGGAATACTGTACATGCCCAAGACTGTGCCCTTGCAGAAGGGACTGGATTGGAACCTGGTGCAAAAACAAACTTGAACTGTAATAGCAGCCTCCAAGCCATGAACACATGAAATGGAAAAGGCTAAAATCTAGCTGGCCAAGAGGGCTTAGGCACAATTTGTGAGCAAAACATGGCTTATGCCAACCCAGGGGTAATGCCAACCCAGGCCTAGACATCATCTGACAAAATCTAACACCTTTCAGTAAAAATATATTTTTAAAAGAATCTGAGCATAGAGACATTAGACGTTATAGATAATATATATTAGATGTTATAAATGTTAAAAAATCATTTAAAGAATAAAGGAAGATTTAATGATGCCTCATTAAATAAAAAATAAGAAAATAGAGTTTATTAAAAAAGGATAAATGAAAATTCTGGAGTTGAAAAGTATAGCAACTGAAAAACTCCCTAGAGGAAAGACAATGCCAAAAGAATGAGCAGACAAGCTTCAAACAGGAAGAAAATATTTGCAAAAGACACATCTGATAAAGGTCTATTATCCAAAATATACAAAGAACTCTTAAAACTTAACAGTAACAACTTGATTTTAAAAAAATAGGCCAAAGACATTAACAGACATCTCACCAAAGAAAATATACAGATGGCGATTAAGCATATGAAAAGATGTTCCACATCACATGTCTTCAGGGAAATGCAAACCAACTTATTACCATGCCCCAAATCCAGAACAACGGCAACACCAAATGCTGGTGAGGATGTGGACCAACAGGAGCTCTCATTCATTGCTTATGAGAATGTGAAATGGCACAGACGATTTGGCAGACAGTTTGGCAGCTTCTTACAAAACTAAACACATTTTTACACTATGATCCAGGAATCACACTTAGCTCCACACAAAAACCTGCGCAAGGATGTTTGTTTATAGCAGCTTTATCCATAATTGCCAAAACTTGGAAACAACCAAGATGTCCTTCCCTAGCTCATGGATGAACTGTACATTCAGACAATGGATTCTTATTCAGTGCTAAAAAGATATGAGCTATAAAGCCACGAAAAGACATAGAAGAATCTTAGATGCATATTACTAAGTGAAAGAAGTCAATCTGAAAAGGCTATATACTGTATGATTCCAAGTATATGATATTCTATAAAAGGCAAAACTATGGAGACAGTAAAAAGATTAATGGTTTCCAGGGATTTGGGGAGGGGGAGATGAATAGGCAGATCACAGGGGACATTTATCTTTATGATATTATAATGTTGGAAACATGTCATTATACATGTGCCCAAATTCATAGAAAGTACATCAAAAGTGAACCCTAATGTAAATATGGGTGATTATGATGTGTCATTGTAGGCTCATCAATTGTTAACAATTGGGGGAGACTATGTGTTGGGGCACGGGATTTATGGGAAATTTCTGTAACTTCTCCATTTTGATATGACCTAAAACTGCTCTAGAAAGACATTTATTTAACACTAATAAACTAGAAGATCTAGTCAAGGCAATCAAGCAAGAGAAGAAAATAAAATTTGTACAGATTGAAATAAAGATATCTAGTCAAAGATAGCATAATCTTTTATATATAAAAACCTAAGCAAAAACTGAAAACACTATTAAACTAGATCAACGTGGTAGCAGTGTACTAAAATAATATTTTAAAAATCAATTGTATTTTTATACACTAGAAATGAACAATCCAAAAAAGAAAATTATTAAAAACAAAAATATAAATGCATTCACCCTGGGTACTATAGGAAATTGCAATATCTAATCTGAGTAGCCTTTGGGCTTAGGATGTAGCAAGATACTTGTTTAAATATGGATTTTGTTAAGATGATGCAGCTATCTCTGAAAATCAGTGTCTTCTATATGAGAAATTCTGGATAACTATTGAATGTAATCAATTTGTTGCCAGAAGGAATTGTACAAGTTTAGAAGGAAAACTAACAAATATTTACAACAACAAAGCAAGACATCTTGTTTTGGAGTAAGAAAACCCAATTAATTAAGCAAGTAGAAAATTATTTGAGGTTTCTTTGAATCTATTTAATCAGAGAAAGTTTGAGAAATAGGCTACAGATATGGCCAAACCAGTTTGAGATATTCAAGAAATAACATTATCTAAAAAGCACTACCTCATCAAAAGAACTTGTCAAAAGATACTAATACACATACACATACACTCAACCTAAAAATTCACAAGGTATCTTGTTAATCCATTAAGTTTTAACAGTGGGTGAAAAGCTATACCCTTGATATGATTGATCCTTGCTGCATAAGCTCAATTGTCTTTTATCGAACAAAGACTTTCAGAATTTTATCTTCCTTAACTTGATGATGAAATGCAGTTGCCTCTTCCAATTTTACATGTCCTGAATGATCTCTTTGCACTTTTGCCTCCAAAATTATTTTAGACCATGGTTTTACGAAAATTTTCATCACAGAATAAAATGAATAGCCATTATTAAAGCCTTCAATATCAGTTTACTTCTAGTCTGCCTATTACCTGTTATGCTAATGCTGCATATGTTAGTTTTCATTAAAGCAGTCCCTTCTTCTAGATATTATTTATAACAGAATGGGCCAGGTGTGATAATAAATAACCTCAAATCTCAGTGGCTAAGTTATATTTTCCCCATCACAGGTGGTTCTGCACATCTCAGTCATTGATACAGGGCAAGGGGGTGCCTATCTTTTAAAATATTACCAAAGGGGTAAAAAAAAAATCTCTGAAGGGTCTCAAATTAACAAATTCTCTGATCCAGAGTCCTAAGTCACTTCTGCTTATAGGTCACCACAAGTCACATGTCTTCAACCACAAAGGTTTTAGGAAATGTGCTCTGAAAGCAAAGAGCCAATATTAATGAGGAATTTATTAATTGATGGGGAATTGATCCCCATAAAAAGTCATCAAGATTTCAGAAATAGTGGTTAAATTGGAAAACCACTTTTTTTATATCAGAGTATCAGGTAAAAATGTGTACAGATGTACACAGCATGAGAAAAATGTACTAAATGTGCTCAAACTAGAGTGAAATTTAAGTGATGTAATTCAGGGTGAAAATATATTTCAATTTCAATTTAAATATACTATTTTCCCTAGTCCCTCTGCTGGAGCAATCACAATATAATAATATCCTTACATCATTTAGCAAAGCTCTTTCACTTATCAAGATTAATCATGACATTTTCTTTTAACTGAAATACTTGCTATCTCAAGTTTGCAATGTCTGCCACACAGAGAATTAGCAAATAGTATAGTTTAAAGGGATTTTAAAGTAATTTAACAGCATAACCCTAAACATTATTGCTTTTATTAATTTAGCCTCAGACTGTATAAAACAAAAATCAGCAGGATTATAGCCACTCAACTACCAAATGGTAGTGCAGGAGTTAAAAATCAGGTGGCCCAGTAATCGGCACCGATGCTTTTGTTTATATATCCTATTTCCTTTGATAAGCTAAAGTCAAGAGCAGTGATTAATTATTCTTTAATCAAAATCAAAATGTAATAATGTATGATAATCACTGAGAAATGATGGCCTTTTATTAAATGCTCGTGGGAAAATTGAAATCCATTGGAAAATTATGTACCCCTTGCTCATATTATGTGCCACAGTCAAGCCCAAATATTCTAAATACCTCAATGAGCAAAGCTAACCTAAAATGTCTAGAAAATATATAATTATCCTTAGGATATCAGAATAAAGATTTTCTTAAAGCACAATCATAAAGGAAATCCTGTTACATCCGTACAATAAAATAAATCATAAACAGATTCAAAATACAAGACAGAGACAAGGAGTATCTTTATAGCTTATTCAAGCAGCCAGCATAAAGAAATCCTAAAAATCAATAATGCACAAAATATGTATGAGCAATTCACCTGAAAAGCAATAAACACGTGGAAAGAAAATGTTCAACCTCACTGGTAATCAGGAAAAATGCAAATTGAAGCCAATATTTCAGTCTTACACAGAAGAAACTATAGTATATTTTGAGGAAATTGATCTTAAGAATCAACAGATTGTGTTATTAATGGCTACCATGACAAGGAGAGAGAAATACATATTCTTTGATATTATTTGCAGGCTTTTTTTTTGGTGGGGGGGAGCTTCCTTCACTACATCAATTTTTACTATAAATAGTTCAGGGACAGACAGCAAAGGGGATATAATCAAAGCATGCCAGAAAATAATGTGTGCAGCAGTCTAAAAGGAATTTAGAGGTTTGTAGCATCATTGAGCTGACAGCCCTGCAGAAAACACACACCTACACAAGAAATGTAACCTGAAGTAAAGACACCCTTGGCATATAATTTAACAGAGTGCTAATTAGATGAACATCAACAAGAAACGTGCCAAGAAGATGCTTCTGGAGATTTTTTAAATGCTGAATAGATAGGATAAAATGCTAAATATTCTCATTTGAAGTCAAGATGCTTGTTATATGTTGTTGTGTAACCTACCACCTCAAGACATAGAGGCTTAACAAAATAATTATTATCGTTATAGTTCTGTGAGTTCTTTGGGCTCATCTAGGCAGTTCACACTTTGAGGTCTCATATGTCATTTCCATCAATCAGATGGTGGCTGAACTGGAGGCTGTCATATCAAGTACCTCAGTGAGGATGGCAGGAACGTCTGAGGGATGACCAGGAATCCTTACATAGCCTGGTTTTCCCCAGAACAAGGCCTAAAGGGAATTTGTGACTAACCTTCAAAATTCCAGAACATCAATTCCATTGCATTTTATTGGTCAGCAGGTTACTAAGGACAGCCCAAGTTCAAGAGGTCTGGGGATAGGGGTGGACTGAACAATAATA
The DNA here is from genome assembly GCF_902729225.1 of Pteropus medius. Lineage (NCBI taxonomy): Eukaryota > Metazoa > Chordata > Mammalia > Chiroptera > Pteropodidae > Pteropus > Pteropus medius. Next base: position 11,736,845 of record NW_024349801.1, read on the forward strand.
TCTTGATGTGATGAAGCACCATGTGGGTTCAGAGAGTAAAAGAATGGGAGTCTCTTTGGAGACTATCTACCACACAGTATAACCAACATTCCTTCACTCCCCAGAATGTACTATAAATGATTCCGAAGGGTCCTCCCCTTCATATGTTAGCACTATATGTGAATGGACTAGTTCAAGCTTTTACCCCAAGGCACGCATGGGCACAGTCCAGCACTAACAAAACTCTGAGTCATGAGTGCTACCATGATAAAAGGGTCATGTTATCTCTGTGCTCCTAAAATAACTCTTTTTGTGGCAGGTCTAGTCACCTGGCTTTTTTAAGAGATTGGTTGCATCACTGAATGGCAAGCAAATCAAGTTTAAGGAACTTCCTGTCCAGATGGTAGTGTAAGTAAACACTACCTATGATTGAATCAAAATTACAACTAAATTATAGAAAAACCATCATTGAGAACCACCTGAAGACTAGCTGAACAAGAAGTCTTATAACTTAGGATATAAAGAAGAAGCCACGACAAAACTTGTAGGAGGGGTAGAGACATTGAACAAGAAGGTCCCATACCCACAGTGTGGCAGTTAAGAATCGAGAAAGATATCTCAGCTGCAGAGGTACCCCATGAGGAGCAAGGGGTCCCAGCCCCACACCAAACCCCCAGCACCAGTGCCTGGAAGAGAAATCCCCATAACTTCTGGCTGTGAAAACCAGTGGGGATTGCATCCAAGTAAGACAGAACCACTTTCAGTGGTTTTTGCACACAAGTAGTCAGCCTTGGTTCATGCTGAGGACTTTCCTAAAATCTCTCAAAGGTCCACAAATCCCAAACAAGCAACAGCTGCCCTCAGTGCACCCTGTACCACTTGCTAAGAGGCCCCAAGCCTGGCACAAGTGGCAACTGGTCTGAACTTGCATTGTAACTCCAATTAGGTGGCCCGAAGCCTGATGTAGGCAGCAGCCAATGTTGACTTGGAACACAGCTTCAACTAAGCAGTCACAGACCTGGCACAAGTATCAGCTGGCCTCAGCTTGCATTGTGGTGCCCACCAAAGGGTGTCAAATCTGGCACTAATAGCAGCTGGCCTTGGTTCAGAGCATAGCCAACTACAGATCACTTTGTAGTACACATCAGGCAGACCAAGCTGGGTACAAACAGTGGGTGAATTTGGTATGCACCAGAGACCCTCCCAACAGGCTTGAGAACCAACATAACCGATAGCCAACTTCAGACTACACCAGAATATGACCCAACCGGCTCCGTGAAAGACATATCCAATGGGCCTACTCAGCTGTCATCAGATCCCCAAGATAAAGTGATTCCTGCTTCAAGGGTAAGTCCCTGCACAACAGCTTCTCTGCTGTAGTTATGGCGAGCCCTGTAAACTAGCCAGCCTGAGAGTTAGTCCCACTCATTGACATGCTAATAGCAGTCAAGGCTCAACTACAACAGGAGGGCACAAACCACAAAAGACACTCCTAGACACATGGCTCAGGGGAAAAACGAGAGTGTGCCGCTGGGCTTCACAAGACACCTACCACATAAGGCTACTCTGCCAAGATTGGGAGACGTAGCGGATCTACCTAGTACACAGAAATGAACACAAGGAGGCAGCCAAATGAGGAGAAAAAGAAACATGTCCCAAATGAAGAACAGGACAAAACTCCAGAGAAAGGACTAAATAAAATGGAGACAAGTAATCTACTAGATACAGAGTTAAAATGCTGGTTGTAAGGAAGCTCAGTGAATTCAGGAGAAGAATAGATGAGCTCAGCGATGACTTAAAGAAATAGAAAACATAAAAAAGAACCAGTCAGAAATGAAGAATATATATTTAACATATTCTCCTGTTTCATATAGATGAAACAGAGGATCGAATCAGTGATTGGGAAGATAAGGTAGTAGAAAACATCCAATCAGAATAGCAAAAAGGAAAAAGAATTTTAAAAAATGAAGATAGTTTAAGGGCCTCTGGGACAACATCAAGCATAACAACATTCACATCATAGAATACCAGAAGAGAAAGAGCAAGGGATTGAAACCTATTTGAAGGAATAAACACTGAAATCTTCTCTAACCTAGTGAAGGAAATAAACATACAAGTCCAGGAAGTGCAGAGGGTCTCAAACAAGATGAACCCAAAGAGGCCCATACCAAGACATATTATAATTAAAATGCCAGAAGTTAAAGAGAATCTTAAAAGCAGCAAAAGAAAAGCAGTTAGTTATATATAAAGGAGCACCCCTAAGACTGTCAACAGAAACTTTGCAGGCCAGAAGAAACTTTGCAGGACTGGCACAAAATATTCAAACTGATGAAAAGCATGGGCCTATAACCAAGATTACTGTACCCAGAAAGGCTATCATTTATAATTGAAGGAGAGAGAAAGAATTTTCCAGACAGGAAAAAGCCAAAGGAGTTCATCACCACTAAACCAGTATTACAAGAAATGATAAAGGGATTTCGTTAAGTAGAAAAGATTAAAAATATGAATAAGAAAATATAGAAAAGAAAAAAATTCTCACTGACAAAGAAAACACTTAGTAAAAGCAGTGGATCAAAAAAATATAAAGCTAGCACAAAGTTTAGAAGGCAAAAGTAGGAAGGTCATGTGTAATTACAACAATAAATTAGGGATAAACACATACACAAAAAAAAATTAATGACAAAGACATAAATGTGGAGGGGGTGAGTAAAGATGGTAGTGATTTTAGAGTATGTTCAAACTTAAGCAACCATAAACTCATATTAGACTTCTGTAAGCATAACTTGCTATATATGAAGAACATGGTAACAACAAACAAATTCCACAAGAGATATACAAGAAACAAAGAGAAAGGAATCCACACATGGAAGATAAGACAGAGAATAAGGAACAGAGAACTACAAAAACAATCAGAAAACACTAAAACGGCAATAGTGGCAATAACTACATACTTATCAATAACTGCTTTCAATGTCAATGGACTAAATGTTCATATCAAAAGACATAGGGTGGCTGAATGGATAAAAAACAAGATCTATACATACAATGCCTACAAAAGACCCACTTCAGATCAGAAGACACACAAACTGAAAGTAAAGAGATGGAAAAAGATATCTCATGCAAATGGATATTTTTAAAAAGCTGGGGTAGCAATACTTAGATAAAATAGACTTTAAAAGGGTGCTGTAACAAGAGACAAAGAAGCAATTTCATAGTGATAAAGGGATCAATCCAACAAGAGGATATAACTCCCATAAACATCTACATACCCAACATAGGAGCACCTAAATATACAAAGCAAATATTGATGGACATAAAGGGAAGATTGACATCGATACAGTCATAGTAAGGGATTTTAACACCTCATTGACGTTCGTGGATTATCATTTAGTCAGAAAATTAACAAGGAAACAGAGGCCTTAAGTGGCACATTAGAGCAGATGGACTTAATTGATATTTTTAGGACATTTCACCCCAAAGCAGCAGAATGTATATTTTTTTAACTGCATATGGAACATTTTCCAGGATAGACCACATACTAGGCCACAAAACAAGTCTCAGTAAATTTAAGAAGATTTAAATTATATCAGGCGTCTTCTGTGATTATAATGGTATAGGACTAGAAAACCATCACGAGTAGAAAACTGAGAAGCATACAAACATGTGGATACTAATTAACATTCTAAGCAATGAATGGTTAACAAAGAGATCAAGGAAGAAATTAAAAGATACCTTGAGACAAATGAAAAAACAAAAACAAAAACAAAAACACACCAAAATCAGTGGAACACAGTCACAGCAGTGTAATTTATAGAAATTCAGGCCAGCCTCAAGAAAGAAACAAACAAATCACAAAAAGGACAAACGACAAAAAGGACGAAGCCCAAACTGAGTAGAAAGAAGGAAACAGTAAAGATCAGAGTGGAAATAAACAAAATAGAATCTCAAAAAACTATTCAAAACACCAAAGAAATCAAAGAGCTGTTTCTTTGAAAATGTAAACAAAATTGATAAACTGTTAGCCAGACTCGTCAAGAAAAAAATGAGAGGGTCCAAATAAAGTCAGAAACAAAAGAAGTGACAACCAATACCACAGAAATACAAAGGATTATAAGGAAATACAAACAATTATATGCCAACAAATTGTACAAATGGAAGAGACGGATAAATTCTCAGAAACACACAATTTTCCAACAGACCAATAACTACTAACGAAATTGAATCAGTAATCAAAAAATTCCCAACAAAAGCCCTAGAGCAAATGGCTTCACAAGTGAATTTTACCAAATATTCGAAGTAGAATTAATACCTATTCTCAAACTATTCAAAAAAATTGAAGAGGAGATAAGGCTTTTGGACTAATTTTACAAGGCCAGCATTACCCCAATACCCAAACCAGACAAACACACTGCAAAAAAAAAAAAAAAATTATAGGCCAGTATCACTGTTGAACATAGATGCAAAAATCCTCCACAAAACATTAGCAAACCAAATTCAGCAAAACATTAAAAAGATTGTGCACCATGATCAAGTGAGATTTATTCCTAGAGTGTGAGGTTGACTCAACATACGCAAAAATCCTCCACAAAACATTAGCAAACCAAATTCAGCAAAACATTAAAAAGATTGTGCACCATGATCAAGTGAGATTTATTCCTGGAGTGTGAGGTTGACTCAACATACGCAAATCAATTAATGTGATACACTACATAAACAAAACAAAATGAAGGATCCAAATCATGATCATACATATAGATGCAGAAAAAGCATTTGACAAAATTCAACATCCATTTATGACAAAAACTCTCAGCAAAGTGGGGATAGAGGGAACATATCTCAACATAATAAGGACCATATATGACAAGCCAACAACTAACATCATAATGGCAAAAAGCTGAAAGCGTTTTCTTTAGGATCAGGAACATTACAAGGAAGCCCAATTTCACTACTTTTATTCAGCATAGTATTGGAAGTCCTCACCACAGCAATTAGACAAGAAATAAAATGCATCCAAATTGGAAAGGAAAAACGATGCAGATGACATGATACCATATAGAGAAAACTCTAAAGAATCCTCCAAAAAACTTCTATAAGAACTAATGGATAGATTCAGTAAAAGTAGCAGGATAAAATAAAATATTTAGAGTTAGTTTGCATTTTTATACCAATAACCAAACTATCAGAAAGAAATTAAGAAACATTTATAATTGCCAAAAAAAAAAAAAAATCGAATACCTAGGAATAAATTTAACCAAGGAGGTAAAAGACCTGTACTCAGAAAACTAAGTCTTTGAAGAAAGAAACTGGAGAAGATACAAATAAGTGGACAGACATACTGTGCTTGTGGATAGGAAGAATTAACACTGTTAAAGTATTCTTATTACCCAAGGCAATCTATAGATTTAATGCAATCCCTATCAAAATACCAATGGTATTTTTCATGGAACTAGAACAAAGAATCCTAAAATTTATCTGGAACCACTAAAGATCCCAAATAGGCAAAGCAATCATGAGAAAAGAAAAACAAAGTTGGAGGTATCACACTACCTGATATCTAACTACACTACAAGGCCATAATTATAATAGTCAAAACAACATGATATTGGCATTAAAAATAGACACACATATCAATGGAACAGAATCAAGAGCCCAGAAATAAACCCATGCCTATATGATCAATTAATCTATGATGAAGGAGGCAAGAATATACAATGAGGTAAAGTCAGTCTCTTCAATAAATGGTGTTGGGAAAACTAGACAGATACATGCAAAAGAATAAAACTGGAATACTTTTTAATTCATGTACCAGAGCAAACTGAAAATAGATTAAAGACTTAAATGTAAGACCTGAAACCATAAAACTCCTAGAAGAAAACACAGGCAGTAAACTCTTTGACATTGCTGTTAGTAATATTCTTTTGGATATGTCTCCTTGGGCAAGGGAAAATAACTAAACAAACAAACAAAATGGGACTACATCAAACTAAAAAGTTTTTGTACAGTGAAGGAAACCATCGACAAAATGAAAAGACAACTTACTGAATGGGAGAAAACATTTGCTATGATATATCTGATAAGGGGGTTATACTTCACAATATTTAGGGAACTCATAAAACTTAATACCAGAAAAATAAATGATCTGATTAAAAAAAATGGGCAGAGGACCTGAATAAAATATTTCTCTAAAGAGAACATACAGCTGGCCATTAGACATATGGAAAGATGCTCAACATCACTAATCAAGGAAACGCAAATTAAAACCATAATGAGATATCACCTCACACCTGTCAGAATGGCTATTATCAATAAATCAACAAATAGCAAGTGTTGGTGAGAATGTGAGAAAAAAAGGAACCATGATGCATTGTTGGTGGAATTGTAAATTGCTGCAGCCGCTATGGAAAACCATATGGAAGTTCCTCAAAGAAACAGAACTATTCTAGGACCCAGCAATTGTACTTATAAGTATTTATTTTAAGAAATACAAAACACATATTTGAAAAAAATATATGTGCACTCCTATGTTCATTGCAGCATTATTTCCAATAGTCAAGATATGGAAGCAAGCAAGAAGAGTTGATTTAGAAGTACGTATGTAAAATGGAATAGTACTCAGCCATGAAGAATGAAATCGTGTTATTTGCAAAAACATGGATGGACGTAGAGGATATTATGCTAAGTGAAATAAGTCTAAGACAAATACCATATGATTTTACTTATATGTGGAAACAAACAAAATGAAACAAAATAAATGATCAAACAAAACAGAAACAAACTCATAAATGGTTGCCAGATGAGAGGGGGGTTGGGGATGGGTGAAAAGTGGAGAGGGATTAATAAATACAAATCGGCAGTTACAGAATAGTCTCAGGGATGTAAAGTATAGCATAAGGAATATAGTCAGTAATACTGTAAAAACTGTGTGGTGTCAGATGGGCACTAGCCTTATTGGGGTGATCACTGCATAAGTTATGTAAATATCTAATCACTATGTTGTACACCTGGAATTAATATATTTTATGTCAACTATAATTGAGATTTTTTTTAATTTAAAATAAAAATAAAAAGGAAAAAACATCAAGTCTAAGGAATCAAATCCATTCTGTGGAATCAAACTGTATAAATGATCTTCTAAAAATCATACATGCCTGAAGCAATTTCATTCTTGGTATTATTCCACTCATGTAGCTTTAGCTTTCATTAAAGTCAGATAAAATGTTTGTTTCACTGAAAAGCAATTAATAGGTCAGTGTATATGTGTTTTCTTCTGATACCCAAATTATTTTTTTCTTTTTCACACTGCCTTCCAAGTGAATAGATAACTCTCATGTCCAGTTAATAGTATAAAGTATTAGCTCTCATTATCTATAATTACTTTTTAACTGACTTTTGGACTTATCGTATTATGTAATTTCTCATTTAAATTACTCAAAAACCACAAATTCCTCCTCAAAATCTATCTCAGAACTTTTCTTTGGATCAATAGTATTTTATAATCTATTAGTCACTAGATATATTTTGATTTTGAAGAAAATGAGATCTAGCCTATTAAAAAATGTTAAGTGCACAATACCATATTCTTAACTATAATAGATCTTTTGTAAATAGATCTTTTGTTGAACAGATTTTATTAATCTTGTATGACTGAAACTTCATACCAATTAAAGAGTAACTTCCCATTTCTCCCTCCCCACAGTCCCCTGCAACCACCATTCTACTCTGTTTCTATGAGTTTGACTATTTTAGATACCACATATAAGCACCATTTCATATTTCCACCAACAGTGCACAAGGGTTCTCTTTTCTCCACATCCTGATCGATATTTATCTTTTTTTTTTTATATAATAGCTATCCTGACAGGAGTGAGGTGATAGCACATTGTAGTTTTAATTTGCATTTTTTGATGATTAGTGATGATGAGCATCTTTTCATATTCCTGTTGGCCATTTGTATGACTACTTTGGAGAAATGAGTGTTCAGGTACTTTGTCCACTTTTTATTTAGGTTATTTAGGATGATATTGATTTTGCTGTTGAGTAGTAGAAGTTCTTTATATGTTTTGGAGATTCACACCTTATCAGATACATGGTTTGCAAATATTTTCTCCCATTCTGTAGGTTCCTTTCTCATGGTTGATTGTTTCATTTGCTCGGCTTTTTAGTTTGATGTAGCCCCATCTGTTTATCTTGGCTGTTGTTGCATTTACTTTTGGTGTCATATCCAAGAAACCATTATCTAGACCAATGTCGTGAAGCTTTTCTCCTACGTTTTCATCTAAGATTTTACAGTTTCATATCTTATGTCTATTTCATTAATCCATTTTGAGTTGATTTTCCTTTACAGTATAAGGGTCGAATTTCATTCTTTTGCATTTGGAAATCCAGCCTTCCCAACACCAATTGTTGAAGGTACTTCAGGAAAGCAGTCATTTTTATTTTTAAAAAATCTTAAGTTCATTAAAATCTTTTTGCTCTCAGAAGCTTTTTCTAATGCAATTCGGATATTATACTAAAAGTTTAGCTATACAATTTAGCTTTCATACATCTCCATGTTCCAGCTCTGACTTCTGATATTGAGAAATTTTAAGCTGAAAATACTTTTGAGGGCTTAATTTTTTTGCTGTCAATCAAGGATCTCTTTTCTACATTATTAAAGACTATTCTTTACTGAGAATGGTTGATATCTAGCTGTATCCTCTAATCCTTCTCTCTTTTATCTAAAGTTCTGCATAGTGCCATAGGATACTTTGCTATAATCCTGGCATAAAGGACAATTCAAATGATCACATCACTCTCTTCGTGTATTTCTATAATCAAAGTTATTTCATAAAACATACTAATGAACTAATGAACTAAAAAAATAATACATCTTATTTCTTGAACTTTTTGCTGCATTTCTTTAAATGTAATCTGAACACTTTTTCTCTAATCTCAGCATCAGACTCTTCCAAAATAGTTTTATAAATAAAACACTCCCGTCCACAGTGGACAAGAGTTTCTCTTGCTTCCAATCCTTACAATCACTTTATTTTGCCCAATTTTTTAAAAAACTATTCTAGTGTTATATGTGATAAATTCTCAACTTCAGTGTGGTTGAATTTACTTATTATCTTTATGATCTGCACTTTTTATATATTAGAAGAAATTTATCTTTTAATAAAATATATTAAAAATCAATAAAGTATCAAGAATCTTATATACAGTGTTGATTTTGCAAGCATCTTTAAATCTTCATGCCACTTTAAATAAATGTATATTTTATACTGTGCATATGTATATTTACATATATTACTATTATATTTTGTTATTGACAATACTATACCAAGTCTGCTATCTACATATCATACCAAATAACTCAGATTACTTGACCTATCCATGCTTTCTATTTCAGAAAAGACAAATCATAGATTAATTTATATATGAACTATCTTGAAAAGTGAAAAGATAATTCTGCAACATCGTGATGAAAAACTAATTCCCTTTGCATTACCATACTTACAAGTGTTTGGTTTTTTTTTTTTTCCTTTCATAAGAAAATGAAGCAGCTTTCCTTTTAAAAATTTGCATTTAGGGAATATCTTGTTCTAAAGGGTGATGGCAGTCGTCATAGAAACAACCATAATTACAAGAGATACATTTATCAGGGAGGAAAATATTTATCTTAAAATTCGATCTACTTTTTCCTTGTTGTTGCAGAAAGGAGCGAGTTTTCTATCTCATGAGTATGCAGAGGGTTATTGACCTTCTTCTAGGTTTCCCGCTCCCAGGAGTCATTTCTTTCAGGCATCTTGAGGCTTAATTTAAGTCCGTATCCTCTATCCTAAACTTGTTACTGGAGACTGTGATGTCTCCTCACAATTGATTGATTTTAGAAATTATGTGATGGAACACAATAGGCTATTGTTTGTGTTTGAGGGGGAAAAACACTCATGATATTTCCCAAGGCAAGTAATTATCTTCAATAATATTTATCCTTGGTGTATTCAGAGTTAACAGAAAAGCACAGGAGTAGGAGCGGAGAGACATGTAAATACCTCATTTATTTTCCTCTGTCTGAAATTTTACCTATTCTTCTAACAAAATGATGGTTCTTCCTTGTTCTACTTTATTTGAAATATAATCCTCTTCATATTCCTCTATAACTTTGTCTCCATGACCACTTCCTAAGTATCTTAACAGTTGTGTCCAATGCTTAAAAAATATATACCTTAAATATATGTATATATTTTATTTCAAATGTTTACATTTATTTATATATATCTGTTATATATTATTTATAAATCTATATATTTTCAATGTACATATTTTAAAAGCATTGAACACAATTTATATGTACTTATATTTTTTCCTATTTTAAAAGTTAATTTATCTTAATTTTTTCTAAAAATAAATTTATTTTTAGAAAACCTTCAAAATATATAGACTGTAATGAAATTAATAATAAAAAACTTAAATAGAGGATATGAGATAAAGTTAAAACAAATATATGTAATACAAGATGAAATCCAGTTTGCATAAAGTTGCTAGAAGGGCAGTTAAATCGACTTCATTTTGTCCATCAAGCACATTCACCCTCCTGCTTGGCAGTGTACTAAAGGTGCTATCGAAGTCAGTGCTCAGAGGAAACGCAATTATCCCTTCTTCTGATGAGAAAAACTTCCCCCACGAGGATCACAAACACCCTGTGTAAAGCACTTAACCTTTTCAACCACATTTTATACTAAATCACGTAATTTCACCTTGTATGTTAAAACATCCCTCAAAATTGCAATGACAATGATGGAAAATTATGGTTTAGGAGAAGCCTTCCATGCTGATGTCAGAAGGCTGGGTTCCTGGTTCAGTCCTCTGGAGCGATGTATGGAGAGAATTTAGAGAACCCAGGGAAATGGACAGATTGAAACACTTAAGGCTTAAATGTATCATTTCACTCAACTATAATCTTCGGTGAGTTTCAACAAATCAAGTTATATTCACTGATGATTATTGGAGTGTAGGTATTCTATTTTACCCTTTGTAAGTACATTCTACTAGCCAGCCACAAGAATTTCATTCTTTGTTCAGAAGACGTTGAAAAGACCACAGGATATGTATAAATTAGCCTTCTACCTTCCCATAGGCAGAACCCAGTAGTATCTGACGTGTGTGCACACACCCCCCAGAAGACTGAAGCCTCAGAACTCTATGTCATAAAGCATAGCCTTAGAGGTTACAGCAAATGTACAAAGGCCATCAATCTCTGAATAAGGATCCAAAAAGTAACAAAACTTGAAAATAAGTATCCTAGTATAGCCAAGATTAACAGTATAAAAAATATATCCTAGCCCCGTAGCTCTTAGACTTCTGGATTTCAAAAATTATTAAAAAGTACACATGTGTGCACAATTACATGCATGCTCACATGCATATAAACATGATAGCCACAGACTCTCACCACCTTTTATTGCAAATTAAAGCCAGAGAAGGTGATTAAACATGCAAACATACATCACACACACACACACACACCTTACACTGGCCCCCACTGTCATTTCAAACTATGAAGGTAATTTTAATAAATCCAAAAAGCCAAATAAATTTACTACCAGAGAATGTCAGTCTTAAAAACAAAAAAGAAGTTTGCTTTGTGTAATTTTTTACTTTTTTCTAAGATAAATATAACATTTGTCATAGACTAACGCGAGTGTTTGGACCAACATTCAGGAAGCTCCATCTTAGGTAACTAAAGGAGTGAATTTGCTGGATGGGGCACAGCCCTTTCTTGCTCTAGTAATGAAACACTAATGTGTGACAAACATGTTAGTCGTAAAGTTTGGTCTGATGAACAAACCTTATTTCTATTCAGAAGGGTAGACATTAAACAGATAATCCCACAGATGACACTGAAACTTCACTTTAATAAAGTTCTGTGAATGAAGAGTTCCAGGTGTGATGAGAATTCATAACAATAACTCCCCATCAGCGTGGCCACCTCCTGCAGCCCCACAGACGAGCTGCAGGGAGGGGCCCTGCTCTGTTTCTGCCTCAGCTGTTTGATCCTGATCAGATGTGCATTCGATGATCCACATATTTCTTGAAGACCTATTATGTTCCTGGAATGTTCCTAGGTGTTCCAAATGATTTTTATATTTAATGATGAACAGGTTAGCAAACGCCGTATTTATTATTTGGTTCAGTCCTCCCTAACCTCCAGGCTATGAGTCTTCTTTTTTTCCTCATTAAATGACTTAGAGAACACACTCCAGTTATATACAACAGAAATGACATGACTTCATCAAAAAAAGAGAGTTGCTAGGTAACCCTTAGATTCTTAGTTCAAAATGATCCTCTCTCATATCTAGCAGAAAAGCCTCAAATTATGTTATTTCGCTTCCTACTAGCCTTAATGTAAGCTTATCTATATTCTTAACCTTATTCTGAAATTATTTTAAGTCTGTCCATCAGGATATGGGAAGTATTATAAAGGAGAGGTTAGAGTCTCTTGTTAACTTGTCGTTCTCCAAAAAATCCACAAAAATATAGTTAATTAAAAATATTCAGAATTAGAGTTAATGCCAGATTTTAATATCTTAAAATTTTAAGATACGGGTCCAAGATGATGGATGATGGTATAAGTGGACGCTGGGCTCGCCCCCTCACAAAAACACATGGAATGTATACCTATATTTAGAGCAAATCCTTCTGAGAGACAACTCTGAGCCAATTTAATACCTTCTCACACACACAAGAGAGAGGGACTGCATAGAGAAGGGCGGGGACATGAGAGGTCTCAAGGAGCTGAAGGAACAACTCAGAAAGGAGGAACCAGTGAGCGCCATTGTTTACATTTCCCTGAACATGGACAGTGGGCAGGAGCTCCATCCAGGTTCTCTGGCTGATGTGCAGGACACTGTAGTGTGTCCCCGGACACCCCTCCTGGAGCTACATCCAGCAGGAAAAAGAGGGCACCATAGCAAGCATACAAATGGCATTGATCTAGCAGGAGATTGATCTAGCTGGTGCAGCAGGGTGCTACTTTGTAAACCCACTGGGCTTCTTACGAGCAGGGCTCCCCTACCTGGAGAGAGTATAGAGTTAGCAAACCTCTGCAGTACCGCCTGCAGGGCTACCCTGTCCAGAAAAATGGCAGAGATAGTAGGGTACTCCTGTGTGCTCACATGGGGCTCCCCCTCCTAAAGAAAGCATGGAGCTAGCAAAACTTTGCGGTACTCACACAGCGGGCTTCCTGGGTGGAGTGAGAGGGGCATGGCTGAGCATGTGCACGAGGAGCTTCACCGCTCAGAGACAGGACAGAACTAGCGAAGTACAGCTGTGCACCGCATGCAAGGCTGCCCCGACCAGGGAAAGGGCGGAGCTAGTAGGGCACTGCCATGCAGGCACACAGAGCCCCCTGCACACACCCTGCTGTGACGGGGCAATTAAAGCAGCGGGTCATTCACACAAGACTGCATGTGCGGAATGGAAGGGGTACTGCTGAGTGAACGAGGAGCTGTACCGCCCGGAGAGGGAGCAGCAGTGCATGGGCACAGGTCTGCCCCACTAGAGAGGAGGTGGAGCTGGTGGAACTCTGAGACACAAGCACGCAAAGCGGCCCTGCCCAGACTCTGCCCTGATAACAGACAGTTAAAGCAACAGGACACACCAAGAGTGCACTGAGCAGCCCTATCCACATCAGGCATCCCCACACACAGGTCAGAAGGGCAAAGAAGCGCGCTCACACCAAGCACGACGCACCACGCATGCTCACCCCAACTACAACCAGCCTGCCCAAACTATTCAATATACATTCTACTTAGAGATCACTCTTTCAAGACTGAGAGAGATACATATTCGATCCAACTCATAAGAACAAATACAGAAAGTCAAATGGGCCGACAGAAGAATATGCCCAAATGAAGAGATGAGAAAAATTCCAAAGAAAACCCCTGATGAAATGGAGATAATTTGCCTAATACAGAATTCAAAGAAATGGTCAAAAAGATGCTCAACAAACTTGAGAGCACAACAGAGGATTTCAGAGAACGCTTCAACAAAGAGAAATAAATGTAATGAAGCACCAGTCAGAGATGAAGAAAATAATAACTGAAATGAAGAATACATTAGAAGGAATCGAAATCAGGTTACAAAAGAATGGATCAGTAACCTGGAAGACAGAATAGTGGAAATTACCCAATCAGAACAACAAAATGAAAAAGAATTTTTTAAAAATGAGGATGGTATAAGAGCTCTCTAGGATAACATCAAGCACTTTAACATTCACATTATAGAGATTCCAGAAGGAGAAAAGAGAAAGGGGGAAAAAGAATATTTGAAGAAATAATCTCTGAAAACTTTTCTAATTTACAGGAGGAAACAGACATCCAGGTCCAGGAAGCATAGAGACTTCCAAACAAGGTGAACCCAAAGAGACCCACACTGTAACATACTGTAGCGAAAACAGCAAAAGTTAAGGATAAAGAGATAATCTTAAAGGCAGCAAGAATGAAAAAACAAGTCACCTACAAGGGAAACTCCATAAGGCTATCAGCTGATTTCTCCGAAGCAACTTTACAGGCTGGAAGAGTGTGGCAGAAGATATTTAAAATGCTGAAAAAAAAGGAATCTACAATTAGGCAGTAAGGTTATCATTTAGAATTGAAGGAGAAATAAAGAGTTTCTCAGACAAGCGAAAAACTAAAGGAGTTCACAACCACTAAACCAGCCTCACAAGAAATGTTAAAGGGTCTTCTTTATGCAGAAAAGGCCATTACCAGAAATGAGAAAATATAGGCAAGAAAAACAATCACAATGGTAAAGGCTAATATACAATAATCACAGTGAATCAACCACTTAAAAAGCTAATATTGAAGGTTAAAAGACAATAGTAGCAAAATTAACTGTAACTACAATAAATAAGGGCTACGCCAAACAAAAATACATAAAACATGATGTCGAAAACAGCGTAGAGGGATAGTAAAAATGTAGTGCTTTTAGAATGCAATTGAACTTAAATGCCTTTCAGCTTAAAATAGACTTATAGATAAAGATATATATGAACCTCATGGTAACCATAAACTGAAAACATACAAAAAGCATACAAAAAAAAAATGAAGAAAAAGGAATCTATTCGAAACACTAAAAAACCCAACAAATCAAAAGGAAGGAGGTCAAGAGGAAAGGAATGGTGAGGAACAAAAATAACCAAAGACAGTTAATAAAATGGCAATAAGCACATACCTATTAATAATTGCTCTAAATGTAAATGGACTAAATGCTCCAATCAAAAGACATAGGGTGGCAGAATGGATAAAAAAGAAAAGAATCACCCATCTATATGCTGCTTACGAGGGACTCACTTTACATCGAAAGATACACATGGACTGACAATGAAAGTGAAGGGATGAAAAAAGATATTCCATGAAAATATAAATGAAAAGAAAGCTAGGTCTGAGACAAAATGGACTTCCAAACAAAGAATGTAAAAAAGAGACGAAGAAGGACATTACATAATTTTGAAGGCGTAGATCCAAGAGGAGAATATAGCAGTTCTAAATATGCACGCACCCAACATGGGGCACCAAAGTATATAAAGCAAATGTTAATGGGCATAAAGGTAGAAATTAACAGTAATACTATAATAGTTGGGGGATCTAACACTCCACTTACCTCAATGGATAAATCATCCAGACAGAAAATTAATACGGAAATAATATCCTTAAATACCACATTAGACCAGTTCAACTTGATATTTATAGGGCATTCCATCCAAAAATTGCAAATTATACATTTTTCTCAAGTGCACATAGAAGATTTTCCAGGATAGATCACATACTAGGCCACAAAACAAGCCTCAATAAATTCAAGATTAAAATTATATCAAGCGTATTTTCTGACAATGGCATTAAACTAGAAATCAACTACAGGAAGAAAACTGGAAAAAACACAAGTAGGTAGGAATTAAACAACATGCTTCTAAACAACCAATGTATCAAAGAGGAAATCAAACAGGAAATCAAAAACTACCTTGAGACAAATAAAAATGAAAACATAACCTTACAAAATTTATAGGATGCAGCAAAAGCAGTTATAAGAGGAAAGTTTATACAAGCCTACCTCAAGCAGCAGGAAAAATCCCAAATAAACAATCTAAATTAAACCTGAAGAATCTAGAAAAAAAGGAACAAACAAAACCCAAAGTAGAAGTAAATAATAAAAATTAGAGTGTAAATAAATGAAATAGAACCAATAAGCCTAAGTTTTATGGAACCACAAAAGACCACGAATAGCCAAAGCAATCTTGAGAGTGAAGAACAAAGTTGGAGGTATTGTGCTACCTGATTTCAAACTACATTACAAAAATCTTACTATAATAATCAAAACAGACACAAAAACAGACGCACAGATCAATGGAACAGAAAAGGGAAGCCCAGAAATAAATCCTCACTTATATGGTCAACTAATTTGTGACAGAGGTAAGAATATATAATGAAGTAACAACAGTTTCATCAACAAGTGGTGTTGGGAACTGGACAAACACACACACACACACACACACACACACACAAATAAAACTAGACCACCTTCCTACACCAGATAAAAAATAAACTCAAAATGAGTTAAAGACTTAAATGTAAGGCCTGAAACCATGAAACTCCTAGAAGAAAACATAGGTAGTAAACTGTTTGACATCACTCTGAATATCTTTTTGGATATGTCCCCTCATGCAAGGGAAACAATGTCAAAAACAAACAAATGAGACTTAAACTAAAAAGCTTCTGTGCAGCAAAGGAAACCATCAACAAAACAAAAGGACAACCTACTTAATAGAATATATTTGCAAATGGTAAATGCAATAAGGGGTTGTTATCTAAAATATATAAGAAACTCATACAACTGAGTAACAAAAAAATTTTAAAAAATTGATCAAAAAATGGGCAGCGATATGAAAAGACATTTCTCAAGAGAAGACATACAGATGGCCAAGAGCCATATGAAAAGATGCTCAGCATCTCTAATCATCAGGGAAATGCAAATCAAAACTACGATGAGGTATCACCTCACACCAGTCAGGATGGCTGTTATCAACAAGTCAACAAATAACATGTTGGCAAGGACATGGAGAAAAAAGAACCCTTGTGCACTGTCCGTAGGCCTGAAAACTGGTGCAATCACTATGGAAAGCAGTATGTAGAGTCCTCAAAAAACTGAAAATAGAACCACCATATGACCTAGCAATTCCACTTTTGGTTATTTATCTGAAGAAAATGAAAACACTAATTCCAAAAGATACATGCACCCCTATATTCACTGTAGCATTATTTATAATAGCCAAGATATGGAAACAACCTAGGTATCCATCAATAGATGAATGAATAAGGATGTGAGATAGATACCCACACACACATACGCACACATACACAATGGAATGTTACACAGCAATAAAAAGAATGAAATCTTGCCACGTGCAATAACAAAGATGGATCTAGAGGGTATTATGCTAAGTAAAATAAGTCAGGCAGAGAAACATATAGTTTCACTTGTGTGTAGAATCTAAAAACTCAAAACAAATTAACAAAACTAAAACAGACTCATAGAAACAGACCAAAGGGATGGTTGCCATAAGGGTAGGGGTAGGGGGACATATGGAAAAGATCAGGAGAATATAGTCGATACTATTGTGATAAGTTTACGTGTGACAGGTGATTACTAGAATTAGTAGGGTGATCATATTGTAAGGTATAACAATGTCAAATCACTATATTATACACCTGAAACTAATATATTACATACCAAGTAAACTTAAAATATAAAAAAAATTTAAAGCTAAGGAAACTTTATTAAAGCTTAAATATAGATATAATCCAGTGTTGAGAGGTAAACTTTATATTTCTCTCTCTTCCTATACATAATAAAGAGGATGATAAATTGAAATATTGATGTTTTGTGGGATTTGTTTATTTTAAGGAGACTGCTGTTGTCATGTTATTCTTTATAGAAATGATAAATGATAACATGTATAAGTAGTATGCCAAAACATGGTTGTGTTTTTCCCAGATATCTTTGTCTCTTGGATATATATCTTTTTAATTCACTTTAGGGATATTTCTTTGCTCACTTTCCGGAACAAATGGACATTTTTTTGGCCTAAATTGATCACCACCTGCTCACAATGCAACATCTGGTATTTTTCAATTGCCAAGCCTATAGAAACTATTCTTTTAATTATAAACTTTAAATTTTTCCAATGAACGTAAATTCCCATTAAGGGTCATCTTAAATTGTACTTATACCCAAGTCTACTCCTTTTCCCCAAGTTTCCTACATACAAACTTACACCATTGTGAAATGTTCTTCCCTATTTTTGTCTCAGTATGTCCTCCCTTCACAGACTCCCAGCCTAAAGTCATCCCATGGAAGAGCCTTAATATACTAGTCACTACACATCCAGAAGGTTTAATCTAATGGGTATATACAGGTCAGATTCATGTCCCATATTTTTAACTATTTCCTTCCTGACCTAGAAAGCAGTTTTTCTTTTCATACTATTTACAAGTTATGACCAGCCCAGTAATTGAGTTCATCAAAATGAGCAGAGGGGAAAAGTCAGAATGTATATACTTTGTCCTTATACTTTTACTTGAGACTCTGTATTAGTTATTTATTGCTGAATAACAACTTGCCACAAATTTAATGGCTAAACTAACACACAGTTTATTATGTTACAATTTTTGTGGGTTGAGAATCTGAGCAAAACTCAACTGGATCCCCTGCTTTAGGGTTTCTCACGAACCTTGCAATCAAGTTGTCAGCCAGGGTTGTGGTCTCATCTGAAGTCTTGATTAGGAAAAAATCAGCTTCTGAGCTCACTTGTGTGGTCACTGACAGGATTCAGTTTTCTTCGGGCTAATGGGCTGAGAGCCTCAGTTTTTATTTGGCTAGGAGCTAGAAGTTGTCCTTGCCATGCAGGCCTCCCCAGCATGGCAACTCGCTTCACCAAAGCCAGCAAGAGAAAGCATATGCTACTAAGATGGATGTTACATTATTATACGACCTAAGGATGGAAGTGATAACCATCACCTTTGCCATATTCTATTGGTTAGAAACAAATTTCTAGGCCATCTTGCATTCCTGAGGAGAGGACTACACAAAGGCTTATGCCCGAAGGCAGGGGACAGTGCGGGTCACCCTAGAAGCTACATCTATTGCAGCATCAACATAGGAAAAAAAAAAAACATTAAAGACTTCCATGTCTATCAGCAGCTTATGGAAGCTTTGTCCATGGGCAAGTGGCTGTTTTCACAAAGAATAACATCTGTTTCTATAGAGGCAGCAAGCACAGTCTGGACCTTACTCAACACTACAAGCTTTTATCTGTTTGGACAGCATTGGAGAGCTGGCTGCTGGCAGCCCAGTCTTCCTAAATTGACCTAGCTGAGGGAAAAATTAGATTTCAGGGAGAATCTTTCCAATAATAGCCTTTTGGCTATTATATGAAAGGGTAACCATGGACCTGTAATTTATTCCTCCCTCCTCAGATCCCTGAAGAAGTTTGACCTTGACCAGAATTCTTCGCAAATATCGACTGATCGAATATACTCGCTAAAAGATAAATGAGGGTCCTTAAAGGGTTTGCTATGCACTGATTACTGATTTAGAAATGACTTTAGCCTTATATCCTGGTCCATCTAGATTGTTTATATTAAATTATACTGCAAATCACGGGCTAAAGTTGTACTGACACATGGAAGAAATACACAAGGCCATATGTCCACAGCTCTGGAACTCAGCAGCTTCCCTGGGTAACTTATCACATGTGTACTCAGTTCTTGACCAACTCCAAAACCAAAGCACTTCCCAGCGTGGGGAAGAACACTCAGGAAGCTGTACGTGCAGATTGGAAACTCCCAGATGCTACGTGCATTGTTGCTTCTGTCTCGTATCCACTGATAATTACACATGAAGCCTGGTGCTGGGTGCGTCAGAATCATCTTTCTGAAGCATTCGGAATGACCATGGCGAAGGCAACTCTAGGGACTAGCTAAATAACCTTTGGAGCAGTGTGTCTGCTTTGATTTTAAACAGTTTTATTAATGTATAATTGACATACAATAACCTGAGCATGTTTAAAGTTTTGGCAGATGTATACCCTCCAGAAAACATCACCACAATCAAGATAATGGATATATCTAATCTGACACTGCTGACCCAAACCATGATAGATACTGTGATTTAGAGAGCTCCCGAAATTTGGAATTATTACATTATATTGCTACCTAGCGGTTAAGAAAATACTCACGAGACAGTAAGCTCAGTTATTACGCAGGGGATTAATGGTAGCAGAAATATTCAGACTAAGAGAAAGGTGAGACTACAGGGGAAAAATATTAAGAAGAAAGAATAGTTGACTTAGTGTGCTAGAATTGTTTTATTGCTATTGAAAAACAGGATGAAAAAGGAAGAAGTGGATAGGGTCATTCATAGGGTGCTGGTGGCATAATCTTGTGGCCTGAGAGGTGGAAAACCAACCATCTCTGGCCATGACATCCACAAACCTTAAGAAGCCCCTTCAAATTCCTTGCATATCACCTAACATGAATGAGCACAAATCCAGTTACTAGGACAATCATGATCTGGAAGGGGAGATTTGTAAAGAGTGGCTGAATTCATTCCTTCAATTAAAACCATAACATTTAAAAATAAATTAAGGATTTGGGATCTGCTCAGCTAAACTTCAGAAGGGGAATCCAAGGAGCTAGAAAATGGTGTGCGTGGCATGGCCTCTAGACAATAACTAAAATATTTAAAATAATTAGCTCTTGATGCCCAATGTACCCTAAGAATAAAGGAGGCACCTGATAAGGCTTAAAGGTAAAACCCGGAAGGTATCAAGATGCTGTGATAGAGAATACCTATATAAAGGTTAAACTCGAATTTGGAAAACATAACAAGAGAAAGTATTCTCTGGTTGCATCTCCTTTACTGAAATGCATAATTGGGATAGATGCCGCGTGTGGATGGAGGTCAATGCCCCTACATTCTTAAATTGTATGCATTCCATATTCACCCTCCACTTGGTTTCAACTGAAGTGCTAAATGAGAATTTTTGCAATTCCCAAGCTCTTCTCTGTAGCAAATATTAAACAATATAGAATTCTAGGAGTACAAGAGGAGATTAATGCTTTAGTTAGCATTAATGGTTGAAGTAGGGATATTGATCTCTATTAATTCTCTTCAGAACAGCCCTTTCAAGCTAAAAGGCAAAACACATGATTTACAGATACTGATAATGGACTACTGGGAATCCATCTAGGTAGATCTACCAGTAGCCTCAGAGGTGCTGTAGTGATGATTAAAAAAAAAAAAAAAACCGCACCAAAGGACAATGGGCCAAAGGAGGCTAGTATGCAGATTTAGCTCTTGATTTCTTTTCTATTCCTATTTCAGAAGCCAGTCAAGAAGAGCTTGTGTTCATGTGGAAGTTCTTCCATATATTAACAGCACTTACACAAGGACATTAAAATTCACCAGTATATTGTCACAATCTAGTATGAATGTACTTGGTCTTAATAACCATTAAGGGTAAGTTGGCAACATCAATGACACATAATTGCCTCCTCAGAGGAGGAAGCACAGGGGGATTCAGAGACCGTAATCTTCTGCCAATAAAGTATGGCAGATAGACCCCATTAAAATTCAAGTCCTACCCCAGTCTCTGAAATTTGGGGAAATTACATGATCTAGAACCACAAGAGGCTGTCCTCATAGTAGGAGAAATAATTTATGGTCTGATCTTGACCTTGCCACTAAACAGCCCAAAGCCTGGAGAGGCTGAGTTATGGCAAAATTACATCTCTAATTTGGGGATATTGTTAGTCCTATTCACAAAGTCGCCAGGAAGAAATCTGAGACCAAATTGTGCCCTGACAGAAACAAGCAAATAAAAGATTTATAAAGTTCTGTCAGTCAGGCAGTACCTTTTGAGCCTTATGACCCCAATGCACAAATGACTGTAGAAGTGTCAGCAACTAGAACACACACAGACTAGAGCCTTTGGCAGAAATCAATATAGCTACTCAGTGGAGACGGCAGGGATTTGGGACTTGAAAGTGGTCTGATGCAGCTGCTCAATACAGCCTTTTAGAAATATAACTGTAAGCTTGTTGCTGGGTATTTGTAGAAATTGCTCCTACCATAGGAAAACTTCAGACAATCCCAAAACCAGAAATACCTATTGTGACTTGGGTGATTGATGTCAGAGAAACATTCAAATGGAGGAAGCATTGCCATAGAGCTTGCTGATAAATGAAAATGGTATGTATACTCACGAGTGCATTTTAGCTGAGGGTTCAGAATAAGTTCGCTGCCTTTGTACACATATTTCTTCACTGCATTTGAAGCCAATGGTAAACCCTCACTCCCTCCTGCCCCAAAGTCTTCTCTGTCATGATTGCTGAATGGTCTGAACCCTAAAATTCTCCCCTAGCCATGTAAAATGGCTGCTAAGTTTACTGACTAGATTTCCTAAACTGAAAGTCACGAAGCTGTTAGGAAATTGTTTCTCACGTGTTCTACACAAGATGCTGAGATGGCATCTTGAGAAGCTGTACGTTATGCTGAGGAAGATCTGCTAATCCAAGTGGAAACACTAGAGGGAGCTATCTTTCAGGAGACTATGGCTGGCAATCAATTTAAAGACTTGGTAAAGCAATGTGAGAATAGTCTGCGTTATTAAACTCATCAAATATCAATCTTGGCAGCAGCTCTGGGAAAGAGCATCTGCCCTTACTCAGGGGACATTTTAATAATAATGAAGTCAGATGTATTTAAGAGACTATGGTGCTCATGGCAAAATATCACTAAGACTATATATAGTCCAGTAAGGTGGCTATAAGCTATATTTGTCTATTGAGCACTTGAAATGTGGCTAGTCCTAATAAGATAGGTGATATGTGTAAAATACTTAACTTTCAAAGACAGCACAAAAAATGTAAAATACTTCATTAATAATTTTGTATTATATGCTAAATCCATATTATTTGGGATGTATTTAGATAAATACAACATATTATTAAAATCCATTATAACTATTTCTTTTACTTTTTTAGTGTACCTGCAGAAATTTTTAAGTTATATATGTGGTATGCATTTTATTTCTCAACTGTCCTCTTCTGGATTGCTTATTGTAAATAACTTCGTAATTTATTGATTTCAACTGGGCTGAGTAATTAATTGTAGGCACACATGTAGCTATAACAGGGACAAAGAAAGATCTGACTACTTCCCTGTGCTTACTTGTTCTGTGTATGCCAAGTTCTCATAACTTAAAAAAAATGTTTTATCTAATTTGGAAAAAGGAACTTGGAGAGGCATTATCTGTCAGGTCCAAGACAGTTAGTGACATGGAATACGCATCGTGCCTGCCTTATGTCTTTGGTTAATTATGAGTAAATCTTCACACTAGGGCAGACATGTGTCCAGCCCAAACGGCAATTTGGGCTTTGTGTCAGCACAAGGTTTGAAACAATATTTGTTTTCTATACTATGTTTTTTCAACAAGATCTGCAAGACATTGCTAATGCTAGGTCTTGGAAGAGAGCCTTATTAGGCCACTTGACATCTGTTCCTCTTTTACAGTATTTGAACTGACTATGACCTCATGAAATAGGTCTGTGAAAGGACCATCCTTGAATTCATGTGGTTTGTCTGTAGTTGCCAGCCAGTACATGACCTAAAATTGCCTACATGACCTCTGATCACAACTCTTGGATTTAGAAACCTAATTCTCCACATAAGGGAAATATTCCCCATTAAAAAAAGAAAAGAAAGAAAAGAAAAAAGACAATTTTTGTATTAAACAAATTTTTTTAAATATGGTTATTTATTCAAATTTATTAAAATAATAGGACTTTTTTAAAAGTGAGATAGAAAGTTAATGAAATTGTTGTAAAAACTAAAAGATTTCTAGGTAGGTTTCCACAGGGAGGGAAGAACCTGGTCTGCTTAGAAAAATACAGACCTTAATCTCACTTTCATAATAGAAAAAGGAGACATTTGAAAAGAAATACAAAAAATATATTTTTTAAAAAGACAGGCAAAATAAACTAGATGAAGGGTGATATAGCTTAGGAGAAACTTTAGATCTTAAAAACCAATATAGACATATAAAAAGGGGGAAAATATACACTTGGGTCCATATGTTCGTAAAATATATCATAAAAGCGAGACATGTCCCATAATTTCTGAATTAAAAAAAAAATGTAGACACGACTGAAATCTAACAGAGAAAGGGAAGCTGTCTCAATTATCAGAGTGAACCAATACCTCCTCCATTGAGAAGCCAGAACCCAGGAAGCCACTGAACAGAAGTCTCTTAACTTTGTAAAAAGAGAATCTCAAAATATTGAGGTTTTAACAAGTGCTTACAGAAAATTTAGATGTGAGAGAAAAATTCATGCTCAAATATTAGGGAATTTTAGAGCAAACAAAACTCAAGGAATTACTGAACAGATAAGCAACTGGATTTTTAAGGTGGTCTATTCTCAAGGGATTTTTAATGTATAGTAAGATCCTCATGGCAAAAGAGTCTAGAGTCTCATCATCAGAAAGAAAGGCACACAATAATGTGACTACCCATATAATAAATCCCTGACTGGAAACAAACTTGAGCACAGGTAAGTCATTTTCATCTTTCAAGTTGAAGGGTATTGGGAATATTATAATTAAGAGAATTATTGCAAAGCTTATATATTCCAGGGCTCATCTCCAGAATTCTGTCTAGAAAGCTTTCAGATTAACTCACTCTGTAATAATTACCTTCATAGTTTCAGCATTATTTGCAATTCCTTATTTAAATATATGTATTCCTAAATATTTATAATTAATATTTATCTGTATTATTTTTACCATTAAGTACTTTGTTTCTCTAAGTAAAGAAACTTGTTTGCTTATAATATGAAAATAAGTTTTGTGCTTTTTTTTCCCCATACCCAGTGGCTTTCGATATTGAATTTATCCTAACATTAATTGGTCTACTTATAACCATTTTTGCTGTGTATTTTTCTCTTCCACTTATAAGCACATTGTATAATGCTAGCATACCAAATCACTAAAAAATTTTACAATCCTAACAGACTACAGAAAATATCCCTCTTGTATATAAAAGTGAAATTCCTTAACAGAATTTTAGATAAGAGAATCTAAAACTACATAACAATGAGAATACATCATGATAACAGGGTTTTATCTCAGGAATGTAAGCTCTGTTAACACTTACGATAAAAATCTCAGCCAACTAGAAATAAAAGAATTTCCTCAAGCCACTAAAGGACATCAAAGAAAAATCTCCAGATAACATTATATTCAACAGTGGAATAATAAATGAATTTTCCTTAAGATCAGTAAAAAGAATTCCTCTTTTGCAACTTCTATTCAACACTACAGGTCTTGGCCAATGCAATAAAGTAAGAAAAAGAAACACAACACAACAAATGAAAAAAATAGGTAACTCTCTAGATTATTGCCCATCTTCAGATTGCTTCTCAAGGTACTTTAAATTTCCAATAAAAATTTCATGGCAAATGAAGTTATGATTTTTCATCATCAGAAAGACAGAAATGAAAACATGATAGTGTATAGAAAACACCATAAGGAAGCCATTTATAAAGGCTAATGTGTGAAGTGAATGAGATAACAGAATGCAAGGTGAATATTTCTATATATAAGCAACCAAAATTAGACATTGGAATTAGAAGAATAAAGTTTATTTTAGTGTGCAAAAACAAAATGATTAGAAAAGGATTTTAAATTGGTAAAAGATCTACTTTGAAAACTAGAAAAGAACAGTGCATAGAAAAATTAAAGAAGATGAAAATAAATGGAGATATATTCTTGTGAATCAAAAGTTCATATAAATACTTCAGTTCTCTGTAAACTGATCTTTACATAAAATGTCATTCCATACAAAGACCCAGCAGACTTTTTAACAGAAATTGATGAGCTAATTCCAAAACTTATATGGCTATTTAAAAGATGTCAAAAGTCAAAAATACTTTTTTTAGGTAGGACTCTCATTACCTCATTTCAAGACTTATTATAAAGCTACACTAATTAATCTGGTGTGGCATTGTTATAAAGATAGAAAAGTAGATCAACGAAAGAAAATAGAGTCTCAAGAAATAGACTTATATGTACAACTGGTAGATATGAACCAGTTTACGCTCTAAAGGTAAGGTCTCTCTTCCTTTTGGTGTTTCCAGAATGAAGGAGTTGTTTTCTCTATTCAGTCCCTTGATATAGTGTCTACTACCCTTCCCTTACATATTTTCCACAAAGTTGCCAAGATAAATCAATGGAAGAAAGATTTTATGTTCAACCGGCAATGTTAAAATAACTAGATATACACACTTTAAAAAAAAAAAAACTTGGTTTCTTACTGGAAATGCACAAAATTAAATCAAAATGTATATACTTGAATACTTACAAGGTAAAGTTATAGAACTTCTAAAATATTGGATACCCTGATAACATTCATGAACAGAGTGAATGTTTAAACAGAACAAGCACACATCATTAAGACATATTTGAAAAACATGAATAAACAAATGAATCATAAATTAGATTTCATCAGAATTTTAAGTCCTTGATAATAAAAAAGTATATAATTGGGTTTGTATTAAGAAAAGATAAATAACCCTAACAACCTAATAATAAGGCAAACAATCTAACTTTAAAATGTTAAAATGGATAAAATATTTGAACAAATCATTCATGGCTAATAACCATGAAAATGCATCAGTATCACTAATCATCAAGAGAATACATATTAATAAAATCTCTCTAGGACAGGTGAAATTTAGAAGGTTGACGATAGCAAACATGTGGAGTAACTGGAAATCTCATATTTCCGCTGAGGATATAAAATTGATAACTAGTTTGGAAAACAGTTTGCCAGTTCCTTATACATATGGTTACTATGTGCCTCAGTAGTGTTACCTCTATGAATTTACACAATAAAAATGAAAGATTATGTCCACACAAAGACTCCTACATAATTGTTCACAGAAGCTATATTCATAATAGACCAAAACTGGAAATACTCCAAATATTCTTCAATTGGTGAATGGATAAACACACTGTGGTATATCTATGCAACAGAATACCATTTAGTAATAAAAAGGAATGGATTAATGATGCATTCCATAACACAGATCAATCTCAGAAGCATCATACATAAAAAAACAGGCACACAAAAAAATTCCATATTTTATGATTCTATGTGTATAAAAATGTAGAATAAGATAAACTAACTATAGTAACAGCAAGAAGATCAGTGTTGCCTGGGGCTGGTAGTTGAGGGGGATGGCTTTTAAAGGGCATAAAAGAACGTTTTATGGTGACAGAAATATTCTATATTTTTGTGACAATGACTATGAATTTTCCTTAAGATCAGTAACAAGAATTCCTCTTTCGCAAAACTCATCTAACTGTATATTTAAAATTAGGCATTTCATTTTACATTGATTATACATCAGTCAACTTAGTTTAAAAATATGGAAAAGGTAGTAGATGCTAGATCAAGGAATTGGATAGAGAGTATAACTCCTTCTTCCATCCTGGAAAAGAGACTCTACCTTTAGTACATAATCTGGTTCATAACTATCAGTTATTGATAATATTTGAGAAGAAGAATCTGAAGGAAAGCCTTGACTCTTGATAGTCAAGCACGTGTATCTCTCTGCTTAGAGATTCAGAAACCTGCTATAAACCTTATATCAGATGGGCTAGCTTCACCAAAACTTACATTAAAATTTTGTCCATGTCATAGATTTTTTTTCTTTTCTCTCATTTATTAATAGTATGTTTGTACATAGGAAACATGCTTTGTAAACTGGGAAGAAATATTGTTATTATTGCATTTCAATTTGTACCTGGTGTTTCCCAGGTCCAGTTAATTGGCATTCTGAAGTGAAGCCTCCTGTCTTTTCCCTAATTATGCCAAGTTATTTCACGCCTCAGTTCTTTCCACTCATGTTGCTTTCCGGGCCTGAAATTTTGTTCCCTCATCTCTGCTTGGCTGACTTCTACTGATCCTTCCAGACCCTATTTGAAAATTGCTTCTTCAGAATCACCATCCTGTTTCAATGAGATGTTCTTTATTAAACTTACTCATTGTACCACATTTTACTTCTTCAAAACATTTAAAACATTTGGATCTTAAGTATTTATAAATATGATTTTTTGCTTACTATCTGCTCTCTCTATGCTAAGTTCTATGACTCCATTCCTTTCTCGTACATAGAAATGGTGTGGATTATTGCAATTGTTCAGCGTTTTTGGATCCCAGAGATGAGTAGAGTCGAAGTTTTTATATAAAGAGAATATATCGTTTTTGGTATGTGCCTTTTCTAAATTGCTTTATAATGTCGCTTCATCTAGAAATAAACTGGGAGGATTTTAAAGGTAGGGACTCTAATTTTGTCCAACTTTATATCTCTTCTTTCTAAGAGTGCTGGGGGTGGGGGAAACAATAACAGCAACAAACCATCAAACAAATACAAGAACAAACAAAAACCAATCTGTCATCTTTGGAGGGTAATAAGGAAGTAAGTTATTTTCTTGAAAAATGCAAAGAAAAGGAAAGAATCAAACATTTATCCTGCCTTATCTATACTGATGGTGTCACTTGGTAGTCAAGGAATAGCTCATGGAAAGTGCTTCTATAAAAATATCACAACAAATTAGTTGAAAAACAACGCTAATTATTAAAATACCATCTTTTTGCAAAATTTAACTAAATTATGAATCTAATCATTGAGCATCAATGGCTCCTCACATAACCAAGAGTGAGACAACTAAACATCCTGTGCCTTGTGATTAAAGAATACAGCACTTAAAGAATCTTTCCAAAGGAATGAAACATGGGTCTGATGAAGCCTTAGATCCTGCCACAAATTTTCCAAGAAATACAGGACAGAGGAATACATTGAACCACACCATGAGTACATAAAAAATAAGGTCCATTCTGTGGAAAATCTTCTAGGACAAATGTCCTGGGTTCTTCAACAGATGAATTTTAAATGAGCAGGAATAAACAAGTCATGAGCAGATCTTCTCTACCAGAAATAAGAAAGGGAGTCCTTCAGGCTAAAATGAAAGGAAGCTAGAGAGTCATTCAAATTCAAATGAAGAAATAAAGAGCCCAAGAAATGGTTTCTTAAGGTGCAAAATCCAACCCTTTCCATAAATAAGGAGAAAAAAAAAATTACCAACAAACTTGCAATAGAAAGGAATCTGATAAAAGGTATCTACAAAAAACTCAAAGCTAAATTCTCAATAATAAATGCTGAAAGCTTTCCCCTTAAGATCAGGAGCAAGACAAAGATGTCTGCTCTGACGACTTCTATTCAACACTGTACTACAAGACTAGCTAGGTGTTTAGACAAGAAAAACACAAGGCAATCAAATTGGAAAGAAAGAATAAAACTATATTTTATAGATGACACAATTTTGTTATAGAAATTCCTAAGAAATCTATAATAAATAGAGCTAATAAATGAGTTCCACATGCTAGAAGCATATAAAATCAACATATAAAAATTAGTTGTATTTCTATAGACTAGCAATAAACAATATGAACATGAATTTTAAAAAATCAATTCCATTATCAATAGCACAAAAAGGATAACATACTTAGGAATTTAAAAAGTACGAGATGCATACACTGAAAAACTATAAAACATTGTTGAAAGAAATTAAAGAAGAGTAAAGACATCCATGTTTATGGATTGGAAGGCTGAATATTGTTAAGATGGCAATATTCCCCCAAATAATCTATATCTTCAATGCAGTCACTATCAAAATTTCAGTTGCTTTTTGTGTGAAATACAGTAATCCTAAAATTTAAACGGATATGCAAGGGACCCAGAATCACCAAAATGATCTTGAAAATGAAGAATAAAGTTGGAAGATTCACACTTCCCAATTCAAAATTCACTATAAAACTGCAGTAATCAAGATTCTGGTGGTACTGGCATAAGAATAGACATACAGATCAATTGAATAGAATTGAGAGTCCTGAAATACAGACATAAATTATGGTCAATTGGTTTTCAATGAAGATTCCAAGGAATTTCAGTTGGAAAAGAATAATTCTTTCAATAAATGGTAGTGAGACTACTGGATAGCACACGCGGTAAATTGATTTTTAGTCTCTACCTCACACCATATACAAAAGTTAACTCAAAATGATTAAACAACCTAAATTTAAGTGCAAGCACTTTAGGGCTCTTAGAAGAAAACGTAGTTATAAGTGTTGGTAACCTCAGACTAGGCAATGATTTTCTAGATATGACAGGAAAAGCACAAGCAACCAAAGGACAAAGTAGACAAATTAGAGTTGACATTAAAAACATTTTGTTTTAAAGGATACTATGAAGAAAATGAAAAGAAAACCCACAAAATGGAATGATAAAAAGTAGGTAAAGGATTTCAATAGAAATTTCTCCAAAGAAGAGAATACATATGGCCAATAGACATGTGGGAAGAGTCTCAAAATCATTAGTCATTAGTGAAATACAAATGAAAACTACAATGATGTCACTTTAAGTTGGCTATAATAAAAAAAATAATAATAAGTTTTGGCAAGAATATAGAGAAATTAAAATCTGTATTCATTGCTGGCGAAAATGTAAAATGGTGTATTTTTGCTTTGGAAAACAGTTTGGTATTTCTTTAGAAAGTTAAACACAGAGTTGCCATGTGACTCAGCAATTCTATTTGTAGGTATACACCCAAGAGAATTGAAACCGTATGAAAACAAAAGTTCATAGCAGCATTGTTTATAATAGCCAAAAAAGTGGAAAATCTTAAATGTCTATTTACCAATGAGTAAACAAAAATTGATATATCCATAAAATAAAAACATTGCTCAGCCATAAAAAGGAGTGAAGAAGTATTAATTCATGAGATAGCATGGATGAACCTTGAAAACATTGTGCTGAGTGAAAGAAGCCAGCCATGCAGGCCCTATAGATGATTTCACTTATGTGAAATGCCCGGCATATACAAAGTCATTGAGACAGAAAGTAGATTAATGGTTGCTAGTATTTGTGGGGAGGAGAATGGGAGTGACTACTAATAGGTATGAGGTTTCTTTTGGAGGTGATGAAAATGTTCTAGAATTAGTAGTGATGGTTGACAGATTTATAAATATACTTAAAAACCACTGAATTGCATACTTTAAAGGGTGACTTTTATGGAGTGTGAATTATATATATATCAATAAAAACTAAAAGCAACTAAAATCTGAGTCATAATAAAACCAACTTAATATTTGTAATTTAACTCCTAAATAAATATGTATTTATTTCTAATGTTTAGAAAGAGAAATCAGTCCTTTCTGTGCATGTAGTCCAATGACTGTTCTTCTGTGTAATTTTCTTATAA
Organism: Pteropus medius; assembly: GCF_902729225.1. NCBI lineage: Eukaryota > Metazoa > Chordata > Mammalia > Chiroptera > Pteropodidae > Pteropus > Pteropus medius. The sequence goes on from NW_024349801.1 coordinate 11,768,246, forward strand.
TCCACACCCATAATGCATCTTTTTAGAGTCCTAGTTTTAGGTTATTTCAAATTGAGTGAAAAATTAAAGACATTTTTTGGATCATTCCGAGGGCAGAATCTGTCTAAATATTTTCCCAGTCTTTTACAGTTACTTCATCAACACCTAATTTGACAGCTATTTTAAAGCTACTCTTCTTTATTGAGTCTTTCTAAAGACTTTAATTTAAATTGAACCACTAACTTTGTCTACTTTCAACTTATATTTCAGCAGATTTTTTTGGTATTTAATTAAAACATGTGGTTAGAGTAACGAGTACAAGTGGCAAAGCAGTGTTGAAAGAAACATAAATGATTCCTGACAAGTGTGTAATTCAGCAGGTGTAAATGGAAGGATGAGGGCAGGCAGAAAGAAGAACGCCATGAGTATAAGTCAACTGGTGGCCGAAAATAATGGAGAATCCAGTGTGTTCCAAGACATCGGTAATTAAGAAGTTAGCTATAATAATTTCTACTATCCTTAAATCTGATATTCCCAGGAAAAAAAAAATGGGAAAGTTAATGCACACACATAGAATAGCAAGGGCAATAGAATAGACTTTTGGAAACATAAATGAAGAAATTCAACTAGTGTTTATACACCCATGCATGAATCTGTGGTATTCTTCAGACCAGTTACTAGTACTTTTACTGCAAAGATAAAATTTGCAGTAAAATAAAATTTTACTATAGTCATCAAATTTTAAATTCGATGACCATAAGCATCATCGACTCCTACTAGAGTCCCACCTCTGTGTCTTCTACCCTACTCAGTATGGATTTCTAACTATTGACTTGGAGCAGGTTATGTATCCCAGATTCAAATCCTGTTCTTTTTCATTTTGAGCTTGGGAAATGGCTTGTCTCGTTTCAAAATGGCTATAATAACAGATATGTTAGACAGAATAATGGCAGGATGTCCACACCCTAATCTCCTGTGCATATGATACCTTACCTTGCAAAAGGGACTTTGCAGACGAGAAGGTTATCAGAGATGGGAAGATTATCCTGAACTATTAAAATGGGCCCAATCTAATTATGTGGGTTCCTAAAAGTAGCAGAACAAGATGAGTGTGTCAAAGAGACACAACATGAGAAGAACTCAACCAACTCTATCTGGCTTTAAAGATGGAGGAAGGGGCCAAGAATGTGGGCCACCTCTAGAAACTAAGATTGATCCCCCGCCAATAGCCAGCAGGGAAATGGAGACCTCAGCTCCACAACCAAATAGTACTAAATTCTGCCCACAATCTCAATGCACAAAGAAACATATTCTCTCCTAGAACCTGCAGAGAGGAACACAGCTCTGCCAAAACCTTGATTTTTGCCCAGTAAAACCTGTACTGGACCTCTAATCTATAGAACTGTAAAATAATAAGTTCATATTGTTTTAAGCCATTAAATTTGTGTTAGTTTGTTGTGGTATCAATAGAAAACTAATATAATGGACTCATCATCATAGAATTGTGATCAATTTAAAATTAGATAATCCATTTTAAAAGCAAGCTTGTATAGGACCTGTCTCTTAGTCTCTAGTGTATCATGGCTATTTTTGTTATCATTATCATCACAGCACTTACAATACTTGAATTTTTTTATGGATATATTGTTAAAAACAGACTGTATGCCCCTTGGTGACAATGGTTACTCTACTTTATCTTGGATACTCAATGCTAACAAGATGCCATACTGTTGGTAGGTGCTTAAGTTCTTTTATGTCTGTTATTATAAATTAAAACAAAACAAAAAAAAAAGAATGAAAGTGCAAGATGACTTTTTCAAACTCTAGATTCTGAGCCAAATAAGTATCAGAACACTTGATAGTATCTACCTCTACTTAACTAAAGTAAAACTTAGGAAAAAGGAGGAATAAAAATTAAAGTAAACATACCTGTTGTAACTGGGTCATAGATAAACAAGGACACAGCCACGATGACAGAGGAATGGAGAAAATAGCCCAGACTCAAAGACGCTGCAACATTTGCTAGCTGGATTTTGACATGGCTGTTGTTAGAGGTGAATTTTATGAAGAGCAAAACACGTATGGAACCAAAACATATACCTACATTCATTGCTGATGTGATTATGGTATTAGAAATATTAGGAATTATTTCCTTTTCATCCTGCTCAATAACACTTATTAGAAAAGATGAACAGCCAACAGTAAGAACAGTTCTGTGATCTCCTCTATAAATTTCTTGCCAGTCAGTATTCAAATTGTTCTAAATTGATGCTGTTTGTGTTCCTGCATACACAGAATACTCATCAGGGATTATACAAAGACTGGTAGAATAGAAAGAGGCTTCAGGAAGTTGAATTACTAGAAACTCTGTTACTCAGACATATTTTTTTCCCCTAAGCTTCTAATTTCTTTGCTCACAATGACATCCCTAGAGCTTTAGCAGTACAATTTTCACTGCTTTGGAAAATGATGTATTTTCTATGAGTCGACTAGATTTAGATAATTACTTAGTTCGAGTTTACAAACAAAACTTTTGATACATTGAAAAGAAACATGTAAGAGGCAAAGACAAGAAAGATGTTTCTAAGATAACATTTCACTTTAGGTATCACTTTAAATACTTGAGAGTAGATAGGGAAAACAATGTAGGGGCTCACAGGAATTGCATTCATCTCCCATGATCCCCACCTTCTGGTACGCATGCTTTTGCTCTTGCATAATCTTCTCCCCTTGAGGGTGGGCTAGACTTGTGACTTCCTTCTAACCTATAGAATACAGCAAAGGTGACAGGCTGGATGTGATTATAAGATTTTAACATGTCTTCCTAGGAGACATATTCCCCTTTGCTGGCTTTGGGGAGGACCACATAAAATGCACCTGAGGGTGGCCTCTGTCCACCAGCTGGCAAAAAATTGCAACCCTCAGTCTGATATCCTGCAAGGGGACTGAATTCTGGCAACAACCACATGAGCTTGAAATGGGATCCTTCCTCATTTGAGCCTCAAGGGAGACTGACATCCTGGCTGACAGATTGACTGCAGCTTTGTTAGCCACTTAAATGGAAGACCTAACTAAGCCATTTCTGGACTTATACAGAAAATGTGAGATAACATATGCATGCTGTTTTAAGCAATAGCTAATATATGAGTTTTCAAAACCAACCTTTTAACTTTGAAGGCTGAGAAAGTTTCCTAATATAAACTGTAATCTCATATATCTTCATTAAATACTCAGAACCTGATGACATCTGTTGACTATTTATGATACTACATACATGAACTCCCAGCTGACAAGTGGAAGCTTGTCTCTGTATGAGATTTCAAGACTATCTGAAAAGTTAGTTTTGTATTCAACTTAAGTACCCACGTTATTTAATTTGCTATAAAGTGCTCTCATCTTTCTTTCTTTCTTACATCAGCTATATCTAATCACCAAACCAGGCATGTTCACATCCCAAGCATTTCTAACTCTTCTGGTTCTTTTCATTCATATTCCCAAGCCCTGATTCACCTCCTGCCGCTTTATCAACTTCCTTCTGGTCTCCCCTCCCTTCATTTTCAGCTGTAGCCCGAGTAACATTTCCTATACACACATGTGATTATGTCCACTAGATTCTTCAAATCCTTTCCAAAGCCTTTGAATAAAGGCTAGCCTCTTCCATATAACTCATGCCCCAGATATGATTTCGAATGCCTTGCTGATAACGTATATTTTCCTTTCCTAAGATTAGGAATTGTGTGTATATCATTTTACTCTCAGCATTCTGTGTGTTTTATTAAAGCCTGAAACAAATCTGGCAGTTAATTTGTTGGAGGAATACATAAAGAAATAAATGTTTTTGTGTAAGAGGTTAGATCTCATGTTGTGTTCTTACACATACATACACAGAGCGATGCAAAAAATCTATTGGAGGTGATATGTTACTACCTTAATTATGATATACATGCATATATCCAAACTCATCAAAATGCATATGTTAAATATGTACAATTTTTATATGTTAAATATACCTCAATGAGAATTTTAAATCTTTTAAATAAAATATGCTTCTCTTATACACTTTGTGCATTTATTTCCTGAAATTAGTACCTATTTATTAAACCTTTTTTTACAACATCTACTAGGCATCGGTGTTCACACATGCTCATAACCAGGTATTTATATGCACATGCATGTACTTCTCCTTACATGCATCAATGGGAAGGAGAAGAGGTGAGAGGAAGCAAAGTACTGATAGCAGGAGGGGAATAACTACCAGAGTCAAAGAATGATGGTAAGTGATTGTACTCAGCAGTACTGTGTACTATGCAGTTTGGAACTAAGATTTCACTTCCCAGTGGTCATCAACAATTAAAGAGGCACATGCTTTATACATATCTGACCAAGTAAATGCAAATCTCCAAGAGTTTTCTATGTAGCCATCACTTAAAACAGAAAGCCTTCAGCCAACACAACAGAAATATATTGGTTAGTGAAACTACCATTGGGTTTCTCTCCAAACATGAACCTTCTAATCCTTATGGTCTGCACTCTCTCCGGATCTTTGGCCACAGATAATACGTTTATAGATGCTGCATGCAGGTACGAACATGTACTTTGGCCATTTCCATACACTGAATGATTCAATTCTACCATGGAATTGTATCTAAACATTTTGTTCAGACATTCCCTGATCTTTCCACCACTCTTGATGACATACAGATAAATAAAATGAAAATTTAAAAAGTTATTGGTTTACATGAGGGTAATAAGAATTTCCAAGAAATGTAAAAATGAGGCTCTTTCTCAGGCCATGGCTAGAATTGAAACAGATGTTCACTTAAAGTAACAGGCTCTACAGCAACTTTTTCTGCACTTCATTTGAGGAGCCTTGAAAAGCCATTGTGTAATTCCCTTCTTTAGCCAATTATCAGTCTCTTAAAACACAGAAATTAAGAGTATCAGAAAGAAAGGAGGGTTATTATTCCCCTTGGTGGCTCGATGTCTGCTATCTAGTATGGTAGCCTAACGGCATGTGGCTTCTCAGGGTACAAAATGTGCCTAATCCAAGTTAAGATGTGCTATGAATGGAATATATTGAATTTTGAATACAATGTGATTTTAAAAGAATGTAAAATATCTCATTAATAAGATGTACTTTCTTATTACATATTGAAATAACATTTTTGATATATCGGATTAAATATATTAAAGTCAATTTCACCTGTTTTTTTTTTTTATGTTAAATGTGGTTACCAGAAATTTTTAAATTATATATGTGGCTCACATTATATTTCTTTTGGTCAAAGCTGCTCTATGTAGTAACATTCATCAATAGTAAAAAGGGGGACGTGAACACTGCCTATCTCAACTTTCTCACATTTCTCATGGGCAGAGAATCTATCTACCCTGTACTTCGTAAACCCTCATTTACCAAGCCCATGGCTATGGAATGGATAGTGAATATTTAAGTATTTCCTTTAAGTATAATTTTTAGCTCTTCTTCTTGCTCTAACACCTCTAACAAAACAAATGTTGTAGTTAATAATTGTTAAGGTCCATTTCTTGATAATTAATTTGCACGTGCATAAGTCCCTTTCACTATAGTATCTCATCATTATTTTACCTGTAAAGCTTCTTGGTTGCAAGCAACAAAAAACAACTCTGAGTAACTTAGGTGGAAGAAGAATGCATGGGAGAGACATCTGAAAGCCATGACTAGAAGTTTGGAAAATAAGGCTTAGTCAACTAGCAGAAACAGAGAAGGGACAGGCAGTGGGAAACACAATCAAGGCCCCTTGGGTTCTGATACCCCTTCCACTGAATAATTAATGATGGCGATGTTCCCACTGTCTGTACTTATGTCTCCGCCTCAAGTCCCAAATGGGAACATTTGATTGGAGTGCAGTAATCTATCCTCATGCTCTTCGCACCACAAGAGGCCTAAGCTGACCTCTTGCATATCAGCAGGCAGGTGCCTGGCCACCACCAGGACTCACAATGGGGCCTATCGCAAATTTGAGAAAGGAGTTCAGATTCTGGGTAATACTTTTTAATAACATATATCCCTACAAATCCCTCCAGAAATATCGCTTCTACAGTATGCAACAGGGGATAGGAAGTTTATTAGCATGAGAGTTAACAAAAATTTGAAAATCCATATTTGTAGTGAAGAAAATGCTAGTATATTAAATAGTGTGGGTTTAAATACATCGGCTTATGAAAATGAGCCTTGTGATTCAAATTAACAAAAAGTTCTTATGTTTCCCAAAACTAAACTGGCCCTCTCCATGTGCTTCTAATGAGGATTCTATCTTAGTTTCAGACCCTTTCAATTTATTCAATCTGCAGACATTTATTGACCTATTAGTCTTAGTTCAGCCTCTAAGAATGAAAGATTAAGGAACACCAGATAATTGCATATAGACACTTCCATTAAAGGGGACCAAGTAGGTCTTTTTGCAGTTGCGAATGGTCTGTTGACACTCTAAAAGTAACTCATTATATTCCTGATTTTAGGTAAAGTTGTGCCTATAATTAGCTATTCATAGATTAGGGTACTCATTTAATTGAAGTTATCAAATTAAAAAATTTCTTTACTTAAAAATATACACCCAACAAAGGAATCCATGCACATCTAAAAAAATAAATAGTGCCAAAGGGCTTATCATGAAAAGCAAAATTCTTCTAACATGTAATTTCTTGCCTTTGGTCTCATCTATTTTAACCACCTTTTAGTTTCAATTATTCTGGAGGTTATCCACACAATTTTAAATAAATTATTCATTCTGCGACTTTTAAAATCTATTATCTAGACCCAAGGCACTGCATGACAACATTCCCACTATGTATTTCACAGCCTATTGATTCCTCATCGTCACAAACAACCTTAATTGTTGGAGACAAAGTAGAAGTAATTAGATGAATCACAACAGAAAATTAAAATGGACTGAATTGGGTTTTCTGGTGATTATTTTCTAGTCTGACTTAGCCTTACTCTTCTCTTTTAATATAAGGGGAAAATTGGGGGTAAATTGTCAAGATGCCTGAGCACTTATTATTTGAGTTATTGTGTGGGAACGGAGAGACCACACCCTTCCCACAGGCCTGTGCTGAGAGGGGTCTAAGCGCATGTGCAGCCGGGGCCCTCAGCCCATCGTCACACGTGGAAGAGTTTGTCTTATATCTGTTGACAGCTCAGCTTCCAGAATGCAGCTGCTGTTTGCAGCTCGGTGGTTTTCCCTCAGAAAACTCAAGCCAATAAAAAAATATTAAGGAAACAGAATATTTATTTTTGGCACTCGCTCATCTATTTGGGGCTTTAATGTCATAAGTTAGAAGAATCTGAATGACGGGACATACCAAGCACCGTGGTGTGGATGACAGAAATCAAATCAGGGAAGCAGTCATCTATTATATGAAATGAAAACTGGAACTTTCTCATTCTAACTGCTTTTTGTTGTTGCACATGTGTGTGCATGTGTTTTATTGACACACGTGCACAAATATTTTTGGCAGAGATAACCTCCTAAGGTTAAATAGATTTTGTAATATTTTGAAAAACACAAATGAATATGACTTTCACAATTTAGACTACCTAGTGTGTTTAGGAAATAAGGCTCAGATAATGGTAAAAAAAAAAAAAAAAATCTGCCCACTAACACAAAACCTGATTTCCTGCGGTATTTCCCATCTTAATAAATAGTAATGCCATCTTTTCAGTTACTTTGGTCAAAGATGTGGGGTTCCCCCAGCACTGGTTCCCACCACGAGTTTCTGCTCGAGTCCCTGCTCTCTGCAAAGCTGTGACTCCCTGTATTCACCTGCAGTTCTCTCCAATCTTGAGAGAAGTTTGTCCTGTGCCCACCCTTCTCCTATGGATCCAAGAAGAGTTATCGATTTCCAGTCTGTTGTTAGGATGGAGTGGCAACTTCCAAGCTCCTTACATGCAGAACCGGAAAACAGGAAGTCCTCTTGGACAAGGACATACTTTTAAATTTCATACAATCTCCTTCAGTCGAACTCAAATCCCAAAGCACATATGGCACTAGACCTCGTTGATAGTCCTGTGCCTGAGTCATTACTTGACCATTCAAGCTTTTGCTTGTGTATTAATGCTGGGAGAAATCCATACATTTCGTTATTTATTCATTCGTTTAATAGAGTGTTTGTTTCTCCTAAAGGCCAAATGCTATTCTAAATTTTGAGTAGAAAACGATTTGTTTTCAAACTACACACAAGTTGAGGTAAAATTCAGGGAAAATGTTTTCACGATGTAACTAACATTGCCATCCACTGGGACCCTCTTCTGAGATTGTGCAACTGGGAGAGAAGGTTCTGTTGCAGTTTTACTTAAAGAAAAAAGCTGATGGTAACAAATACAGTGCAACTCCAATATATTTACATGTGTTGTTTATAAGTAAATGTAAAACTCCAGACATCTACCTTTAAATTTGTCATACATAACACCCTAATGCCAGAAAGTAGAAAATACACTTTCTAGGTGCTTAATTTGATTATTTTGTGACCATCTTGAATGATGTCTATAAACACAACAGCAAGTAAGTTTTTGATCAATTCTGGTGGGATCTTTGGTTAAAGCCATAAGCATTTCTAAATTCTAGCATCTTTGACAGAATTGTAGTTGAGCGTTGAATTTTTTTTAATGGATATTACAAAATTAAACATTTCTTAGAATTATTCTCACATGCTGTTCATGTTGGCATATCACACAGGCTTGGGGGAGTTAGCTTGTTGCATAACACAATGCATTTAAATGTTTGAAAGATTTCTTAATAAATAAAAATGGTTTTAAATATTCATTTAATCCCATCACAGATTCAGAGTTTTGTAAAGGGTGTAATTTTTTTTAAAGTCAGTAAACATGATTCAACATTGTTCACAGATCAACATCAAAGTTCAAGGTAATAAAGAATGTACTCCAGATATCTAATTACCACCCAATACAGCTCTGATTATTTCTCCTACTAGATGTCATTCATTCATTCATTCATTCCTTTATTCATTTAATAGATTTTCTCATAGCATCCTCTGTGGGCCAGCCATTACAAATGCCTTAAGAACTTAAAAATATGTTTAGTAAATATTTGTCAAATTGATATCAAATAAATGGAAGAACAAAACACAGTACCTTCATCTCCTGGTCCTGTCAGTACAGAAAAGAGTCAGTATTTAACACAGACTACATTGAGAGTGGCAAGGTGTTGTTAGAAGCTGGAGGAGGAACACAATACCCAGTGTAGGTAGTCAGAGAAAAGTTGCAAAAATAGTCTCTCATATGAGACCTGAAGGATGCATATTGAAACAGTTCATTGCTAGTCTGCTCAATGACGGATGGTTGGGAAACTCTGAGCATTTACTCTTCCCTGAGGTAATGGGAGAAGTGAAGAAAGAGAGGGTGAGAAAGGGGTCATTACCCTCCTAACACGGGTCTCTGTGTCACCTGCTATCTCAGGTGACATTAAGGAGTACAGGTGATCATGTAATTACTCAGGGAGACTTTAAATCACATCTTGGGTTAATTCAACCCTATAACTTTATCCAACCACTTGAAAGTTGGTTCTAGCGTTCCTCAAGATGATGGCTCCATCATCTTTTTGGGTTTTGGGTCACTTGTCTGTTCAATATCTTGTATCTCTTTCAGCTTAATGATTCCTATCAGCATTCCAATGCGTTTAATCAGTTCTAACTTAAAAAGAAATCTGTTAACCCCACATACCACCAGTTGCCATTTGATCCTCTACTTCCCTTTATTAGTAATTTCTCAAAAGAACAGTCTACTCGGGGTGACCTCCATTTCCTCAATGTTCATTCCCACTCCAATCTCGCTACCAAATTCAGACACCTTTTTTTTTTTTTTTGCAAAATCCACTGGGCATTTCTTAGTCCTTCTCCTACCAGATGTCTCACCACTATTTGATTCCATTGCTCCAGTCTTGCAGCTTTTCTCTTCTCTTGGCTTTTACGTCACCATGGTAACCACTGTCCCTCATGTAACTCTAAAATACTTCTCTCTCAAGTTTCCCTTTCATGTGATCACTTAAATATTGAATTTCTTTCAAGACTCAGTCTTAGATCTTCTCTTTTCACTATTCCATTCCTAGATGACCGTGACCATTCCCATGGTTTTAAATACTCCCCAGATATCAGTAATTCTCAACTGACATATCTAGTTCTGCCTATTTAACAATCAGATATGGCTATCTCACAGACAGCTCGATGTAACTTTCTCAGGCCTAACACCTTGGTATTCTTGATATTCTGATACTGGTTTCAATAAAAAGAATTTCCACTCACCCAGTTGTTCAATTTTTTTTTTTAAGTATAGATTTGTTTTGTTTTTTTTCTGAGCAACTGTACTGACAGTTTCACAAATATATAACTATCTCCAAACTCATCAAGTTGTATACATTAAATATACACAGCTTTTTGTCAGTCAGACCTCAATAAAATCATTTAAGAACAGAAGTCCCTCTTTGCAGTTTCCTTATTCTAACTCCTGCACTCAGCTAATCAGAAAAACCTTGCCATTGACATCAACGGTATTTTTAAATCACTGAATTCTCTCCTCCTTAATGCCACGTTCTTGATCCAAGCTGTCTTCATTTCTTACAATGCTCTGGCCAGCTATTCTGTACCTCATTCCAGTCCATTTCCCACACACCACATAGATTGAAATTTAATGTGAATCAGGTATGTCATTCACCTGCTTAAAAACCCCATATGAACATCCTATTCAATCAGTGATAGAATGGCTATATCTTTCATGTATATTCATATGATTGCATACTATAGAGCCATGAGAGAAAATCAATTCATACCATATGTAATAACACAGATATATCTCAGACACATAATGTTGGATGAAACAAACCAAAAACAAAAGAGCCCTCACTTTAGGATGTTAATGAAATAAGTAAAACTGATCGATGGTGGCAGAAGTCAATATAGAGGTTACATGTGGATAAGTAATCACTGTAAAGAATTAGGCTGGTAATGTTCTATGTCATGTCTTCGCTGTGAAAATTCACTATTATATAGTAATGACTCCTGCATTTTTCTTCATGTATGCCTTAATATAAAGCTTAAGAATGTTTGAATATTTTTGTTTTTGAGTTACTAACCACTCTGGGTATGTTAGAGCTAAGAAATTTTCTGCTGGATAATTAGAAAAATGCCTAATTATACATTCATCTAACACACTAGATTGATTTCAGAAAGACTTGGCTAATACAAAAAGTATGTGTTCTGAATAAACGCTATCCTGTTGTTAGAAGAGTAAATATCGGGCCTATGATTAAATAATGTTACTACAACTGTGGTAAAGAAAAAGAAATTCAAAGACATAAACAAAGCCTAGATATACAACATTCCAAGTTCTATTCTGCTTGTGAGGTTGACGGGAACAGAAACACTCTTCTATTTGAATGGGAAAGTAACATGAGAGCTATAAGGATCCATGCTTTACGAATTAGGTTTAAAATACAAATGTTCTCCCCTTGCAGCTGAGATGACTTTGCAAGTACTCAAGGTGGGCATTTTTATCTCAGGTGTCCAGGTATCAAATACCTATCACACTGATGTCAGTTTTAGAACTTTGCAGTTACTTATACATACATGTATTTCTTTATAGTTTTGTGGTTTTTTTCTTTCTTTTTTTTTTTTTTTTGAGAACTAAGATAACACGTATTCCAGAGTAAAAATAACCAAAGCCAGTAAATAGGACTTAGTCTGTTTGTAATAACACACAATAAGTTGATTTTGATTTTACAAGACAAAATGATAATATCAACTTTCAAAACAAATGCTATAACTTGAAACTTCTCAATTGCAATGTAAGGTGAAATATAAAGCAGAAATGATTTAACAAGTAATGTAAATTTAGCATTATGTTTCTTCAATTTGAAAGTTATGTTTACCTAGACAAGAATTAAACATTGTAGACTAGTCATTTGAATATGAGATGAAAATTATTATGATTAAGCAATTCATTTACATTTATAAATCATTCACTACCCTTGAAAAGTCAGTTTTCCTAAATCATTAAGTTTCATACATTACATTTATAGATAATATTACAACTATGTATACTACAGATGTTTTCTGCTTTGTCATCTTATTATTGGAATAAAAGATGTTAAATTTTTTTTATTAATATAGCTTCTATCTTGTCCCTTATTATTTTTCATAAACTTTTATGACAATTTTAACAGAAAATCAGAATTTTTACTGATTCTCTCTACAGATTTCCCCACAGGGATTCAAATATATTTATATACAATTTTTAATAGTTAAGATTTTGTAGTATTTTAATGTTTCCAGTGGGAGAAAACAAGTCTCTAAAACAAATGGGAGTTTCATTACCAGTCTAAAAACAACTTCATTTTTTTTGTTGTTCGAATGATTAACTCCATTTTACAGCGTCTGATAAATATCAGCCTGAATGATATCTTTTGTGTGAGGATGGGGGCTGCATAGGGAGTTGGGCAGATGGATGTTGAAGTCAGTCATGAGTGCAGAGCATGACCCCTTCAAATTTCATTTCACGACTCACTTCATGTTCAGAGCTGAATATACATGAAAATCAAATTCATAAATTCAGCCACAGCTTTGATTGGGAATTTTGTAGTTTGTTATTGTTCTTTTTGAATTGTCGTGAAAGTCATGGCAGATGGTAATGTTTCTTGAGATGTCTGCTGACACCGTTTCCTTTCTTCCCTCACCATAGCACCATACGAGAAAATCTTTCGTGGCTAAAATTACCTTTCTATATGTGAAAGAGCCTGAATGGTCCTTAACGCGGTCCCTCATTTCATATATGAAAAAGTAAACCTACAGTCTGAAACAGGCCACCTTAGAGCCTGAATGGTCCTTAACCTTAGAGCCTGAATGGTCCTTAACGCGGTCCCTCATTTCATATATGAAAAAGTAAACCTACAGTCTGAAACAGGTCTCTGTCCTCCAACTCCCAGTTCAGTGACCTTTCCAGTATACCAGCATGGTCTCCAAGAAAGTGAGGCCAAAGTCTGAGAAACAGTGATATTTAAAATGATTACCTTGAAGAACTTATTGATTGAGAGATGGAGTTTGGAAACCAGCTAACATTTGAAGCCCAGATTTCCTGCCTAATATGATCTTGGACATGTTTTTAAACATTTTTATACTTAAAAAATATACATTCAATGTATGATTGTTATATGGATTAGATAATATATGTTATCTATATATTTATATTATATAATATCATATATATCAATTTATATAATATACAATATATAATTTTTATATATTTCTATATTAAAATAGCTTCCCTCTTGGTCCTTATTATTTTATATTTAACAATTATAATACAATAATATATAACTATATTAACATATATAGATAATATATTATTAATTATATTATATATATGATTGTTTGTGGATTAGATAAATGAACATTTATAAATATTACCACAATGCCTAATGCATGCCAGTTAAGATAGTTTTTTCAAGCATCAAAGAAGTTTTCTGTACATGCATGTAAGTTAAATATCCCATATTACATACCGGGAGATGCACATAAGCATCAAACTCACATTTACCATGGAAGGCTGCTAAGCTACAACTGATACCTTGGTTGCAGGCAAGAGCACAAACTTTAGAGAGGTAAAATGGCCTGCTCAACATCTACTGACAGTGACTGGTACAGCTCTTATCTATATGCCACACATATAGAAAGGTAATTTTAGCCACAGAAAAAGTTGTAATTCAAGGACTGCAAGTGTGTTTGTTTCAATAGCCCAATCTCTAAAATTACCCTGATTCTTACAATGTTCATTTCCCTGAAGTATTAGAAGACATTTTTAAACAGGCATTAAAATTTCTACTGATAATTTTTACCCATATCTGTATAGTATCATTATAAAATTATACAAATACTCTTACCTTCAGGCCTGCTTTTTCCCGATCTAAGATGTAACCTGTAGACAAATTTAAAAACAACAATCAACACAAGAAAGAGAAAACAGAGACCTAGTATTTGGAACTTCAACTGTATATCATATTTTGATCTGATATCTCAATAACATTAATAAATTTCCAGGCTATGACTCCAGATTCTATTTAGTAATGTAATGTAAAAAGCATCTCTTTTGCATTCAACATGTAGGCAATGCGCCAAGAAAAAATATTCTTGATTTGTTTGCCAGCTGGTGCTTTGGGCTGAATGGCTAACTACCAAAGAACCACCATTCTTTAGGCACATGGGAAAATAAAATTAATTTCTGGCTAAGAATACATACTTCTGACTGCTGAAAAATCTTCCTAAGAAAAAACCAGTTGCCACAGTAAAACACAATTTTGTCTCACCCAGCATCCACCTGGAAACTCTGAGAGAGACAAATGTGAAAGTGCTAGCAATAGGGGTTTGGGATTAATATAGCTATTGATATATGACTGGTAATCATCTTCCCTTGATGTAATTGTTTGAGTAGGGTTAGTATCCCATTCTCAGTATAAATTGCTTTTATTTGCCAATGTTATTCTTTAAATGGGAAAATCTTTTTTTATATATATAGTAGCGTTATATGTATGCATATTATAGGTATTTTTATGATATACATGTACGTGTGTGTGTGTGTGTGTGTGTGTGTGTGTATATATATATATAGTGTTCTAGACATTGAAAATATATGTTGTAAAATAACTTGAAATCCTACAATGAATAGTCTCCTTTATGCAATTTCAATCAATAATTTGTGGTCGTTTTTATTACATTATTTGTTAGTGTCAAAGATATTTAGAAACACATGAGACTTGATTTTGAAAATGAAATTTGAGACTGGACTGATGAAGGCAACATACTACATTTTAGCCGTAGCCACATGCAAAAAATTTAAACTGGTTAGCAATTTTTCTGGCTATCACTAATCATTCAACAATCATTTCAAGTATTTAGCACCGATTTTTTCTCTGGAAGATGTACCAATTTGGAATTTCTGGAAAGGAGCACACACATAGCAAATTCCACACCAGCATATACTTCAGAATGAGTAAAATCTTGTGAGAGAGCATTAATAATTTTCAAATGCACTAGAAACTATACTAGCCTACAATGCAACAACATCCTTTGGTGCAACATTCCTTTACATGCAAACCTTGTGTCTTAACATACTTGACTGACTTCTTTAGAATATTCAATTAACTCTTAATTATTTGAGCTGCAAAGAGATCTAACTCCAAAAATCCCACTTCATAACATCGTTGGTTAATTCTGGAAAAAATAAAGAGCAATTTGGGAGAATCTTTAGTTTACAAGAAAAAAAGCAATCAGTTGGTTATTACTTTATCATTTTTACATTGTAGGGACCTGGCTGAAATCAGATATATCAGGGTTTATTAAACTTCTATTTTATTCATGTAAAACTGTATAGTTTGGATGAACATAATATAAGTGGATATGTTATTAACACTGATTATAATGAAATCTGACAAGTTATGCTGACCCATGGAAATAAAATAACAAAACTTCCATTTGATATGAAAAGAAGTGAAACCATAATTTGAAGAAATGCTCCATTTGCATGTACATGCAGCTCAATGATTTATGACAGTGAGAGTTTTCATCTAAAATAGAAAGTTGACTCTCCAGGAGTTATTATATAGTGGAAATGAAATTTCCTAACCTATTTAGATGAACCAGGCTGTGCATTATCTTTCACACTGATATCTCACTGCCTTCATTTCAATAACTACTGCTGCTTTTCTCTGCTTACTGAGGGGAGAAGGAGATAAAAATATGTTATTCCATGAGAATGGCAAAATATCTCATATTTATTACATTCAGATAAAAATCTGCTTGAAGAAGAGTAATTTAAAAATATGTATAATGATTCCATTCCTGAATGATTTTGTATTTGGTTGCAATATGTAGAGGTAGGGTAACACAACATTCTATTGACTATGTTCTTTTTTATTAGTGATATTTGCATACATAATAATTGAGGAGAAAGACAAAGAGGATTTTGAAAGTTATGCAATGAGGATCAAATGCCATGAAGGTTTATGAAGTTTCATAATACTTGCATTTTATATTGATGAGTTTCTCTAAATTGCTAAGTACTTTACTAGTATTTTCGGGATTCTCACAATGGCTAACTACTTCACATACAAATATATCATAATTTTGCGGCTTTTTTTCCTATATTGTCATTTTTAGAGGTTTCATTTACCTATTATAAACAAGTATTTCATTTACCTATGTGATTGCAATAAAAGATAACTAAACTAGTATGCCAAATAAGAAAACTTTGGAAATGTTTTCTTAAATTTTTCTAATAAAAATTGAAATGTTTTGATGTTTTTAAATTTTGATTTCCAAGTTCCTGTTGAGATTGGAAAATGAAAAATCACTCACACTGTAAAACTTTCGTCTTAGCTGAAAAGCCTCCCTGTTATAAATCATAAAGCTATATGTAGATGCAAATGGAGCATCTCTTCAAATTAGGATTTTAATTCCTTTCACATTATAGCACTTGTCCATGCATGACAGTTTTTTCTCCAAGAATTTCTAAATATGACAGGCAGTGTAACATCAAGGAGATGCCATGTATGTGCTTTCTATATGAATGTGTCAGTCAGCTGAGTGCACATGATCATCAAGTTTCAAGGTTGGAAGGGTATGTAAAACTCACGTAGTGCAACCATATGTTCTGATGCTTGAAGCATCTCCAGAGGGAGGCTGACTCTGCAGCTTGGCTGCATAGATTTTAGTCCTAGCTTCCCCCATTACTAGCTGTTGACAAGGGGCCAGTTAACTGGTTAGTACTTCATTTTCTTCATGCATGAAATTAGAGTGATAGGAATAGAATCCTTCTATGGCATCCGTATCAGGATTAGATGAGTTATTCCACATACAGCCTGAGAACCATGCTGGGATCCACCCACCCCGCTCATTTCCTGGTAACCTCAAGGAGGTCTATTATTTTGGGCCAGCATAGATTGTTGATGATAACTTTCTTCTACTGAGCCTAAATGCATCTCTTTGGAGTTTCTTCTCACTTTTCTAATCCTATTTCCTTGGAATCATGCAGCAAAAGGCTTAATCCCAACTTTTCTTAAATTATCTTCAAATATTTGAATTCAGCATGGGCTCCAGATTCAGACAGATTGGATAAGAACTTGTGAATTTACTGGAGTTAGAAACGTAAATCCTATAACTCCACGCTTTAAAAAAAAAAATGAGAGACAGAGATAGGTATTGTTAAAAGTGCTAATTTCTTCAAAGGTGTTGTAGGGTCAAATGAATATATGGGCTTAGAATTTAATTAATGGTGATAACCTTGATGAGACAATGCAAAAGAAGACATTGATTCTCATACTATGTTAAATACAAGGTTACACTGAACAAACTACTCAGACCTCCTTTGTATATCACCGAATACCACAGTTTCTACATGACTGCAAAGTCATCCCAGTGCCTGCACTCCTCAAATGGTTTCTATTGTGGATAAACTGTTTCTGTAGTTCTGACAATGAAACCCTCTTGGTGATGTATTTCACCTATTTCAGCAGCAAAAAAAAAAAAAGTCTTTGAGAGGTTTCACATTTTATCAAGATCTGAAATTTTCCCTGATATAGAAACACTATAGCCAATTACCTAGAAATTTTGAACCGAGATCTTTATTTTCTTTAGTTGCAATTGCTTCTTAGCTCTCATTATGTTCCTCTATTTTCTTTTCATATTGAAAATAAGACATCCTTTCAGTAGAGACTTCCTTCAACAGAACATTTCTCTCTATTTTAGGCAGTAATTTTTTTCATGTTACAGTTAACTATTTTTCCCTGAAATGTTTATGTGTTTTCTAAGAAATACTAAGGATATTGATAAAATAAAGCACCACATTACCTCTCACTAAGAGAATTATGATAGCCTTATAACTACATTTGTGCTCCCACCATTTATCTCTTATAATCTGAAACCAATGATCAATCATCAATCTACAATATAAATGCTTCCTTCTTTGATTAAAATCTACTGCACATCACCACCTGCAGAATGAGATGTCTTTTCAAGGCATCCCAAACCCTTTATTACCTTATCATTTATTTTCCCACCAAATTCACTTTTTAGTTAAATTGCTTGCATCTTACACCTCATCTATACCAGTACCTGGAATTTATTCAATTATTTCATGCTGCTTGTGGCTTCCTCCTATCATACCTGATGTTCTGGTTACATAGAAATACTACCACTCACTACGCCACTTAGCACTCTGCACACAGCACACATACACACACAATTTTTGATTATCTCGAAAACTGCTCCTGTTCTTTGATTCCCAGCTCAAACATTTTCTTCTCTTTGAAGTGTTTCCCGTTTCCCTTCTTACTGCTCCTGCACAGACCCCATCACTGTGCTTTCTGTATATCACACTGGATGAAATTGACTGGTTTACAGCCATGTCTCCTCTGTTTCTGAGGTCTGTAAGGGCAGCGTCTCTCTTTTGTTTTGTATCTCTGTTCTAACGTAGATCAAAACTTAGAGTGAGTAAACCATAGCAGTTAAGCATGTGGCACCGGTAGCCGAACTATGTAAATTATACCATTTCCCCTACAATGTAACGTGGAACAACTTGCTAAATGCAGTTTATCAGGCTCTGACTTAAAGAATTATTTTGAGGAATTAATTAAAATGCTTAGAATATTTGGCCTTTAGTAAATATTCAATTAATGTCAGTTATTATTTTTAAATTATGGGGTAGTATATATGCATAGATAGAAATGTAAATTAAAACATAAAATTAAACCAGCTAAGTTCCTGAGCACTTAAATTTTTGTTAAAAATTAAAAATAGAGATAAAGTCAATTTATTCCAACCTCATTCTTATTTTCAATAACAGGATAAGTGACAAATTCTGCATTATTTGAACAATATTTAACATTTAGTAAGCATTAAATTAGTAATAATCACTAAATATTTTTAAATAATGGGACTTAATTATATAGAAAAATGAGAATGGTCTTGATATTCAAGAATGAAAACATCAGTTCAATAAATCTCCGGAGAGAAAAAGCAACACATGTACAGGTTATGATACCTGAATTCTGCTCTTTTTATCATAACTCTCAGAGCGCTTAACATTTGGGTCTCATTTATGATGTAATGTGGTTTCTAAAGGACCAACATTGTTCTTTCTTAACTTTAGACAGTTTATTTGCAAAGCAATACTGTACTTTTTGTGTTTAAACATTTATGCATAACTGATTTTTTGTTTCACCTGTTTATTTTCCACTTAAAGTGAAAATAGAGCTTTGTATTAAATATATTGTACATAGAAATATTTCATTTAAAAATTCACTAAGTAACATTGTTTGCTTCCTTATTCCTAGGGTGTGAGAATAAAGTTTTGTGTTGGGAGAAAAACATTTTTGGTGACAGGATGATAGACCTGTTTGTGTGGTTTACATTTTCTATCACTTGTATATATTAGTGTTTAATAAAATAATTGCATTTAAAAATATAGGATGTAATTTCTGTTTTAGATGTACTTTTTTTATATACATCTATCATTTCTCTACACCCTATTTGTATAGGTGATTTTAAAAGTGATCGGAATGAGTTTCACCAAATGTAATCAATGATTATTTTTGGATGGTGAGATTTAGGGAAATGCTTTATTTTTTGTGTATGACATTCACCCCCCCCCATCCCCGCCTTATCCATGGGAGATATGCTTCAAGACCTCCAGTGGATGCCTAAAACTATGGATAGTACCGTACACTATATATACCATATATACACATCCCCCTTCATTTAGAAGAAGCACTTTATGGCTTCTTTGGCATATCTGAATAGCCAGAATCACTACTCTTGTACTTTGGGGCCATTAAGTGAAATAAGGGTGACTTGAACACAAGGGATGTGACACCACAGACTTGATTTGATAACCAAGGCAGCTACTAGGCGACGAAGGTGCAGAACATATACAGCGTGGAGACACTGGACAAAGAGATGATTCATGTCCTGGGCAGGACGAAGAGGACAATGCAAGATTTCATCACACTACTCAGAACAAGGTGCAGTTTCAAACTTATGAATTTTTTTGTTGAGAATTTTTCATTTAATGTTTTCAGACCACGGTTGACCGCGGTTAACTAAAATCACAGAAAAGGAAACCGCAGATAAGAAGGACTACTATACTTTTCTTTGTTGCTTGAATTGCATCCATTTATCATTAAAAACAATGGTAGACAATATTCTTTAAATGGAAACATTTAAATTTAAGGTTTTTCCACAATTTGTTTGAAAATAGATGTCTAAAACCTAACAATAAGGTGAAATAGTTTGGATCTGCTAATTATATATGAAATTCCTTCCTTAAGTCATAAGGTTGAAGTTAACAACTGTATACAATTTTTAGAATTCAAATATCCACTTGGCATATATTATAGAAACCCAGATAGCATTTAAAAAAGAGGAATTTTCCACACTAATGCCATTATGATCTCCCTAACATAAAACTGAATCAAGAAATAAAAATATTCATTATGTAGTGAAAGCATTTATGTAATATATAATTGTGAAGATATTATGGAAATTGCTGGGTAGTCAAATGTAAAAGGAGCTGCTGTGTTTGTATGTCTAAAAAATAACTGTACCACATAAGCTTAGGTCTTCATACTTTGCCATAGGCAGAAACAATTATGGTAATCCTTTTTATAGGTGCTTACAGTAAAAATATATTTTAAAGAATAAAGTAAATTAGCTAAACACTCCAAAGGCAGAGACTGTTTGGATGATGCTGAGTGGCTCTGCTCTGGCTGTCATTTCAGAAACAGGGAAGAGATAACATTATTTTAGTTTTTAATAGCTGGTTAACATTTGGCTCCTGTGAGTTTGCAGACAAAAAAAAATCTCAGCTTCATCTCATCTAACTACATCTGACTTTAGGCAAGGACAAGAGGATCGATTTTCTCTATGATGGTGGAATGCTAAATCAGCTCCTCAAAACTGGCTTGCCGAGATATTAAACCGTAAATATCCACTTGCTTGCAGATGAGCTTCCACGAGCCCCTTTACTATGCTGCTCTGCCCTTCCCCCACTTATTCCCCTGAAGGTTAGAACACATCTGCTCATCCCACATACCCCAGAATACAAAACCTGGGTTTTCTTTCCTCATTTAACAAATAATCAACCAAACATGACATAAGCCAAGCTGAAAATAAATTTCTAATATTCAACGATTTACAGGAAAACTATACCTTTGGTCTGATTTACCCAGATAATAATTCCTTCCTTTTACTTTATCATAAACATATAAATCCCAACCCAGAATTGCCTGATACCAGTTGATAGGTGAAAACAAAAAACCAAAGAATCCAAATATATTTTAAATGCTATATGTGTGTATATATATTCAGTATCAGAAATAATAAAACATTCGCCTCTTAGGTTTCTGAAATAAGTGAGTTCAAATCATGTCCTAATTGTAAATCCTTGGATGCAACACATATTGTGCCTAAAACTGAGTTTTCCCATCTTTATTTGGACATAATAAAAAAGATTGGTCTCACTGTGATTATGAGGCCTGAATAGTTAAAGGTGCATGTTGATTTCTAAACCAAGCACTTGGAAATAAACATGTGATAGAAGTGATAATTACTCTTTCCAAATGTGTTATATATAAGCATTCTTTGTTAAAGGGAGCTTTAATGTCTAAACTTGACCCCTAGAGAAGGCTGAAAACTCATTAGCATATTTAAGCACTAAGTCCTGCAACCCAGGGTCCCAGCACCTTAGTCCTCTGCTCTGATTGACTCTGATTCTGCAATAAGTTTTTAGGCACCAAAACTCTCAGGGTTTCTAAGTTTAAGTGGTTTTTGCCTAAGCTTAAGAAAGAACATGATGAAAGAAAAAAAAAGTCGATATTTTC
The DNA here is from genome assembly GCF_902729225.1 of Pteropus medius. Lineage (NCBI taxonomy): Eukaryota > Metazoa > Chordata > Mammalia > Chiroptera > Pteropodidae > Pteropus > Pteropus medius. The sequence goes on from NW_024349801.1 coordinate 11,790,139, forward strand.
CTTGTTTAAGATTGAATGAAAGCTAGTGCCATTTACAGGTACACAGTAATGCTAAGATTGTCCCCCAAGATGTCTAACAACAAGTTCCCTGGTGAGGACTGTTTGTGCCACCAGAGAATAAAGTAAATTCTTTATTCGCCTTATGGGGGTGGCCATCCTCAACATCAACTCCATTTAATTACTCCAAACTGTTCCCTCTCAGTGCCTCTCATGCCACAAATTCTTTGGGGGACCCAGTGCCCTATAGTTATCTCCAAACTGTTTGGCTTTTAGGAGAATTGATAACTCCCTATTGGCCTGTCAATACCACCTCCCAAGGGCAGTTAACTAGCATCTCTGTGAGTGAAGGCACACTAATGTGCTAGAATTTCTTCAAAAAATGTTTCCTGGTGAACCTGGTCGATTAGAGCCCCTTTAGGAAGTCAACTTGATGTATTGGTGGAGTCAAACACCTTGTTGTTCTCATCCCTGTCCTTCTGTGCCTTATGGTAGGATACAGGCTCATTGATCAAGCTAGGCAGGTCCACGTCCACCCCCACCCCTTTCGCCATTGCCTTTCACCATTGCCTTGATGAAAGGGACCATTTTTATTTGCCCTATCAGAGCTATGAACATAGATGTTTCCGTATCCACTTGCAGAACCACCTCTTTCCCCTCTAGCTGGCTCCCATGTTCCCACAGATCCACAGGTTCTCCCAAAGACATGTTTAGAATAGGCACTGAGGAAATTTACAACAGTGAAAAAGAGACCTGTACTGGCTACCTCAGAGAAATACATATAAATGTCAAGGTCTTGGCTTTCTAACACCTAAAGCACCATCAGAGGAGGAAAAAGAAATCTCTTTAAAGAGATTAAGGGGGAAAATGTTAGATTCAGGAGCATTAACTGAAACATTTATAGGCTGATCAGATGGATGCTTAGCAGGAGCTGAATTGGACCTCAATGCTTACATTCTTCTAAGATTTGCTTAATGCTAATATAAATAATGAGTTAATAGTTATAGGCTATGTTTTGCTATTTCTAATAAAATTTTTATAATGGAAAAGCCATTATTACTTGCCTAATATGTCAATCCATTCCCTTGATTTCCCCCACACAAAAGCAGCCTTTGCCAAATGATTAATAGTTTCTGTGGTCACAGTTAACTGTAATTGAAGCCATGGAACTCAGGAAGACATGAGCAGTCCCTAAAAGGCAGCCTTGAAGCCCATAAAGAGACAGTAACACAATATATAGAGAGTCCACTCAGAGTCCTAGCATGTGGATTAAGGCTCATTTTGTGGTTACCATTAAAAATACAATACTATCGGCATTCACTTTTAAACAAGGTTTAAAAGCAAAAGGTCTGCTGAAGCCAGCTTGTACCATCTCACAAGAAAATGAATTCTGTGGATTTCCTTTTAATTCTTCAGAGACATCAAGTTAGTCACTTGAAATGGACCATGATGGGACTGTTTACACAGTGGAAACTGGCAAAAGCTATAAATCAAGATTGAATTTTTCTTTTTTTCTTTCCTCCCTCCCTCTTTCCCTGTCTCTTTGAGAATTTGTTTACCAAATTGGCAAATTTGGATAAATTTTAAATGTACTTAAAACAGAATTACTCCCAGAAAGGTATATTTGAATTTAAAAAAAAAATTGACTAAATGCAACAATCTCCTGAATAAAATGATGCTTCTCAATCCTTTTTCTTTTTTATCTTACCACCTACAACCTATGTTTCCTGAAAATTATATTTCCTCGTAATCCTACTTCTAAAATTTCCTGTTGTCTATCACATTTTATACTTTTATCATTCTCTTCCAAAATCTTCTATTTATTTTTACTTATATGTAGTTGCTTATTAACTATCCATAATCAATATGTACCTTCGATGTAAGATTCCCACAGAAGTTGGAAACTAGCTTTCCCATTAAGATCCTAAAGTGCAGAAATGTAGCACATTGTGAAAAAGTTAGTAATGCTGATAAAAGGAACAGGAGAGAACTGGGGGGTAGAAACAACGGTAGTTACAGGTACCATATGCTGCATTAGCTACCCTATGCTAGATGTTGATCTTAAAATTTGTCATTTATTTACTTTCTAAAATTAACCCTGTTGCCATAACCTTGGATGGTTGTAATTATTCCCTATTTAAATTATGTTATAATTTTTGATGTCACACAGTGAATGTGTGGCAGAACAAAGATTTGAGCCCAGTTTTTAAAAATCTTTTCTCTAGTGTTCAGATTAACTCTGATATGACTAAGGAGATGTGTAACATTCAAACTGAGGATGGTTGGAGGACATCTCAGTGCGTTTTAACACATAAGAAGGTTACGTAAACAGAGAAAGAGTGGTAGACTGCTTTTAAATTAAAGAATGACAAAACAGATTCTGAACTAACTGGAGGAAAAAAGCGAAAGAGGTTCAGGCATACACTCTCTAAACTGAGACCGGAATGGTATTTCAGAGTTCATCACGACTTGGCTGAGCTTTCCAGCAAAAATGACTCAAATGTCGGTCTAAAAATTGGTTTTGGCACGGAGCTCAGCCGCAGAGAAAAGATGCCCTGAAAATGAATAGCCAATGATCTTATTAGAAATTTAGATCCCCATGATAAATCATTAATTTGGGATTTTATGTCACATATCAGTGTTTGCAGTTCACATATCAGTAATTGTTGGTCATATCCAAGAAAATTATGAACCCACAGAGCTATTAGAATTGTCTGAGATAAGAAGGCTCTAAGTCAAGATCTAGACCAGTCTACATTCCCTTTCTGTCTTAAATTGGGATCACATTCCCCCATGGGGCAACTTCCCAAGCTTGGGCTAGATATTCCTGGACTTCCTGAGTCCTAGGACTTATCACCCTGTTGCTCATCTTCCTTAAATTGTTAGACCAGAAAGGCAATGGATATATCTGTCTTGTAGATTACTATATCCATAATAAATACCTAGTACAGTGTCTCAATAAACAATTTTTTAATAAATGGATGAATGAACAAAGATCCTGACATCCACAAAGGTACTATAACATTCTGTGACAAAACCCAGTTTGGTTAGCCACCAAGACCTCTTTAATACTTCTAATGTCAATACTACCTACTAATCACAAAATTTTGTTTGAGGAGAGTTTACAAATTGTTTAAAAAATAAGTTAATTTTATCCTGGCCATTTATAACCATAACATTTTTCAAGAAATAATGGTATAAATTATTGATTGATTCTCAGTACAATTATAGCCAGATTACAAATAGATCAAATGTTGAAAAAGAGTCAGTGGTTTTAGAAAAAGAACTTTTCCTAATTCCATCCTATTCTTTCTGAACCCCAAAAGCTGACCTTATTAGAGTTGCCTGGCCTCCAAGAGATACGTCAAGCAGCATTGTTGGCTCACATAAATGCTTCAGTGTTACGTCCACAGAAAGACAGCACGATTAGTAGGGTATAAAAGTAATCAGTGGTATTGATCTCTTTTTTGATGATATAAATCAAGAAAAAAAGAAAGTAATTGCTGATATGTTAAAAGTCCTGCTAATATAACAAGGTCTCACTGGTAACTTGTCCTTGTCTTTGATAATCAGATTTGATGATGAAAGAAAGGTGGAGGAGTGGATAGTTGGCTAGCTGGTACATAGAGGTAAAGAGTATAGTGGCCCATACAAAGTTAGAAATTAGTAAAAATGATATAACTGCAAAATCTGGCTCTGGATAATGTGAATTGGGTTACATAGCCCCCATAAAGAAACTTACAATGCCAGTAATGGTAATCGGTAAAATTAATGTTGATAAAAATTCTCCATTATGAATCCAATTTCTTGTCTACATGGAAAATGCCTTAATAAAAATACTTTCAGCAAAATTAAAAAGAAAAAAAAAATTTCATGCAATTCAATCACACTGAATATCAATGAAATAAATTACACTAATGAAAGTCACTCTAGAAAATATTTTTCTTGACAAAGTGTCAACGCTCGTGTAAATTTAATTACTATGATTGTATTTATAAATATAGATGCAAGATTCAAGAACTGAATGACCATTTCCTGCAGAGATGCATAATAATTATTCCTATTCTTAGGAATTCCTATTCATTTTTCATTTTAGCTGATGACAGCAATAGTCTTATCTATTCTGATCTGTAATGATATATAAAGTAGGCATATACACACTGGGCTATCTGAAGCTATTAGAGTACAGGTACCCCAGTATAATGCATAATTTATGGGATAATTATTAAAATTCGATGCCAATTATTTTATTGAAAGATTGTTTAGTAACATATGTGGTCTTTTCCATTTTAGTGTAAGTAGTAGATTTTGATAGCATCTGTCTTTAGTAGATTAATGATAGCATAAAAGATAAATTATCCTTGAGGAATAACTCAGATTTGTTGATAAAAGCACTCAGTGACTCAATCCACAGATCTAATATTTCAAAATACATTTTAAAAGTTAATTTTGTAGATTTGCTTAGAGAACCACATGATCTTAGCCTTCCTCAGGGATCCTAGAAGCCATTAGGTTCTATGATGTGCTCCTTAAAACCCGATTCACTAGTGACTGTCAGTGACATTTTCAACCCACACAAATAACTTCAATGTGAGTCATAGTTCATAAGTGTAATGTTATATAACTTCTATGAAAAAAGTTCTGAAATAGTTGAATCTCAATTCATTTTACAAAGAAATTGAGTGAAGGAAACTGCCTCAAATAACTTAACTTTTTAATGACTGAATCAATATTGGAATTCAACTATAGTGACTCTTATTCATGAACTCATTTCAAGAAAACTACATATTCTAATTTTATAACTTGTTTTCAATCTTCAGTACATATGCCAGTAATTGCCAATTTATAAGTCAATCCTGATAATCTTAATCTTCTGTTTTTCATAGTCCACCTCCAGATGATGTCCCTGTAGAATTCAGAATTATCAACCTTGCAAGTGCAAAATATATTTTTAAAAAGATAGAGAAATCATTGAGAATTTAATATATCTACTATACATACCATTACTCTTTGCATTTTGAAAAAAAATCAGTTGACCCTCTTTTTCTTATTTTCTTTTTCTTGAAGCATTCAAAGAAAGAATTTTATCTATATCAAAGTTTCTCAGAGTGAGGCAGGTCAATTACATCAGATTGTGGAGACAGACTGTACATCATAAATCATTTTAACACACTCGCCTTCCTGAGCTTTCCAGTTTCTTCCTCACTATGTAAAGGTATTTTCACTTCACTTATCTGGAGACTTTGATCTAGGCTTCATGGTGCCATCAAAGAAATTTATTAGGATCAGCTCCAAGTGTTTTTCCTAAAATGTTAACTCTTGACTTATGGGAGAGTGCATTCATGTCAATGAATTCTGTCATATTCAGTCTTGTATTGCTCGCACACACATGCACACATGTGTGCACAATCAGTCTGAGACCCTTCAAAATTACTCCTATCTATGTACCCTTGGTTCTGGTCGACATATATTAGCGATGTCCTGAATCTGCCTTGCTGTGTTGGCTTTTTCCCCAGGGACAGGGCTTCTATTTCACCATTCAGAACACATTGAGAACTGATACTAGCAATGACTTAAAGGCAATGAGGGGCAGTGGGGGCAGAAAAAATTTTATCCTGGAAGGCACCTGCTTTCAGTAAGGCCTTTGCCTGGTGTCCAGGCAACAGAAAGCTAATCTCTTTGGCAAGGAGGGACTCAGGGACCTCTGAAGATTAAAAACATCTTACGTTTATCCACACACATATATATCCACCCATATATTCCCAGGCAAGTCTGAGGGAATAATTTTTTTCCCGTGAGGGCCCTGATTTTGACATAGGAAATCTACTGGGGTTGTACACTTAGTTTTGTTTGTAGCTTTGCTATCTTATGATCAGAACCTAAGCCTGATTTTCAGTACATTGTTCTTTGAGACTACAGAAGGATACCCCTCAGAGCTGCATCTGAGGTCCTCTGGCTTTCAGAACATATCTTAAATTAGCAGTTAACTGCCCTGAGATTATCACATCTCTCTGTAAACTGTCAGAAGCCATTCTGCTCCATCATCATGATTTCCTTAGTCTCCCAGGGCATTGTCGTAAGCTCGTACCTCCTTGCAAGTCAATCCAGGCACTGCATGCAAGGGGTTACTACCACCTTACTTAATGGCTAGCAATATGGTCACTGTTATTCTCAGATGAGCAATCTAAATCTTAAAACCCATCTTGAAGATCTGCATTTTAAAAATACTTCTAGTACAAATTCTGCCGAGGAATTTTCAAAAATAGAGCAATAGGAAATTCTCCAGAAGTGTTGCAAGGAGGAATCATATCTTAGGGAAGAGAGGGGAATTTATCTGCTTGTCTTCCATTTCCTGGTTCCCTCTTTTGTCTTCTATTTCCTGGTTCCCCCTTTGGAGAGCTAATGGCCTCCAGACCCCTTAGGCAGCCACACAGAAACTCGAATCTCATACTCTGAAGCATAATGATTCACCTAATTTCAAAAGTCTGGCATAGGTAAGATGAAAACCAAGAAAGAGAAAGACATTTATGGGAATCTGAGAAGGTAGACCAGTTTCCACTCATTCACCAATCCACTCATGCCCTCCTATCATAAACAGATCCCACTGTGCAATGTAGGACCTCGACTTTGTCTATGGGAAAAATATGCATAATAGAGACAATTCATGCGCATGGGATTTAGAAATCAGTGGAAGAGAAAGCATAAGGAGATAAAAATATGTAAAAGGCTTGCAGTTTTAAGTGATACATAAAACAGAGTATAAATGTACGGTAAAAGGGGTAGTGAGGAATTAATTTATTAGGGAAAACTTTCTGAAAGATTTAATGTGTTTTGGTCTATTTTTTTTTTAAAGCAAAACTTACAAACATGGCTCCTTGTATGTCTTGATGTCTTTCCATCACACTATGTATATGGCTCAATTATCTCTCATGGTATTGATGTGACCAATTACAGTCCAGTTAGTTAATTCAGCAAAGTCTAGACTCCCCAACATGACTATACATCTTCAAGTTGACAGTCAACATACTAGATAAATCTAACTCATTTTTTGATCATTTAAATAACATTGCTATCACTGTTCTAACAGTCTTAAGGATGGTCAAAAGTATCAATGAATGAAGTTGTTTATAGAAAGATTTTTAATAAGAATACAAACTTTAAAAAGGACGGGTAATGTAATGGGCAGAAATGATCATGCTAGGGAAATGTTATCTTCACAATTTATGTAACTGAAATATTTAATTCCTATTCAAATCACACTTTTAATCCAGTAGCAACTAACACTGAACACAATTTATGTAAATGGAATTTATATTAAAATATAATGTTATTGATAGACAAATTGCTTCCCAAGTATCAAGTGCATAAAGATGATTACGTTCCTAAAGCAGATGCATAATGGATGACGCCAAGATGCTTTATTACATTGCTTCTTTTAAATTTTCTCAATAAAATGGGCTTTATTAATGTTTTGAATGTACAATATTTGAAACCTACAAGCCATATTCAGATGAAGATCACACACTAATGGAAGATACTTATTATAAATATAACAATTTAAAATCATTTTGAATAGCAAATGTTTGTGCTTCAATTTATATGTCTACTCTCTCACACACGCACACGCACATGCACACGCACAAGCACTCGCACACGTCACCTCCTTATAAATGTTATAAATTAGGAATCTTGGCTGTGTTTATTAAAAATAACCTGATCATGAGATATGCTTTTTTAGGTCAGTTAATTTCTTTTTTTAAGGCTGATTAATATCAATAGAAAAAAGTGATGTATCAACTTAATACCATATAAGTTAAATGATATGCCCCCAAAGATTACATTTCTTTGTGTTTTCTACATAACTACCTGACAATAGCTAAAATGTAATAAACATGACACATGGTATTGTTTAAGATTCTACTCTGAGATTTAAGTTCTTTTTTCTTCCAACTGATTTTCAAACAGTTCTTGGTCTGATTTTTGCCACCCTGTGAAATAATGATTTAAGGACTAATTTGGGACAATTTAGTTAATGAAACTACCTAGGTGTTCTCTAAGATGGATGCTTTTAAGCCTTACTTATATTTAATTAGTAGAAACCTTTATTGGTGGTTTATGTGAACAGAATATTTATATCTATCTCCATCTATTTTCTGTTCTCTCCAGTAAAACTTTTGCATCTTGGTAAGTACCCTTCCCACATTGTTTTGCTAAATTTAATTTCTACATTTTAATTAAGCTTTTTGTTGTTGAAAAACATTGAATCAATGACCAAGGCTTCCAGCAACTTTATCCAGTGGGTTCCTGACCATGTTGGATCACCACACCACTTTACAGTGTGGTGAAGTCTGTGAACCCTATCTCAGAATAATACTGATATATAGGAATCAAAATATTATGTCAAATGTATGTTTACTACATTAAATATTGAGTGTTTGTGACAGCCTAATAACTATGAATATAAATTGCTTTTTGAGATATCTGTAGCAACTATAATGTGACATGGAAGTATCTGATTTCTATTGGTACAAATCACAGGTACTATTAATACTACTGTGGTTCGTTGCTGACAATCAGAACTAAAGAAAAGGCTACATGATTTTAATTAACTCAGCTATAGTCCAGTTTAATTGTCTTCATCATATCCATAAATATACAGTGAGAGTTGAGTAAAATGTCTCCTGATATTAAGTGTCTTTCAGTGAAGATTTGATGTCTAGTATTCCACAGGAATTTCTAAAGAATAAAAGATATTCAATTTCATCTATTTCCATGTGCCCATGTTCTGTGGAGGAGTCACCATCTTCCAAAACACTCCAAATTTTAAGTAGCGAAGTCTTTAGGAAAAAACCTGTGTGATAAAATAACTTCTGCTTTGTGCAAAGTATGAGAAACATGGCATTGAAAAAAATGGATAAACACTGTTTATAAAACACACAAACGCAATGCTTCTATGACAAAATAAATACAGACTTCCACATTAACGTAGGTAAAACTACAAAATTATAGGTGTTATCCAATATCATTGTGTAAATTTTAGAAAATGCAAGTAAAACTGACAGTGCTATTTGTCTCTTAAAATAAATATTATCTTTACAGTCTCAACTTCCCAGTTTTCCCAGTGCTGGCCCCTAAGTACTTACATCATAAAAATGATTTAATTTATATATATAAAAAATTACCATCCAACCAGCTAGTGTATCAGTGTTACTCGGCCTTTAAATCATTGAGACATATTTCATTTGAACATCCATCCATCAAATTAGCTCCATATGTCAACTCAAAGAGCATTAACTTTCACCTGGACAGAAAATTCTATAAAACCATTGCTGACAAGATAGATTTGAAGCACTTATTTTTATGTGAAACTGAAAAGCTAATTTAAATGGATACAAAGCTCTTATTCTTATGTGAAACTGAAAAGCTAATTTAAACGGATACTGGAAAAGCTTAGTTTTATTGAATATATGGGATATATAGTACACATCGTGTTAGCCTAACATCTAAAATAAAAACAAAGTCTAGTTGTTATGTAAGCCACATTACTCATAATCCTTTTAATTTCCTGAAATACATAGTTTGGTATTAAACGAATCCAATTTATGAAAATAAGAACTAAATCTTTAAGCACATGTATGTGTGCTTAAATGTGTATGTACGGACGTGTGTTCACATGTGTGCATGTGAGTGCCCATGTTGAATCTGGATGTGCATTTTGGAGTATATGGGAGTTCGAATGTGTGTTCATTAGTGAATATGTGTGTGAGAGTGGATGTGTACAGGTGTCCTTGGGTGAGGATATACGTTGTCTGAGAGTACAGGACCTGTGTTGGGGAGGCATTTACAGGGACACATGCAGGGGAAACATGAACGCAAGGGGGCCACAAGGATGAGGTGTTCACAAGGGGAACTTGGTGAGGATTTGTATGGAGATTTGGGGAATTTCTGAGGTGACTATACGGGGAAGTTAGTGGAGATTTGGGGGTGTATGAGGGCTGCATTTGTAGGGGTGAGTGTTGTGCACACAGCCCTTGCCTTAGCCTCAGCAGCGATTATTTGATTCTAGTGAAGAGAAACCCCATGGATAAATGCCCAAGGGATCGGTGGGAGAGACACTGGGATGCGGGGAGGTTACCAAAGACAGTTTCATTTGCTTCCAAATTTCATCCGAGCCTGGCGTTTTCTCAATTTTAATTTACATACTTGAATTTAGCTCTAGGACTACCAACTTTTCCTCTGTTTAAAATCATGAAATCTTAAAGTTCCAAGTGATTCTTAAGGTAATTTACTTCCAATCTTCAATTTGGTAGTAGGATAGATGAAATTCAGAGAAGTTTTAGTTTATTACTCAAACTCACCTTTTCCCTTCAGATATAGTTAATAACAGGTATTGTAACTATGTGACCTTCGTGAGGCATCCCTGATAACAATGCATTGGTGGGAATAAAAGTAACTATATCTCAGAGAAAAAACTCTGGCAGATAATCTGCCACAGGAGCAAGTGAAAGACAGAGGAACTGAACACACTTCAGATCTGAGAGGGTCATACAGCACAGGAGATAGCCACAGGCTGCAGGTTATTAGGGCCCTGTGGGTTTTTCAAGGTAGAGAATGAAATCAAGCATATCCACTTCCTCTGACTTTAATTCCTTGTTTTTCTCCACTGACTTCCATATTTTTTTGGATTCCTGAAACTCGACTTTTTATTCTAAATTGTCGGTCTGGTTATTAATTGGCCCTGTGGATGCTGGGTGGTAAACCAAACCCCAATTAATCACAGTACAATCGCCCTAAACACAATTTTAGAAATCTTTTCACCATATTCCATTTTGAGTATTTTATGTTTCTAAACATTTTTATTTTGCCAGCAACTTACTTTCAGTAGGCGATTTTATGGCTTAGCAACATACGTTCTTAAAAGGAGCAAAAGGAAGCACCCTCAGACTCAACCCTCGGAACTCTTTTCTATTGGCCCTTTTTCCTGGGCGATCTGATCCAGGATTATGGCTTCACATATCGTCTCCTAGGAGATTCGTGACTCCAAACATGATATCCAGCTCCAGACTTTCTCCGAACTCCAGATTCACATGTCCTCAGGCTCACTCTCAAGTATCTCCAGTTGAAGATCCAACCAGTATCTCAAACTCAGATTTCACATGTCCAAAAGGAACAAAACCAAAGGAACAACAACAAAAGATGATGAACAGTCATCTGCCTCTCACTCTTCTAGAGTCACTCCAGGAACAACGTATTTTTAATCCTTCCAGAAATGCCTTATGCATGCACTCGGACACACGCACACACAGATACACACGCACACACGTTATGGTGTGAAGCCTGTAAGATGGTCCCAGATGATTCCATCTCCTGGTATTCAAAGCCTTTTGTAATCTCTGCCACTTGACTAGCTTAAATGCTAACAAAAAGAATACACTGACTTTGAGAAGAAGCCACTTCTGTGATTAGGTTACAAAAGATGGTCACTTGGGTTTTGCTAGAAGACTCTTCCTCTTGCTGACTTTGATAAAGCTTAACAAAAGAAAAGCCATGTCCTCTGGACAACACTTTTCCAACTTTCATGTGCACACAGGTCCCCTTGGAATCGTGTCAAAATATAAGTCCTGATTTAGTAAGTGTTATGGGCTGAACTGTGTCCCCTCAAAATTCATATGTTGAAACCCTAACCCCCAGGACCACAAAATGTGACTGTATTTGGAGAGAGAGTCTGTGAAGAGGTATTTAAGGTTAAATGAGGTCACTGAGGTGGGCCCAAGTCTAACATGACTGGTGTCCTCATAAGAGGAGGGGACAGACAGACACAGAAGATCACGCAAAGACACAGGGAGAAGATGGCCATTCGCAAGACAAGCGGACAGGCTTCAGAAAACATCCACCCTACTGACACCTTAATCTTGGATTTTAAGCATCCAGAACTGTGAGAAAATAAATTTCTGTTATTTATGCAAAAGAGAGAGAGAGAGAAGAAAAAAGAAAAGCTACGTTGCATGTCCTCCAGGGTCGGCAGTCTGCGGCCATCAGTCCATTTCCTAATGGCATCCAATCCAGAGCAGAGTCCCACTTTCTCAAAACTTCTTCAAAATGGTCTAACAAACTCAAACTCTGAGTCCTATCATATTGTCATTGAAGACACCCTGTTTCCCCACACTGTTGTCCTTTGTCGAAATGAATAATAAACCCAGCTTTATTTCACTAAAGATGGTGGTCTTTAATTGGCAGGCACTGACATTACCTAAGATAGCTACTTATTTATTATGGTTAGTTGTAAGACCTGATAAAGAGGGAACTTTTTGCCATATATGTTCACTATCACATCTCCGCTGACTAAAACTCAGCCTGGCATGAGTTTGGTGATCAATACATTTCTGTTGAATCATTGAAAGAAGTATTCTTCCCCTGATAGATCTTTCTCTCCTTCCCTAATAACATGGATTGTGTACTAATCAAGAACAAACAGAATTTGGAGGTCCTCACTGGAGGACCCATCGCCTCTTCTGGATCAGGTCCCTTCCTAAGTGACTTCACATTATTTAACTCAGAAATTGAGAACCGAAGATGGATTATCTTCTTAGGTATAAGTCTATTGCAGGGACACTCAGAAATAAAGTGGAATAAATCATATGGAGAAAGACAAATACCTTATGATTTCACTTATATGTGGAATCTAAAAAAAACAAACATGGCAACACAGAAACAGACTCAAACATACAGAGAACTAATGGTTGCCAGAGGGGAGAGGGTAGGGGGATGGGAGAAAAAGGTGAAGGAGACAAAGAGGTACAAACTTCCAGTTACAAAATAAGTCACAGGCATGTAATGTGTAGCACAGGGAATATAGTCAATGATATCCTAATAACTTTGTGGAGTGACAGATGGTTACTAGCTTTATCATGGTGATCACATTGTAAGGTATATTAATGTAGAATCACAATGTTGTACACCTGAAACTATAATTTCAACTATAATATAAAAATTTATCATTAATAGACATTATAAACAAAAATATAAATTTAGAGCATTTTTTCTTTTTTTTTTTTTTTAGAAATAAATAATTGGACCTATGGGAAAAGTAGGTACAATTAACTTCCTAGCTACCTTGAAATAAAGTTGTGAGAGCCCCCCATCAATCATGGCCTCCTTTCAAAGAACTCTCAGGTGGTAATTATTCTGGGGCTGTAAGTTTCAAACAGTTCTTGCTGCCGATATTGGCAGCTGTGGTAATAAATGGCTTCATGATTTTAAAGGGCTTGGGAGCATCAACGACTCCTTTCCCTTAGTCTACTCTATTTCTCAAGTCCCACACTTTCCTCAAGTCCCTAATTTAGGCATCATCTCTACTATCTTCAGAGACCTTCATTAATTTCTTCATGATCACAAGGCATTTATTTACATCCTGTCAATATCTCTATAATTCTAACTGTTCTCTTAAGCTTATCTCTTTAAGATGCTAAGTCATACTGTAGGAAATAGAAATGAGTGGCTTTTGGTAAGTCATGGTAATTTCTCCAAAGTAAAAGTTAGATTAGCAAAGGAGAGATTTGGTTAAGAAAAAGAACAACTACAAGTGTGAGGTAACGACACACTGAAGGACCCGGTTTAAGTAACAGTGCTCTATCCTCCTGCCACTTTCTACTTCCTCTGAATCACAGGGCCATTACTACACCATTGTCTTTTATTTTTGTTCATGGCGTAGTGTCAGAAAATAATGGTACAAATAATTACAGCCATCGAGGACACTTATAAGTCGTTTAAATTTTTTTGGCACTAAAACTCAACTTGCTGCCCAAAAGACTTGAAAAGCTACGGATGAAATTTCCTAGGAGCTCATTTATTTTCCATTTCATTGGGGGTCATAAGTGAATTACTGGTATTCTTTGAGGGGGGGAAAAAAACAAAAAACAAAACAAAATGAAAAAACAAAAAAAAACCCCTATGCTTGCTTTCTTATATTTTTTCACATTAAGCCTGAAAGGCAGCTTTTTATGTACTTCCATCAAAAACATTCACCCTCTTAGATGTGGATGCAATTTCTTGGTTATTATATGTGGTGTTCTCTCTCGTTTCCCCCACAGCACACTGAAATCCTAGTTCCATATTGCACGCAGTAACTAGGAGATGCTAGGCTCGAGTTTTTCGCTCTACCATTGTTGTCTTGGATTACACCATGAATGCCAGACCATCTGTCAGGGAAGTGCTGCCAAGAGTGGCTATTTATCTGGCTTCTCTGTCAATTTAAGAGGACTTAGCAAGTTGGCCACCTGCCAGCAGCTACAGAACCAACCTTTAGAGAGATGGCTGCTGAGGAAATGACTGAAATTGTACAGTTTTAATCCCCCCCTTTTCATTTATCCAATTTCTTCACATCTGCACATAATGAAAAGGGGAACTGACTCAACGCCCCACTCCCCCGGCACCTCTACATTCACTCATGAGTCTCTTTTCCTTTCCATCACTTTCTGTCAAAATCCCACCCACCCTCAGGGACTAGCTGAAATTATAGCCACAGGTGGAATCATGATATTACTTCTACCTAGTGTGTTCTTCTTGGCCTTTAGCCTAACACGTTAATTAAGCATCTATAACATATTATCTTGTTATTGCCAGATTATACACAGCAACACACCCGGCATGCAAAAATCTGATTCACTAATTTTCTAGCAAGCACCTAGCTCATGATAGTAAGTAATTATTGCAAGAAACTGGAATGAAGAGGCGAATTTCTAACCAAATTTAGGGTTAGTAGGAATGCTCATGAGAAGCATTTTTTGGGATTTTCCTATGGGGCCAAATACTGGAGACACGAACACAAGTCAGAGCTAGGAGATTGAAGTCCTGCGTCTGAGTCAGGCAATCCCATGTCAGTGCAGAAGGTGTACTTCCAATAAGAAACGGGGGAAGGCGCGGCAAAACTCCCAAAGAAATGAGTTGAACTAAAATGCATACAGGTAAAAACTGAATTGCCCGTTTTCTCTCCCTTACAAACAGAAACTTCAATGAAAGCCTCACAAAATGGGCCTATTTTAATTTACTCTAGTGGACAATGAATTAGTTTATTTGCTTTTCTCTGGGATGTCACTGCTTCCTTTGTTGCAAAGTAGGGCTATAAGTGTGGCAGAACGTTTTTGGCAAGAGGAAGAAGTTTTAAAGGAAAAGGAAAGGCCAGAGACATCAGATTTGTTTTATTATCTCAGAAGAACAGCTTTCCAAATGTCCCTCAAGCATAATTATTTCAGCTGAAAACTTGGAGAATCTCTGGATTTAGGTTAATGACTTTGAAGAAATATATGAAAGGAGGCAGCTCATCTATTAGACATTGAGGGTTGTCAGAAATTGTCATGGCCACTGTGGAGTCAAACTGGCTTGTGGGCTGGGTGCTGCATACAACAAAGCCAATGTTGTCAGTCCTGTCATCCAAGGGCTTCCACAGAGGACAGTAAACATGGCTAACAGTGATGCCATGTGAGTGTATGCAAGTATGAGAGTTCTTTAGAATAAGGGTACCAATCCGTGGCCTATTAGGAACCGGGCCACACAGCAGGAGGTGAGCCACGTGCAGGCTAGTGAAGCTTCATCTGTATTTGTAGCCGCTCCCCAGCGCTAGCATCACCGCCTCAGCTCCACCTCAGATCATCAGGCATTAGATTCTCATAGGAGCACTGGTCCCCGGTGCCAAAAAAGGGTGAGGACTGCTGTCTTAGATCATGGGCTCTCATAGTTGGCTGCATGTTGGAATATTTTGGGGAGTTTAAAAAAATATATCAATGAATGAATCTACCCCAGGGATTCTAATTTGATTGGTCTAGAGTACAGCCTAAGCTTTGGGACTTTGAAAAGATCCCCAAAAGTTTGAAAACCAGCATGATAGAAGAGTATGGAAATTATTGCATTGGGGCAGTTGGCCAAAAAGATCCTGAAAACAGATAGAGGATACAGCACAAATCAGGAACCCCAGGATATCAAATTTGTATGAAAAATTGAAGTACAAGAATATACAATTGGCAAATAAGTTTTGCTATGGAAGTCATAGGGGACTTTTAGAAGAGGGGGATGAAATACCATACAGAGTGATAGTCAAACATGGAGAAAATACAAAAAGCATCCAACACCTGTAGCCTGGAGTTAAGGACCAGAATGAGATTCACACAGGAATGTACAAAGATATGAGAAGGACGATTGCGAAGGGCTCTGGCAGAAAAGCAGTGCTCCGTGGGTAGTAACGAAGGGTCACTACTTTATCAGACTGAGTATAAATGTATTGCATAGTTTCATCAGCAAATATGAGCATGTATCACCTATCACTAATGTCAATGAGTACTCCCTACGTAATTACCTATGAGCTTGTAAAGTCCTAAGTTAAATAATTCTTTTAGATACATTAAGCCAAATATACCTGAATCTTATATATGGACAACACTTGGAAGGTCCCAGAAAAAAAATATATCGACTTAAAGATATTTTACAAACAGCAGGAAATTTTGCCAGTTTTAAACCACAGGGACAAAAGTCACTTCGCGTTAAGGCGCTGCTTAATCTGTTTCACGCTAGGGCATTTTTTTTTAATCTGCATTTTTACCTATGAATTTTTCAGGTTTCATATTTTTCACAAAAGAGGATGAACATTTGTAAAAATGTCCAGTAACACTCAACATGAACTTATAACTACAACTGAGGGAGGCTGGAGCTCTATAATTGAGACTAAAGTTTAGTTCTGGCAGAAAAAAATTTAAACATAGTTTTCCAAAAAAAAAAAAGAAGTGGTTAAATGTCATCAACTATCGAAACTTTTCTACCATTTAACCATAACATTCAGTTCACCGAGGAAACTCACTGAGTTGTCTGCAAAGCAAAGAGAATGTATGTGGCAAGAGCCAACAAACAAGGATACGGAAGAGAGTTCCCATTATGTGAAATGGAACGTGCCCACTCACAGATTCATCCCAGCCGAGAATTTCCAAGGTCTTAAAATTCCAAGGGTTTTTAGTTCTTCAAATATTTTGACACATTTAGTTTGAATCATCTTTTTCCCCGAGACTGTTTGGTATCAACTCTACTTCCACCCACCTGCTTCTCTGCTGAGCATCATCAGCTAAATTTCAGGACCTGGATACTAACCCCACTACCCTCTCTCTCACGCGAGAAAGCATGAGTCTCACAAAAGACTTATTCCAAAAAACTCTCTATATCAGTGTAGTGTTGACATAATTCTGATATTTCTTTGTGTTTCCTCCCCACTAGTTGTTCAAAATATAGCCACTCATGGGAGCGTACACACTCGGTTGAAAACCTCACAATTCAAACTGTGGTCCATGGGCCAGCAACATTGTCATCCCTGGGAGCTTGTTAGAAATGCAGACACTCAGGGCAAACCCCAGACCATCTGAGTCAGAAACAGCTTTAACAAGATCCCTGGTGATTTGTATGTAGGTTAAAATTGACAGTCACGCTTCTAAATAACTTGCCCTTCAGATGTCTCTGGATACTTAGCATTTGCATTTCATATATTTAAAGTTTTGTTTTCTTTCTTCAGTGATTTTTTGGGGAAAAATCACTATAGGCCAAGCCAACAAACAAACAAATGATTTACAGCTGTTCTATTTCGCTTAATCTGCTGGTTATCTCATACTCCCCTACAGCTTTAACTATAATTCTTATGCAAATTATCTCCCTTCTTACATCCCCACTTTTACCTTTCTCAATATGCAGTTTTAAAACAGGCTTACTAGAAACACCCATCACGATAGACCTATAGCAATTAAAAACCAATTTATCTAAAATCTAATTATTTTCTGCCTTCAAGATGCTTTGGTTTTAGTATTACAAGTGATAGAAATAATTACAACAAAAGAGATTCCCATGTAATTCTAATGATCTATTTCGATACATTCTAAGAGTATTTAATATTGCTCCCCTCCTTCTGACATAAGCATCCAACTTTTTGAAATAGGTTATCATTAGCCTCCATGTGTATTTATCTTACATCTCAACATATGTTTGCAACGGCAATTAAATTCTAAATTTGATGGAGTTGTTTTTTGGGAAGTGTACCTTATAGTGACAGATGAACAAGTATATATATTTACCACTGATTTAAAAGTTAGAAACCCTGTAAATTCTAATTTATATTACTGAGAATTTCAATTTCCTAAAAAACTCTGGAAAATATAATTGGAAATCAGACTAACAATTACAACAAAATATTTTGCTATTACATCACTTGAGAGCAAAAATCTGTCTTTACATTCACGTTATTACAACTTGTATTTAATTCCCAGATACTAGGGAATCCTGATACATTTATAGCTCAGAAGATGCTCAACTGAATTGAACATTAGACTACTCAGCACACTGGGCATTGGCTCATAAACTTCAAAGGAGTTACATTATACTGGAAGTGAAAGCTAAATGCTACATTATCTCTTTTATTCCAGTTTGAAAATAAATAGGAACAAAGGAATAAAAATTCTGCACCAAAATATCATTTAAATCATATGAACCATTGGTTTCTGTCTATATCACAAGCCAGGAAGGAATATATCCAGTCAGTTATTTTTTAGAAAAATTAAGTTGGAAATTGCCATTGATTTCACAAAAAAAATCAGACATTCATGTTTTAGCTTTTTCTTGGGTGATATGTTACTGTTGCAAGGTGGTTATTCATTTTGAAAACACACATTTAAAGTTTATTCCTCTTACTAAAATCAATACCGAGATGACTCACTTGTCAATAAATGTAACACCGAACCAGATGAGGTCGAATGCAAAGGTTGGGTAGTTTCTGGCTTACTGAAAAAGAACTTACCAAGCTGCCCCAGAGTGATTCTGCTTCACTACCTCCTGGAAGTCACCTGCTCACCTAGGTCGGCTCCTTTCACAGGCTGCTGCTGCTGCTGCTGCTGCTTATAAACATGCCCAGTTCCACCTCCCACAGCCCCACCTACTCGCCTTCTCTAGACAAGCAAATCCTGAGAAGAGGTCTTAAGTCGCCAATTCTAGCTCAGCCTTCTACCAGCATGGACATGTTGATTAAAAATGGAAGCTCCTGTTGCTCACACTTAATGAGAACCACTTGACTTGGGGATCCAGGAATACACAGCTGAGATGACTTATTTCGCTAAATTTTGAAAAGCTGTGCATTTTAATCCATGGAGAATGTTGATCAACGTCGTAGAAACCTCTAGCATTAGCCCGTGTTGCTATCCTGTCCTGGAGAGCAATTTGGAGATGCTTCAAATTTATACTTTAATTGTAGTAAAATAACACATGTTCCCCTATTTACGTTAAATGTCCCATGGGAATTATTATTGCTGATGATTCAGTTGTTTGGATCGAAGTGAAATGCATAATAATAGACCGTAACACTTATCCAGCCCTTCGAATATGCCAAGCTTACATATCTTGAGTGCATTTATACAGGTAACATAGAACGTTACTTGTTAGAATTTATAAAATGTATCTTCCAGGAGGCCGTTATAAGAAGGCTTGGAGTTTGTGCTGTTAAATAGATAAAGTTAATTTGGAGGAAAGAGGCACTTTGAAAACTTAGCAAACCAAATGAGTCTGCAAAGCTATTTACCATGTTCCCTTTAACCATCTCAAATGGAAAATCATCTCACTGCCTTTATGAATTTCTAGCAAAGCAGATTTCAAAAATGTCTTTTATAATTCAGACAAGTTACTGTAAAAGAAAATATATACACACAGAATACCTAAAGCAGACATAAGCACACACGCGTACAATACATAAAATACACAGGCGCATATAAATATTTATATACGTATATGCTTATATACACATATTCCGTGTTTCACATTGATGAAAACTCTGGAGGAAAACTTTTGGTCCCTTAAAACTTGGGGTTCACAAAAAACATTGTACCCACTGAAACACTCTGGAAACAAAAGTCATCTGTGGGTAACTGTCACAGCCACGGAAGCAGGCAGGGTGACTGGAGAACTCTCTGTATCAGACAAATGCTCACAGGTCACAGCCAGACTGCATGAAGATGTGATAGAAACCTCTGCGTCAAAGAAAGATGTTCTTAAAAAGAGATTCAGAAACTTCAGAGCTCTAGTGTCTGCAGAATAAAACAATAATTATATTTTCGTGTCAATCAGAGCAAAACAATTAGCCTGACGAAAAGATGAAGAGTCAGAGGATATAGTGACAGATTCTCTCCTTAACCAAACTCTAGCCAGGCTCCTCTGAGCCCTCTTGTCCACCGGGACTCAATCTTGTCCTGTAAACAGCTAAACTAACCCTTAACATCATTTCTAACTTCCCTAAAATGACCCTAGCCCCCTTAATGTGGCTTCCTGAAAAAAAGAAGGAAAAAAAACTGGCTGCCAAAACAGTTTGTTGTTTGTTCCAGCCAACACCTGAGGACAGGAGAGAAGCCTAACTTCCATAATTGCCAACAAACAAACACAGCTGGACTAATGGCATTTACACTGACCATCTGTAATTTTTCACCTCCCTGACTCTGAGCCCTTGTTCACCTCCCTCCCTGCTCACTCATTCTCCTCTTAAAATTCTCAGTCACTTCTGCACGAATCTGAGTGGAGTTCAGTTCATTCTAGACTTTTGTCCCTACTGTAATAATTATTACTGATTAAAATCTATCCTTCCCATTTTAACTAGTGGCTGGCTTTGTTTATCTTTGACAATAACAATATGGGCTATTTGAAACAGCCAGGTCAGAGGAGAAGTCACAGGTTTCCTCTTAAAGTAGAGAAGAGAAAGGAGAATCAGACTTAAATTGAACTGAACTGAGCTTAAATTATTGAAGTCTAGAAAGATGTTTTGCATGGAAAAATATATGGTTATTCTTGCTTCATTAGGTATTTTTCTCCTAGAAATATACAGAAGTATTTGTGATTAGTTAAATATCAATGTCAATACTTTAATTTCTTTAACAAAAACCCAGCAGACTTGATCATACACTCTGCACCCACACATTAACCTCACCTGAGGACCATCCCCATCGAAGTCAAATATGGAATAATCTTAACAACAAAGCAAATAATAATAGCATTTCATAGATTATGAAATAAAATAAATATGCCTGTGTTCATATGTACATAACTAAGTAATTTAATAAATAATTTAAATGGTGGAGCAGGGCAGCTCTTCATTATAGAAAAATTCAAGTCAATAAATGTGGAAGAAATGAGGGAAATACAAAAGCACCTTTTGGCATACACCACAGTAATAACTGTAGGAGACAAGATCCTCTAATGAATGCTGAAGTCAGTGGGTGAAAATTTGAGGAGAAACAGGATATCAGCCTGGGCTACAAGTAATTTTGCAAAGGAGAAACCCAGTGGTGACAGACATCACATTAACCAAAAATTCAAGGTCCATATCACAAGTAATAGGACATGCTGACATCGTGTACCCCATGATATTATGAACTGAGAAGGACACAACATGACTTCTGTGATATTCTTGCTAAAAAAATTGCATAAACCTAATTTAAGTGTGAGAAAACATCAGGCAAACCAAAATTCCTACAAAATATTTTTTAAAAAGCT
This sequence comes from Pteropus medius, assembly GCF_902729225.1. Lineage (NCBI taxonomy): Eukaryota > Metazoa > Chordata > Mammalia > Chiroptera > Pteropodidae > Pteropus > Pteropus medius. Next base: position 11,811,685 of record NW_024349801.1, read on the forward strand.
GAAGTGTCAAGGTCATGAAAAACAAGGAAAGACTAAGAAATTGTCACAGATAGAAGGACACTAAAGAGACATAGCAACTAAGAACAATCAGGGATCCTGGGCTGGATCCTGCAATGACCAGAAATTTGCATAAGGTCTGTAGGTCAGTATCAAACATTAATTTTCTGGTTTTCATAATTGGAATATGATTATATAAGTTAACATGAGGAAAGCCAAGTGAAGGTTGTACCAGTTTTACAACTTTCCTGTAAATTATTTCAAATAAAAAAGTTTTTAAAAAGACACACAGCATTTTCACATGGCTCTCTCCTTTCTTGTGCAAATTAAACCTAAAACGCTAGTGAGACATTTCATTTCTTTTCTGGAACACATCCTCCCATGTAAACTAGTGTACGAGTGGACACACTCTCCCATGTAAACTGCCAGGCCTGCAGATCAGTGAAAGTCCAGCTTGATTTCTAATAAAATGCATTTACTATAAATGTACTTATAGTCTTTACAACAAGTAACAGAAAATTACTGATGTATGTAGCATGCAAAATGAAATGTTAATTACTCATAAGTTATTGTGGGTAAACTGGTATTGAACAAGGGTGACGGTTTTAGCACTAATGTACATAATATGACTCATTTAAAACACATTTCAGTATCTCAAAAATAAAATTTAGCAAATTTAAGGCATTGAGTAATTGGCTTTCATTAAGGTTTTCTTAATTGAATAGTTTCTAAATAGGTTTATTAGCGATCACAAAGTGGATCTATAAAACAACTTATACAAATGTAGTATTTAGGATGTAATGGACACTGTATTCATGGTTATTACTAACAGGAGAAGTTGGGCATGTGATAGATAAGCTACATTTTGCTTAATGTTTGCTCTGAGGTATTTTATTGTTCTAAATAGGTAGTAAACGTCCATTTAAAAAGAAAAACAATAGTCAGCAAGCTGCATAAAAAATAACTGGAGGATGGTCTATGTTTCTACAAGTTTTAATAGAGTAAGTGAAAGCAATCACCCTCAATCATCCTACATGCCAAAGTCACTTTCAAGTGGAGTCATGCCGACTCCTGTGTAAACCACAGCAGGGCTGCTTCATTCCAGCTCCTCAGAGCCCAGGCAAGGAAGCAACTGAAGCGTCCAGTCCAATTAGAGTGTCTCTCTCCCCGTCTCCCCACCTCCTTCTCTCCCTCCCTCTCTCCCTCCCTCCCTCTCCCTCTCTCTCCCTCTTCTCCTGGCTCTTTCCCTCCCTCTCTCTCTCCACTCCACATGGCTTTTAAGTGAAACAATTTTCAAACCCAACAGGGCTACATCCGAAAATATATTCACCCAACAAATTAAGTAAAATCATTGCCATATTGAAAATCCCCGTTTTTCCCAATTCAAACACACGACCTAATCTATTATGCTCAAATGGTACCCTTTTTCTGTGGAACTAATCCAAATGCTCATTACAGTGAGTACATATATAATCGTGAGTACATATCATATACATCTTACATAAACTCAACAAAATAGTTTTACCTCAGATAACTTGAGAAACTAGCTTTCAATTCTATATAATGGCCTGAATAATACTGAACAGACAGAAGAAAATGATTGATTATGGCAGCACTTTGTTTATAAAATATTAAAAAATAGGGTGGAAGCTAATGTGTCTTATTAAGAGCAAATAAGAGATTCAAGGACTAGACAGTGTAAGAATTGTAACTAGAGAATAAAGTTTTCAGCACACACATTTGCTTTTTAATTTGTTTGTTTATAAGACAGTAAAAGAAGATTGATTTTACTAATGGTGTAGCATTACACAAGATGCTGATTAAAGAGGATTTATTGATAAATACAGTGGCATGGAAGGTTATTCTGTTTTGCTAATAACAGAAGCTGCATTTAGACATTACTAGTGGTATTCCATGTCTGGAGAGAGAGATAATTACTTATCTTTGCAGAAGTCTTCCTTCTTTATGGGGTGGGTCATCAGAAATTGACCCTTCACTTATACGTATACAGAAAGCAGCCAGTTATTTGTCATTGTTTATTTAATCTATTGTCATTCGATTAACTCTGTTGGGTGGCTGTTAAACACTGGGTCCTGAACTTGGTGATGGGACTGAATGTGAAACAGAGACATCTCTTGATTTGGAGAAGGCACTTAAGTGCTGAAACAGTGCTTTCAGCAGGAGAGTATGGCCTAGCAGAGACCAGGGAAAGCTTCGCTGAGAAAATACTCCTCAAAACGATGGGAGTGAGATAACTAATTAATTTAAGGAGAAAAGAATTTACTACAAAGGATTGGCAAAGTCCAAAGCTATGCAGTGGGGGCAGGGGTGAAAGGAAAACAAATGGAACTGAACTAAAAGAATATTAGTGTGGAAAAAATAGGGTTATCTGTCTGATATGAGGCTGGGGACAGATCATGATTATGTTTACGTTAACCACATACCATTTAAAATAAAATATTCTTGATAGTGAAATGATACATTTTTAATTAATCTGGTACAATAAGTATAACCTTATGGAATATATGCTCACCATGACCTTCATCCTAAGACCAAAGGGAAACTTCTAACGAGTGATAATGAGTGCAAGATGCCATATAGAGAGGTTTTCAGGGTAGAAAATGGCTAGGAGGTTGGGAGGTTGTAGTCCCGAAGTGACAGACTGATTAGGAGGCCACTTAATGGACTATCCAAGTGATGACAAAAGCTCGAACAAGGGGTTTTAGGGAAAGAGAGGAGATAGACTTATGATACATTTAAGGGATGAAGAGACATGTATTAGTGATGAATCAAATAGGGAGTGTGATGAAAGGGAATGCCTGGTATGATTTCAACTTTTGGCAACTAGGTGGATGGTGCTGCTGTTCCACAAAATAGGAAATGCTAGAAGAGGCCAGCAGCAGGGAGTCGCAGATAGGCACGCTGTTGGAATGAAGCTTAGAGCATGAAGGATGAGGTTAATCTTCATGTTAACCCAGTGCTGAGTCCATAGAATGTACCAGAGAGAATATGTCAAAATCTGCCACCCAGAACTCTGCAAATAGGGATATGCTATACTCCAGGAAATTCACTGTCAAGCCCTTAAATCGCCCTGGCAATGACTTGGGAGCTAAACCCTATCCTGTCTCTGGGCTAAAGTTTTCCACTAAATAATATAAATGCCATCCATCCTGGGGCAGAAAGAAATAAGGTGTTGGCAAGGAACTGCACTTCCTCTTTGCTGTGGGGAGGCCATCGCTGAGAGGACAGTCCAGAGGACTAAGTAGAATAACTCACCACACTGGCATGATTGGTGGACTCTAGGAACTGTAATGATTGATATCAAACTGAATTCAGGTTTTCTGCTTTGTAACCTTTTATATTATATTATATTATAATTTTTTCCCTTAAATGTTACAGTCTAGTCTTCTCTGTATTTAGTGAATTAAGAGAAAAACTTGAGCTGTAGCCAGAAGTAGCTGGCCACAGAGGTAACCTACTTAGCTTAAACTAGACTCTAGTTTGGTCACTAGAGTAGTGTTCTAATGTGGGCAGCTGGCTGAAGTAATTTATAAGGACCAAGATGGGCTTGTAGAACACGACAGCATTTTTTTCGGGACCTCCAGAAGATCCTGGGAGGAACAGGTATATACGTAAAAGATTCAACTTCCTACAACTCTGAGATAGAAGCTTAAACTATTTTTACTTGGGTATTAAAGGGAAAAATGGCATCTGAAGGCTGAAGGCACTAGGTTGAGGTCTGTGTTGGTTTCCCTGAGCTGTCTGGGAGCCAATAGGAGATTCTGGTCCTTTCCCATACCCACGCCTTCAGTGGAAAAGCACTCACATGGCAAAACAAAACAAAACAAAACAAAACAAAAAGCTGCATATGCATAACTATGATATTTTCTAGCAATTTAGCAGTGATTTTGTTTGTACGGAATTATTAATATCTCAGAAAATACTTCTCTTTGAGTTAATTATTTCAAAGATAGATTATGTTATATTATGTTTTATAGCTTAAATTCTGTAGCTAAGCTTCAATTTCATGATAGAAACCAATAGAAAAGTAGAATTTGCTCAAAGAGATTTTCAGATACATTCAGCACCGTATCAATTTCATACATCATGAAACTTTAACTATGGCAAAGCCAAAGTGTACTAAATTTCCACCAAGAAAGACATCGGGAAAGATGAGAGATTTTCATTCTCTTATACAAATTACAGATAGAAAAAGGATATGTGCACAGAAAATGTGACACCTTTCAGAAACTATCATGAGCGTTATCATCTCTGTAGTTTTTAATATAAGGATTCTGTCTAAGTTGAAATTAGTTTGGTCAGTATTTGTTTTAGTTTCTGAATATTTTTTGACATGATCAAATGTGGTGCTTTTGTTATATTTGGCTTATATCATTTCATATAATTTCATATCATTTCAATCCTAACCCTGAAGATGTCATTCTACAAAAATTTATTTGGTTTTATAGATTTCTGCTAAGAAAAGCTTGTCAAATATCTTAAGTAAATGAAAAACTTATTGCAAATAGTCTCCTAATCATCATAGTCATTTGTGACCATCTTATTTTAACATGTATTTTGGAAGAATGGGTCATTTCACCGCTCAGTTAAAAAATTATTTTGTTCCTTTTTTAATATAGGGAAACATGAATCATTATTAACAGGTTACTTTCAATGAAAACATGAATTCATTCACAGAAACAATTTACCAGAAAGTTTTTCATATGAACAGTGTGGAGACAGATACATTAGTTCAATGGGCATAAAGTCACATCCAGTATCAGCACATGGAAAAAGGAAATTATTTTAAGAACAAACACCAATTAGTCTGGTATGATGCACAGAATTATTGTAAGAACTTGTCTTGCTAGTTTGTGGCTTGAAAATATCTAAATTAGTAATTTAATGACTTTTCAAATAATAATGGTCAGAACTCCTAATTGTTAGAAAGGCAATTTGAAGCCACTGAACAAGTCAAATTATGAGAATTTCCAATTCTTTCTCAGGAGGAGGAAGGGTTAGCAGGAAGCCAGAGACATGTGAGGGGCTCAGGCTCTGTTCCAGCTAGATCCGCTATTTGCATTTCCTCCATATAAGGAAAATGAAACAAATATACGTAAAGAAATGAATCAGACATGGTATACCTAACTGAGGAAATACGGGGACAGGCAGTTACTTCACAAGCACTTCACACATAGAAGCATAAAGAGACACCTGAACATAGGTTTCTCTCTAGAACAGTTCAAACCAACAAGATCTGCAGTGAAGGATATCAAGCCATTTGGATAAAGAAAATTTCAGTAAATGGAGAATGGTAGGCACATTAGTGGGCCCCTCACAGCTGTCCACATCCTAGTTCCTAACCTGTGAATATGTCACCTTACACAGCAAAGGTGAATGAGGTAGCAGAAGCCCCAACTGCAGTTGCTGTGCCAGATGCTGATACTTTTGCTAGAGTGGAGTAACATTGTCTCGGGTATATAGTATGTGGATATTGATCTGAAAAATACGTCCTTTTCCAAACCTATTGGAGAGGAAATTTAGAAATGGTTTGTAGTTCCCTGGAATGGACAACGATCTTGCGCCACGGCTATGTTAGCACTCCTGCTCTCTGTCATGGTGTAGTCCGGAAGGGCCTGTGCCATCTGGACACCCTGCAGGACACCACATTCATCACCACTCTACTGGCTGCCCAATCCGGACAGTTATCAAGGATCTAGTGCGTTAGAGTGCAGATCAGAAAATGATGGCCTATGGACCAAATATGGCCCAGCACCTATTTTGTACATTATTTTGTTGGAACGCAGCTATATTCATTTTTTTTAATATATTGTCTATGGATACTCTCATGCAATAATGACAGATCTGAGTCATTGTAGCAGAGACTGGCCCACAAGCCTGAAATATTTACTATCTAGCATTTATGAAGAAAGTTTGCTGATCCCTCATCTGGGCATGCTGAGACATTCCACTGAAGTAAATAACAAAGTATTGTATATCTCACTTCTCACTACAAAAAAAGATAGCACAGTGCCTGGTAGGCATCCTTGGGTTTTGGAGGCAGCCTTTTCCCCACTTGGAAATGGAACCGTGACCTTATATCGTATACCATGTAAAGCTTCCACCTTTAAATGGGGCTCAGAGCAAGAAAGGGATCTACAGTGGCTCTAGACAGTAGACAAGTGGTCCTGACCCTTGGATCATACAACCCTGCAGACCCTATGCTCTTAGTGGTATCATTGGTGGAAAAAGATGCTATGTGGACTTCACCGGCTGTCATCAATGGGAACATCACATTGCAGAAATTTGAGGTCTGTGAGCAATGTCTGCAGAGCAGAAATATACAACTCTAAGAAATCTCCTCAAATGCTACCAAGCCCTGCTAGAAATGAAGAGCCTCACATTAGGAGACTCAATGTGGGCAAGATTGCCCATAATGAGCTGTGACCCACCAAGTCACAAAGTTAGTTGGGCCCAGCAGAAAACCATCATAAATTAGAAATGGTGTGTCTAGGATCAAGCATTAGCAAGAACAAACAAGATGCACAAGCCACTAACCCAGATGCCCCTGTTATCCACTACTCTTCCCCCAACACGTTTCCCTCAGCATACACTTAGGCTTGCATGAATCGTCCCTTGTTATCAACTGCCAAAGAAGGGAAAAGTATGAACTTGGTGCATGAATGGGTTAATTTAGAATGTGCGTGCAAGCTGAAAATGGAAGGCAGCACAACTATACCCATGATCAGGGTAGTATAGAAAGATAGAACGGGGGAGAAACCCTCCCAAGAGCAGAACTTTGGGATGGTGCCCCTGGTCATTCACTTTGACTGAAAGAAATTACCCAAGGTTATAATATGGATCTACAGGCAGTAATTTGCCTCATTTAACAGGACCTAGGAGGAGATTTGGAAGATTAGAGACAAGGAGGTCTAAGCTAGAAGCATGTGGATGACCTGTGGGAGTGGGCAAGAAATGTAAAGATCTTTGCCCACCAGAAAGCACATGCTACCATGGAATAATCACTGAACAACCCAGGAGACTGAAAGAGTCAGCCAGTTAGTATCAACCAACCTCAATCATTGGTCACCGAAGTGCTAATACAAAGGGTGTATCCACAGGGTAGACACAGAGGCAGGAATGGAAGTGATGCATCCTGAAGCAGCACAAGCTCCCACTCATCAGGACCAACGTAGCCATTACCTCTCCTGGATGTTCAAACGGTCAACAGCAAAGACCAGTGGCCCTTCTCCAAAATGGTTCCCCTCTATAAGGACTCCAAGTTTGTGGGAAGTTGGCTACATCAGATCTTTTCTGGAAGGGACAGAGATTACTCATGTCATCTATGGCTTGCTTTTACTGTTTGTACCTTTTGAAGACCTACTAGAATCTCTGATGGTACGGTATGAAAAGACCAGCATATCTCACAGCGTGTGCTCACTCCCACACATCCTTGGCTGTATCATGAATCATTGGCTGCTGTAACGTTATACTGGAGACTATGTCAGAGTTAGTAGTCTCTGACCGGCAATAATAGATAGAACTGTGGTTACACTATGGGGACAGGAAGAATGTTTGGCATGCGGATACTCTTTTGACCAGTTTTAATGGTAAATGCAAACTGCAGCAGCTACAGCCTGAGAAGGTCATAATAGACAAGGGTTAAAATGCTTTGCAGAGCTCTCAGCTGGAGATACAGGAGTCTGGTATGGGTAGGAGAGGAAGGAAAGGATGAGTACTAGCTGCAGCCAAGAGACCACCTGCCTAAGCAGGGTCTGTGGTTTGTTCCATCCTCTTTCTTGGTATAAGATTCCCCTGGGAAAGGAGGCCTACCAAATTCCTAAAGGAGCTTCTACCAGAACTTACATGAAGCAGGTAGGACCTGAGCAGCACAGAGCTGGACCCTCAGGGATGCTGTACTGGGCCACCAAAGCCCTATTTCAGGACTAAATGACTTATTTCCTCCAGACGCTGAGGAGGTTTGTCCTCCTTCTTCAGGAACTGCCTAAGTAGAAGAGAGCTGTCTGCCCAAGTTCATGCCCACTTCACCAGGCAGTCAGCATCCAATGTCTGGGTGATACAGAGTATAAGTGCCCAATCCCCTCATGTCAACTCAGGGCATCTTTAAAAGGAGTCATAACAACAGAGTTCGTTGAACATTTGCGGCGATGGCTCCACAGCCCAACTTCTCCATCTGTCCCGTCCTGCATCATCCTTTCTCCCACAGATGTTAATCTCTATAGTACTCCATAATAAATTTCCTTCATGATAATCTCTGTCTCAGAGTTTGCTTCCCAGGGAACCCAGCCTGTTACAACATGTAGTTAAGAAATGTGGACAGAGCTAAAAAGACACAGCTAAATGAGTTGAAAGTGATGGGGAGGGTATATGATAATGGAGAGCTATTTTTCCTTGTAAGATTTCTTGTGCTATTTGAAATTTAAAATATATGCATGTATTTCGAATACAAATTTAAATGTTATAAATAAGGGAAATGATTAAAAAAATGAATGCACTGGTATAACTGTGGGTCAGATTGTTTTCCATCCCATTTTATTTTCATTTGTAAGTCTTCAAAGCCAGGGAACCTATCGATACACCAAAAGTCAAACTTTCTTACCACGTTATATGAAAACTGTTTCACATTCCCTTTCTCCTCATTTCGTATTGCTTCTTATACAGATGCATGTTCTCACTCACACACATCTGCAACACAGTCAGCTTCTGAACTTTCTCTTCCATTACCACTCTTCATCTTCCAAACTTTGAAAAAGCAGAAGACAAGTAGGACATGTGAATGTATCTGGTAGAGTCATCATTTACTTGATGCATGGATGGGAGAATCTAACAATCAACACATTTGATATGAGAGGTGTCATCTTTCTCTTATCATAAGGAAAATATTTGTTGACTCAATCAGTCAGATCTAACTCATATTGTGATTTCACAAAGACTGTATAAAGTGCTCCAGTTAAAATCCTCTCTCCTAGAGTCAAGGACAATAAGCTTAAAAATTTTAAAGAAAACCAAATCTATGAATGGCAATGACCTATCAAATAAAGGTTTACGCTCACTTTAAAATGATATGGAAAAGATCTAGAACTATTGGTTATTCCGGACAATAAAGATATCAAGATCCTTCTCATGTTCTTCATCACTAAGTAACTGTCAAAGATTCAGGTCCTGGGAGCACTAAGATCAGCAAAATGTGGAGTGAAAAGGAAATTCTAGTCCCACTTCATCACTCACACACGCCGCTACATGTCCCCTTGGAGCAACACCTCACATACCTGCAGCTTTGACACTTTAACTGTAAAAGCGAGGTACCCGAACTAAATAATACACCGGTGCTCTCCAGTTATCCAACTGGATAATGGCTTCCGCTGCAAGTTTCTGATTGCAGATGAAGAACAATTTCCATTTAATGAAAGATAAATTTAAATGACCGACTTCTGTTTGGTTGGTTGTCTGAGTGTTTCTTCCTGTTGTCATCTTTAACTTACCATACAAAGAAATTATTAAATGTGCTTTACAGAGCAACACTTGGGAAAGGATTTCTAAAAATGAAGCTATTTCCCATTTCAGTGTCATGGTTTCTACAAAATTAAGATGCCGTTTCCCAAAAATGACCTTCATTTCATATGCCACCCTAACTCCACTCTATTTGCATGTTGTACATTTGAATTTAATGAGATTTGAAAAATGTAGTCTTCCCAAAAAGAAAATGTTAATCATATATTGTTTTCGTTTTTAATTTGAAATTACAAATAGACTTTTTAACTTTTATATTACAGAAGGGGACACTATATTTTTCCATATCATCCTGTGCCTCTACATAGTACTCATTGGCCAAGCTCGCTACAGAAGTAAAGACACCATCCAATTTAAATACATAATAACCTTCCACCAAACAATTGCTGATAGTCAAATTATTGTTTCCTGACAAAACTTAAAATCTGGCTTACCTTCCCCTTCTTGTTATAATCAGTAAACATTTTTCTATTTTTTCTTTCATTTCTGAGTCCATTTAAAAGAAAAAATACATTATAAATGCAGCTTTTGTTAACAATTCATAATAATCACAGGATGTACCAAAAGGTTTAAAAAAACACACACAGCAGTACAGAAGGCATACATTTACACATCTTTTACTGTTTTGAGAAAAAAAAATCTAGTATAATTTCCTCATTTTAAACTTTTATACAATGTTTCTTAAAATATATTGTGCATTTTAATTCAAAAATGCATTTTATTAAGAAAAAAAGAAGGAACAGGTAACAAATCAGGAAATGAAAGTCATGGCATAGGATGCATCAATGCATTTTGGTGCCATAATGTTGCAGTTTGTAGTAGCGCAGACCACATGAGGCTTCACCAACTATAAACCTGTCTACATCCCAGCTCCCAACTAAGTTAATGCTGCTACTAAAGAACACAAATAAACACTTGTAAAAGATTCAGGGCTGTTATGTCTGTATTCAGCTTTGCATCAAATAAACACTACCATTTCTGTGTTCAGTCCTCTGCTAGCCACCAACACAAACCGTTCCATTTAAAACAATGAAAAAAGTATACCATTTGTCAACATAGGTCCTTCATAACTACTGTGTTAATTCATATCCTTAAGAGTTAGTCAGGCATTTACAGAAACATCAAAATCGATACAGTGCTAGGAGAAAAGACAGGCAAGTTTTGTAAGGAAAGTTAAGAAGGAAAATAAGACACTTAATTGACATATTTCCAAATTATTCTGGTGTGGACAAATTCAGGAATCCAATTTTCCTTAGCAAGCACCTGGAAAGTGTGAGTATAAATAGCAAAGTGCCTTTATAATACAATTGGCTTGTGGAATTCAAAGATAGTTTACATGCAAACATCTTGTTTACATGACCTCAAAATTAATTATTGTATAAGTTTCATAAGGTTATTGAAAATTCTTTAATCTCCTGATATGTATATATCTCCTAATCAGACTGTACTAGTTAGTGGATTATATTGATTTTTGGTAATTTCTGATAAGTATATCTCATTATCGTAAGTGTACTCCATTATTGTAAATGAAAAGTGACTATAAGAAATGCTTAGTATACTTTCATATAGTATGTCATCACCCTTTAGAATGAGCATCCTTTAATCATTCTACAAGTTTTGTGGAATTGGGCATGTGTGCAGCTTGTATTTCAAAAAGTATGTCAGTGTACAGCAAAATGTATGCCTGAATGGAGTATATATTTTAGAATGGGAAACAGAAGTCTACATTTTAAATGACTTTTTTTTCCCCCTAATACATAAGACCATGCTCCATGGAATATAGTCAAGGGAGATCAAAGAAAAGTTGGAGATAAACTTCAGAAAAACATAAGTATAAACCTGTAAAGAAAACAGACATACGTTTGGGAAAAATAATCTCAGAGGTATATTTCATTTGATATCTTACAATTGTAAATAAAAATAATATTTGCAGTGTTAAGAATTATGTTTTTATATCGAGGAGTTTAGTTGCAAACATTTCATGACTCGGGAAACTGGCATTACCGAGGGTCTTATCTACTGCCACTGCCAAACAATGAGAGCAAATTAAACAGAAAGAAATTTAAAGACCAGACATCATCACATACTGACAATCAATGCACTCTCTGAGTCTTGTTACACATGAATTCTATGTTCAGAGCTGAATTCTGACACTCAAAACCTAATGTATTCAAAATCATTAGGAACAGTCAAATAGAAAAAAGAGCAATACAAACAAACCAATGACAACAAAACATCTTTTGAGACTATCGATAAATTGTATTGAATGTAATACAGAGAAAGGCAAAGGGGTTTGTTTAAATGCTTTTGGCCACTGAAGATGCAAACACCAGCCAAAAAGAATCTTAGAAGCATTTCCAGGTCTATGAATAACACCATGGGAACACTAAAGCAAACAGAGCATATGTTCTCAAATAAAGCAAGGTCGTTACAGTCCAATTTTGATATTTACTTCTAACAAAACTTACGTATCACGTGGTTGAGAGACCAGGGCTACAGTTTTAAAAACTGTAGTCATCAAGTGAGTTAAACTTCTGTTTTAGATCATATAGAACAGTTGGAAATTAACAGCAATATCTAATTCCTTGTCATACAGAAGGACTGCTATGGGAAATGTGTCACTGGATGAGACCTCCTGGAGCCATCTCGAGTCTGGATATGGCAAGATGGCAGTGCTGCAAATCCATTGCCTGTACATTCAACGTAAGAACTTTTTTTTTTTGTCCATTGAGAGTCCCTGGCTATTAAAATACACTGCCGTGATTGTAAGTTATATCATAGCTGCCAATCAGAAGAAGTACTCTTTCTGATTTTCAGTGACTGTGTTTTGTGCATTAAGCTCACTTTTCAAAACAGCCTCAGCACTGTCTACATTCTCTGACCTTTTTGCTTCATTTCTTTTGTATAACCTTTTCTGCTGATAAATGCGAACAGCTATGGCAGTGATACACAGCAAGATAAAGATCACAACAGCTATCAAACCTAGTGAGAGAAGAGAAAAGAAATACAAAGTCAGAATTTTCCTCTGAACAGACACTATGTTGACTTCATTGTTTAATAAGTCATAATAAAATTATGTTTTACTTAAATCAAGCATCTAGTATATATAAATTGGAAATATCAAAACCAGGTATTTCTGCATCAAGTGGTATCATAATATATTGAGTTTACTTCTGAGTTCTATTAACCTTATAGGTTCACCTCCAGTTATTCTGAATGCATATTATATTGGATTTATTTAGTGCATTTATATTTTACACAAGATGATCTCTAAGACCATGTGGTCACTTCATACTAATATGCAGACAAGTTTCAATTGTTTTGAAATTATAGAGTAGTAGTAATATTGTAAAAATAATTAAATGTTTTTATACTTAAATATGTAAACATTTTAATGAAGTTGATTTTAAATCATCTGTCCTACACTGAATAGCAAGAACAGGTTATATATATGAATAATCCTGACTATTGAAATATATTGATACTGATATGTGGATATATTTAGATTATTTCTATATGAGGAACATGGACTTATTTAAAACATCTGATTGTCAATAAACTATTTAAATCTCACAATTGTTAGCTATCACAATGGTTATCAACCCTAGCCTTATATTAGGTCAGTGGTCTTCAAAGTGTGACCTGTGAATCCCTGGTGGTTCCTGGGACACTTTAAGGGGGATCCACAGAGTCAAAACTATTTTCATAACAATTCTAAATGGCTTTTTCACTGTGTTGACATATCCACTGATAATGCAAAACAAGGTTGGGGAAATCACTGGTTCCTTAGCATGAATTTAGGCAAGGCAGCCGAACATAAGAGTGGTTATTGAATTCATAAAGTGAAAGGCTTGTGCTGCCAGACAATCACAGGAAAAAGAAAAGCCAGATTCATTTAAGAGTGACCCTGATGAAGAACTAACACTAGTTTTTTTTTCAGACAAAAATAGGTACAATGAAAATGGCAATGTGGATCAACTCTCTTATTATAAAACTAGGACTCTTCATTTTAGCCTAAATTAGGTGTAAACAACCCTAATGGAGTCCCAACAAGCCAAACCTATAAAGGTTCTCGTTAGTCACAATTGATTCCTGAGCACATGACTTCAGGGGCAGATTCACTATGGCGAATCACAATATTGCCAATGGCTAACCTGATTTTTGGCTAGGTTGGCCTTATCTGAGAAGAATAGCAATTCCTTGCTGATAAATCTAATATAAATGTGATAACCAAATTCTGCACTTCAAATTTGAAGAATTTACTAATGGATGTGGTTATTTTTTGTTATTATTAGCCATGTTAATAAATAATAATTCTAATCAGAATATCCACTCGTTGTTATATTTTGCCTCTCATCTTTGAAAAGCAAACGAATTGCCATAAATATTTCTATTGTTTGGTTATAGGCCTCTTGTTTAACAAAAGACATTCTGAATAATGTCAATGTGAAAAACTGATGAAGATGTTATTGAAAGCAGGCTACTGCTTTCAATTATAAAATAAACATCAACATCACATTGGCCCCGAGAAGACATCTAGTCAAAATCCTGGGTGGACTCTAGAACCAATGATGCTCCATGTATTCAGTGATCTATATCTTTTGACTTGGGGAAAATATGTCGAGATTTTCCGTGTCTAAGAAAAACCTGGATCTAACCTGTTATATAAACAAAACAAACGAACAAAAGATATTCTAAATAAAATATGGCCAACGACTGTACTCTATGCCATTGCCATCTGAAACTCTGTGTGAATGTGTTTTTATGAGGAAATTGTGCAGCTTTTCCTCCATCTAAATCTGATCGTCCACATCTATGTAGCCTGGCCACAAATCTTCTACAGTATCTGGGTCACCAGTTTTTAAAGGTTTTATTAAATCAATTTCCTAACTTATATTATTCAGGGTTTATAACCGAGAAAATATCATCTAAAATGTAGAACACTGGGGGATTATCCAATCTGGAAAATCCTTAAATGGATTAATTATTGTCACACGGTGGGTGCGATTTATGAGTAACTAGACAACGGGTGAAGAATTCTACCCCAATGCTACCAGATGGAGAAATGCACTGGAGGATGATATTCTGTGATTTAGCAGATAAATTGCACATGGTCCCAGACGAGGCCTTCTGAGCTTAGATGGCCATGACCAGCTGCTCTGCTACTGAAGCTGAGTCCTGCAATGAGCAAAAGCAGACACGAGATCCACAGACCCCAGCGAGGCCCTGGGCTGCAGATCTTCCATACTGTCTTTCTCTGCTCAACGCAGTTGAATCAAGTACAAATTTCACAGGTGACCTGTAACTTGACCTATCACCACAAATCTCCTTTACTGTATAAATCTTGCCAATGATCTTTGCCCAAAGCGACAATATTCTAAAGATTAAATATTTTGTTCTAACATTGGCTTGACTATACAATCACTGTTTATATCTTTTTATCTATATTTTCCTGTATGTGAAATATATAGAAAGCACCAGTATGAGACTGAAACAATTTGTTTGATTAGAAATTCTGGTTTAAAATGTTAAACACATTTGAAATGCTATAGCTTTAAATGATTTTTACTATATAATGTATGAATAACATTAATGTATTTCTTTTAGACTTGCAGTTATTAACTATGCTTCTAACAGGGTTTTTGGTTTTTGCTTGTTACATGACTATTTAGGGATCCTATTTTAGGTATCTTTAATTTACATACCATTAATTTGATAAAAAGAAAAGTAACAGAAGTAGCATTGGGGATGTTAATATCCTCACAAACATTTGACCAGTATTATGCTTTGTCTAAATAAAATCTTAAGTAATTAAAAGAACTTGCTGTCCAGATGAGTAAAGCTATAAAAAGTAAAACCAAGTCAATCAGTTATCAAGCCCACATAAGTTGCCCAAGTATATGAGTAACCACATTATCTGGCAATGTAATAAAATAATTGTTTACTTTTTATATCCATATCATATGCAGTGATATGGACATAAATATTTATGTCCACTTAACATTTCAATAATCTGATTAATAACATTCTTAAAATAATTAATCTGAAAGAAAAAAATGTATTTTGGCGGTCGGATTTGAATAAATTATGTCTCAGAGAAAATGCTGTTTCATTCCCAGGAAAATATACTTAAATTTTTTTTTGCTAATTCTGCAACATAAAATACGAACCGCTTTTATTTCATTTACCTAATATTTGATAAAATTGTAACTAAAAGTGTAATATTCATTGATGGGAGCATCTAAACCATGGAAATATCTGTTTTATTAGACATTAAGGCAACATAAAATATATGCTTCTAATGTTAATTTCAAGTTTTTCCTACTTTTTACATAAATTCTTACAGAAGCAGTGGTATGTTCAAGAAGCCATCAAAAATGATATTTCCTCAAATATACTCAGAATTACCTAGGTAATGTAGATGGACATTTTCAATTTGTAATTATTCACTTTATAATATCCTCTAAGTGTTGGGCTTTAGTGAAATTATCAATCATTTATGGTGAAAAATCTCCGTAGAAGTTGGGATTCCAGGAGGACTATAAGACAATCCAGTACGAATAATAAACCTCCCTCAGTGACCTCAGGATCATTGCTTAACACTTGGGATATGTGCAGATTCTTTATAGTTAGTTTCTATAATGTTTGTATTCATTACTAGTAATGAAAGTAAGTACCAAAGAAGAACTCATTCATGCTTTCTATTACCTCCAATTACTGCAGAGTCACTTCTGATTGCATTAGCTAGAGGTTCTCTGTCATCTCTTGTTCCAGAATGATCTGCAGTGAAAGGGGGCAAGAAAAGGAGGGAGTGAAATAGGCAAGTAAAAAGAAGAAATTCTGAAAATCTTGTGTTTTATACCAGAACGGAATTACAGAGGTCAATGTGGGATCTCTGTTATTTTACACTTAAGCAATGTCAACTGCAATGGCCCACATGCATGAGAAAGTGAGAATCTAGAAAAGAAATGGGAAAGAGAACTGATATTTAAGCAAACCAAACCAATTTTAAGAAACCATTTTTAGAATGTAGTATAACAGTAACATCAGAAGATTTTAAATCCAATGGCCAAGCTGTTTTTGTGACAAGATAAAGGAAGACCCATAGGCCACCTGCAAAGGAGTGTGTCCTTTCCTTTGATGTGGCATCAGTGCCAGCTTGGGCCATACAGCTGGACTCCGTCACATGTCCTGAGACAGTGATGAGGGCTGAGCGGCTGGGGTGCAGAGCAGCCTTCAGAGGGGCCACGTGGCTGAACTGCACTGCAGAAAGACAGCCCAGGAAGCCCTGGGCACCGGCCAGCGCCGTCTCCTGGTCTGCATCACCGTGCTCTGTAAATCCGAAGGAACACCGCAATATTAATAGTGCAAGGACAGATGGGAACGCCACACGTGCAATGTTCTGGGTCCATTCATCAACGGGAACACACCAAAGAACTAACTTTGCTAACTTGGTCCCACCACAGAGCAGTCACACATTTGAACATTCGCACATTCAAGCATATGCAATTTTAGAAAGAATGCATTCTTGCCTTGGAGTTTTGTTTTTTTTTTTCTTTAACAAGAAATGAAAAGGAAATACGCTTTAATGAAAACATAATCAGGATGGTGCTTCCACATTTCTTCTACAAGGTTAAAATCTTGAATTCAATTTATACAGATCTTTAAAAAAACTTACCCTTTGAACCAAAAATAAAAATGTAAATAGATAAGATTCACTTTTCTGGTATAAATCCGATATGAGGCAACTTTTTAAAACCATACTACTGAATTGAAAACATTTTACCTATTATAAATTATGGTATAAAAACTTTAAACTCTAAAATGAAAATGGACAGTCAATTAATATTTACTGTTTTAAGAGCTAAAGACACAAGAAATGATTCCTTGAAATTCGAGCATCTTGCATTCTAGTAGGCAAGACAGAAAGCAAACCTAGATAAAGGAATTAATGAAAAATTTTAAGAATGATAATGCTTTAAAGAATTGGAAACTATGACTGAATGTACCTGAAACCGAAATTTATCTTGATAAATGTGATTTGTGTGTGTGTGTCTATTATAAAGACGACTTCTTTTCACAGCTCTGTTCTCTTGGTAGTCTGTAGATATTACTCCAGCAGCTTCTGGCTCTGTTATTTCTTTCTCAAAATTTGTAAAATTCCTTGTAATTTTGGATTTATCAGATTGTCCTCAGGTATGCACCGTCCCTCGTCTATTCTGCATAGATCGTGCTGTGCTATTTTAATCTCTTTAGCCTGGAAAATTTCATACATTGTACATACAACTAGTGTTTTGTCTTTGTCTTTTTATCCTTCTGGACTGCTGATTATTCACACTAGGTGTGCATATTCTCTAACCTATTTTCTCATCTGATTTCTATCTTTTAGGACTTATTTTTGTGTGGGTCAAGTATTTCATTCACTTGATCTTCCGGGAGATGAATTCAAGTATCGACAAAGATCATTCTTTCCTGCTGAATTTTTTTAGTCTGGAAAAATACCTTTAGTTCCTGAAGGTATTTTTGTTGCTTTGCTAGAATTTCCTCCAAGCTCTTACTAAGTTTCATTCAAGATGGAGTCTGTCTTTGAACAGCTTTATTTTGAGAGGGAATGATTCTGGTTACTCTAGTTTTTCTCCCATTTTACAGATGTTGAATCTTCTTAAGTATGGGTTGCTTTTCTCATCTGCTAGTTGATTCTCAGTCACTAACTTCTTTAGGTGAATGATGCCAAGAGACGGAAGACAACATAGCCATCATGTCAGTGAAACTACAGGACAAAGCGGACAGAGAGGAATTGGCCCAAATTTCAGGTAATCCTCAGCAGGATTCAGGAAATTCTCAAAATTCAGGTCATTCCTTTTTGAGCAAAAAGGAAAAATGGGCTCACTGATGTTTTCAATGCTGACTGTCCCCCAGGCAGTGCAGAGATCTATGTAAGCCAAACATTTTGAAGCTGGGAGGCGGGGACGGTCACCACGATTCAGGTCCCCCTCCCAAGACTCTTCTCGCTGCTCCCAGACTCTCTTCCAACCAGAAGGCAGGGAGCCCCACAAAATTTTCTCGCCGGCAACCTCCAGGCTTCCTTTTTCCTGCTGGGCTGGACCAATGACGTCTTGTTTCAGGGAAGCCACAGGGTTGGAGTTGAGAATTAGGAGTGGAGGGGAATTGCAGAGACTTTGCCTCCATCTCCCCAGAATTGAGTTCATACAAAATCAATGTCTATATTAAGTTGCTCATAAGCAAAGTTGGCCTTAGAAATACATGGCATCAGATATCTGCATTGACAATTGTGCTAATAAATATATCTTTCCTATTATCTGACTCCTGAAATGTCAAATCACATAAAGGTTAGAACAAGGAAGGTGGAAGAACTGAAAACAAGTGTCTCCTGCTTTACACAAATTCTGATAAGATAGTCATGTTTTGGATGTTTCCCCTTATAAAAATCCTTAACTGACTCAGATTTTGGGGTAGTCTTGCCTATTAAAAAATTAGCCTCTATTGTGTTTTCCAACAAAGGGAAGGACTTCTGCTTTGTTAAGGAAGAAACCTTTTAACAAAAGATCTATGAGAAAAATAGAGTACTAAGGAATTAAAATTTGTATGAAGTGCCTTTCTATTCCTAATTCTGAAAAGGATATGGAGTAAATGGAAGAACAAGGAGTGCTTTGGAAATTTCTTGTGGTTCTAGTAACCAAAAAACAAAACAAAATGCAATAAAAACAAACAAAAACCCCAGCAACAACCAGCAAAAACTGCCAAGAATACAGAACAAAAATAAATAAAACCCAGAAAACACATCTAAACAGTTTGGCTATACCTATGAAAAGGGATCATCTTTTAAAAGTATCTTGATATCTTTAATCTATAAAGATAAAATAGTTAAAGAAAAAGATGATAAAGATAAAGAAGCCTTGCCTGAATATGTTACAATGAACCAAAGGAGAAGCTGATCTAAACCCCGAAGTCATCATACCATTTTATGCAATTACAATAAGGATTCAGCAACAACAGGAGAAAGTAAGTGGAAAAGTAAAATAGCAAAGCAGGCAGCAAATACCATGTAGATAAAGGAGTAGGGTTTCATAAAAGGTATTTATTTGCCAACGAAACCTATTGTTCTGAGACACAACCTTGAAAACCCGATGAACACAAAAGCTATTTACAGTTAGCTATCTCTGAGTAACCTGCACTTATCTTCTGCTTTCAGCATAAACTGCCTAATCTTAAATGTCATGTGACAAGACATTTACAAAATCACGTGTCCTTAAGTAATCTAATTAAATTTCATATGGCATCCCTTGGCTTTGAAGCAGGTTTCACATAAAATATACCTGCGATTAAAGTCTGTTCCTAAAGCTCTTCTAAGGAGATGAAGTAGACATCCTCTCCCTCTGACCACACACTTTACTTACATCTGGCCTAAATCTCCACTGCAGAAACCTGAGTTACTTCCTGGCTCTGCTGCCTCAGAAGAGATAAATGACCCCTATGGGTCATTGCCTCTAAATATACCAAAGCTACTGCTCAGAATGAGTAAAAACCGTCTCTAGGCGTTTAGAGAACTTCTAACGTAAAAACAATCCGTGAACAGAATTCATGATTTAACTTTACAATGAGTTTTGGATATAAAGAGAAAAAATAATGCAGCCTATTGATTATGGAAGAATATGAAGCCAGTTGATTGGACGCCACCTGGTTCTTCCCACTTCCACCAGGGTGTACCAACAAATTTTTGCTGTCGGTGTTCCTGCACCATGCTCTCTCCAACATAAAAAAGTAATACACAGTAATACACTCAGCCTTTGAACAGTGATTTTTCAGTCATTTTGAAATAGGTTAAATTACATCATTATTCAAAATGTGGGCACATTTTCCATAAGAGGATTTATGAAATTTCAAGATTATGCAATGATCTTAATTGAGATTTTTTTTTCATGTGGTGGAACTGCTACCCAACAAAAGCTTAATAAATTAGCAACACAATTTTATCCCTTCGAATTCCCTTTTATTAATTAAATCGTAGAGAAATCTCTTTTTATATAATTTTCAAGCAAATAGTTCTCTTAAAGGAGCTGACTGAAGAATCATTAACCTTGGCAATTGGTACTTAATACATTCTAAAAAGCGCACTTAACAAAGAAATGGCATCAGGCTGTCTGCCTTTTCAGAAGGGGAACCAGAAAGGAAGGAATTGTTTTCGCTCTGTCCTCCAGTACTCATTTCTACAAATAAGGAGAGACTGTAGGAAGAATTTTTCAGTCCAATCATTGTTAACAAGCATTACTAGCAGATATCAAGCAAGGAGGGTAATTTTTATGTAATCATATCAAATTGTACCATGATGACATGGAAACCATCTCTAACCCTCTATTACAATTAACAGGCAACACCATCAGAATTCAGTTTCACTGCTCTCATTCCGACTAGTCCTACAGATCATTAGACTGGCCTATCCAGTACCTCTTCTGTGGCTGTGTCCTCTCTCCACTGCCCAGGGTCCTATATTCCCACCCTTGCCAATTCCATCTCTCTCTTCCGTCAGTGCCTGTACTTTAATAAAGTCACACAATACTATAAGTCCCTGATCATGGCTTTATTTTTCCCTTAATCCTGGGGCAGATACATTTTAAAGCGTGCTAATAATTAAAGAAATAAATGATCACTTTCTCCTTTTTATTTTAAAACTTATTCTAGTTTTATCATTATATGAAGTTTTCTAGATTTGGCAGCTGACAAATATATAATTTGGGATTTGTGGCTTTTGCTTTTATCGTTTGGTAGTTTTTGAAGGTTAAGTAGAGTTCTATGTTTTATCATGTCTGACGACCAAATGAAAGTGATGAGGGTGAAGTCACTGTCAAAGGCGCCGGCCTGCCCAGCCCATTGGGAGCACATGCTTGTGATTATATGTGGCCCACAAAGCCCAATGTCTACCTCATCATCTGCTCTATAATTAAAATCAGATAATATGTTGCAGCATATGAGTGTTCTTTTCATCTCAGACATGACACTTATTATCTATGCTCATGTACCATGAATAGAAACGGTGTTTTTAAGTTTCTAGGTATGGCCAGTTCAGAAGAGTATACCTGACCCTCTGAAAATGACTAAAACAAGGATGAAGTCACACCCTGCATTGAAGACAGTCTATTTTAATTGTTAAAATTCAAAAATCAACTCGATGAATACAAAATGATTTTAAGTAGTTTCTTTCAAGAATGTAGTCATACTATATATTGAAGACAGTCTATGATATTTTAAGAGTTCAAATATTCAAAAGTCAACCTGATGAATAAAAAAAAGATTTTTAAGTAGTTTTCTTGCTCTAAACTGTACTTCTCTATTAAAACTATTCTTTTAAAAGACCAGTCCATTATCTTAAGAGTCATTTCACAACATATTTACAAAATCACAGTGCCTTCAGGTTATCTACGTTACTTTTTTCCTTACTTCTTGGCACCGAAGCAAGTTTTACATAAAGGATTCCTGACGTGTTGGGAGACTGTTTTTAAAGCTCTGCAGAGGAGACAGTAGATGGCCTTTCCTTGCTGACTGCAGACTTAATTTACATCTGGCCTAAATCTCCAGAGCAGTAATCTGAGTGTACTTCCTGGCTCTGTGGCCTCAGAAGAGATAAAAGATCACTACTGTGAGTCTGTTTTTGATTAGTTTGTTCTTTTTGTTCCTTAGATACCACATATAAGTGAAATCATATGGTATTTATCTTTCTCTGACTTATTTCACTCAGCATAATAATCTCTAGGTCCATCTATGTCATTGCAAATGGTAGGATTTCATTTTTTTAATGGCTGCGTAATATTCAAATATAGTGGACAATTTGGTGATGGACAGAGAGGAGCGGAGTTGAGGGGTTGGGAGAATGAGGTGAAGGGTTAAAGAAGTACAAATTAGTAGCTGATAGTTGGGCATGTGGAGCATGGCAGAGGGAATGCGGTTAGCATTAATATGATGGCTAAGTGGAGGGTCAGGAGAGGGAGGACGCAATTGGGGGATCGTTTTATGAACTATATAGATATCTAACCAATGTACCGTATACTTGAAACTAATTTAAATAAATAAATTTATATTAAAAAAGATCACTACTGGTCATCACTTCTAATATATGAATTCCACTACTCAGAATGAGTGAAAATAATCTCCAGCTCTTACTTAAAATAAATCATAAAACTATTCTTTTTTAAAGTTTTTTTTTGACTTTTCAAAAATGTAGTGGGGTGATATTGCTTGATAAAATTATATAGGTTTCAAATGTACAATTCAAAAATATATCATATTGTATATTGCATTGTGTGTTCACCACCCAAAGTTATATATCCTTCCGTCACGATATATTTGACCCTCTTTACTTTTATCTACCTCCCTGTCTCCTCCCTTCCCTCTGGTAACCATTAAGCTGTTGTCTGTGTCTATGAGTTTTTGTTTGTCTTGTTCGTTGGTTGCTTTCAGTTTTATATCCCACATATGAGTGAAATCACATAGTTCTCAGCTTTTTCTATCTGATTTATTTCACTTAGCATAAGAGCCATCCATGTTGTAGCAAATGGCAGTATTTCATCTTTTCTTATAGCTGAGTAATATTCCATTGCATATACATACCACCTCTTCTTTATCCAATCATCTGTTGAAGGGCACTTTGGTTGTTTTCATGTCTTGGCCACCATGAATAATGCTGCAATGAACATCGGGGTGCATATATCTTTACAGATAAATGTTTTCAAATTTGGGGGGTAGATATCCAGAAGGAGGATTGCTGGGTCATATGGTAATTCTATTCTTATTTTTTTGAGGAACTTCCATACTGTTTTCCATAGTGGCTGTACCATTTCCACCAGCAGTGTATGAGGGTTCCTTTTTGCCCACAACCTCTCCAACACTTGTCATTACTTGTCTTGTTGATAATGGTTATTCTTACAGGAGTGAGGTGGTATTTCATTGTGGTTTTGATTTATATTTCCCTAATAGCTAGTGAAGTTGAGCATCTTTTCATAACTCTGTTGGCCATTTGTATATCTTTTGGGAGAAGTGTCTGTTCAGGTCTTCTGCCCATTTTTTAAACTGTATTGTTTGGTTTTTGTTGTTGCTGTTGAGTTGTATGGGTTCTTTATATATTTTGAATATTAGGCCCTTATTACAGGCATTGTTTGCAAATATATTCTCCCATTCAGTTGGTTGCCTCAGTCTCAAAGCTACTCTAACATATAAAAGAACCCAGATACAGAATTCAAAGTTTAATTTCATAGTGAATTATGAACATGAAAAACAAATTTAATGTACTCTATTCATGATAGAAGTATCTGAACTGAGCTGCTTGCCTGAAGTCTTGATCTTTCCACCACAGTTCCCAACTACTAATACATTATTATTGCCAAAGTCTTTGAGTCCTTAAATATTTTAAGTGTAACAGGGACTTAGAGATGGTTTCCATGTCATCATTGTGCAGTCTGATGTTGTTTTTTAAAATTTACCCTCCTGTTTTAATATCTTTCGGTAATGTTTGTTAACAGAGACGATAATCCGAGTTATCTCACAGTTCTTCCTAAGTTTAAGAAATGAGTTCTGGAGAAAGTTGAAAGTGAGAAAGTATTTCCTTTGTTTCTGGGTTTCCATCTGAAATGGTAGCAGATGGTCGTTCTCAAATCTTTGGTTGAAAATAGAGGCAAATTACAACTCCAAAAAACTAATTGGTCAGTGTTTATATTCTGCTCTCTCAAAATAAATAATAAGAAATTATAAAATGATACAAGAACTTTCATTTATTTTAATTTGGAGAGTGATTTGGAACTATTTTATCTAAAGCAACATAAGGTGCACTCTACGCAGATATAGAGGAACATTTTGTATAATGCTCACTAACAATAAGGTAGGTGAGGACAGGTGCAGTGTCTACCTTGCTGAGTGGCATGCTCTGTTTATACAACAGGTGATCGCAAAGTATGTATTAAGTGAATCAGTGAGCCAAATGGGCTTACAAAAATGAAAAACATATTTGATAAGCACAGGGGCAATGAGAATATACCTTGTAGATCTCTAACTACAGGAGAGTAATTGACCAAGGGCCCCAGCCACTGGGCTCTGCAATGCATCTTTATAGTTTGGCCAATGCCATGCTTCCCAGTAGCTGCTCCTGGCCCATGGCTGATCACAGCCAGGATACAAAGATAAGCCCATTCTTAGGAAACAGGGGACTCATCTGATGGCTGACTCAAACGTTCCCCAAAGACTTCTCAACCTTTCTTAGACTTCACAGAAGTCTAACTTTCCCTCCCTATCTCCTTCATTTGGAGGCAGAGTTGCATGACCATTTGATGGCTCTGCTGGTCTTGGCTAGCTCCTTCCCTATTTTCCCTCTTATAAATATTCCCCTAATAAAATCCTTGCATGGTTCATTTTGTCTTGGCAACTGTTTCTTGGAGGACCTGGACCAATATAAGAATGTTTGAGATTGAACGACTCTCTGGAAAATGAATAGTTCCAATTTAGCATCTATTTTACTATAAATTAATATACTGTATTAAAATATAATAATATACTATATAATATTTTATTCTAATGTCATATTCCATACCAAATAAATTCTTTCTTACATTTTTAGGAGAATGAGTAGAAATTCATTGCTGAATTTGGACTTTATTCTTATTTTTCAGCATGAGCAACATGCATTTGAGTAATATGCTATTCTTAAATAAAAACCTTACCATCTTTAATTCCATACTAATCTCCTCTATTTACAAAAAAACACACAAATATTTATTAAATGTTATTATCTCCTGTTTGATTAATGCAATCTTCCTCATAGAATGCAGATCAGTTTCTAAATTGTTTTATAATATATTTAACGTATTTCTATTCACAAAAACTATTTTCCTCAGTAACTCTGGCATTACATTTGAAGATGTTATTTCTTCAAAAAACACTATTTTATCAACATTATGCATAATTGTTATAATTTTCTATCTTGTATTTATTTTGTATTTTATCTTGTAAAATATCTTTACATTTTTACGTAATGCCTCATCTCAGACGCTGCTAGACTGAGAAACTCGAGCTTAGGATTTGTTATATTTGTTTGATTTTTTTATTACTATAGTAGAATTTATATAATTTACACTATGAAACTTACCTGGAATATTTCAGTTAAACTTCTGAATATCTAAGTAGTACTTTGCATATATTTTTTTATGTCTACTACAGCACACTGGAAGAACATTGCAATTCATGATATTTCTTGTTTGTTTGGAGAATAAGAGCACACAATTTTGGTGTTCATCATAGTACTAGGAAGCCTATAAATATTTATGAACTTAACTATTAACCTTCGCAAGGGCCAATATTTTGGTCACTCACCCATGGGTTTAATCCAACATTGTCAAGACTGTGAGATTATGTACAGGGAATGTAAGGAATGATTAATCAAGGGACAAATAACAGAAGAGGCCCCCCAAAATTCCATTTACTATCTTGGACAAAATCGTCCAGGTTACCTGTTATTTCTATCTTTGTTATTCGATATTTTTGAAGTGCGAGAACAATATCATATTTATGCTGGATTGAGGCACAGCAGAAACCAGAGTGGCATTACAAAAGAGAATGCCTACTTAGCCCACAAGTCCCTACTCATGATTCACATATTCTGAGAAAGTACAGTTGCTGCCTTGATTATCACTAACTTCATAATTAAAATAAGGCAAGGGATTTCTTTTGGCATGATGAATTTTCAGTGTGTGTGTATATATGTGTGTGTGCATGTGTGTATAGAATATGACCCTTCTGATCCATGTCTATGTATCATGACCAGGGCAAAGGTTGTTTCTTTTACTTACCTAAAATCTTGCCCAGTACAAGAGATTTAACTGCACTGAATTCGGTACCTGATGACAGGTGGACTTGTCTCCTTGCATTCTCATCAATCTACAAAATATCCAAATGATGCCATTTTGTTGAGAAGAGGTCACAAAGCAAAAGGCGAGGCTGAGGAAAGGAGGAGATAAAATAGGCAATTGTTAATATGGCCCCAAAGACAGAAAAATAAATTTTAAAGAGTTAGCTATTTATAAAGGTGAATATTATTTTCTAAACTATTTCTACACTACCCTCAGATACCGCTGTGCCCTACCTTTTATCCTCTTAATCACTTTATTTTTCTCCACTGTATGAGAAATTCAAAGTAGTCAAACTAACAAAATGATATGACTTATTTTCACCCTGATACTTTTATTTAGCTTGGTATTTTTACTTGAGTCATTCAGCTAAGAAATTTTCCTCTATATAGAAGGCCAAAATATTAGTGCTTTTCTTCAAAAGATGGTAGAGTGAATAATTTCACTCTCTCTGCTGTGACTCACATCATTTTTTATATATTCTCATATTGCAGTAATTAATTTCTATGATAGAATTTGGCTGCATTTATACCTATCTGAAGTAAAATGATTTCATCAGAGTAGTGATAGTCCTACCAGTAGTACATAAACTAGACAGCATTTCCCTCCTGCACAAAATAAAAAAGATGAGGAAAGTTTGCATTTTAAGTATCTTAGAATCTAATCCCATAAAAAACTGTGAACACTGATGATCTACATATAATCTGTGCACAAGCAGCACTGAAAGAATGTCTGTGTTAATTCCATTTATTATCAAATTTCTGCTGTGGGTCCTTCATGCTGAGGAGTCTTAATTATATCCATTGCTACCACTGGATTTACTATATTACCTCTACAAAGACCACTTCTTCTTCTCTGTTAATCTTTATATGGTGGAGCTGCCCATCAGCCATGTTTTTGAAATCAAAGGTAACAACATCAGGTTCTTGATATCTATTTAGCTTGTACCTTATCTGCAAACTTCCTAAAAAAGGGGGGAAAGTTATATTTTTAGTTAAAATTGTATTTTAAGAATTATTTATAATAACTCGGAATATTTGTTTGTTATTTAATTAATTTCTGGAGCAATAATTGAGTGTGTATTCTTTCATCGTAATTTCTAGAAGTCAGTTTCTATGTGAAATTGCACTATTTTCAAAATCAAGACCAAGGATATTGCTAATAAGCAGGCTCTTTCTCACAAATCCTTAATTTTTCTGCCCTAGAAGTCAATATGCAGTTAAGCAAAGGCAAGTCTCTGTACTAGCCCCTAATTTTAAAAAAAATAAGACTTGGTATATTATAAAATGTCTAACTATTATATAATATTGCAATAACATTCTGTTTGTATAATCTCATCTTTTAAATATACATATATGCCACTCCCGAAACACAATTGATTAATGAAATCATAAGCAAGTGTAGTTTTACTAAAGATGAGAAATATTTGGTCAAATGGCCATGGTCATAAAGTTTGGAATAAAATTAGAGTTAAATGAATGATTTTTAAGCCAAACTTACTATTAGAATTAATACTATTCAACTGCCTACAAAAATGTCAATTAATTTACTTCACAGAATCTCTTCCAATTTAATAAAGAAAATGTCCTAATGTATAGATAAGCTTTAAGCTCAAAATGTATACAGTGAGGGTAAATATACTTAT
This sequence comes from Pteropus medius, assembly GCF_902729225.1. Classification (NCBI taxonomy): domain Eukaryota; kingdom Metazoa; phylum Chordata; class Mammalia; order Chiroptera; family Pteropodidae; genus Pteropus; species Pteropus medius. Next base: position 11,839,762 of record NW_024349801.1, read on the forward strand.
TGAACAATATTATTTTTTATTTTGCTATTCAGTGCCCTTCAGGCACATTTGATTTAGTTGAAATGACATATTCACATGTTTATAAATTTGTTTATTTTCCTCACACAGAGAATTTATAATATTTTTTATCTTTTCATATGTCTATTGGCCATTTGTATCAGCCAACAGACATAAGAAAAGATGGTCAACTTCACTAGCTATTAGGGAAATACAAATCAAAACCACAATGAGATACCACCTCACTCCTGTAAAAATGGCCATTATCAACAAGACAAGTAATCACAAGTGCTGGAGAGGTTGTGAGCAAAATGGAACCCTTATCTACTGCTGGTGGAAATGTAAATTGGTACAGCCACTATGGAAAACAGCATGGAGGTTCCTCAAAAAAATAAGAATAGAATTACCATATGACCCCGCAATCCCTCTTCTATCCTCCAAATTTGAAAACATTTATCTCTAAAGATATATGCACCCCGATGTTCATTGCAGCATTATTCACAGTGGCCAAGACATGAAAACAACCAAAATGCCTATCGATAGATGATTGGATAAAGAATGGGTTATTACTCAGCCATAAGAAAAGATAAAATACTGCCATTTGTGACGACATGGATGGACTTGAGATAATCATGCTAAGTGAAATAAGTCAGACAGAAAAAGTGGAGAATTGTATGATTTCACTCATATGTGGGATATAAAACTAAAGCAACAAATGAACAAGACAAACAAAGAAACAAAAACTCATAGACACAGATAACAGTTTAGTGGTTACCAGAGGGAAAGGTGGAGGAGGTAGATAAGGTTAAAGGTGTCAAATATATGGTGACGGAAGATTTGACTTTGAGTTGTGAATACACGCTGCAATATACATGTGATGTATTATTGAACTGTACATTTGAAACCTATATAATTTTATCGACCAATGTCACCCCAATAAATTTAATTTTTTAAAAAATTTTATCTTTAGTTAGGTTATAGGGAGGAGAAAAAATAACAGTAAATGAGTTTCTGTGACAAGGTTTTTGTAGCATACAGATGTCCTAATCCATATGCCATTATCTTACATCGATGTACCGGCATTTCCCATGACCATTTTATTGCCTACAATTAGATCCAACAGATAATTTTGTGGAAATTTTCTTACATATAAAACTAGTTTGTTAACATTCCTTCAAAACATCTCTACTTTGATTTGAAGGAAATATTTGTTATATACAGAAAGGCATCTTATTTCAAAAAGAACCAAAAAACTGATACTGATATTTATATAGAAAAGTAAAGAGCTTCTAGCAATAATATATATTTAATATAATAATATTTATATTTAATAATAAATATTTAATATAAATAAATTTCAATTCACATTGGATATGTAAAATTATCAAAATTATAGAGAGATAAGGCATCTTAATTACTTTAAGTAATTCTTTTAGATTAAATTTATAGCATAGTACTGAAAAAACAAAATCGAATATGAAAAAGAGGCATGCTTTTTTCCCCCATTTGTAGTTTGAGATGCTAGAACACAAGAATGATCCATATTATTACTGATCTAATACTCTAACTCAATTTTCTCTCTCTCATCTAAAAGGCACTCACCATTTTTGGCAATGATAACGGAAAGGTATTCTTTATAAAAGGAGCTCACATAAAGCAGTAAGCTTGGTGTTCGTGTTGTTCGGAAGCTAAATTTGATCATTTCTCTGCTCAGCCTCATATCACCATGAAATGAAGCAGCGTGGGAGCTGGAATTTTTACTTAAGGGATAATTTTCTTGAAAATTGTAAATCACAGATGAGCCAGATCCAAAATATGCAGAAATCTCTGAAATGATATATACATTTTATGTTAAAACAAATTAAGGACAAGGATCTCATTTCAGTTATATTAACTGATTTTTAAAATCAAAAATAATGAATTGTATAACTATAACAAATAGTCTCAAACCAGAATTAAATAACAGCAAATTAATAGAGCTTTCGTGATGGTCCTTGAAATGGCTTTATGTTAGAATTATATGTAATTAATTCACTATTTAATGTTATAATTGAAAGCTTAATGCTCTCCTGGGTTCAGACATTAACAGGGCTTCTTGACTTTCATCTCTCTTACCATCCATTTTTTAAATTTAAATTTTAAGTCCCATCTATTATTTTGTGACTAGAATATACTAGTCTTCCAGTAACAGGGAGAAAGGAAATTTGAGGGATCCTTTTATCTTCCAGGATCAACAGGCAGAAATTTTCCTTTATACCTAAATACTTTCTCATATTTATTGTGTACTACAAAAAGAATGCTAAGTCAGGCACTAATATGAGAGAGGGAAAATGGGCAATTTTGTAGCAGTGGTTAACATAAGGAACTGTCCAGCATCTTTTCAATCATTTTACAAAAGCATAATATTTTCCTTATACGAGATTAATATCCCAAATTCACACGAGTGTGCACACATGTGTGTGTGCGTGCACACACACACACACACACCCCAAATATATATGTATAAAATGAAGAGGACAATGGGAGGGGTAGTTTTGGATCCCTGAATCCGATAAAGGGCCAGATGATGCTTATAGGTAACATAGCAATGTGCCCGCTCCGTTGGCACCTCAGGAGATTTTGTTGGTTTATTTTTATTATCTATCTATATACTTTTTAAATTCAATATAATGTGTGGATGCAGAATAACATTCCTGATTGCACTTAGCAAGATGAACCAGAACTCATTTAGATTCAGAAAATGAAGATGTATTCTTGTGAGGAATGGTCTTAATTCTAACCTTAAACGTGAAAAGTCTCCTAAGATGGTAGCAGCAGTGTGTGCTTTATGACTACTGGTTGACTTTAAGTTATAACTTACTCCTAATTTAAAAAATGATTAGAAGAGTACATTTTTGGCAGCTTTTCATGAAATAATCCCAAATGCTTTCTTTGCAAATTGGGGGTGGCTTCAATTTACAGCCAATTTTTGTTAACTTCCTTCCAGAAAAGGTTCAGTAATACAGAATCACTTAATAAAACAATTGAATTAAATTGGATGACAGTTTTCTATGAGAAACTATGAAAGCATAACAAATGTTAGTATATTCAGAGAAGTCTGTCCAGAACACTTAATGCTACGCTCAATTCTTTTTTCTTCCATGATGTAGATCAGTGAATGAGACAAGCTGAAAAATATTCCACTAATTTACTTTACAATCAGATATTCGATATATCATGGAGCAAAGTGCCTGAGTATCTCTATTTTGTTATACATCAATATTTAATGGAAAAGTTATTTATATTCCTAGAAAAACATGTGTTTGGCAAAAACACACACAAAAAAACAATGCTTCCTAAATGTCTTTGCATTATTGCCGATCTTCATCAAAAATAACAATAATGCCTTTAAAAATTTTAAAATAGAGAGCTGCCCCAAGGGGCAGGCTGTTGACGACCATATTAAGAGCATTAGACAGAAAAATGCAGATTGAACAGTTAACACTTTAAGATATCTAAAGGCAACTATTAGGGGATTTATCATTAATAGTCACTAGCTTTTTAAGAATTGAGGTTAATATCTAAGAAGTGAAGTGTGACTTGCATAAAATAGGCAATTTTCAAAAAAAAAGAGAAATGGGAATATTTTTGTTTCAAATAGCAATGCAGATAAGAACAGTCAGACATTTTATTCATATTGGGTAAGTTACCTGTTAGGGGACCATGTCATACTTACCATTTGAGCAGAATGGCCCCGTGTATGCAGAGAAAGTGCAGTCACAAGAGAACCCACTGGGCTTTTCTCTGCATCTCCCTCCATTGAGACACAATTTTCCATAGCTGCTGCAATGCCCTCTACAACCTGGCTCCACTCCGGGAGTCACCTTGGCTCTCTCCTCCAGGTCCAGGGCCAGCCCGTTCAACTGCAGAGACCGAATGCACCCCAGAAAGCCTCTCTGTCTGGTGGCCGTTCCACCTAAAAGGGAAATACTGCAAATGGAAACACGTTCCTAGGTGTTTTATTCAGGACTTAAAGACCAAACAAAACTGAGGCCTCAAAGAGAATGGCAAAAATTTGATGCACAAGAATATAATTTTGGAAGCACGATTTGTGGGAAAACATTAAAAGACTTCAAAAAAAATTAAAACATTCATTTAATTTTTTTCAGAAGTTGATTTTGCTACGTATTTGTTGTCTAAGAAAATATTAATCAAACTTTAAATTGAGGAGCGTTTTTGTTAGTCTGTATTTTGAAGAACAAAATTAAGGCTACATTTTACTTTTAATCCAAATAACAGTGAGATGTATTGATATTCTTATGTAGAGACTAATATTTTTGCAATTTTAAATAAGCATACATTTGTGGGTAAGTGTGGTTTGTCTTTCATATTGAAATCTGATCCTGATGACATAGACATACAGTTTTACTTTAGTGAGAATTGGGAAGAAATTCTCGAGTTCTTCTAATTTGTGCACTGATGTGGTCTTTTGGTTGTTTTCTGTTTTTGTTTTTGTTTTGTTTTGGTTGAATGTTTTCAAATGTTGGTCCAGTGTTCATTGTTTTAAGCTTGAAATGATTCTTAACAAAATCGGGGCAGGGGACTGATGGAGAAACACAGTGATACCAGCTAACATTTATTGAATAAAATAGAATAGGCACTCATCAAGTCACCCCTGAAGAGGCCTAACATGTTTGGGTAGGATCAGACCCTGTTCTCCAAAGGCAGAAGTTCTCAAACTTTAAGGAATATGAGTATCACGTGGAAAAGCTTCTTAAACATACAAATTCAGGGGCTCACTCTAAGAAACACTGATTTTGTGGGCCGGAAATAGGGCTGTGAATCTAAACAGTTGACAAGCCTCACGGGTGAATCTTATTCAGACAATCACCTGACCACATATAAAGCTCTAGCCTAATAAGAATGTAAGCTGTAGGTGGACTCTCACATAAATCTGTGCCCAGAAATACCATAAATAATGCTCAGAATGTGAAGTGACAAAATAGTACTCTAATCTAACCAATCTGGGCAATTCTCCCCAGAGGCACTTGGATGGTCATGGGACCTCTAAAAAGGAGCTTCATCTTTGAACAGGTGATGCTGCTGCCGCACCACCAGGATCTTATACCTGCTCGGTACATGTTCTCTCTTCCTACAACGTGTTCACACCCTCCTGCCCCAGCTCATGTAGCTAGCTCCTAACCCAGCCTTAATTACTTAAAATCTCCTATCCTCACAGATTTTTGTATTTCATAAATAAAACTTGGCCAGAAAGACCGTAAATAAATGGGTCTTTGTCATCATCTAACAGGCTTTACGTTCATGTCTTATTAGTGTCCCTCCATCGGCATGCACATTCGATGAGGGCTGCTTCGATCACACAATCCCCAGCACACAGAACGATGCCTGACATATAAGAGCTGTGCATTAATAACTACTTACAATAATAACTAATTAATTAGTAATTGACTAACAATAACTATTAATACTGAATTTATTATTAATCATTAATTAATGCAGTTGTTCATTAAACCAGATTATACCTTAGGAGACTGAGAATGAGGATAAAACTCAATGAATATAGAATAAGTTAATTCTATACTGTGGGATAATGAAATACCACAAAGAGGAAACAAAAAGCATTCCTGAGAATTCTGGGTTCATGGCACTCACATGCTTTATAATTTAGATTCATAGACATAATGTTCTCTATTCAAATGACTATATTTATATTTCTGTATTCAAATGGATTCAAGTGACATCATTTACACCTCTTCAATGAAGAATATAAAAGTCTTTAGAGCATGGGTCAGATTTTCTATTTCTAAATCCAGATGCACTATGATATGGAGCCAGACGTGTTCCAATTCCAGTTGATGTGGGCATGACAGAGAAGAAGGAGTTGATTTTATCGGAGTTTCAGAACAGCTGACTCCCTTCTTTCATTTCGCCTACGTTTACTCAATCTCCTGCCATTCTTGAAGTCTCTCTTCTCTCTTATTCTCAGGACTCCTTTTTTTTCTCTTCCAAATCAAAGCTGCTACTCACCTTAGCTTCGCACCTCCCTATTCTCCCACTTGGCTAACTCAACTCAGTAAGTGTCTAGGACTCAGAGTTAAGTCATTTACTTAGATTCTTCCGGCATCCTTGCTGGTGTTTTCCTTCCCGGGTAAGGTGGCCGGTAGCTTTGGTTTTAGCTATGGTCCCGGAACTCTTTGGAGGAGGGCCAGATGCTGTGAAATCTGGATTAGAAGTGTACTCCTGGTATATTTCATTTACTTCATGGTCCAGTACTTTAAAATCATGGTATACAGTTTATAATACATAGTAATGTTAAATCACAATCTGTAATGTATGTGTCACTCGGAAATATCCGGTCTCTCTGATTTAGGTGTTTATCTCAATCTACTAGTGACATAATAATAGCTAACTGGGATCCAACGACTGAATACAATCCGTTTTCATCTGTTCCAACTTGTTTATTCTTGTTGGTTTTATTCTGTTTTGTTTCAGATGATGAGAAACTAAAGGCATAGAGAAGTCTAGGGATAAGCCCATGGGCATAGCTGAGAAATTTTAGAATGAACACATTTAGTTAGAGGCAAAGGTAGGACCAGAAACTACAGAGAGAGAGAGAGCCAAAGAAGAAAACTTCCATTTTCTTCTACTCTTCAGATCATTTTTGGTTTGAATGGCATTTCAGTTCTATGTTTTATTTAGCAGCTCTTTGCCAGACACTGTGTCTGACGCTGCAAGTACAGAGTTATATGCAATTGATCCTGCTCTCAAAAAAACTCACAGTCTACGACTACATTTAGACAGGGAAACACATAACTATCTCGTGATGCAGATGGTAAAAATATATACTATGGAGAAGAAGGTCAGACAATGGGGATGCTGACAGGAAGGAATATATGTATACATGCATGAAATACATGCTTAAATAGTACATATTTGTAATTGTGAGAAAAAAATCAATACTCAGCTTTGGAAACAGGGCTTCTTAATTCTTAAAAAGTTAATGTTTACCTAAAGAAATAGTTTTAAACTATATTTTTAAGTTAGCACAAAAGTAATGTTCATTAAATATAAACATTTGTATCATACATGTATTAGGATTTTTACCTTACCATTAGGTTTCAAGTTAATAACTTTTTATTTCAAAATGTAACTGTTCTGGAAAACATAGATGTTGTAAATAGGATTGGGCTTGAAAGCTTAATTAAAGATCCCATTGCCTTTTCTGGGTTAGAATATGTCTAATTAAAACAAGTTGCAATTTGATTAATTGATTCTGGATGTTTCTGCTGAGCTATTATGTTTGGAACTGTCTTCCAATTAATTTTCTATCAATGTACCTGCCATACTATATCAGATATAATGAATTCTGGAATTTCCCTGAGTCTTCTGTGGGACAAATGCCTTACCTTTCTATGTGAATGAGTATAAATGAATCTGTTCATGACAGTATTGGAATAGCGCACCTAAGTAAGTGTGCTAGGCGCAGAGCAGAGATGGAGGGGGCCCAATCCTTTCATCGCGTTCATCACTCTCAGAAAGTTAGTCTACATGACGTAGGCCATTGTCACGGAGTATGAACGGACTCTTACCTATGCCAGTTTTCCATGACTTTTATGGCAAAAAGACCTTTAGTTTTTAATGGCAAATTATTTATATGCTGCGATTGGATATTACTGAGGATTAATTGGGAATAACTACAAAATTCACCCAAGGGCCTTAGAGAAAGGAGGAAATCAAGATCCCCACACTTCTCTTCAAAATTCAGAGTTACAGAAGTTTGTCTAGCAACGTGCTCCCTGACCATGGCACTGGGCAGAGAAAGGCAAAGGCAGCTAAGGCCCTGTCCACAGATCAGCTTTGGGGCAGGAAAGTGAAAGGACAGGCGGTCTGGGCCCAGGGCCAAGTCGGGGGATTGAAAGGAAAAAAAGTGTTCTTCTATACACCAGGCACTGGATTTTCAGTCCTGTCCTACCCGGCCTTCCTGAGGGAAGACAGCCTTGCAGAAATGATGGTATTAGTTAATTTGGGAGGCTGGGGGATCGGAAGCCCAGCTATAATTTTCTCGGTGAGCAAAATGCTGGGAGGGCTGGGAAGAGGCAAAATGATCTCCTCGTGTTCAAGAAACTATTACGGTCGAAAGAGGCAGCTGGTGTAAGCAACAGTGACATAGGCAGAAAATTCAGTCGCCTTTTCCCAAGCCAAAGTCAGCGGGAAGAACCTGTCCTTGTGGCAGCAGCAGCAGGACAAAGCGGGGCGATTTCGACTTCTCACATGTCAGGGCCACAGCAGCTCTCTGGTTTGACCACACTAAGGCTTATTTTAAAGAAGTGAGTTGTCGGTAGTATTAGTCATGCATATTCTCTGATCTCAAGAGATCCTATCCAAATCCTGATTTTAGTCAACAATCACTCAGACTTGCTCACTGGATATGGAAAAGTACACTGGGCTTCTGAGGCTAAACATGAAAGAGACATCTCAGGGAAGGGAGAAGATAACTGAAATAAACAATGTGATTACATTAAAGAGAAATGTGACTTTTAGTGCATTGCACTTCGATAATAGGGGAACATATTTACTGCAAAAGAAAATTAATCTGAAATAAAAATCAGTCAAATGTAAAGTTATTTGGCATTCTCTTCCTGTAACTACATTTTAGCCTATAAAAAACAAACTGAGTGTTAAAAAAAAAATCTACTGTAATTAAGTACTTTTGTTTATCAAAAGACACCATTCACAACATGAAAATATGACCCATAGAGAGAGATTGGTAATAAATTTATGTGAAAAGGACTCATCCAAAATACATAAAGAATTCCTATAAATTTTTTTTTTCAAAGAAGACAACCCTATAGAAAACGAGCAACAGATCTAAATAGCCACCTCATGAAGGACGATATGCCAGTCATCAAAGATTTGGCAGCGTCTCCTAATGCTTAATGTACACGTATCCTACAACCCGGTGATTCCACTACTATGTATACACCCAACAGAAATACAAGATGTTCACCAGAAGACCAGTACAAGGACGTGCTGGCAATGTCCAACTGAGAGACCACAAATGCCCATCGCAGCTCATAAACACATCTTCAAACTGGTACTGCCTGTTTCCCAAAAGATCCCCAAGTGGTACTAATGTGCAACTGAGGCTGAGGAACAACCTCCGTACGGAGCTTCCATACATCTAGAGGTCAACGTCAACCTTTGTGTATGGCATTTAGGGACTCAATAAATGGTTGTAGGTTTGATGTGATTCAAATGTAATATAATTGACTTCTGAGTCTACGTCAGGAGTCCTTACTTCTCCTTCAGGCTCTAGTCACAAAGTATTGAAATGGAGTTTGCCCCATTTAAAAACCTGTCAGTAAAAGAATTTAGACTGTAAACAAAAATTGCAGAGCTGGTTGAATGAAAATCAATTCAAGGCTAATTTAAGAAGCTTCTAAGAAAAATGCTGAGTTTACAAACCAAAATAGAAAATGACCACTGTCACATTTCAGCTCAAAAAAATGACTGATTCTTTTCTCTCCATCAGTTCTGTGGCTGGAGAATGTGAGTGTATGAAAACTCAAGGAGTGACTCTGGACGTTGAGTCCTTGGTGTTAACAAGGTCAAAGACCTATGTTTAACACACTAGTTAGCATCATGTCAGTAAACTTAGTTTATAAGGTAATGAATGTCACCTTGACATAGGACTATTGAGGTTATAAATCACACTTATACAAAAAAGGACAAAGTAAAAGAATGTGAAAAGGTCAGTACAGACCCAGTGCCAAAATTAAGAGCAAGGATAGAGAAAGATGGGCTACAAATAGAAGCTGAATCATCATTTGTATTATAATTAAAAATGCCAAAAGAAAAAAATGAAAAGCAATGTGATGTTGAGATTATTTGAGGAAGGGGAGATGTTTGTTTCATTGTTTCTAATCTGACTATCATATTGCATTTATGTTAACTTTTCTCCTTTTTTTCATATAAAGCTTTTTGTTCATTATTTAATTACTCCTTCACTTTGCATGGCATCCTACAGTAGAGATTAGCTAAAGCTAATTGTTCTAATATTTGGAACTACAAGGATTATTAAAATCCACCTGCTTTTTAATTCTTTGATGTACGGTAACACTAGTTGAATCTCTGAAACTATCATTTCCTTATCCCTATTTCAATTGCCATATAAAATTGTTTTGCAGCTGAATCACGTTTTTAATTATGCTTTCTATTTATTTTTACTATTTTTTTTCTCAGAAGTTAAAGCATTAGTCTTGCCTCAGAGTTTCAGTCTGAAATGTGAATATTCTTTATGATTGGACTTTAAGGAAGAGAGTAAATCAAGCAGTGGAGAAATACATTGAATTCTTTTACATTATCTCATTGCAGTAGTCACCTCTAGGATACTGAGGAAAATTTTAAAGTTTTAATCTAAAAAAATGTAATGTCAATAAATATCATCAACACAGGCCTGGAAAGTATAATTTAAATCAAAATTAACATATATTCAAATGTCCACAATGTTTAATATGTACATAAAAAGTATTAATGGTAGTATCTCAAACACATTTCTCCATTACTGAAATTTTTAATATTTCCTATTTTTATTTGTATTTGAAATATCCCACAATAGTTTTTATGTTTTCTGGTAAATTTGTTTACAAAAGGTCCATTTTTGATAAAAGCTACTAAATGTGAGATGATCAAAAATTTATCTTATACTAACACTAACTTAGTCTTCCTGTTTTGTCTTACATTTACAAAGATTGTGTTTTCATGTAGTTAAAAATGTTGTTGTTCTTGTTATCATCATCATCATCATCCTTATCATCAGTGTCTAGATTTAAAACATTTTTCTTAGGGGAAAAAAGTTATAATGAAAACTACAGATTTACTCTTTGCAATTACATTTACTCATTCATTTGTCCCAATACCCAAACACGAACAACAGTTGTTATACATGCTTAAAAATATTAACCATAATTATTTAACCATAATTATTTTTAAGATGGACAGGTGAACTACAAATTAAACTCCTGAACTTATAAGCAAGAGGAATGAAATTACCCTTTAAAATTGTAACCAGAAAATCAATTTTATTGGATTAAAACAGTGATTCCTAATCACACAAAGTGTCACTGGCTCTGAGAGCAGGTTTAAGGCTCACATATATGAAGGCATTAATATGCAGAAAACAGGTTACATCTGACCTGTGCTTGTACAGAACATATGAACGTAGAAGTCCAATTTCCTGGTGCGTGTGACTATGGGACAGGTGGGATCTCACTGAAGAAGAGGAAGTGGGTGAGATACTTCTTATGGGCTACAAAGGAGGCTTTTTACAGCCTGAACAAAGTGTGGTTTGCAGTACATAATCTAGATTGTGGGGCCAAGGACAGCTTTAATCATGCCACAAATGAGGATAAAGGAAGAAACAAAGAAAAGCTAAGTTCAAGTAAAATTAAAAACTGAAAAATGGTGTAAGGAACTTGGAGACCTACAAAGCAGCATTTTGCCCCAAGGAGGTCAGCTGGGGTAAGCGGTAGAACACTAACAGCAATAACCATGTCCCTAGCAAGTTTGTACATTGACATTTAAAATGTCCCAACTCTTTGTCACCATTTCCACTTTAGCCCACACCATCATCCTCTCTCATACAGACTATTGCCATAGTCTGCTTCCACCCTACACCCTCCATCCATATTCCTCACAGCAGCAGGAGAACGTGGGAAATATAAATTAGATCATGCCACTCCCCTGATCCCTTAGAATAAATTCCAAATTCCTCGCCATGGCCTTAAAGATTCAGTCATGCTGATTCTCTCTTCCAGCCACGCTGACTTTCTCGTTGCTCCTTGACTGCCTGAAGTTCATTTCACCACTTTCAACATGCTTTCTCCTGGCCCCCACTGGAATTCTCTTCCTTCAGACATTCACAGAGTTCCCTCTTCTGCTTTATCTGGCCTCTGTTGAGATCTACAGTCTCAGAGAGAATTCTCCTGACCACTCCACTTGACATAGAACCCCTCCAACCCAAATCATCGCCTGACTCCTTACTCTGCTTTTTACTTTACAGTATTTGTCATTATCTGAAATTATATGTATATGCATAACCATGCATATATATATATATATATATATATATATATATATATATATATATACATGTTTACGTATATATAGTTTTTTTGTTTCACTTCATCTTCATTTTTACTCTTTTATTAGCTGCCTCTTGTCTCCTCCACTGAAATATGTAGTTCTCAGGAAGGCCGAGAACTACTTTCCGGTCTTAGTAAGTGCTACATTAAATTAGGTATTTTTTACTAGTTTTTCACCCACTTTGAATTTGGTATAATCTTTTAAATTATAATTTAACTTCCATCGAAATTCCTGAAGGAAAAAAGTATTTTCATCTAGAAATGTTTTTAAAATTCTGATTTGTTTGATAGGAATGTTGTAAATTGATAAATTAATGTTTTATCTTATATTATTTTATTAACTTGGCTGGGGCCCTTTCTTAAGAAAGTGGTCTACTCTAATGGTGGAGGTAAAGGTATAAACAAGACCTTTTTGTGGCTTCTTGACAGCCAATGATCTGCCTCTACCTAAGGCTGCCGGCCATTTTTTTTTTTTTAATGAATCTTTTTAATATCATTACATTAACCATTTCAATTTACTCAATAACCTGTAAGTAGGAAGGGGGGAATTATATAAATAGATTTTTATTAATAGTAGAGGTAATGCTTTTTTTCCAGAGATGTCTTTCTGCCATTTCTTTTTAAATTTTCAATGACTTTGATTTAAACATAATAAAGATTTCAGTTTTTAAAACTTTCAAGTAACATAGTCATCCTTGAATTTAACACATACGGGAATGTCAAAAGCCTAACCAACTGCCTCCATAAAGATGAAATCTCTTAGATCCTTATTAAAATTATAACTCATGATTGGTAGCAAAAGAATCAAATCTGTTCTAACATGGTTTTCTGATATCATAATAGTATTTCTATCCATTACAACTACCTGAAATCAAATTAAGGCCAGGATTCCTATCACACACAATATATGGTGTCTCCATTTCTGTGAAGTTAAAATTCATACCAGGGATAAAAGTTCATGTACAGGCAAACTGCAGCAGATTTCACTGAAAGATTTGAGGACTGTTTCAGCCTTTTCAATTTCCAAGAATAGTAAGGCTATTTCCTAGATCCTGACAGATTTTAAATTGCCATACCTGTTGCTGTGGCCATCTCTCATTTTTTGTAATTCAAGAAATATCTATGTCAACTTCCTGACTGAGCTTCTAGCATGTTATTAAAAGAAAACTTAGGTATTTCTCCTCATGTATTCTTTATTATTTCCATACCCTTAAATAAGTCAGTTGAGTGGCCATAAGATCATAATTAGATTGCCCATTACAGTGTCTTACTCACAGCTGTTTATTAAATATTTATTTGAACCAAAGAAAGAATAAATGATAGAATCGAGTATATAAATTCATTAGAAATCTCAAACATATCTTAGTCAAAAATGTCACAAATAAGCTTCACTCCTTGCATTATGAGAGTTAATAAAACAAGTTTGTTAAGCAATAGAAGATGTAATGAGGATCTGAGGAATTCTGTTCTAAAACATAACTCTTAAAAATGTTTTAAATATAATTTCTGATCATTTATAATTTGTGCTGCTTTATAGTGTTGCTGTACATAGATTATCCTACTGTACATCCTTACATACATTAAAATATATGAAAAGTGAACAATTAATAGAAAATCTCTTGAATTTTATGGTTATGTAAGTTCCGTAAAGAAATTAGCAAAGATGCTCAGTAAAACAAATACAGGCAGAAAGATTCTGCTGTCAGCTCTACAAATACCAAATAAATGTATTTAGGAAATAAAGGAACAACATTTGTATACAAATATGAAGTAGGTGACCAGAAGATATCTAAAATATGGGCAAAATGAGAGACACCAGCAGAACTGGTTAAACTGGTCAAACATGGATTCTATACATTTTGCTCCTGCTTTTCTTTTTTCTGCTATTGGCCTGTTTTTGACAGAGTCCGGAATTTTAGGGAGGGTTCCTCAACTCCCCTGGGAACAGAGTTAATCATCTTCAATATCATACTAAAATCATTTCATGTTAAAAAATAAAATCCTGGAACAAATCACCAAATCTGTAATATTATTATTACAGAAATATTAAAAAAGCAGGTTTAGGAATTAGTCAAACACAAATTTGAATCTCATTTACTAGGCGGATTTCTGAAGGTAAGTCACTTCAACCCCTCGATCTCAGTTCCTTCATTTGTTAAATAGGGATAATACCCGTTTCATAAGTTGGTTATGTAGAAGAGATGAAACACCTGGCACAGCCTGGAATACAGTCTTAACACATGGGAGTTTGTTGTTGTTGTTTTAAAATTATTTTTATAGTTGCTATTATTTGATTTGGGCCCATCTCTGCACTCACATCATACAATTGAATGACAAACTGCCTAGAAACAGAACTTACCCACAAAGAGTTGACTGTTGAGCTGCAAAAGGACGTGCCCATCAGCCGGAGCAGGCTGCGTCTTTGGTGAGAGCTGATCCACTTGAATAGATGCCTCTTTCATGTTCCTTTCGACCCTAACGTGGTGCCACTGGTTGTCATTGAAGTGAGTGGGGGACTGCACCGAGATTTCGAAAGGCCCATTCCCCACATCAAATGAAAAAGTCACTACTGCTGGAGCTGGAAATATACATGAAGATTGTTCAAGTTAGTCCCTGTGGTGGACAGCTGAGTCTTTGACATACTTAGGAATAGCACCATAGCATAGCCGTCACTAAATATAAAGACAATGATTTGAATTTTATGGAAAGAACCAATTACAGACATTGGTAAAGGATAAATGTGGAAGGAGACAGCAAAATACATTTGTATTTTTGGAAAAAACAAATTTTAAGAAATTCACCCTCAGAGCTAATTTTCATATTGATAAAAAGTAAAGCTATTTAGCCAGGGCAAGACAAAATTAAACAGAATTTTATT
Organism: Pteropus medius; assembly: GCF_902729225.1. NCBI lineage: Eukaryota > Metazoa > Chordata > Mammalia > Chiroptera > Pteropodidae > Pteropus > Pteropus medius. The sequence continues at coordinate 11,854,780 of NW_024349801.1, forward strand.
TAAAATTTTTTTTACAGTGATCCAAAGTTTATATAAATTTTAAAGCATGCAATATAAATTCGATATTAAGATACTGACACTAGTCTAAGAGTATATCAAAATAATATAACTGGTCGATTTAAGTAATTTTGTAATTAACTGAAAATTTCATTTAAAAAATTTTTAAAAAATTATTTGAATTTAACATGCTTCTTAAATTGGTTCTGGAGAATACAATAATTTTCCCAAATTATCACAGGTTAAATATAAAATTTTCTTGCAAAAAGACTAACTTACTATGACAGAATTTTTTCAAAGGGACACAATGAAAAGATTCAGCTGATAAAGTAGAAAAATCGTACTTTAAAAATTAGTTAGATGATTTACTACTAAATAGAATCCCATAGACTTCTCTGGAAAAGATGACTTACAGCGTAGCTCTATCCGTATGAAATCAGTAATACCCAGGTTCTCTAAAAATACCCCAGACGAAGCTGTGGTCTTAAAAAAGAAAGACACATCTGCACTAAGTTCTCCGTGGAAAGTAGGAAAATGAAGGTATGAAGCCTCAGTATTGAAGGAAGCTGAATTCCAAAATGACTCTAGTTAAAAAAAAAAAAAAAAAAAAAAAAAAAAAATCAAAAAGAAAATAAATTAATGACAAAATGAATGACATAATTACACTTCTGCTTTTAGTATTGTTACTATTGAAAATATTGTTAATTCATAAAACCTGCTTTTCTTTTCTCTATTAACTTGAGAATATCATGCTAAGTGAAATAAGTCAAACAGAAAAAGTCAAGAACCATATGATTTACTCATATGCGGAGTGTAAAACTGAAAGCAACAAAAGAACAAACAAGACAAACACAAACTCACAGACACGGACGACAGTATAATTTTACCAGAAGGAAGGTGGGATGGGGGGAAGGGAGAAAAGAATAAAGGGGGTCGAATATATGGTGACTGAAAGAGACTTGATTTTGGTTGGCGAACGCACAATGCAATATACAGATGACATATTATAGAACTGTACACTTTAAACCTATATAATTTTATTAACCAATGTCGCCCCAATAAATTTCATTTTAAAAATTAATATACAAGATATGAGCAGTAATTGGAGATTTTATAAGGATTGAAATTCTGGATTCTTTCCAACACAGGAGAGGAATGAACCCTTCAGAAATGGTCTGAATGTTATATTTGCTATAAGACAAACAGCCTTAGCCTAATTACCATCTTCTGGCAAAGTGATATGATAAGGATCTTCCAAACATTAATTAATAGACTTAATTCTTTTATAATTTGAAAATTTAAATACATATTACTTTGAATAACAAAATCCCTAAAGAAGCTCAAAGTGTTTTTGTTCTAACACTTCTAACACAAACGCTTCGCAGTTACACTCTCAACTAACTGTTTTCATTAACAGGCCTTGTGATTTTCTAAACTGAGATTGGCATTCAAAATATTCTCATTTAATTAAAGATCAAGATATTACTTACTCTGTGCTATGCTGATATGCTCATGAAAATGTTCTTTTCATTCAAAATTAAGTTCTACTTTGCTTATAATAGTGAAACAGATAAATCGTAGAAAAAGTGTTCTCAAAAAGTTTCAAAATGTTCAAATAAAAAGAATATGTGCAAACGTCTGCAGTGTAATTTTAGAGATCTGAAAAAATTTTATGTGGACTATGAATGTCTTATCTCTACTTTCCCACTCATTTGTTGTTGTTGTTATATCTACAACCTTCCTTTTGAACAAACATTGTGGGTCTATATGGAAAGTATGGAAAATAAAATATAAATGCAGTGGCAGGAAGTGACAGGAGTGAAATCCAACTGGAAATGTGTGGTTGATGAGACTCATTATCAGAGAAATGAATTATGCATTGCTTGCTGACACCAGCAAGTTCTCGTCACATCAAATATAAATATACATCTTGAGTTTCAAGTAACTGCCTCCACACACACACACACACACACACACACACACACTCTCTCTCTCTCTCTCTCTGGATAAAATTCCATCTAAATTAGCTTCATGGAAGAAAAGCGTACAGCAGGCCCCTCTCATCTGCAGTTTCAGTTACCCTCAGTCAATCGTGGTCCAAAAATATTATATGGAAAATTCCAGAAACAAACAATTCATAAGTTTTAAATCACGTGCCATTCTGAGTAGTATGATAAAATCTCACGCCATTCTGCTCTGTCCCGCCCAGGACGCGAATCATTCCTTTTTCCAGCATCTCCACAGTGTATATGCTCTCCACCCGTTAGTCATTTAGTAGCCATCTCGGTTATCACATCCGTTATCGGCGGTTGGTGGGGAGAGACTGCATTCCAATAATTCTTATTACAGTATATTGTTATAATTATTCTATGGTACTATGAGTTGTTGTTGTTAATCTCTTACTGTGCCTAATTTATAAATTAAACTTTATCATGGGTATGTATGTATAGGAAAAAAAACGTAGTATATATAAGGTTTTGCAAAAAAGTAAACCTTACCCCCAAACAGTTCATTACGTTTGCAAAGAATAGATACCTAACTAGAGTCAAAAATCGCAAACTTGACTCAGTTTCTATTTGTTCCTTAGATTTTAATTTATTTTCTATAGATTCTGGATTGAACAAGCAGTGCTTATATCTAGTCATGCATTGCTTAACGATGGGGATACGTTCTGAGAAATGCGTCATTAGGTGATTTTGTCCTTGTGTGAACATCACTTACATAAACCTAGCTGGTGTAGCCTACTACACGCCTACATAGCCCATTGCTACATAGCCCATTGCTCCAAGGTTACAAACCTGTACAGCATATTATTGTACTGAATACTGTAGGCAACCATAACACAATGGCATTTGTGTTTCTAAACATATCTAAACATAGAAAAGGTACAGTAAAAATCAGTATAAAAGAAAAAAATAGTACCCCTGCATAGGGTATTTACCAAGCATGGAGCCTGCAGAACTGGAAGTTGCTCTGGGTGAGTCAGTGACTGAGTGGTGAGTGATGTGAAGGCCTGAGCCATTACTGTGCACCACTGCAGGCTTTATAAACACTGTCCCACAAGCCCTCCCCCGGCTTCCACTGGACACGGTCAGAGGTGGAACATCGAAGCTGTCAGTGCTGCTCCACGAACAGGGAGCAGGTGTGCTGGACTGATTGGAAACACGAGGAGAAACTGTCTGGGCCAGGCGTAGGTTCTGTAACAGTGAGTGTCGGCAGGGAGTGGGAGGAGACCGGAGGAGAAGTGGGAATAAGAAATCAGGATGGAGAGAGAAAGGGACATAGGGCGTTGTCACTGCGATCGCGTTTGCAGCAGTAGTCAGATTAGAGAACTCTGTGGCCTTCATAGAAAAAGAGGGTGTTTAACATGGAGAGTGCATAGAACTGAGGACCCAATATTTAGACTTTGGGAATTTGGTTTTGGTTCCATTGTCCTGATCTGGTACAAAAGGCTCTCTCTGGCATTGAATTGATAGAAGGAATAAAAGTTTTATATGCTTTTCATCATTACGACCTGAAAATATTTCCAAAGTTCAGGGACAGGCTGAATCAACACTACCACAGAAAGCTTTTACTGAGGTGACAATGACACTTAATATTTGTTAAGGTAGCTCCTGTGGACCTGTGTCCTTGTATAAGATCTCGGGTCCTCAGCAAAGAATTGACAGCAATGCACTCTGAAGACCATTGTGCTACCTCTGGGAGGGCTGTAGCGCCTTCTGAATACGTAGCACTAGGGAACAGGCTCCTCTGTGCTGAAACAGGTCAGTGGCTGGCTGACTGGGATGTCCGCCTGGGCACTCAGAGTAGAGGTGCTGTGAGCGAGAGGGAACCTAATGCCAAGCCCCACAGATACTGCTCCCATCAGAGAAAAACAATTCCTCCTGGACAACTCATCCTTCCATTTCTTACAGGAAATTTGGCTCCATTATAATCTTACAAGACCACTGCTATATACGCAGTCCTTCATCGACAGGAACATCGTCATGTGGAACATGACGGCATTTTATTTTTTGTCTTTCTTACAGACCTGATTCAAAAGTCAATTCTCAGATCGTATATGGACAATTTTAGAACTGATTTTTTTCAGCTGAGAATATACTTCGAGAGCTTGTTTTTCATACAGCCAAATGAAACCGTGTATTATCTGAGTATGTCCTTATTTTCATTTTATAGCTATTTCTAAGCTTAGACATTTTTATCTCTAGGAAAGGATAAAAGAAAATGCACAATATCAAGTCAGGAATAACAACACATTTGTGTTCTTAAAAGTTCTTAACTGACCTATTTTTAGAGGAAATTAAATGCCTTTCTATGGAAAAGTTATAGCATGAAAATTAAAATAAAGATGTAACTTTAAATTATGGAATATTAATGAATCTTATTTATTTGGTCTGATTAGAAATAGGAACACTCAAAATTACTTAAAGGACTAAATTAGATAATATTATTATAAGATATACTATTTCATTTGTTTCATTTTTATATCACAGCTAACCTAATAAGGCATCCTATAGGAAGTTTCAGGAAACTGGTTGAAACAGAGGAACAATTCTTTGAATTGCTGCTATCTTTATAATGAATACAATTTACAGTAATGAAAACAATTTATTACCTTTAGTAGCTTAAATATTCTCACACACATAATAGTACTGATTTTATCTAGTTAGTAAACCTTATTTTACAGATTGACACTAGGTAAAGAATAAAGAATATTTTATTGGAAGAAGAAATTGCCGCTAATTCAAAACAATTATAAAGAAAGCAAAGGCCGTTATTTCTATGATCAAATAATGTTATGATATCTCAGCTCTTCGCAGACTGTAAGAAGCACACGGGAGACTCTGGGCTGCCTCCGAGAAAGGAGGGGCCAGGAAGAGGCAGAGCAGAACCCAGCAGGCAGCCACCAGCAGGAAGCTGCAGGTTTTTGAAGAGAGGATTCCTTGTCTATGAGATGGTTTAAAAATCCTTAAACTGCCCCACTAGCAGACCTAAAAGCAATCACTTATGTGTGAATGCTAATCAAGAAAGTAAGATGCCCTTTTATCATCTCAACAAAAACAATCATAATGTATTAGTCTAAGGAACTAATTAATAATTGCTACTAATAAAAGTAATTAATAATTAACATATTTTAATTAAATTCAATTTAGGGTACCAGAGAGTCAGAATGATTCCTTCAGGAATATCAACTTTAATATTTCCAGAATTAAAAAAGATTGGAATGGATAACGGGATCTAAATAGTCATTTATGTGGAAGAGGAAGATGTACTGAGTATTTAATTAGAAACATAAAGTAAAAAGAGCCAGTTGGGAAATTTGACATAATAGAATGTTAAGATTATGAGTAATTTTTAAGATATTTGTATTATTAATAGATTATCCTTTTAAAAATAAGAGTTAAAGATACAAAAGGAGTGGCTTCCTGGGACTGGGGAGATAGGACACTTGAAGGATGACAGGGGCTCAGGAGTGTGGAGTTCTTTTTGGGGTAATAAAAATGTTCTAAAATTGATTCTCTTAATGGTTGGACAATGCCATGAATATACTAAAAGCCACTGAACAGTTCACTTTACATGGTTGAATTGTATGGTACGTAAATTATGCCTCAATAAAGCTGTTTGAGAAGAAAATAGTATTTGAAAAATGTATATTGCTAAGACTATTACTTTTAAGATCAAAATGCACATGATGTGCTAATCATTCTACCTTTCTTTTTTTAAAGCACTTTATTGAAGTATGATTGACATGTGGAAATATGTACATATGTAATGTAAACACTCAAGTTTGGTAACACTACCTTTCTTAAAAGTGAATAGAATGAAATATAGAAATGCCAGATGGCTGCCTTCTCACTGTGTCCCCACATGGCCTTTCCTCTGTGTACAATGGAGAAACAGCTCTCTGGTATCTGTTCCTTTTATTATAAGGACACAAATCTAATCATATTAGGGCCCCACCTCTATGACCTCATTTAACTTAAATTACCTCCTTAAAGACCCTACAGCCTAATACAATCACACTGGGGAGTAGGGCTGTAACAATTAAATTTTGGAGAGGGGGGGAACAATTCAATCCATAACATCTATATTTTAATTGGATTAATCTTTTCTTCACTGTTGACTCTTGAGAGTTCTTTATGTATTCTAGATATCAGTCTTCTGTGAATTCTCAACCTTCAACTTATTTAACCTATCAATATCAGTTAACATAGCTGATTGTTCTCTCCTCCTGGAAATATTTTCTTCATTTAGATTCTCAAAAACCAGCACTTTTGCCTTTCTCATTAGTGGTATAATCACTAGTGGTTTTCTTTTGTTCTTCCTCCTCACCTCCTCAACCTATCCACGTTTGAGTGCTCTAAGGTCTTGTCATTTCATTGTACTTCTCCATCCACAACCCCCACTGGTCCATCTTGTGGCTTTAAATATGTTGATAACTTATAAATATATATATTATGAATCCTGAAACTATCAAACTAATAACTCTATATCTGTATCTGAAAGTCTAACGGTAACTCAACTTGAATATGTTCAAAAATTAGACCTTTATATTTCTCTGCAACTCAATGGCCCCAGGAGCAATCTTCTCCACCTCAGTTAATGCCAATTCTATGCCTCTAATGGATTGTTAGACCAAATACCTGTGTCGTTCTGATTCTACCTTTTGCAGTCTACATCCACCCATCAGCAAATTTTATTGCTTCTTCTGAACTGTGCCCATACTGCAACTATCATCATCGTGCCCGTGGCCCAAGCCACCACCATATCTACCATCTGAGTTGGTAATATGGTTTCCGTACGTCAGCCTTACCCTGCTCAATCTCATTAAAGCATAAGTTCGATCACACCCCTTTTCTTCTCAAAATTCTATAATGTTTTCCAATCTTATTTAGGTGGAAAAATAATTTTCAGGAAAATCTTCCATAATCTGACCTCCAGTTTCCTCTCTTACTTCATCTACCATTCTCCGCTTTGTTCACCCTGCTCAAAACACAGTGGCTGTTTTGCTGTTCCGTGAGCATACCAGCTACAGTCCCATCTCTGTGTGGTTACTCTGGTTTTCCCCTCTGTCTAGGGCACTCCTTCATAGATATAAACATGCCTTGCTCCCTTACTTCCTTCGGATTTTTATTCAAATGCCACCATTTTAGTGAACATTTAATGAACATCCTATTTAAAATTTCTAATCTCATCCCATCCTGCCTCACTTACATTGTCTTTACAACACTAGCATCTATCATATCATATATTTTACTTGTTTATTGTTTAATCTCCCAAGAGAACTCAAGCTCCAAGAATGCAGAAATGCAGATATTTTTTCCTATTATGTGTGCCTCTCTCCCTCCCCCACCCCTCCTTTCTCTGGATGTGGAGAAGGCACAGTACAATGTATAGGCTTAATAAATGTTTGTTAAACGAAATTATAAGATGTCCTTTTTCAAAGTAGCAATCACAAAGCTTAAAGTCATTGATCTCTGTTTGGTTGTATCATATATATCTCAATAAATAAACTCAAATTCTTTAGTAAATAAGTAGAAAGAGGGAGACGGAAAAGACAGAGAAGGCAGAAAGAATAGAAAAAGAAGATGACGAGGAGAGAGTAAAAGGTGGAGAAACCTTAGAAAAAAATAAAGAAAACTCAAGGAAAGAAAATAAAATACAAAAATTAAAATAAAAAGAAATTTCTAATTGTTGATTATCAGACACAGTAGAGCTTGCAAAATTAAATTATATGTTATTTGTTAAAATGGAATTGATCTTCATTCTTTTTAATGGTTTATACGTAGTCTGCCAAATGGAACAGAACTCTGTGAAACGGAAGAGAAATTAAACAAATCACTAGTCAATATCTTTCTCCAGTCTAAGAATATAACTTTTGCAAAGTTATTTATTGCCTACATGCACCTTTGATTATTTAATGCATTCTGGGCAGCTGTGATTTCTCAGACAGCTGAACAAGTCAATGCAGACAAAATGAAAATAATTGCAACGACAAAAATTCCTTAGAACAAGAAACTTAGAAAAATCTTTCTAATTATGTAAATTTGGGGAATGCCTTGATTAGACATAAAATTTCAACACAACGAATTAACTGAGAAGAAATACATTTAATAAAATTGTTTGAAAACTTCAAATGCCAAAGAAATAAAAATACTACCTTGTGCAGATTAACGAGCTGAGAGCAGAAATTTAGATTGTGCTTGCAACAACTCTTTTAACAGCTTATAAAATGTATGTGTATAGCACATCATGTTCTATTTCAGGAAAAAATAATACCAATACACAACACTGATATGTTAAGTTACTTGTTAAGTTACTGACCTTTAAGGATAATTATTGCTTAAATTTCTCATTTAGAAAAAGCAAGTCATTTACAAGGTGGAAAAGTAGGTTTGACCCAGAACTTTCCACAGCAACATTCAAAACCAGAAGATAAAGAACCACTGGATACAGAAAGAAAATGTATCCAGCCTAAGTTTTTTTTTTTTTAAGTGTTAAGGCAAAAGGCAGGCATGCCCAGGTTTGAAATAACTCTGAGAATAAAGCAAATAAAAGCCCTCTACAGGAAAAATAAATATAAAACCCTACTTCATAATAAAATATAGTCAATCAGAAGATATCTAGAAAAGAAGTGAAAAAAAAAGATGCCTGCACCTCTCAGTGAAGAGTGGGATAATATGTACGAACTGCTGAAAGTCACAGAGCATGACCCAAAACTGTTACACCAGTTTCTAAAAAGGTTAAGTGTAGTGTTACCTTACAAAACAGAAATTCTACTCCTGGATGTATATACAAGAGAAATGAAAACGTAGGTCCACAAAAAATCTTCTACATAGATGGTCATATCAGCATTATTCATACAAGCCAAAAAGTGGAACAAATCCAAATGTCTATCAATTGATTAACGGATAAACAAAATGTGGCATATCCATACAATGGAATATTATTTGGTCATAAAAATAATGAAGTATTGATACATGCCACGACATGGATAAACCTGGGTAATGCTATGCTAAGTGAAAGAAGCCAGTAACAAAGATCACATATTCTGTTTTCATCTCTAGAAAATGTCCAGAACAAGCAAATCTGTAGAGATAAAAAGTAGATCTGTGGTTGACTAAGGCTGACGTGTGGATGAGAGGGAAACAGGAAGTGTCTGCTAAATAGGTACAAATTTCTTTTGGAAATAATGAAAATATTCTAAAATTGATTACAGTGATACTAAAATTGATTTAGTATATTGTACAACACTACGTAATATACTAAAATAATTAAATATACTAAAATATGATCGGATCGTACACTTGAAACTGGTGAATTGTAGGGCATGTGAATTGTATGGCAATAAAGCTGTTACCAAAAAACAATATAAAGTTAAACCAGCCAAGTTTGATGTAGAGTTCTGAGGCAACAAGTATTCTCAAGCATGTGCCAACCCAGGAAATGCAACGCTTAAGGGTCTTCCTGGGGGGAAAAATGAAAATATCCACTACTTACCAAGGCGATCCAAGAAGAAATAAATCAAAATAAAAATCATTGAAGAATAGAGAAGGTCTGATGATAGGACTAGTGGTTAGCATTGAAAAATAAATAACTATACAAATAATAGCAAAACTAGCAAAAGTTAGGTGGCAGGGGAAAAAAAGATGATAGGACAAATGAGTGATAATATTCCCAGTTTTCGGAATAGCTCAATATTGTCTAAAATTTAAAAAGTAGTTTAATGTAAAATCTAGTAACTCAGTAACATTTGAAAATTTTCGTAGCTTTTAAAAAGTTCAGCAGGATCATTCAAGTTGAATATCTATCGGATATATAAATGATATAAAGCAATTCCTTTGGCTTCATTTGAGTTTCTTCTTCCTCAATGTCAATTAATAAAATTTTGTAAATTTATTTCTAAATTTCTATTCTCCTTTATGGGGCTGGGGTTCTCGCCCTGGAGCAATTTTGCACCCCAGGAGATATTTGGCAACTTCGGGGAACATATTTGGTTGTCAGGACGGGGAGAGTGATGCCACTGGAATAATGCTAAGTGTCCAACAATGCACAAGACGGCCCCCGACCACACAAGAAATCATCCAGCCAAATGTCAAAGTGCCGAGGTTGGAAAACCCTGCCCTAGACATATCTAGCGATGCCTGGAATAACACTCACTGGTATTACTCAGTATTTCTGAGTTGTGTGACTCTTGGTGATTATTATGCTCTTTGACATCTTGGAATACCTTAAAATTTTATAACAACTCTGTGTCAATTACATTAATGTTTAATATTTAAAACAATGAATAAAGGTATATACATGTATAAAATTGTCAAGAAAGGGTATTATTGTAGTCCTGAGAATTATCAGGATTCCTAGTCTCAAAAAATGGGAGTATTTTGAAAGTGTTAGAAAGAATTTTTGTTCCCTCCCGTTTGTAAAATTTCCTAAATATCAATTATTAGTGACACAAATATTTTCTAAAGAACAGAAATCAAAACAAAGCAAAATAGGCCACAAAATATTTTCTTCCAAGAAGTAGAAAGTGTTTCAATTTTATGAAGGCACCATATCATTTAAAAAGTGAAAAGCAAAGAGTAGTAATATCAAGTAAAATGTGTGCTTATTTGAAAGCACTTCCACTGTCACAAGTCCAGGTGTACTGAGGAGGAATAGCTCATGGTTCAATTAGACCTAGGTGCTCCTTGTACTATGTGATTTTTCAAATCAGAATAAGTCTTTCAATATAATCTAAACTTTCATTAAAAGTATATATTTGCATATCATTTAATTGCTTATCAAAAACTTATTCCTGTCTCTCATGAATAATTCACGAGCTATAGTTTTCTTGAGCTGCACATGAAAGATCATTCTCTTTCTTTCACGAACTGCTATTTATTGATTTTCTTTCATGTAACAGGTAATGTACTAGGTACTAGGAACCAATAATAAATGAACAATAGACCTGCTCTTGATAGGCTCAAAAATAATGAAAAGTCTGTATGAGAAATATATCTTTGTAATATGGTCAACATTCTTTGAAAGTGCAGGACTAAGTGTTCTAGAGACCAGTGGAATGCTTCATGGAGGGAGGGTTTGAGTCTGAGTGTGAACGTTTTCGGTAAAAAGGATTGGGGAGATTCTGCAGATGAAGGAAACCAAGTGAAAAGGAAACGAAGCCAGAAGCCATCAGCGATCCACAAGTTTTTTGTGCTGTGAGATCTGCGAAAACAGGAAAAGCTCCCTGTAGATATCTTCCTGAAGGAAGTTCAAAAACATTTAACCCTGTGTGTCAATACTGGACTTCTGCTCTTTCTCCTTAGCATTTGGGAAGAGTTCTGAAGATGCTCCAGCTCCAGCTGGCATGCTCTCCAGGTCATCTGCATGCATGGTGAAGTTGAAAAATTGCTAGGTACCTCGAAAATGAAGATATTCCCACTGCTCCTGGGAGAGGGAGCAAAAAGGAAAGTACAGGAGAGAGCCCTCTTACTTTTAACCTACATATTTATAGATTATAATTTATCCCCATATCCACAAATAAATAAATTCATCAAGGACAACAGTATTTACTAAGTTTTATGCCTGCAGCACAACTTTAAAGACAGCTTTATCATTCCTTTACATTGTACTTTAGGTAAAACACCTAATGATGTGAACTATGATCTTCGACATCAAACGACAACAGTAGCAGTGACATGGATTTCAGAAATACCGACATATTTTTAAAAATGAAAAGAAGGACTGGGAAAAAGACAATATCAATTAACTAGGTGTAAGCTCATGTCTGGTACCAGTAAGTCTCATACTCATTTTTGTTCATCTGTCCTGCTTTCTCAAGCCTTCTGTCTTCTTTCCTAGAAAAACATGGCTTAATATAAAATTTCCAACATCTCTAGTTTGTGTGATAAAACCAAATTTTTTTTATTCTCGTCTTTCCAGTTTTCTATTCAAATCTAAAAATTCCTGGTCTCAACGAAGGGTACTACCAGCTTTACTGAAATCAGATAGCTGGAGGTCATCCTCACACCCCTTCAGCCTCCACTCCCCTGTAAACCATGCTGAATGTACCTCTCCAGCTAAGCCCCTTCTTCAGCCCCATGCCAGCCATTGCCCAGTTCAAGCCCTCATCACTTTTCCTCGTCTTTGCTGATCTTTAGGTTTACAACTGTTCTTCACGCTTTCATTTGGATCATGAAGATTAAGCCTTAATTTTTCAATGTTCCAGTCTTAATGCCTTCTGGATAAGGTCCACATACCTTTCTTCTGCTTATAAGGCCCACTGTGCATGATTCCATATCTAGAAGCCTCATATCTATACAGTGTATCTCACTTGGAAAGAAAAAAAATATGTTCCCAGGTCATTTAACCTTCAGGGTACAGATTTTCCATAGAGAGAAAACGGGGTGTTTGTTTATCTGCGGCCACTGCTCTTCTTACTGAGAAAATAAAAATGAGCCCTTCATGCGGAAACGGGCCTATGACCTCACGTGAGGATGAGCCTCGACCCTAAAATAGATATAGGAGACAAGAAGGCCAAGCAAGGAAAGCTCTCGGTTACTGTTTTTAATAAGCCAGAGATTAATTAGCAGATCTCTAAACACGAACGATTTGTAAATTCTCATTCCTAATGTTGTTATCCTCCCAGCCCCGTATCCTTATGGTCACAAACATTTAATGCTCTAGTTTCTCAGCCTCAGCACTATTGACATCTTGGACTGGATAATTCTTAGTTGTAGAGTGCTACCCTGCGCACTGTGAAGTATTTAGCAGCATCCCTGGCCTCTCCCTCTAGATGCCAGTAGCATTCAAACCGCTCCCCCTCCCCAACTGTGGTAGCCAAAAATGTTCCCAGATATTACTGAATGTCCACTGAAAGGGCAAAATCACCTTGGACAGAGAATCACTGCTCTAAGTGAAAAGGTGCTGTGTGCCTGAGTTCCTGGTAGGAAGTTTCTGAGAAAGAAACCTAAGGGACAGAGTCGGTAGTGACCTCAGACAAAGCAGGCCATTACCCCAGGTATTGTGACAAATGAAATGAAGGGGCTGGCGAAAGCCAGCCTGGGTCCCCGAAGAGTTAAGAGCAGAGCCAGCAGTGAAAAGTGCATGTGATGTATAGAACAATTTCCTATAGTCACACAAAGCTGTGGCACTTTCCCGGATGCACCCTGAGTTTACAACCTCATCTCTTTGCACCTAATTTTTCTCTCCATGAAATATCCTATGTCATCTTCACATGATTGTGTAAGGCCTACTGGCAGAACAGGAAGTAGAGATGATAAAGATTAGGGATGATAGGTATAATGGCAGACAGTTTTTTACAATGTATATGTAAATTTTTATAGCCCAGTATCATCTTTGCTTTTTAACTAAGCAACATTTGCTATGTATCTCCATAAATCCACTGAATTGTCAGAGCATCTCTTCCTCTGTCGAGCCGCTAGAATAAAATTTTATTTTAATGTATACTTTTAAAGTTAATAAATATTTCTTCAATTTTCATTTTAAATTCTAGAAATAACTAAAAGCTTAGAGAATTAATGCATCAGTCTCTAACCTAACTGATTTCAGAGAGTTTATGAATGGACACACATGCTCATTTTATTCCCTGCTAAAAACATGTATTTCCTGTGAAACTATATTTGAATTTTAAAATTCTGGTTTAGAGTGTTAATACATTGAATAGGCACAACAGCATGTCCCATGGAGTTAGAGTAAACACATATACAAACTGAAAAAAAAAATAAGATTAAAAGTTGAACTATGTTTGATTACACTGGTATTTGATTCTATTGACATTCTAATCTCACCCCAGGCACAACAACAGGAAATTAACATACATTGTTAACAATTTTGCACAGCTCTAAGGCTTTCTCGTATGGATAATGGCATGCAGAAATTTAGGAAATGCTGGAATGCGTTTATGAACCAATCACCCAGATGCTTAGTGGTTTCCTTCTCTAGGATCTCAGGAAGGTTTGCCTTCACAGCATTCATTACAAGGCTTGGCACTTCGTATTTTATTTGTTGACTAAAAGAATATTTCAGACATTGCTTATGACTTTTCACAATATAGGTCTGATCGATTATTATATGATAGAAACACGATTCTTAAGTAACATCACTTTTCTCAGATGTATTTACAACACATTGCCACCACTTACTGTCTCCCAGGCAGAGCAGAGGCCCCAGTTTATAAGCTGCTTCTGAATGCGGCCGGCCTGTGTCTGTAATCACTATCTTAGTTACCGGCAGATGTTCTTTATAAGAAAGGAATCCAGTGTCATTCATCCTAAAAAAATAATAACAGCAACAAAATTCTTAAAATTACTCTGATTAATATAATTATCAAATAAACAATAGACCTTATTGCATTTCAAAGCCAAGATGTTCAGAGCTAAATTTGCATACATACAAGAGTAAGGATCAAATTGCTCATCTGAGCATATAAAAATATGGCAACATTATAATACCTCTTGCACATGGAATATAGTTGTTGATTTTTAAATTCAGTTGGCTATTTTCTACCTTAACATTTACTATAATGATTGATAACTGTGTTTTTAGATCTACCATTTTGACATTTGTTTCTTTTTTTTTCCCCCATATGATATTCTGTATTTCTGTCCCCTCTTTCCTGTCGTCTCTTGGTGTATACCATATTTTAGTATTTAATTTTATTTTATTTATTAACTTTTTAGCTATATGCCTGGTTATTATATTTTAATATTTGCTTCATTGATTACAAAATGCATCCTTGATTTATTATAGGCTACTTAGATTTTATTTAATATATTATTTAATATAAAATGTCAAAAACTTACTACAGGATAATTTCCTTAACATACCTCCCCCCAACACACACACTTATATGACCTGTTCTTTGTGCTACTGTTGTAATATATTTAAATCCAGATGTTATAAACTTTATAATTCAACAGCAAATTTTAATGAATTTTTTAATGAAGAGAAGGATTTATATTTACTGACATATCCACAATTTCCAGTTCCTTTATTTCTTCCTGAAGATCTGAGTTTTCTCTCAGCCTGAAGAATATGTTATTTCTATGGTGCAGTTCTGTTGGCGACAGATTCTCTCAGCATGTGTTTAATTTGATAAGAACTTCATTTCACCTTCATTTTGAAATATATTTTGTTTCATGTAGAATCCTAGGTTGACATTGCTTTTTCTTTCAACACATTAAAAATATCATTCCATGGACATCTGACCTGTGCTAATGATGAGTAGTCAGCCCTCATTTGTATCCTTGTTCCCTGCATGGAATATGTTCTACTAGATCCACCCAATCTGGCTACTTTCAAAACATTTGTCATTAGCTTTTAGCAATTTGAACACAAGCCAAGGTGTACTTTTCTCTGTTTTATTCTGCATCAGATCCTCTGAGTTTCTGGAACCTGTGCACTGAAGTTGTATTAGTTATCTGTTATGACATAACAAATCACCCCCAAAACTTAGTGACTTAAAACAGCAACATTTATGAACTAGATCCTAGTCGGGACTCTGGCACAGCTTAAGGAGATCCTCTGGCTCAGGCTCTCTCCCAAGGCCATAGTCAAAGTTTTGGTGAGGACTGCAGTCACCTCAGCACTTGGCTAAGGAGAGATCTGCTTCCCAGCTCACTCATGTGGTGGTTGGCACTATTCTATTCTTTGCCAGTTACTGGACTGAGGGCCTCAGTTATTCAACAGCTGTTGGCTAAAGGCCACTCTCGATTCCTTGCCACATGGGCTTCTCCCCAGGACAGTTCATAACATGACAGTTTGCTTTATCAGAACAAGAAAGCTGGGAGAGTCAAAGAGAGAGGTGCAAGCAAGTCAGAATTCACCGTGTTTTACAACCTCATCTCAGAAGTGATGTCTCATCACCTTTACCATATTCTATTCATCAGAAGCAAGTCACGAGGTCCAGACTACCTTCGAAGGGAGGGAACTACACAATGATGTGAATAATAGGCTGGATGGATGATCAATCATAGGGCTTGCTACCACAGATGTTTATTAAACAAAATTAAAATTTTTTCATTCAGTTTCATCAAACATATTTTTGTCTCATTTTATTTCCTATTCTCTGGGACTCCAATTTCTTGCCTGTTAAATTGTTGATATTTTTCCAAAAGTCGCAAAGGTTTTGTTAATTTTTTTCTCAATCTTTTTGTTGTTGTTATTGTTGTTCCTGTGTTCTTCAGACTGAATAATTTCTTTTGATCTGTTTTCAGATTTACTGATGATTTCTTCTGCTATGTCCTATATAAGTTTAGTAAATTCAGTGAATTTTTCACTTCAGATGTACTTCCATGTTCTAAAATCTACATTAGCTTCTTTAATATAGTTCTCGTTTATCTGCTTAGTTAACTTTGTTCACTTGTTATTATTTTTATATAAGTCTTTGGGGATATTTATAATAGATGCTTTAAAGTTTCTGCCTGCTAATCAAACATCAGTGTCCCCGGGGCGGTTTCTAATAACTGCTTTTCTTTTTTCCCCTCCCTCTGTTTTTATCTTTTATTTATAACCATATATCATAGAAACTTTCAAACATATACATAAATACACAAACAGTACAATAAACCCTAAAGTATCCACTATATACCTTCAACAATTATCAACATGTTTTACTCATAATAAATTCTTGCTTTTATTAGTTTGTTTATATTATCATTTTCTCCTCTAAATACTGTTGTGCTCTTGATTTCTTCTTTGATCCCAAAACTGGTTAGAGGAGGCAAAATAGGAAAATAGTTACATACACCATAATTAGACTGCTGTTTGGTTTAAATCCCATGTATATAAGTTACTAGCTGAGTAAACAGACACTTACATAGTCTCTCTTGTCATAAACCTTTTCACGTGCAAAATGGTAATAATAATGGTATCTACTTAATAAAGATTTTATGAAGATTAAACAAGCTGATTAAGACAAAAATCTCAGTGTGCACTACTGAAAGCAGGTAGTATACATCCAATAAATGTTAGCTATTATTCAAATTTCCAAAGTATTTAAATTTATTTGTTTATGCTAGTGTTATTAATTTGTAGCTTTATGGCATTGACCATGGAGAATGTGAATTGTAACAGCACTTTGCTTGATTTTTGATTTATTGATTCAAATGATGCTTCTGAAATAATATGAGACTATGTTTTGAAAATATTTTTTTTGGTCCTTAAAAGAAAGTCTATTTTCAGTTTGTAGGATAGAGAAATTCAATATATAGCTATAAATCAACCTAATTGTTTTACTTCTCCACTTTCAAATTTATTTATAGCCTCTTCAATCTTTTAAAATCGAAGAATGTGTGTGTGTTCCCACAAAACTTTATTTACAAAAACAGGCAGAGGGCTGGACTTAGCCCATGGACTTTAGTTTGCCAACCCATTTTAGAGCTTCACTGGCATTGTTAGTTTGCTAAAAAGTGTTTTTTCATATTCTTTTTTTAAAATTTATTTATTTTAATTAATTTCAAGTATACAGTATAATGGTTAGACATCTATATAGTTCATAAAACAATCTCCCCAACTGCTCCCTCCCTCTACTGGCCCTACACCTAGCCGACATATTAATTCTAACTGCATTCTCTCTGCCACGCTCCCCATCCTATGGCCAACTACTAATTTGTACTTCTTTAACCCTTGCTTTTACTTTCTTAACTTTGGATCCAAGTTTACCCTTTTTTGAATATGCAATAACTGTTACCATGTTCTGGACATCATGGGTGATTTGTAGGGACTTGATTCTGTTATTGTTCTCTGATGGCTTCATTTTTGTTTTCACAGGCAGTTAAATCACATCTTTATCACAATAAATTGTGAAATGCTTGGTTTCGCAATTCATTAAGGTGGGCTTATGTCAGTTTCACTCTTAGTTTTCAATCATAACTCAGTTCTGGGACACAGTCTTTGCTGCAAAGACATGAACCCTCTGTTATTTCTATGGAAAGCTGAGGGATTTACAAAGCCCATCTCAATTAGTGAGACTTAAACTCCAAATCCTGTGTCCCCTCTGGCAGTCACTACTGAAATCTTTATGTTTAAGTCTGTTCGGTTTTCCAGCTGTGTCTCTCTGCCTGGTTGCTAGAAATCGGCCCTGTGTGCAGTTCAGGGGTCAGCCGAGAACCGGAGGGGAATTGACAAATGATGGACTCTCCTCAGGAAAGTTTCTCCTCTCTGAGATTTCCACAACCCTCTCAACTTCCAGCCATTCTGGCAATCCCAAATTCTGTGCTTTGACATCTCAAGCCCTCCCCAAAAGCTAATATCCTTTTTGAGTTCTAGCCACTCCATAGCATTAGTTTAGTTAGTTCCCTCATGGAATAGGCATATATAAACTTATATCTCACCCACTTGAGTTTTCTTCTTTCAAGGATGAGAGTCAGAGACTCCTAAAGCTGGCAGTTTCTATCTAGATTTGGTTGTTCTTCACTTACTTCAAGTAGTTGTTTTTATAGTTTTTCTGGGGAAGGTTATTTCTATGTAAGCTACATTACCATAAGCAGAATTTAATATAAAAAGTTTCAAAACCTTATTTTTGAAAATTATTTTTGATGAATAATATGTTATGGAGGTATTGGAGAGTTATCGGAAACTAAGTTAGTTATTTTTTTCTTTTGTTAAGCATTGCTATGAACATTTTATTCACATTTTAAAATACAATATTACTGTGTAGGTGTGTATTTTGCGAAGGCAGTGAGAAAAAAGTCTTCCAAAGGAAGTAGAAATTTTTAAAAACCAGAATTTGATTAAGGGAAATAGTCTTCATACCAAACATGTAACACTACAAGAATAATTATGACTTCATATACACGCCTCCTTCTAGGGTATTCTAAAAGAATCTATTTTTTGATATAATATAGTTGTAATATTTCCCCCCAAAATATGAAATATCATATAATTCGAAATGTGAGCTCAATTAACAGCAAACTGATTATTGGAATTAATTTATATTCTGTAACCAAATCAATCATATTTATAGCCAGGTTGGTTATTAATATTTTAAAAAACAATTCTTATTGGCAGATCCAGGAGAATAGTAAAGTAATATATACACATGGTATATTGAAATGTGAATATGAAAATTAAAAAATATTTTCACTTTACAAATAAATAAAATCAATGTATATTCTAACTCTAGTACAAAATATAATAAATATATTTTTTAATTTTTCAAAGAAAAACACGTAAGAATTTTTTTCTATTTGGAGAATAAGTTCAATTTTCAAATCCCTAAAATGTTACAGATTTTCTCTTTTAAAATATGATAAACTGAACATTAGTTCTTTGTGCCATGGTTTCTCCTTTAAACAAATAAAAGCTACACATTCATATAATTATGAGAAATTCTAAGTTTACATGTTTAAAGATTTTATAGGTAGCTTATTGAAGAAATGTATTTTAGTAATTACTGGCTATAAACATATTTTGAGAATAATAGAATGTTTAATTATACTTAATTTTAAAGAGAATGATAATTTACCTACAATGGAGAGGAAACATAAAAGCAATGCCTCTTTCATCTTATTACAAAAATAAAAGGTACATGACTTAACAGTTCATTACAAAAAAATAAGAGGCCATTGATCTAATATTTAGGATTCAGATTGATTATAACACATTTCATCAAAACAGACCTTCATCTAATTTCTTTAGTGTACTAACTTTTTCAGTATCTGCCTAACTTTATATATTTTGAATGATTCATTTAAAAAAAAAAAAAAGAAGACTTTATTTTGCATAAAGGAAATCAAATGGAAATCACCATTCGTTCCGGTCAGCATCACAGTTGCAGTAATATTGAGAATCAATGCAGTTCCCCTCCAGTCCACAAGCACATTTTGGAGGATCAGGCAAAGAACCTCCCCAATAAGTTTGTGTTTCATTGGTTCGTCCAACCCACCAGCTCAGAGGGGTTCCGTCTGAAAGACAAACACGAGAAATGTAACATCTGCTTTATATCCCACCGCCTTCCATCCCAGTATAATGCCCTTCCCTCCTAAATCATTAAAAAGAATAAAAGGAGAGAAAAATTGGTTTGATGTACTGATATTTCACACACTGTAATTGATGGCATTTCCTTAAGAAAGCTTTTAAAAATATTTTATTATTTAAGCTTAACTGATTGATATATTTTTCTTTGAGTAGAAAAGACACCAGCCATTCCTAGTTAATTCAGGCATAATAGTAAAATTGTATTGAGAGCAGTTCACATATGTAATTTCTTTGAAAATAATTTTTGAAACAAATTGATTTAAAAATATAAATCAAAGTAATTAACATATCAGAAATAAAACTGACTTGACAAGGGATAATGAAATGCTCATTAAAACATTATAGAATATTATGTAAAATCAATGATTTATCTCAATATATTTATTGGCTAAAAATATAGTAGCTGTTTATTAAACATTAGACATGGCGTGGCACTTCTTTGTCATGACTTAAGATTTATTTGGAAGCATGTATTTTTTCTTTCATTTAATGGCTTGGCTATTTATTTGCAGACTACAGAGTCGCACTGAAAGATCTTAATGCCTAAAGCAAACACTACATTCAAAAACAGTTTCCCTTAACCAAATGCATTTCTTTCTATGATGAGTGTTCGGCTAACAGCTCCTTCTCAGAGTTAAGGCTGACCATGATGCCGAGGAACTAGAGCAAAGAACAGACAGAACATTTAGGTAGGATTTTGAGAAAAGGAGGTGAGGCATGTGGGCAATCTCTCATAAAAATAAAAAATAAAAAAGTTAAGAGAGGAAAATTGTAGTCAGTAGAGAATCAGAGCATGAGAAGAATGTGACATCAAATCAGTCACTAACTCAAAATTGCTTGATCATTTTCTGTTAACATTCAAACTTTTTAAGTTGTTATCATCAGCCCCACTAAAAATCTGGGACTTTCACTAATTTCTCCCTTACTTACAAATGCTCATTGTAACTTTCTATTAGATAGGACCTCTACTAGTGCTGGAAACCTCTCTCCTAGCGTGACTATACACACCAGTTCGGCCATGCCAAAGAAACAAAGAGTTATCAAAGCTTGTGTTATGCATAAAGACATTAATATCAAGCCTTCATACTTTCAGTTTTTCAAATTGCATATTAACTCATCAACAGAAGGTGGAATCTACTTGAAACATGTACTAGATATATTTCAATATACTGCCTAAAACATTACATGTTCATAGGTTAAAGAGAAAATAAATCATTATTCCTGAAGTGTGAATAATATTTTTGCCTCTAAATGTCCTATCTTACCTAAAAAATAGAAACCACTGAATGTTTTAGTGGTACCAAATACCTTTGGTTCTGTCCAAGACTTTTTAAAGTGTCCTAAAGAATTTAAAGTAGAAAAAAGAATTAAGAAAATCATGAGAAATTTTTAACATTTAAAAATTAAAATGATAAAATCTCATGATCATAGAACATTCCCCTTCCCCTTCCCACAGTTCTAATCCCAAATAACTCTAGTATTCACATCGATCATCCTTCTAATGTGCTGAGTCAGCAGCTCCACATATTTCCACATACATCCCCCTTTACCCATCCATGACGATACCGTTATTACTTGAAACTGCTACATTCAAGATTCGAAACTGTAAATATAACATGTTTGACACCACCTTCCTGTTCTTCCTTATACATTAATTTCACCTAAAAATCCAAATTGTTCTATTTTTAATTTTTTCACCTCAAATCTATTCAACATAAATCCTAGGGTCATGGACCTGAGAAAAAGCTGTGCATTTAACTACTGTCATCATTTTCTGTTCTACCGACTTCTAAAGTTTGCGACTTTCTTCACTAGTGGTTCTCAAGCCAGGCTGAAACACTAAGGAGCTGAAAAAAAATGCATGAGCACCACTAGCATACAAGCGGGTTTTCCTTCAACTCTATGACTTCCCCTTTACTTTGTGTGGTGCTTGCTCACTAACAATCGGTTGCACACTAAACTGGTATGCTATGACCATGACGCACAAAAGAGCTGCAAATGAGGAACTCACTTCATGCACCTTCGTATGTATGTATTATGCACGCAATCATCACCACAGCCCTGTGAGGCTGGTATTAACAGCCGCATTTCAGAGAAGAGAAAACGAAGACCAAGAAAGACATCTGTATCTAAGTTCTATACCTAATCAATGAGAGACCTAGAACTTGAACTTAAATCTCTCCCCACCTCTAAATCCAGTGCTCTTTGCACTGCAACTATCTGATAGTGAGTCACAGATGAAATTGAGGTTTCGGGGAAATAAGATTTGAGTGAAAACCGGTAAGATGGGATAAAAGGTCAAATAAGAATATTTTAAAAAAGAGGAAGAAGGAGGAGGAAAAGGAGGGGCAAGGGGGGTGGAACTTAGGCATGGGGGTAAAAATCTGGTTGTATTAAGTGGGTGGAGAATAAACAGGAGGGGTGTTTAATTGGAAGAGATAGGTTCAAATGTCATACCAAAAGCTCAGAATTCTTCAGTATGATCCATATGACAAATGATATTCACATATGAAACACTGCTTTTAAAATTCTGGTCATTCTGTCTGGAACTCCAACCTCTCTTATGACAACAAACAGGAGCAAACATTAAAAAAGTGGCTTTATTGTGCAGATGTCTTAGAATCTTCTCAAACTTCTCAAGAAAAAATAAACCTGCTAGAATATGTCTGCTAGAAAACATGAAGGTTGCATGAGCAGATGGGTACAGAATATGCAGTTCTGGTGTCCAGACAGAAGAGTCTGTGTTGGATGGGCAGGAGCTTATTAAATAGCAAAGTGTCGAGATGGAAGCCGTGTTTCTTAAAGGTTGTTTTTTTCATAAAGATTAAGATTTTGAATTCTATATGGGATAGTTAGACGACATGGAAAGATGCAAGCTGGGAGGCCAGTTGAAAGCTCTTGCAGTAACTTTAAGAATTAGGCCATTAAGGGCTTACACTAAGGCAGTATTGGCGGGAACTGTGAAGGTCTCACTTAATGAGATATTCTCAAGGGAGAAAACACGAAACCAAACACCGAATTTAGGAGCAGACTGGTTATTAAAAGTAGAATAAAAGTAAGAGTTAAGATGATTTTCTGATTTCTACTTGAGCTACTGAATAAACGGGGTTGCTAGTGGCCTGTTCTAGTTTTCAGTTATACCCGGAGGCTCATTGTCAACAATCCACGAAAAAGAATCACACAGAATAGTCACTTTCAGAAAACTGAGTCATATTTTTATTAGCTCTTTTCTACGAAAAAACAAACTGTATGTGTTACTTGCTCTTTACAAGGGATAAATATTGTGAATTCACGGAGTATCAGAATGAAGCCCCTTT
The DNA here is from genome assembly GCF_902729225.1 of Pteropus medius. Taxonomy (NCBI): domain Eukaryota; kingdom Metazoa; phylum Chordata; class Mammalia; order Chiroptera; family Pteropodidae; genus Pteropus; species Pteropus medius. The sequence goes on from NW_024349801.1 coordinate 11,878,077, forward strand.
CCGTACGGTTATCAGGTTAAGGCCAGAAAGAGCCTCCAAAAGCAATCAAGGCTTTGAACAAAGCTCAGTATAAATTGACCTTGTTCTTTTCTTCAGGCAATAGCATCTCTGTGACTTCCAGACTGTGAAATGTTTGCTAAATACACAGGGAGCACACACCCGCAGTGGTTATATGCCACCACCTTGCAGAATTAAAGTCTTCAGGAGCTGGTAAGTAGAGTGCACTGTGCAATATGTGCAGGGGGACAAAAGCCTCAATTTACTGACCTTGTTTATTCACAAGCCGTGACTTCTTGCAGTAGTAGGCAAGCTCTTGCTCGCAGCGCTCCGCACGATTCATGGTGGCCTGGAGTTGCTCCGGGCTGGCCACGTACTCGAAAAACCCAGCATACGGGTTCTCTGGATTAGTGTTTCTCACTCTTGTTAAGTCAGAGCCATTGTGCTGTATGATGGTCCACGCAGTTTCTTGGATGCAGAAATGGGGGAAGAAAGAGAGGAGACCATCACTAGTCTGCAAAAGTTAAAATAAATAAAGAAAATCAAAATCACCTTTTATCTGAGTCAAATTTTTCTAGTCATCAAACCTCTCTGAGAGCCAGACTTAACACAAATGAACTCTTAAAACTTTTAAATTAATTAAAGTGATTCTATTCCTTGAAATTTATACAATTGCCAAGCTTTGCAGTGATTTTATTTTGCTTTTTCATGAAATTTAGCCAGACAACACATATGTTGAAAAATATTAAGAAAATTGATTATTAAATTTTTGTGGCACATTTTATTTCATCAAATCTGATATTGTACCTTTTAAAGATCCATGATTTCATTTTATTTTTACTTAAAGAAAGAAAAATAATGCTACCTATTATCATTGTAAAACATTGTGGGTTATTGATACACTCTGAATTCAAAGATGTTACAATGTAAAAAAAAGTGTATCTTAGAATTTATAGAATATTTTAAATTATAAGCAATGACTTTTCTAGTCTTAAAAGTCATCCATGTTACCCACAAAAACAAAGTCAAATTTTTATGGTCTGTATATCCCTGTCTTCAGACATTTAATTATGAGTATACATCTACTTCTTTTTAAATCACATTTGAAATGTTCTTTTTGGTATCATGTGATCTGCATAGTTATGCAATACGATAGGAAGTTACTCTTTTGAACTGAACACATCTAATTCAGCATAAGCAACTCAATTAACACAAAAAATAAAATATCTTTGCATATTTACTAGAGCTATCACTATCGGCCCCTAAATGTCTGCAAACATTTCCATCATACTGATTACCAAAACTATTTAGATGAAATAAAAATCCTACAATGTTTGTAACAGAAGATCAGCATAATATACCCATCCTTCAACTTTTCCAGCAAGACTTCATATTATATTTGGGTGATTACGGCTACCACACACACACACACACACACACACACACGAACAACAGATGAATCAAAAATCCTCTGATTTAATAGGTAAGAAACGGATTGGAAGTTGTCAAAATTCTGGTATATATGAGCTGTTAAGTCATATAACTCTCTGTACTACAGAAGAATATTCCAAATCAGAGGAAAACAGCAGCTAGAATCTACTTCACCTCTCTTCTGAGCTAATACATTCACATGGTTCAACAATCAAACTAAGACAAAGAGGTATACTTTGAGAAATGTCACTCCCAGCCCTCTCCTGGTCACCAGAAGTTTGAACAGAAGAGGTCTGCCAAATAAATGAGACAGGACACAACTTCAACAGCCTTATTGCCTATGTGGAGCATAATTTTTCTCTGAAACAATAGCCACTACTTTTATTTCTGCCTTGCAGTTCAGCTCACTGTAGAGCTTTATCAGCAAAATATTTTCCTTGAAAAGGACATGACATATAAGCTAATGAAATTAATTATAGATGGCCAAATGGCAGTACAATGTAGATCTAAGATGTTCAGATCTGTGTGGCAGGTGTGGCATGGATCTGTGCCCATAAGAAAGTCAGAGAAAATCTGAGCTTCCATTTCCAAATAAAGTAGCAAAGATATAGTAAGCCATATAGTAGGTCTGAAATTCTATAATTTTAGCCAACTTAATCTTGGCTGTTAGGAGTTTAAGATTATTAACAAGGCAAATCTGTTAGTCCAGCCTCTGTTGGACTCTGCCTTTGTTGTTCAGTAAAATGATTCATCTTTTCTTGTGGTAAATCAATGGTGCATGGAGGAGCTCAACTCTGGCTGAGCAGCCGCCAAAAGAGCAGGACAATAAACCTGCATGAAACCTTTGTCCCTATGCCTTTTGGGTCACACTGAGAGGGACTTCCCTACAGTTTAGTGTCCACTGGTTCAGAATTAACACATGATTCTAAAGGTCTTTTAAGTTGTTGCAAGAGATTCAAGGCCATAGGGCATGACAGCTGTTAAAGGGCAGCTCATATAAATACTTCCTTTTGAAATTCTAAAATTTCAACATTATGATCGTTTCTGTAAGTGATTTTATTTTTTAATAAAAAGTGCTACAAAGCAGGAAGTTGAACAAATGCCACACTTATTAGGCAATCTAGATTTCCAGGGCAAAGCAGAGACAATGAAATCATCACAACAGTTTCTGAGCAATGGAAATGAGTGCCCAGCAGCCAAGTTCCACATCTTATGTAATTTACTAACGGGAATCTCTCAAAAATATTAATTACAGCCTCTTTTCTGTTCTTTCAGACATGAGTGTGTCATCCGATATCTCCACAAACACTGATTTAGAAATCACAACTGTAAAAGACATAGACTTCATCACAATTTGCAATTCAGTATTTTGTTACTTATTTTATTGGTCTTTTCCACACTTCTGTAAGCTCTAGGAGAAGAGTGATAGTTTTCAATTTGTTAACCATAGTACCTTCAGCACATAGCACAGGGGCTTGGCACAACATGCAGAAGACATTAGTTAAATGAGGGGATAAACAAATGAATGAATAAAAATGATGCATTGTCCAGATTAGAACACAACCTTCTAGGTTATCTGATTCTGATTTTATGGTGGCTCTGAGACTTTCATTACCTTTTAGCTGTTTTATAACTCTAAATTACAGATAACTGATTGAATTGCAAAATAATGTTAATTCTGAAATTGTGAAGGCTATGAGATGTTATCCTACTTGCAAGTTAAGTTATCCTGTCTGTCTCATTCAAATTATATTTATCTACATTTATCTATCTATATGCTGATATAGCTATAGATGATAAGAATATATAGATAAAGACTAACAGACACAGGAGATCTCTAGATCGGGGACCATTTGCTCACAGAGAATCTTAGCAGCATCTGTTCTCCACATCCCAATTTTCCAGAGGCCCACACAATGAGTGCCAGATGCACCCGCACATGCTGGAGTTACACCACGAAGAGCCACACTGAAACTAAGAGGCTTCCAGCTTATAGAGGAAGGCTGGAATCTTTTCTTCTCCTCCATAGAGTGAGAGAGGAGAGGTGCAAATCTTCAGTTTTTTACTACTCTTAGAGTGTAGGCAAATGCTTCTGAGAGAGATGAGCCTATAAATCTCTCCAGAGCAATTCACTATCTCTAAATTCCATCTAATAACATCTCATAGCCGTCACAATTTCAGACTTATTTATTTAACATTATGTAACATTCAATTATCCTGTAAGCCAGGCTTTCAGATTTTTTTTCTAGGAGAGCAGGTTTCCTTATAACACATAATTCTTGTTTATAGACAAGGAAATTCTACCTGGTAAAGATTCGATTGACTTCCCTCCTCCACTCTGAAAGAAGCCAGATTTGCCTCCATTTTCACATTTATCTCACTGTTCCTGTGATATATATATGTATGTATGTATGTTCTTTGGATTCTCCTTTGAATAGTTGCAACATCTTACCAGCTTCCTCATTAATAATGTATTAAACTAAATCTTTAAAATGTGTTTTTTAGCATTTATTTTTATATCTGTATAAGAGCCATGATTTTTTTTTTTTAAATATCCTTTATCAGGTTCAAGGAGAGTTGTTAAGGATATATTGGGAAACGAGTAAGAAGGGACAGCTGAAATAGGCAGAAAATCTATTAAATTTAATAAATACATGAAAAAATTAAAAGGCAGTTTGGGTCTACTGGTGTCTTTCCCTGAGGAGATTTCCAATAATATAAATTGCATGTAAAGCAACTGAATAATTAAGAACTTAATTTATCTAGGCTGACTGCTATTTTTTAGTGTGTAGCAGTGTAGAGGGGGGAAAAACATGCTGTTTAAGCAACACAGTTGCAGAGCTTGTGTTCCTTCATACTTAATAGCTGAGGGTGATGGATGTGATAAAGACTAGAGCAGGTAGGAAGTGCTGTGCCAAGGAAAGCTGGGAGATGAAAGGAAAGAACATTTGGGAACAAAACAATATAAGCAAGGCTGCATTTGAATAAAGATAGTTAGTTATTAACTCTCCGAGCTATGAAGAAAGCCTTTATTATTGAAATCCGTGAGGTAAAAATAATTCTATTATAAGTCCTCTACTTCCCAGCCTTCTCACTGAATGGTCTTGGGAGCCCCTATCTTAGAATCATGTGGGGAGAGCTTGTTAATGGAATAGAGACCCAGACCTTGGTCTCTAAACTTACTGAGTCAGTGAAACTAAATCCAAGAGTCTTAATAGCAGTGCAGTGAGCAAGGGTGACTGTAAGCCACCGAAGTATCATTTTCACAGAAGTTTGAAAGCCACCGCTCCAGCTCGCATCATTTTCTCTCCACTGAAACATCCTTATGCAGTGTTTGATAATGAGAAACTTCTTGAATATAAAACTATTTCATGATAGAAAAGCAATGGAATTAGTGTAAAAGAAAAGTGTCCTATACATTTTAACAGGGGCAGACACTGGAGTTCATATTATTCTAATTATTTTCCAATTATAGTTAGAATACTCTGTTTGGAAAGACTTTTTAGTCTTTAACATAGTTTAGGAAAATGTCCATTCAAAAGAGATTTTCTTTGCATCTTTTAGCTTGTAATGCTTAAGGTGCTTAAATGCATGTGAAGACATAAGAAATCAGTGACCAGAGGAGGACCCTCATCCAACTCTGCTACCGCCAGAACTTCCAGTCACCAAAAGGGTGAGAAATAAACTTTTATTGTTTAGAAGCTACCCTATTTGGTATTTTCCTATAGCAGCCAGAATGGACCAAGACAGGCACTGTCCTCGATGGCTGTGACAGCTCATGGAAGCCACCTGGTTGTGTTATTTGAAAAAATCTTTAAAGATGCATTCTATAATATTCCCCCAAATATTTGTCTCCCAGGTTTGACCTCCATTTGCGGTTTTCAGAATTATACATTAATACGAAGGAACCATTGTTTCCATATTCAGCTGTCGTCTCGGTATCTCATCTGAATGTGTAACAGACATCTTGAACTCAAAATGTGTAAAGCTGAGCTCCTGATCTGGACCCTCAAGCCTTTTCTGACCACATCTCAAATAATGGCAAGTTATCTACTCCAACGACCCAAGTCAAAATGTGGTGCTGTTTTTGGCTCCTTTTGTTTTTCTCACATCTCAGATATATTCAATGAGAAAACCAAATCTCCTTCCCCCATCTGCACTGCTATATTATCCAGTGCAAGCCACCATTATCAGCTTTTACTGGATTCCTGCATTTCTTGAACTGGTCTCCATACTGGTTTCCTAAGTCTTTTGATAGATAGATAGATAGATAGATAGATAGATAGATAGATAGATCGATCGATCGATCGATGGATGGATGGATGGATGGATGGATGGATGGATGATATGATAGATGATGGATGGATGGATTGAGATATATATAGAGAAAGATGTGTATGTATATACTGTGTGTGTGTGTGTGTGTGTGTGTGTGTGTGTGTACACCCATGGTGTATATATATATGGTCTCCCAAATTCTTTCTACCCCTGCTCCTGAATAGGCAGCTCCCAGCACAAGAACAATTAAGATCCTATGAAAGGAAGTCAGATTGCATCTACCATTGTTTAAAACTCTCCAGCGTCTTCTCTTCTCACTCACGGTAACGCCAGATACCTTATGACATTGTTGGTGGCCCCATGACTCTTCTCTTCTCTCCCCTGCCCTTGCTTGCCTCTCTCCTGCTCTCCTAATACTCCTTGATTACTCGCCATATCCCAGCCACACTGGTTTGGTTGCTGGTTGCTGAACACACCTGGGAAGAGCTCCCCCATCAGGACTTAACCACTAGATATCTCATCTGCCTGGAAGGCTCTTTCCCCAGTATTTTAAGAGGTGAATCCACTTCTGCAACACCTCCTGCTTCGATTGAATATTTCTTTTTTCTGTTGGTTTTGCTCCATAAAATTTTGAGTTCCTGAAATAGCACTGTCCAAAGTAAACCTTCTGCGGTGATGGAATAGACGTTTATTAAGCAGTTAAAATGTGGTGAGACTGGGGGGACTGACATTTCATCTTATTATAATAAATTAACTTAAATTTAAATTTGTAACCAATGTCACATCAATAAATTTAATAAAAATAAATAAATTTAAATTTTTTTTAAATTTCAATTCATTTAGTTTGTAAAACTAACTCTGAATCTAAATAGATACTTGTTTGCTAGTAGCTACTCTGTTGGATAGCATACTTCATCTAGAATCCATTTCTTTGTGTTTGATGATGAAGAGATCAATATTCCTTTTTACATTTATATATAATTTTCCCCAGCACCACTGGTTGAAAGGAATCTTGATCCCTTCTATTTTATATCATTGGTCTGTTTGTTTACCCTTGTGCTAATCACACACTGTTTTACTTAACTTATCAGTATAATGTCTTTATATCAGATAGAGTTGAGGCCTTCAGCTTTATTCTTCAAGATTAATCTGGTTCTTCTTGTCCCTTCACATTTGCTGATAAATTTTAGAAACTGCTTATTTTCATTAAAACAATTACACCAACCAGCAAACAAACACCTCACTGAAATTTTAATTTAGGTTTGCACTGAATCAATGCCTACTTGAGAAAATTTGATATTGACACATTGAATTTTCTAATCGATAAAAATTTTATATTTCTGTATTTATTTAGGATTTTAGTTTAGCTCAAGACCATTTAATATTTATCCATGTAGAAGCCTTGCACATCTGTCATTACATTTATTACCATGTATTTGAGATATTTCGTGCTAGTAAAAATAGAATCTTCTAAAATTTCATTGTCTAATTGCTTATTGCTGGTATTCAGAAATAAATTAATTTTTATATTAACTGATATCATCCTAAAATTTAGTAATTTATCTCTAGATTGTTTAGAATATTCTCAATACATAACCTGGACATCTACAATAAAGAGAATCTCGGTCTTCCTTTCCAGTACTTATATCTTTCATTCATTTCTCTTGCTTTATTGCACTGGCTCAGACCCCCAAATAATGGAGAGCAGGGTGATAACAGCAGACATCCTTCTGTTAATGCTGGTAACAGGGGAGATACCTTTAATATTTCACCATAAACTGTGTTATATGCTATAGTGGTTTTTTTGTGGATACTCTTTAACAAATTTAAGGAAATTTTCCTCTATTGGTAATTTATTGATTTTTCATTTTCTTTTTTATCATGAATAAATGATGAATTTAATCAAACTTATTTTTTCGTGATTATTAATTCCTATTTAAATATACATAAGTAAAGAATTCAAGAATAAACTTCACTTTTATCTACATTTAAAAAATAAATATTTTTCAAAGCTTTCATATGCATTAATATCCTCAGAGAATAAAGTCTATCATTTTTGTTTTGGGACTTAATAAAATACATTTATTATTAGGTGTTTTATATATATACCACATGCATAGAAAATAATGGCAACATTTTAAATCATCATCATTAATTATTTTTTAAAGATTTATACATTTTATACATTTTAATCAAATTGCAAATTAGGTCAACTCCCCACTTGCTTCATTTAAATTTTGTGTCTAAAGCATTCATGCAAATTTAACTATTAAGTGAAAGTTGATTAACTCACCAGTCATATTGCAATATAGAAGAAATGGTTCTAGGGGACCACTTCCATCTGAGTCTACATAGTAAAACCCTGAAGTATTTCCTCTATGCTTATAAGCTTCACATGACTGCTCATAGATAGCTGTTAAAAAAAAAAATTGGATCGTTATAAATGGAATAGTTTAAAATGAATCTCTTAAATTTTAATATGGACAGAAAATACTCCAAGTTTCAAAATGTAATACATACATTATTGACCAGAAGAAAAAGTAAAATGTACTTTAAAATAAAACTCATTCTGTTTTTAAAAACTGATAAGGATGAAAGTAGGTTAAATAGAAAAAAGGGAGCATGAGGTTACATTTTATGGCATTATTTTTTATCACTAAAAGAATATATTAGTTAAAATGAAAATTTAGGTTATTTTTACATTAGATAGAACAAAAGAGAAGGTAAACAGTTTACATGTTAAGACATTTATAATGAATCTTTATAATGAATTCATCCAAATAAATTTTTCAACATCCATTTTGGAATTTCTAATTCTGTTTCACCTTGTAATAATCTGACATCTGAAGCACAATAATGCAATCTCCTTAAATAATTTGCTGTTATCCAATAATTATACAATAGAAAAGTTTTAAATAATGTAACTATTCTCCTTTCTCACACAAAATTATCTATAGATAAAATCCTTTTTTGTAAAACAAATATGGTTTACAAAGTTCCTCATAATTTAAAAGCTAATTTACAAAAGAGGCTTTCTCTAATGCTCTGTAATGAGAATTCAAGATAATTAAAATTCATATCAGAAGAAATATTTATATGAAATTTGCCGCCAAGTGATCTCACTGTGTTTTGATTCATAACTGGATGCTTTTCAGTATATAATTATATAATTTCCATGTATGAGGTTTGATATTAACACTTATATATAGTGCCCAATCTCACTGAATACTTGGTCAAATGTACTGATAATTTCCATCAAGCTCTTTATTCTGTGAAATGAGAAATAAATCATCCCTGAATGTCCTTCCCTGATGTATTATTCTAAATTTTCGAAAATTGTGTTAATAAGTTTTTAGACCATATGTAATTAATTTGCTCAGTGTTACAAAAATTTCAGATAATCATACCAAATTACTTCTCCACTCCTCCACAAAATGATAGTTTTATTTTTTTCATATTATATATTATATAGATGGAAATATAGGTATGGATTGCTTTCTAATCACATTTGTACTTTGTGCAGTGAAGCAGGCACACAAAAATAGTTAATTTATACACTTCTATGTGCACATGCCTATGTTCATAAATTCCTAGAAAGATGTTATATCTACATATAACTTTGGAGAGAGGGTAGGTATTAGAGAGGTCACGTGATCGGATAAGGATAATTGGGAGTACTTTTGCTTCAGGTGTATTGCTTGACATTTTATAACATGATTGTTTAACACGTTATTTTCTAATAAAACCTTTTAAAAGACCCCATTGCTGCCCCCTCTTTACTATGCAAAAGATAGTGATGGTTTCACTATAACTAGGTTTCCCATCTTGGACTCATTTCTCAGAATGGTTATTGGCAAAAATAAAAAAAGAAAAAAAGAAAGATAGAAAAAGAAACCATTCAGCTCCATTTAGACTACCTGCTCAATCCCCTAATGAGTTAACTCAGTGATTGGGGTCAAACTGTGGGCCACAGATAAAAATATGCATTTATTGACCATTTTTTTCCTCAGAACTGTTTGGGTTTATATTTAGATTCAGTCATTGATAACAATTAAAGGCAAATAGTCAATTAAAACACATTCAATTAGCTTTCTGTTTTGAGTTAGTTACTACAGTGGAAATGATGGAGGATATAAAAAATTAAAATGTACTCTCCCTCTGCTAGCTGGGTGACCTGTATCCAGTAATGTGGCCCCTGGTTACACGGAGGTGTGCCTTTGGGAACAGCAAACATTCTTCATGAGCTTACAAGGCAATATGTAAGATGATGTTCCAGGAATGACTCTGACTATGGCACTGAACAGGCCCCCTCAGAGTCCCCTGGTGGAGGCCCCAGGGCTGCGAGCCCAAGGTTCCAATCTAATCTCTGTCAGGAGTACAAAGCAGCGTACAGCGAAGGGACTGAGATGGGTGAGGCCGACCCCATCACATGTACCAAACATCTGGATGACAAAATGGCATGAATCTTACAATACCTGCAAACATTTCATCAGACAAAAAATGTATGGTTTATAATACAGGAAAAGAGTACTGGTTGTGATCCCAGGCTCTGGAGCATAATTCCAAGTGTTCACTTCCTTGCTGTGGCTCAATTATTTAAGACATTTTAGGCAAGGTGATTAATCTCTCTCTGTTACCTCATGAGTAAATTAGGGATAATAACAGTACCCACCTATTAAAGGATGACCAGAATTAAATGAGTTGGGTCAACTAGAAATCAACAGGATGCTAAAATTCAAGGGTGTACATTTCGATGCATGGTTGCACATACATGGACATATTTACACACAGTAACGAAAAGGGAAATGAAACAGGGAAGTCAGAAGGGAGGCGAGAACAAGCAGATGTGTTTGGCTTACAGTTGTGGCAAGTAGCTCCCCTGTAACCAGTGTTAGCACAGTTGCAGTGAAAGGTGTTCCAGGACTGGGAGCATTCACCACCGTGCTCACAATAGTTGGGCAAACACCTAAAAGAAGATGCAGACACAATTACTATTCTTCCACTTGAGATATCTTAAAATATCGATCATTCGTACATGGTCATGTGAAAGAAGAATGTCAACATTAACATAAAGAGTAAATTTAACATGACTAATGGTTATTCAGTCTGTCATTATGGTACTTTAATCACAGAACTAAACCATAGATCGATAAATTCATCAGATTTTAACCAATTCTCAGGTAGTTGTGGCTGCTTAATTTTCATCACGTCCTACTCTATTAGAGCTCTTTCTTTTCCCTAAGTGACATAACGCTAAGTCAATATGTTGCCAGAAATATGAACAGCTTACACAAAATAACATTTACTCATGTTGATTCACTACACTGAATATTTAAAGGAAGAAGAAATAAAGACGAGGGAAGGAGAGAAGGAAGTGGGAGGGAGGGACATCTTTATTCACTTGATGCATACATCCAGGAATGCTGAAGTTGTATGATGCAGACACAAATTCCAGGCAGCGTGTCAAGGTGCCCTAGGGTGCTGAACTGAACTCATGGGGGCTCCTAGGATATTTAAATTTTCAAAAGAAATACAGGCATATTCAACATCTATCAAACACTATGTGACTTACTAGCTCGAGCTAGTTCAATTTCAACATTTGATCGCAATACATTCCTTTTAATGGTACCCTAACTTTGAGAAGCAGAACTTTTAGTGGCTGATAAAAAACAAGTACCATGTAAAATCAACGTTGAACAAAAAATGAAGGTGGCAGTGTCTCCCCCAAAGATTTCAAGCTTTGAAAAGTTGTACAGTACCCAATGGTAAACATGTGCAATTGCTAAGTAATTGTGTTTAACGAAAAATGAAACAAAAATGTTTTTCAAATATATATATCTTTTTCAAAAGAGTTACTACATTGTTAAGACATAAACACTTATGAAGTTGCTTGAACCCAAACAACTTTTTAAGTGAAACTGGTAAGTACATCTTTTGGCTTAAGATACTATGAAAAAAATTACTGAATGATACACTGAGGGTAAGGCTTTAAATATTCTCATTCATCCCAGATTAAAAAATAAATAAACTACAAAATCTGCCAAGAATATATTTGCAACAGAGTTTCCTCCTTTATTAAAGCTAAGCACGGGAACTTCATGTTTTGCTTATAGAATTTTCCAGCTTTAACTGAAAATAATGTTATTGACTTTTCCTGACAATAAAAAATAGAAGTCCTATGTACAGAAATCAAACAATCCAGGAAACAATAGAAAAGAAATATAACTTACAATCTCAATATATAAATTACCACTATAAACATATATGTGTTTGTGTATATATACATTATATATGTGTATACATGTGTGTATATATACTCATAATAATCACATTATTTTACAACCTGCCTTTTAATAAATAATGGATATCTTTCCATGCCAATTAAGTTTACATTTATTTTAGCATTTTTATACTTTCACAGGAATCCATTCAAATAATGTTTCATGACATATTTAATATTTTAAGTATTTCAAATCAATAACAATCCAGAAGAGAAAAATTTTTAAAAAGTAAAACAATAGCAATCCTAGCTGGTCATCAGAAAAGGACAGAGCAGTCTATTAACAGACTGCAACTGTATTTTAAAAGGGGGCAGATATAAATAGCTATGCCTAAAATTCTAAAGAATAATCTTTAATTATTTTTATATATGCGCTATTTCTAATTGATCTGCTACTAAAAGACACAAATCCATTTTTGTTGACTCTTGTTAGTTAGACTTGACTTTTTACATTTTTAAATTACAATGTGAAAGACTGGATTGTGGATTTTATTTAAATTCATCATATAGTAGTTCTTTTTTTTTTTTTTTTACCTATGTCGAATTACATTTTATAGTGAAGTACTAATTCTAACTAAATGTTCTAAACAATTGTATTGTACACCTTTCTGCTCACTAGTCATTCCAACACAAAGCAAAACAACTCTTTAACCCATTTCCTCTAGCCTTTTCCTTAGACTTTTCCATCATTATTTTCATTGCTTGTGAATTGAACAAATGTATATATCGACACGCCCAAAACTGAAGTGATGTGTACTATTTCTGTTTATCCTGACTCCCTGTCCATTCCAATATAAATTTCAAAAGACTTTTACACAATGTAAAACTTGGCTGGAATTAATGATATTGAAGTAAAACTCTCTATAATATTATCACGTTAGGAAAATTGAACAATTGAGTGCCTACTGGTCCTAGGATAATGGTGACCACCTGCATTCGAATCTCATAACTGTAAAATCAACAAGAACCAGCCTTTTACCCCCACCCCACTCCACCCTTTTCTCTCTCAGCTAAATAAGCCATGTCTTCAGTGTTACAGGAGAGAGAATAACACCATGATCTTCAGATCAACTGTCAGCAGGGGGCGGAAACACACGTGAACATAAGGAAGAGGAACAAGGGCAGGCTTAACGGGTCCTCAGGAAAGAGAAAAGGGGGTGTGACTGGAGGAAGGTCAAGGACCAGACTAGAGGGAAGAATGTGCAATGCAGGCAAGAAACCCAAGCCCAGGGACTGGGAGGTGGGAGTGGACTGGGAGAACAGCACGATGGAGGTATGAGGGCTGCAGGCTGGGGAAGCCAGGAGGCAGGTGCTGGGCCTGCTGAGGTTGCCATGGTGTATGTGACACAACGGCCTCAATTCTTGTCAGCAGTCTCAGTAGCCCAGATGTCATTTGAGACCAGGGACATACCACACCCTCTGCCCTACTCAACTCAGGAAAGAATAGGTAATTCAGGTCTGAGATGGTAACCTTCCTCAATCAGAGGATATTCCTAAAACATTGATATTAAAACATACTGGATTCTTTTGTTTAATAATGCATTAGGTTCGAGTAACTTAGTAAGTGTTTATGTCCTAACAACTGTCACCCCTGCCCAAGCCCCACTTGAGTTTCTGCCAAGACATAGGGACATGGACATGGGGAAATAGACATAGAGACACGAATGGCAGCTCCCTTCAAAGTTCTGTCTTCGCCTCCAGGAAGAGACCAACTGCCCTCACCCCTCAGTCATTCCCCACCAGATTTCCTGGACTTGAGGCGACCTTCCCTGCAGGTATATGTCGACAGAAGACAAAGAGAGGGCTTCCAGATGAGAGTGTGTGTGTGTGTGTGTGTGTGTGTGTGTGTGTGTGTGTGTGTGACTGTGTGTAAAGAAGATGTGGGAATAATTTTAGGTGTGTAAAGATGGTGTGGGTGTGTGAGAGAATGTACGTGTATAAGTGTGCATGGGTTAATGTGTGAGGAAGTGTGTAAACGTATGTACGTGGAGTATATGCATAAGGATTATGCGTGGTAAGGGGCTTTTGAATATATGATGAGCACATGAGTGTGTACATGTGTGAGAGACCATGTGCAATGACTACATTAGTTTATGTGTGTAAAGAGTATGTGTGAATGACTGTATGACTGTGAATGTGAGCATGTGCGTACATGTATGTACACCTTTGTGTGTAGGTTTGATCCAACTTAAAGTTATTTACAATAAAAAAGAACTATGTTGTTTTAGTTCCTGTCAAATTTTAAAGCATATTTTAATATTCCTGTTTGTTTTAAACTGCAATTTATTAAACCATTAAATTATGAGTTTATTATACACAGATTAAGTATTAACCACAATAAACGTTAATGTGCACCGAGGGGGCTGTAGGACATGGCAGGTATATATTTCAGAAGAACTTTCCTGGAACCAGAAAGCTTAGATTTGTTTTGTTTTTTTTTTAATCGCCTACAGCATCTGGTCTTCCTATGTGGTCTCCCATCCAAGTACTAACAGGCCCGACCCTGCTTAACTTCCAAGATCAGACTGGATCAGGCACATTCAGAGTGGCATGGCCATAGACCAGAGGGCTTAGATTTGATGCTGGACTCTGCCTTTTAGTCATGTCATCTTAGCTTAACTTATCTGTGCATCTGTTTCCATATTTATAAGAAATAAATACTACTAAGAACAGGTTCTAAGAGTTTTCATGAGGATTAATTGAAATACATATTAAGCGATTAATTTAAAATTAATTTTAGAACATAACTTTCTTGCACAAATTCTTACCCACACAACACACAAATTCTCACATATTAACCCATACACATGCGCACACACATGCACACACACACACATTTGTAAGGTCATTCACACACGCATATTCCCCACTCCTTACATACTTTTATCTTCCTTATGCAGACACTCAGACACAAATTTAAATACTAATTCTTGTTAAGTGCTTAGCATAGAGCCTGGTATACAGACTTATTTAAAAAACACTCCAACAATGCTTTAGAAGCTATGTCAATAGGTACTATATATAAGACCAAAATAAATGAATGCAGTCAGCCCTCTGTATCCACTGCTTCTGCATCTGTGGGTTCACTCAACCAGGGATGGAAAATATTTGGGAAAAAAGTTACAATGTTGCTTATGTATACTATGCAGTTAGACCTACAATGTCTGCACCCCTATGGAGTACGTACAGACTTTTTTCTTATCATTACTCCATAAACAATACAGTATATAACAACTATTTATGTAGTATTTACATTGTATTATTATAAGTATCTAGAGATGATTTAAAGCATATGGAAGATGTGAGTAGGTTATATACAAATACTATTTTATTTTATATAAGGGACTTGAACATCTATAGGTTTTTGATATCTATATTAGAACCAATTAGATTAGATCTAATCCTCTGGCAGATACCAAAAGATGACTATATATTTTCTTCTGAATATAAGAGAATAAATTTAGAGATACATTTGGAATAAAAGGTATACAAATGTAACTAAGATTGTTAGGGTTACTATTCCCCTAAAGTTTTTCTTTAAAAAAATGTATAGTCAAGGCCTATCTGATCCATAATTTGCTCACTATTTCTGAAGTCCTTTTAAGGTGTGGTACAGACACCACACATTCTCCAATTGTGTTGTACCACACTCGATTTTACAAATATGTACCTCTAGAAAGCAGGTTACGTGGATTCTTCATGTAAAATGGCAGCTCGGGAGCAATCACACAGAAGTGTGGATCTATTTGTACCAAAAGAATTTTCTGCAATCTGAGGTGGTCAAACGACTGTCATTCATGGTGTGGAGAACTGACCCGCCCCACTATCTCTGATGGCTATCACCCATCAGAGGTGGGGTTCCTGACCTCTGTGAGTGAGGCCCTCCCCAAAATCAAAACTAAGGTTTCAGGGCTGGTGTGGTTGTACCTATGGAAAAAGTCAGTCATTTACTCCTAAAATCAAGCCAATGGTGGTTTATTATCTAAATTCTCCCTTTACGTATAATCTTTCATTATAGAAAGAATTATTTTGTTTACAGATTGGGTTCAAAAATAAAAGTATATTCATAGAGAGGAAATGTCCTAATCTTTTGCTAAATAAGGTTATTTTATGAATTTATTCAAAATATAGACAGAACACTACTACAAGGTAAGGGCTAAGTTTGTCACATTTTAATTTTTTAAAATCTGTAATGGCCATGACAGTCCACTGATCTCAATAATTAAAATTAACAGCCTTGATAGTAAAGCATAACTGGAAAGATTATTTGGCTATAGTTGACCATGCCTAAAAGTACTTTTAAATTATTAGCTATCGATTATCATTCTAAAAGTTGCTTCTCTGCTACTGTTAACTTCCAAATTTTGCACTACCATGTACTGCACTGGAGCTCTGATTGAAACTACTGGATCAGCCTTACACCTTGATCAACACTACGGTCAAATTTTTCCAGAGAGAGGTTCCTTTTTATATTCCCTGCAGAGAAGTCAGTAAATTATTTTACACATTAGGATCATAGCAACCAGTTACACTTCTATGCTTCTGAGTATATCACTCAGTTGTCAGGGAAGCAAAACTCAGTATGATAACTGACCAGATAGGTCTCTGATTTATTGGTACATTACGATCAATATTACTGTTAAGGTGTCCTAAGCTATTGAGTTTAATGATACATTTTTGATACATTCATACCCACCTAAATTATAGCAGCATCAACAATATCTTTTGTGAACTGGTAGCATGTATGTGTATAAATAACATGGTCAAATGGATTCTATCTAAATTTTATCAATTGTAAATATAAAATATAAAACTAAAGGCATATTTTCCTTTTTTTCTAATGTGAATATAATCCATTTCCAGATGATGGTAGAAAACAGGAGAGAAAATAATATTTGTTTTACATATAAATTTTAATCTGCTGCCAAATGTTTGGCAATGGACAGGTCGAAATAAAGAAGTGAGATGGCCCTTACCTGTCTGTGATTCCACAGGAGTCTATCTGAAGGTCACTGAAGTTCCCAAGGGACCCCTGCTGAACTGAAATCAGATCTGCCACCTTGTTGCTGACAGAAATGAGTCTCATACATCCCTGAAATCCACCAAAGGGATTTTTACATTTGGATCCAAAGCTGTTGTCAGGACAACCTGATTTAAAAAAACAAAAACAAAAAAACAGAACCAAGTAAAAAGTAAGATATATCATAATGAGTCAGGATTCACTATCATAAAATACGTCATTAAAAAAATAAAATAGGTGTTTGATTATTTTCTTAAATTAAAAGAGGGAGAGAAAACCCATTCCAGTCATCATTAGTTTGATCTAAATTATAAACTGCAATTCATATAAAGTATTTTTCTTTATTATCATAGGATTTGTAGGAAATTATGATATAACAATGTGCAAGGATATTAACTTGATACAAATTTTAAAATTATGCATACTTAGCTCCAGAATTTTAAACATGTTAGTCAGCAGTATTAAATTATATATAACTTAAATACAGGAACTTAGCCTTTTGGAACAAAAAAAGAAGAGTATAAAGGATGAAAATGTGCACTGTAGGTAAGAAAAGATAAATCAATAACGATGAAATACCTTTGGATTTAAAGCTTACTGTTTGGAAATAAAATGACCAACTATTTTATTTACTTAAGTGCTTTATTTTCATATGCATATAAGAGCCATATATACATGCATTTTAATAAATCATAATGGCTTAATATCAAAAACGATTTACTATTTGATTTTACTTATTCTTTGCCTCGTGAAAGAATGTTCTATTTATATTGATTTTTTTCTGACATTTATCTAAGACCTATCACTAATTATTTAAATAATAAAGAACTATAATATTGACCATTATTGTCTGGGGTTTAATGATATTCTAAGTGTTTCTCTATCCAAGCGAAATAAATAATTTTATGGAGTATGAACACATACATTATACTTATGCATTTTTCATTAATCTTTCTTTGCTGTTATGGTTGTCAACCACTATTACGAGTTCAAAGAATAAGAAATGAATCAACAAATTCCTAATTCTATACAATCCATGCTAGTTTTTTACCTGGGAATTTCCAGTATAATTAAATATTTTGACCGAGGATATTTATCATTAATGCTATGTTTTCCTAACAAAATACATTTACATGCCAATTCAAGGCCAGATTCATATTCAAAACTGTTACAGACACATTGAAATGTTATATTGTAACTAATGGAGACGATGAAGTTTTCATTTAACACATCAGGAAAAGGTAATGTAAGCTTTTTGAGTTTCAATTTAGTGTACATAGTACTCTACGCATTTTCAATGCTTAAATTACTTCTGTGGTATAGGATATGATTACCATATCTCTATGTTTTCTAGATGACTTATTAACTAAGAATGTTAAAATAAAAATTGAGAGTATAATAGTTCAATAATATTTGGGGCAACTACAATATGCCAGAAATACAAACAGCTCTGCTAATCTCCTTTTCTCCAGGTGGTGTTTCCTGACACATTTCAAACTAGTTCAGAGTAACTGTGTAATATGCCTGTAGGAAACAAAACTAAGAAAACTTGCAGTCACAAGGAAAGGTCATAGAACTTTGCAGAAAGCACACCCTCATATCATGAGGCACTTCATATTTCTAGCCAGAATGTTTAATAGCAAGAGATGCTAAGAACAAAGAAGGGTTCAAGCCAGGTTTGTTTCATGAGTCTGTGATAACAGGCATTTGCAAGTTAATATAATGCGATAGCAAAGAGAGGTTCAGCACCGAAATCATTTGAGATGAAAATTCTAAAACAGGAAGATTTCTGGGGAATACTTAATGCTGAATTAATGGATGGATCCATTACTAGAGGCAGTCAGCATGTTAAGCACCTCTAAGGATGACAGATAAATTATTACTGTATGTCACTGTGCCAGAAGTGAGATGTTGGGTTTGACTTAATGGTGATACAGCCAGTTCACTGGTTGGATAATGTCTGATCTACACAATTAGGAGTGTGAGAATTCTGCATGAGGTTTGGTATCCTTAGCTTATGCCATACAGTGTGTTAATCAATAGCACAAAGAGTTCATAGGGGAATACACAGAAATTATACATCCATCCTCAATCTGGAGAAAGCAGATTTAAAATTTATAATTTATAAATAACTAAAGCTGACCATGATGCAGTCTGACCTTTTGAAAAGCATGCATTTGAGAGGGACAGAAAAAAGGAAAAAAATGATGGACAGATAAAAGAGTTTCGTGTGATATACACAGAATGCTGCAGCCCATTCTCCCAATACGACAGTCGCTCCCAAGACTGACCGAGAATGGAGATACGACCCAGGCTGTTGAAACACATGTTCTTTGGCAGTGGGGCAGCCAGGTTAGACTGACCATCTGCTGATAAGATAATTGGAAATTTGCAGTTGAATTTAAAGAGAAGCAAAGAAGAACTGATGGGAAGTGTCTCAGAACATGGGATACTTATTTACTTGAAGATAAACTGGATGAAGAATTAACTATCTAGGAAAAGCCTTCCACCTAGATAAAACAGGCTCTAGTAATAAAGGGGACTCTCAGGCACACAGAACAGAAGGTATTCTAGGGTAACCAATTATCACAGTTTGCTATGGAGGGGAGAGTGTTCCCAAGGCTCTAGGCTCTTAGTGCTAAAACTGGGGAGAGTTGGTCACCCCATTGCCAGCATCACTCAGGCAATTAGAGCCCCTCTGCCAGTCCCATACTCTAGGGGACCCTATTCCAGCTCTCCTCTAGCCATGTATTTGCCCATAGCCCCAGAAGGCTTCACAGGGTAGGGTGTGATGTGCCAACTCAGAACCTTCTCCCCATTCTCCAGTCCACTGCCGGAATCCAGAATTCCCAGCCCCACAGCCCCAGGGGGGCTTCCGGAAGGATGGAACTCCTCTTCCCGTTCCTGGAGGCACAAGGCTGGGAAGAGGAGAGAGAAGTGGGGCAGCAGAAGGTCTCCTGCTTTCTTTAGGACCCTTGCTCCCAGCCATGGAAAAATCATGATTGTATACTTTGCAGGGCATGTGTTTAGTGATTAAAATCTCATGCCAAGATCCAACATATTCTGGTACTGAAGGACTCCAGTTGAAAAGATGATGGAATAAACAGAGATACCTAAGTAAACTTAAGACTGGTTATTTTTTTTTAAGTGCTAAAATTAGAATTTTATTATGGAAGTGTCCACAGTATAGTGTTCAAAAACTTAGAAACACTTTAATAAGTATCAAATTATAAAGGTCACGAGGAAAAGAATAAATATCAAATTTTTACCATATTTTTTGCATCATTTAACAATATGCTTTTTTTTTTCCTTATCTCTGTTAGTGCTTCTAAATCTTTTCCTTTGAAGTGAAAGCTCTTAGTTAAGTTGGACTATACATCTTACTATTAAAGGAACATGTTTTTATGGATTGCCATAAAACCAATCATATATCCCATCAGGTTTTATAAATAACTTGGTTCAGAAATGTACACATCTTATTAAAGGAAGCAATTATATCTTTTAAGGTTGTTGGTACTATGCGGCCTTTCACAGTAATGGATTATGCAGGGGTTTTTGTTTCTTTGTTTGCTCTTAATATCAGATGAATGATTCATGATCTATATCTTACTGTCAATTCTTAGAAAGGCATTTGCATTTTATTGACGAATAATAAATGTTGGGCTTTCCACCAAATTCAAAAGTGATTCTAGACAGAAGTAACAATTGAAATTTAAAATAACAACAGTAAGAAACATCTCAAGTCGCTATTAGAAAGTCTTACTACTAACAGTTTCACAGCTTTGCCTTCCTAATGGGAAATGACATTTCATTTTAATTTTTCAATGCTATAGATTCATTTCCATTTTCAAGGTTTTCTTTCCAATCTTTTAGTTCAATTAAACATCCACTGGGCAGGTAAATGCTTCATTTGTTTTTGTTCTCAGAGAACAAAAACAAATGAAGCCTGGTTTTGAAGGCTGATGCACAAATTTCATCAAACGAATCAGTCAGTGCATTATCATTTAGCAATCAAAAGAGGTTTCTCCAGTTAATTGTTAGATTATCTGTTCACTGGCATAATATTGCCCTTTTGTACTGGGCAGTAGGAAAGCCATAAAGATGCTCCAGAGAAGCTAAGAGGCATGATCGGGAAAACACTGTAATAAAATCAACCCATAAAATTAGAAAAAGACACGTAAGGACCATTTAACAATAGTAAAATATAACAAAGTTTGTAGGAACTTCAGAGGGTGGCCTAATTGCAATCAATCTCATTGTAGAAACCATAAACATAAGTTAAGTCTACCTCAAATAAGTACATTTTAGGTCATAGTTTGTCACCTTGATCCACTCAACATTTTCACGTTCAGAGAAAGTGAGAAATTATTCTACAGTATTAACATTAGGTAAAACATAATGACATCCCCAAGAAAGTGGTAGTAACTGCAAATAGGGTTTAATTGTCCATATTCCTTGACTTCTCTTACCTCCAAAATAATAGGTGCCACCTGAATAAATCTTCTCATGCCACAGGGAGAAAGCAGCAGAGGCCACCTGGCCATCCACCACCACATTCAGATGATTCCTTTTGGCAGATAAGGAGACGGAGTGCCATTGCCCATCATTCAACCCAGCCCCTGGGGAGATAAAATCAGTTAAAGGAGATACCTAGCAACAGTGAACAGCATCAGCAGTTGATTAGAAACAGCAACATACACATCACTCGATCAAGTGCAAAACTCACATCTATTAATAAAAAGAAATAAAAAGGAAGAGCAGAAAAGGAAGTGAGTGGGAACTCAGCACTCTCTATGGAAAAAATGGTGCTTCATTATTTTCCTTTTTCAAGTAAAGAACAAAATTCCCAACTTTGAACAATCCTAAATCATTAACATCTTTCAATTGTTTGGCATAGACTAATTTTCAGCTTTCATCATGTAATTTAACTCTTAAGGGGAGGGGTTTGGGGAGAGCACAGATACTTTCCAAAATTCTAGGTTATTTCCAGTAAGATGAGTTATCTGTTTTTTTACACTTTCATGTAATCAATCATATTTTATAATATTATCATATTTTATAATATTACAGTAGCATATTTAGCAAAGTATATCGAGTCAATTATACAAAAATATTTGAAGAGACTATAATGAAAATTGCCAAGTTTACTGATACGATGAAAAGTTAAAAAATAAAGCAATGTGTAAAACCATATTTACAGAGTCGATCCTCACAACTTGCAGATTCCATTTCTGCAAATTCGCCTACTTACCGTAACTTATTTGTAACCCCCAAATCAATACTTGAAGCACTTTTGAAATCATTCACAGAAATGCAGAGCAGAGAAAAATATGAATTGATTGATATACATGTTTACAGCTGAAGTCAAATGAGGCAATACTTCCTGTTTCAGTTCTCATATGTCAACATATTTTTTCACATAGTTGTTTTTTTTTTGGTGACTTTGCCATTGGAAAGGACTCCAAGCATAGTGAGGTAATGCTGTCTAGTGTTTCTAAGTGCAGAAAGCCTTCGATGTACCTTCACATCACATGTGTGCTAGATAAGCTTCGTTCAGGAATGAGTTATATTTCTCTTAGCCGTGAGTTCAGTGTTAATGACAACAATATCTATTAAGATGTCTTTAAACAGAATCACACACAAAACAAGATTATATATTGACTGGCTGACAAAAATGTTGTGATAGGGGCCCTGGGAGCTGGTTCAGTATTTGCTAAGTCACATCAATTTTATTAAACATAACCATTGTGAGTAATAAAAATCAACTCTCCATATACAGTTCTAATTATATTCCTAATTTTTGTATAAATATGGGAAAGAACTGAAAGAAAATATCTCTACCAAAAAAAAAACCAAACTAATTTTTGCATAAAGGTGAATTGTGGTTGTTTTTAATCATTTTCATATTTTTCTATATTTCCTAAGTTTATACATACAATCAAAAATTGCTATAACCAAAAATCAAGGTTTTCTCATCCCCTCTAAGAAACAATCTCTAGTCCCTCCTAAGGTGGCTCCAGGGTCATGAATCTATGAGATGGTGTAGTCATTCCCTCTCGAAAGGAATTAAGTCTACAAGGGCTCTGTGATTGAAAATTCAGCAGACAGGTGGGGTTTAAAGCACCTCTGCACTGGATTTACCAGTATTTTTTACATCCACCGAGTATTCAACTCTGTATGATTTTGCAGATTCAATTAGTAAACAGAAATATGAGGACTCAATGAGATACGGTAGTCGTGGGCCTCTCTCCTGATATTATGTGCACTTTCTTTATTTCCCCACCTATTTTTGACCACAAGCTTTCAGACAGAAAATGCACAGAAGCTCCCTTACGGCCATTGAGCTCTTTGCCCTGGACTCATTTAGTATAACACAAGTCCCATCGTAGGCATTGAAGCTCATTTTTACATTACATTCATGAAGCAAAACAGAGTTTCAAAGACCCAACTCTGGTTTGGTTTGTAAAAGATAATGAGAAAGACCTGAAAGCTGAAAAATAAAGAATGTAGGTTAGACACTTTTAGACATATTTTCTAAAAGTGGACTCTGAAATAGACAGCTGAGTTATGTAATCTCTGACGGCATGAGATTGGACTAAAATAAATCAAATGTCCCAGATTTGTCGTCCAATACTTCCTTTAAGAGGATGCATTTAGAGTGAAAATCCTGGTACTGAGTTTCGTATCACACACAGACACTTCCCACGCCCTCTGCCCCACCACGTGTCTCCTGTCATCTCTCTCTCAAAGTGTGGATACGCCCGTGTACATGACTCTATTCCTATTATTTCATTCTAGGCTTTCCATTGGTCTAGGACAGTGCTTCTCAAACTACCTGTGGTGATGAACATAATAATACAATAATAATAATAATAATAACAGTTTTGTTGAACTATTATTTATAATAGGTATTACGTGCTTTATATGCATTGAGTCATTTAGTCTTCAACACTGCTATTATTATTTTCTTTTCTAACCTATTGCAGATTGATACTTTTATAAAATCCAATAAAAATGAATTACTAAAAAATTAAACAAAGAAGACATATAAAATATAAGCCTACTAACCACGTGCTTAGATGTTGCAGCAATATCTTATTGCTATAGCAGTTTCTAAGAGCTTCGTCTCAACTTTTATACTCATCTTAGCAATAAGTATTTCACTGAACCTTTGCTACTCCAGGGACTACTTTCTTGGGTAGCAGTGCTCCAGGTAACTGGTGGATTAGGCACGTGACAGGATTAAGTCGGGGGTCAGGGTGTTCTTTTGCCAATATAGAAGCCAATTTAAATCAAGAACAAAAGACTGCCAGGACGGCCCACTTTGTAATTGGACACAGTAAAATGTACGGATCTAGGAAGTTGAAATGTTGGCTGTACTGGTGAGGAAACTTTCAAAAAGTTGTCCTCCAGCCTCATTTGTAATAGATATCATTTGTTTATGATGAGGACATCAATGGGATTTATTACTCAAATAATGAAAGACCTTTTTAATTCATTTCACCTAATTCTACATAATGAAAAGAATAATTTTTCAATCAGATTCTATTTTTTTAAGTATACAACTTCTCATTTTTTGGTTGGATGAGGAGTGAGCCCCTCTCAAAAGTCTGTAAAAGAGGAGGGGAGGAGGAATTGTAGAATTTGTATTTTTTCTTGTTCATGATGTTAGGTAACTAAATGCTGATTCCAATACACTGATTCCACGGCTCAAAATTTTTGAGGCTGAGGGAGGGGGAATAGTGTTGGTATAATAATATAATAATAATAATAATAACAGTTTTATTAAACTATTATTTATAACAAGTATTGTGTGACTTATACGCATTATGTCATTTAGTCTTCAACAGTGCTATTATTATTCTCATTTTAAATATGGAGAATATGAGCCTCGAGGAGGATAAACAAATCAGCCAAGGTAGTATCCAGCTGGTGAGCTGATTCCGAAACCCACACTGATCTCTGCCTGCAGGAAAGGCGGTCCTTTGATTTTCTTGCTCATGTTAGTTAAACAATTAACTTTGAGACTAACAGGTAGGAACTGGCCCGACACTCTCAGTGAGGCTTCGGTGGTGTGAGCAGTTGGCTGCCACTCAGAGCTAGGCCTTAGTGTTCTCCTGTTGAACATAATCCCAGAATATCAAAATCAGAAAAAGTCACTCTGTCACTACAACAAAATGGGACCCCAAAAAATCAATGCCACTTTGTAATCTTGCCTAAGCACAAAAGCAAGACTGCTGTAAAAACCACAAAAATACCAAATACCAAATTCCCCTCCTGGATAATATGCAACTGATATGTATATATGTATATATGTATGTGTGTATATATATATATATATATACACACATACATATATATATACACACACACACACACACATACATATATATACACACATATATATACATGTATATATATATGTGTATGTGTGTGTGTGTGTGTGTATATATATATATATATATATATATATATATATATATATATATACACTTTTTTTAGACTTATTTCATTCCTCCATCTTTCAAGATAAGATTTACAAAGATACCTAATCATACGATTACCCTCACTTTCTGGCAGCTTTTAATCTAGAGCAATTTTCCACTTCCTTGAAACCTCTCCCAAATCAGCTAACACAACCCCAAATCCTACAATAAATCATCCTTAACACCTTTGTATTGAGACACCCCCATGTTTCTCCAGGGTATGTGTCCTTGTTGCAATCAGCTTGTTTGATTACAGCTGTGATCATCGTGGTCTTTGGGTGGAAAGCACTGACAACTCCAAATGGAGTAATGGAAGAATGGAATAATAAACGGAAGTGTTTACAATTGCAGCTAGTCAGAGAGAACAGGATTGTTTACCAGAAATCTCTCTCTCTCTTCCCCCTCTTGCTTTCCTTTCTCTTACCCTCTCTTTTTCTTACCCTCTCAGTCTCAAACCAAGTGAACACACAAAATACAGCAGAAGGAAAAAGGTTTACATCTGTTCCTTGTATATCTGTTCCTTGTATCTTCTGGTAGCACTCCTAAATTGCTATAGAAATGTTGTGACAGCTTGACCACCATCACTCTCTCATAAGACTATAATAGGCATCCATGGAGTAAGATGTATAAAGAAAAAAGAAGCCTGCCGTATAGGGTGGGGTCTTTGCAAAGGTGCAGAAGGCAATCAGACACAGGCTGTTACCCAAGGAGCAACTGAAGTGTTTTGCCAGTTTCCGAATATCTTTCAGTGCTCTGAAACAGTGCCAGAAATTCCTTCATCCACTAACTATATCCACTAACCAGGATTAAAGATCCAAACCACCAGATAGCTCTTGCCAAGATAAAAGAAAATCTGGAGCTCATTATACTAATCACTTTAAGGAAAAGTGAGAGTTTAAGGGAGTGACAGGGTTACAATCTGAAAGGGTAGGAATATTCTAACAGTGAAAGGAAGAAGGAATAAAAAAAAAGGCTTCTACTGGGTGAGGTAAATCAAAAGTGCTGCTCCACTGCCAGGCCCAGAAGAATCACAAATGCCTAGTAAATGAAAAATGCAGAAACATCTCATATTCTGCAAGCCTGCATCTGTCAGGCCCTGCCCTTGGGAGCAAGAAGTTTGTTTATAGGCCTGATCTTCACCTTTAGGGAAAAGCGGCAGCAGAAATGCTAAAATCACAGCAGAAATCTCAAATCTGACAATAAAGAATTTGTTCTAAATAGGAAAATATTGCTATACAATATAATACTATATAACAATATAAGTATTGTGTTGGGTTTTTGATGCCATCTGAATGATCTTTGCTTTGATATCTATAAAAATGATGAAGACTGACTATTTTGCGTCATGAGGGATTTTGTAGTAGTGCTAATATATATTTTTTATTTGGACTAATATACTATCTTTAATATTTAAAAATGATACAGATATATTTTTGATATATTTTCAAAGAATTCCAAGTGACAATTTGCAAAACTGTACATTAAAATTGTAGCCTGATAATTCAAATGTTTGCACAATTCAGTTCTTCTTCAACACAATTTAATTTTTATTCCATTGTAAAAGATAAAATGTTTTAGTTTTTAAACATATAAAACCAGTAATTTATATCTCCAGAAAATAAGAAAAATTGAGCCATCCTTTTATAATGGAAAGATTTAGTATAGTATGATACTAATCTACCAATAAGTAATTGATTCTCTTTAAAGAATCACTATAATACATTTTGACAATTGTTTTGGTTATTGAACACTGACATGTGAAACACGTGGAAAGTCTTTCCCTGTGAGAGAACAAGATGACCACCCACCCAACTACTCTTTAAACAGTCTACTACAAATGCAAAATGGACTTGCCTCACCGAAACTAGCAAAAATTAATATTTTTTAAAAAAAATAATTAGGAGTAGGTAAATAAAAGCCTACTTGTATTATCTGAAGTGTAACAATTTTTTACATTGACGATCCTGTTTAGTCTGGGCTCCTCATTATTAGCTATGGAAACAATCACATTAAGTCATATGATGTCATAATAGATTATATTGTATATATTTAGAGATTTTTAAATCAGAGTATTCTGTATAGACTTACACCTAGTAATTTATTAAATATACATGTTTGTAAAGTAATTTATTAAATATACACGCTTGTAAAGAAATGAATTCGCTTCATCGGGCTCACTACAGTAACATTGTTCTGAAGCAGTTTCTTTAAAAATGTTGAAAATTAGGCTATGAATATAACCACTTCTGAAGATGTCAAATAAATCAAAATAAACTACACATTAATTGCAGGCTTGCATTTTTAGGCCCTCATTTTAGAGAACCTGCTAATTATTAATATGACATTGATTTATTTCCTTTGTCAAGCTTGCAAATCTACCACATTTTGAATATCACATTAAAAAGTCACAGCAAAGTACCTCTTAAAAATTATAATATTGAACTTTCAGCTCCCACATTTGAACTGCAGTTATAGATGAACAACAAAAAAAAGATATATAAAGACGATGCATTTGTGTATCCACTTGTACACTTGTTTTTCTTATATTTAGTTTCTGACTGCATTTTAGCTTTTTTTCCTCTTAGTTATAGCCTATTAATTTTGGTCAGAGTTCATATAGAGGAGTAGTGCAATGGCATCTTTAAATTGTTTTTAAAGATCATTTATTAAATTGATGTAGCAATTTACCCCGACGTGACCTGCAGTTGCTTTACTTGGATGTTATCCCACATACATATGAAAATGTGATAGAGATTCCTTGTCAAAAGCTATATAATTTTAATGAAGAGACAAAAATATCCTTCACCCAAAGCACTGACCTAAATTAGACATTAATTTTCCAGACACTCATATAGTCTCCTTAATTATATTCCTTCGAATCATTAAAATTGTACCGTATTGCATAGAAGTGGAGAGAATTACGTTTGGCGCCCAAATGAGAAGCTTTGCACAAATCTTTTCATCTTCCCAAAATATATACAACTCTGTACAGACACATCAGCCAGTCAAGTTACTTTAAGTACTTAGACATTACAACACTAATATAGAGATACAGATACAAGAAAGACCTCTGTTTCTCTCACAGACCAGGTAATACTAACAGCTTTGTTAGACAAAGCCTAGTTTTCTGCTGAAGACACCCAGTAAAATTTTGGGTCCACTTCAAAGTCTTTCACATTTTTCCCAAAAAACATTTCCTCAGCATATGTTGATTTACCTGGAGCGGACGAGAGGGTCACAGAAGGAAAGTTCTATTCGCTATAAGTATCGTTTAATTAGTAAGAACTGCTAGTGTTGGAGCCATATTTAAAAGGAAATTAGAAGCAAGTTCCTCTAAGAAAGAGTACTGATAATCTTATTAACTCAAGTATTCATTTATTAAACAGATATTAAGTTTTTGGTTATGCATAAAATTTTATGGAGAAAGGACAGAGGGATAATGAAATCTTCCATATGCTTTGCCTGCGGGAGTGCACTTATTACCTGCTGTGACGTCACTGGGTAATTTTCCTGGCTGGAAGAGATTCAGCTTAAGTTTTCCATCTTTAAGAAAGAGGAGGAGACCCCCTGAAACCAGATGAAGTTCACTGAATAGCAGAAGCCCTGCCTTGTTCCAGGTTCGAAATTGAAAAGCAGCAGAAACCTCATCCTCCCCGGAAGAGCTCGGCAGTGCTAAGTAACTCCTGGGGCTGAGAAAAGTCACGGGCACAGACTGTGGCTGTGAACAAGAAAATGACACATTTCCCTGAAAATAAAAGAAAAGAAAAAGCTTTAAGAATGAGTCATAGCACCTCAGCAATAGAAACTGAAATATTCACAAAGGCTATTTATCAATCTCAAACTAGCCTCGACTTAAAACAACAAAAGTTTTCAACATGAAAATTCAAATGCTTGTTGTACATCTTAAAGGTTCTCCGAATCCAGAGATATTATGGTCAAGCAAATTTCTCCCTGGGTTTTTCTAGGTGAAATCCTTTTCTCCCCATCTCTCGACCTTTACAGAGGTGTCGAACTCAATGTAATTGAAGTCAATAAAAATTTATTCAAGCCAACTCTTCAATTTTATTTTTATTTTTTATTTATTTTCATTTATTTTATTTTATTTTTTAGGCGAGGCAACCCTTGGTTGACCTCACAGATTGCAAGGACCTTGTCATCTTACAATCCTTTATTTTTTATTTTTTACGCCTATAGCACCTGGTCTTCCTAGGTGGCCTCTCATGCAAGTACTAACCAGGCCCGACCCTGCTTCGCTTCTGAGATCAGACAGGATCGGGCTTGTTCAGGGTAGCATGGCCGTAGACTATTTTTTTTTTTTAACTTTGAAAAATAGTTTTATTGAGAGTCAACTCTTTATTTTGATCTTTTACTTGGCTTTCCCTTCCCCCTCACTTCACCCCTTTGCTGCCTTTGTTTTCTAAGCCACTCTATAACATAGTCTACTGTTTTTTTGTCCATATTTTTTCATATTTTTCTCTGTTCCCATTGAGTCACATATATATATATATGTTTCAGTTATATGTTCAGTTTACACACTTAAATATATGTTTATAAATACATATACTTATATACTGAGTATTTGTTTATAGAAATAGGAGCCATGTTTTATGCCATTTATGATTTTATCACTAAAATATACCTTACAGAAATTATTTTGAGTTATCTGTGACATAAACCTAATTCCTTCTTTTTATTGATTGCATAATTACCGTGTGAGTGTACAAATTTTCACTCAATGAAAAGAACAATTTTCCTGCTCATGTGTGTGCACTTTCCAGGTTTTGCCTCTCCCAACGATGCTGTCATAAATAACTCTGAATGCTTTTACGTGTACTGGTATTTTTAGTTCTACAGAAGGAAGTTCTAAAGAGAGAATTACATGTACTTATATGTTTTAATAAATATTTCCAGCTTCTTTTCCAAAAAGAAAAAAGTAAAATATTCCCCATTTCCACCAGTAATATATGAGGATATCCTTTTCCCCACATTCTTAGCAGAAATAAGTATTATGGGTCTTTTGAATGTGAACGAATTCAATGACAAAATGTCAAGTAATATATCATTCTTATTTATCTTTCATTTAGCTGACTAATAGTGAATTTGAGCATTTTTTATGAGTTTGTTGCTCTTTTGGACTCGCTTTCCTCAGAATGGTCTGCATATCCTTTGCCGATTTTTAATTTTTCCTGCTTTTCCTTTAGGTTTTACATTGGACACTACAATGTACAATGTACTATTTATATTCCTTTTTTAACTACTTTTGTCTTTTTCTTATCATTATGCTCTTGTTATCAGTCATCAGATATACATGTATTATTTTTCATCTAATGGTTTAAAAATAGATCTTCAAGATACATTAGATTGCATAAATTTTCATTAAAGTTCTATATATGAAAAAACTATTTTGCTATTAGAATAAAATATATATTTAAGGATCAAAAAAAAACCACTTAAAATCTGAATTATTTAGAAAGAATTAAGCATGTTCCTGAACATGCTTCAGAAAATAAATGTTTTTATTTTTCCTGACAATAATTTAAAAAATATTTTCTCCGAATACAGATTTGAAAAGTCAATGAAATCAACTTTACTTAGAAGAATACACATTGAAATCAAACCATTGGGTCTTTGGTTAAACAAAAGTTTTTGGTTATATTGTAATTCTGTTAGAAGTGAATTAGCTTTCATTACAGACAAATGGCTTGTCCTAATGAATGAAGTAACAAAAAGTTGAAGAGTAAACTACACTAACCCATAATGTAAAGGCAATTATGAGACTAACCAACCTAGAACAAATAAAAACATGTAGCAGCTGCAAGTTGGTCACGTGCTTCATTTGGACAGCTGCCTGCTACCCTGAAAGCAGCAAATCTTCTTGCCAATGAAAAGTGGGTGTTAGCTGCATGAGCAGTTTCTGGAAATTCATTTTGCCAATTGAACACACACATCAATATATCTATAATATTTTTATTTTTATTTTTAATTATTTTCTCTATTCTAAAAAAAGACTTAAAATTTCACTGATTCCATATTCATGTAAATACTATCAATTCACACAAAAGAATTGAGAATAAAATCTTTCATAAACAATAAGTATTCTCATGATGTGTTTTAGGATTTGTAGATACAACACGAGCTTAAATTTACATATTGAATTTTGGACAATTAAGGAAATATATTCAAATGGATATGTGCGTGTGTGTGCATTTTTCTATCATCAAGTTAAACTGAAAATCATGCTTCCCAGAATCTCCTTTCTTCCCTGGTTCTGGTTAAAAGTTAGGCAAAAAGGGAGCCTTCTTGATATTTGAGATAGAAGAGAAACACCGGCCATTTTCCTCCAAAGGTTTTTTTGAGTGCATGTGTGTGATCTTGCACAGTGAAAGATGACCACGGAGAAGCTGGTTCCAGTTTGCCCTGGCTCCCCTGCACTCTGCTCTATCTCTTCTTCCTGACAGCTGGCCTCCACTTTCCAGTTCCTCTGGCAACTGTTAAGTGCCAAGTCCTAAAATAAATCCCTTATTCATAAAACTCATAGTTGTGCTGCTTCCCTGACTGGACCCTGACCAATACAGTTATCTTTAAATTCTGCTGCATTTTCATAGAATTAGAATATAATGCAGCCTGACCAATACTGCTGTTGGTACAGGTTGGCAGCTGCAATGTTGTAACAGCCTTATTAGTTTCTTTTATTTGCTATGAATGACCATGGCAAAATAAAAGTTTATCAAAAGTCCCTCTAATATATACATGGATATTATCTGATTCCAGGAACTCAGTATGCTTGTTTAGAGTTTGTCAGGGAATATCTTATTTAAAAAATTACAGGGCAAAAGAAATTAGTCTCCTGAGAGTAATAATATCACAACAAAATTAAATTATCAACTGTAAAAAAAACCAAACCCTGCTTTACTTCATATGAAAAAAAGTCATGCCTTGTGAATTATAATTCCTTTAGATAGAACTAATCACATATGCATATTGCCAAGCAGAGAAAAGTTTTAAAAGAATAAAAGTAAATTTTAAAACATCGTTATCAGATGGTCCAACATGGAGCAATTTTATCATGTGGAAAAGCTGCATAGTTTTTACTCCTTCCTTCACATGAAGACTCTCTTACCATAGTGATGATCTGTGGTTTTTGTTGCTTGGTCAAATTAATGATATCCACTCCATTATAATAGAGATTTTCTAAACACCCATGAAAATTTTTATGGAAGAATGATGCTGATTTTCCAGGTGCTGGAATCCCTCCGAAGCTGATCTTAGAAAGAAAAATGGCATCAATAATATTGTTTAGTGATTTTCTGATAATCTACTTAAATAGTTATGATTAGAAACTGTAGCTATAATCATCACATAGATCAGTTTTTCATCACCCTACACTGCCATATTATTCATTTCAAATGGAGTTTTTTTAATGAAGATACATGTTTCAAAACAAATTTACACGCATTCTGTTTTAATCTACATTAGAGTTTGATTATTCTTACAAGTTGCTAATCACATTTGGATTTGATGTTTATTAATTGATGAATAAAAACACATCTTTCTATCCACTGTTATCTTGATCATTTTAATAATATAACCAATTATGACACCTGATTTTATATACATTTCTCGCACACAATGATATTTGTGTGTTTGAATCGATTGTTAATGAATTAATTAATCTATTCATTGCTACAGCCTCTCCATAAATCTATACTTTGGGGGTGTACCATAGCACAAAAAATCATACGACATAATTTATATTATTTGTCATAATCGGATCTCTTCTTGGAGATTTCCTACATATGACATTCTGACGACTACCTATTTCAGGTAAAAAAGATGATCTCTCTCTTCATAATAATAAATTAACATATAATGAGGAAGAAGAAGACTCAGTAGTGTATACCCAAATCTGGGGCTGTGAGCTATGTCACCTAGGGGAAACACTTCATCAGGATTTTTTACGCTTATTGTGTATTTTCTTTTGCTAGGTTAAATCACATATATATCATAAAACTTGTATTAATTGAAACATAACTGTCACACCTCATAATCAAGATCCAGGTAACTGAATTCTCCTTGGGTGTGGAAATGCTCCCTGTGCTCATCCACTGTAAAGTTGACTTGTTTGCCCAAGCGCTGGACAAGCACAGAATGCCAATGCTGATCATCCAGCAGGCTGCCCAGGGTGAGACTGATCACGGCATGTGTAGAGGGTAGGTTAGCATCACCTTAAAAGAGAAAAAAAAAATCACAGCACCATTATTCTCAGTCTAAAAGAAAAAGTTTTCTTTTTGTGGGCCAGCGTCTTTCATGATAATTGCAATCTTCTTCCATGCATTCCATCTAAAACACTAGTTTTGATTTACCTGAAGTTTGAATATAATATTCTTTCAACCTTGCTGTAATTTCTTCCACTATTAATTCTTTTTATTAGCATTACCCATCACATGCTCATTTTCAATATAAATTTTATCTTTGCTACAACCTCATTATTTTTACTACCTTAATATTTTTCAATGACCCATCCCTTTTTACATGATGTTAAGAAATAGCTATGTAGTTCTATTGACACTATGTAAAAAACACTGAATGAGGGTCTTATACTATTTGCAAAATATGAACCATTCTTACATGAAAGTACGATATTGGTATATATGCCCTTGAATCTGGAAATAAGGTACCTTAATTGTTATAAGATAAGTTATAAAAGCAAAAAATTACTGAAGTGAAAGCTAAATGACCAGATTTTCAAGAATTTCACCAAATAGTTTTACCTGAATTAATAAGTAAAAAGAGCTTTCCTCTTCTTAATTCCAGTGTGATGTGATCTCCACTTTGCCCTTCCCTGTGGAGTAGAATCCCATCACTCTGCATGGTTTTAAATTTCAAAGAAATAATATCCTTTATTGGGCTCAGGGATTCTTGGTCAAATCTGTAGAGAAGGGAACTTTTTCCATCAAGATCAACCACCTCTGATTCTAGAGACAAAGATATTAAAAGTCATTGTAAGGATAAACATGCTTTTCATTAAGCATTTTAAATGTCTATATATAGAGAAAGTATCATACATACACAGATACAGTATAGTTCAGCTCTAAGCCAGTCGTAATAAGTGAAAATAAAGCCACCACATGTCTCGTTCCCTCTTGATACTTGAGATTGATTCCAGTTTGGTCTTTACTAAGATT
The DNA here is from genome assembly GCF_902729225.1 of Pteropus medius. Classification (NCBI taxonomy): domain Eukaryota; kingdom Metazoa; phylum Chordata; class Mammalia; order Chiroptera; family Pteropodidae; genus Pteropus; species Pteropus medius. The sequence goes on from NW_024349801.1 coordinate 11,912,754, forward strand.
TTTACAAAATTCATGATCTAAAAGTACATTTTAAAAGGTATTCCTAATTTTCTCTTATATTATTAAAGGCTGTTCTTTTTCATTCCATAAAAAAAAAAAGACAAAAGATTATAAGAAATATCCATAAAACCACTTTGTGCACTCCACGATCAATATTTTTTAATGGTGTTCTTGAAATTTTGAAGTTAAATGGTTTTTTGCTCCTGAAAAAGTGGCTATGATACCTCAAAATTCTTTCATACATGCCATGTATAAAGGAGATCCTAATACAAATAAACACATATACATCAGACTCATCAAATGCCACTTCAAATAAATATTAAACTGACCTTTGTGTTTTATTTAATTTTATTATTTTTTATGGCTAATTAATAGTGTTTAAGAGCAAAGTTATTGTCTGTCTTCTCAAGGGCATCATTAAAAAGACGTTCACTTAATGATATTATAAGGGCTGTTCTGCATTTCTGTCACACCTGTGACATTGACATGTTTTATCAGCTTTCAGACAGTGTCTTATCTACTCATTGTCAAGATCACTTCTATTCAGTTCATCTGAAAAAAGGTGTCATGTTATACCGGTAACATAACAGTTCATCTGTCAAAATCAGTTGCACCCTGAACAAGAGACACAATAAAAGAACTCATAATACTCAGAAAGCCTACCAGTGTTTTCTACATTTCACAAGTCAAAGATTTTTTTAAGGCAATTACCCTCAAGAGTGCATTTATGTAATAAATTAAGAGGGTAGGGAAAGCCAATAAAATATGAAGCTATTTTTCAACTGGCTAGCTGACTTCTCAAAGAAATGACATTACAGTTTACTCATCTTGTTTCATTTGACAAAGTCATTACATTTACTTGTATGCCCAAATATGCATTTCATTCAGATTATCCATCATAGTTAATGTGAACTATTCATATTCACCACCACCAGTTTTTTTCAACTATTTTATACAGCTATCTTTTGAAATTGCAAAGGTTTGATTTTTCTACATCTTAATGTGCTTATAAAAAATTCATTCACCAAGTACACATGAATAAACATTGCATTCTATAGAAAGAATAATGTTAACCAAACAATTATTCCTTGTTATATAGCTGAATAAATGTGCATGGTAAAAACATAACTTTGTGTCAAATACAAATAATATGTTCTATGATTATTAGATTACAGTAAATTAAGAAAAATTCCAATAAGACAGACTTTAAATGCGGACACATTTGGAGCAATGCAGTTATATCTGAGTTAATGTGTCGCTTCAAGGCAACCATTGTAATAATGATTTTATTTTAGATAAAGTCTATTTTTGGAATTAGCTACCAAGAGGATTTCTTTTCCAGGAAAGGTTTAGTCTGTGTTACTTCAGCCTACTATTTCTTTTTTTAATCTTCTTCGCTATTGTTGTTATTACACTTGTAATGTCATGTTAACCTTTCACGGCACCTAAAGCTTTTGTGCCTGGAATATTTCCATCAGCAAAATGGGATAGTGAAAAACATCAGACAAGTGATGACTAAAGCAATGGCATATTGTTTCGTGTTTTAAACCAAAGCCACTTGCCATTTCCTCTCACTCTTGCCTATTTTCTTCTTACTTCACAGGTACAACATTAAGTGATTTGATTCAGTCATTCAACAAATATTTATTTAGCCTGTCATGTTCAAAGTACTATGATGGATGCTGAGATTAAAAAAAAAAAAAAGTGACCAACACAAACATGGCCTCTGCCCTTATGGGGCTTACGTATACTCAGTGAAGATGGATGATAATTACCAAGTGAACAAATAAGTTCATAAACCATTCCAGACTATAAACAGGTATTCTGATCAAGGTAAAAAGAAGACTGAGGTCACTTTTGTTAAGGTGGTTGACGAAACTCAGCTCTCGGGTCTAAAAGCCTGGTACTAAAGCAGATCTAATCAATAAGCTTCCTACTCTCCATGCTCTTTAAGTCTAATATTTGTTCCCATGAACTAGAATTACTCTTAGAACATTTAATTCCAAGAGACACAGACATTCTCTCAATACTTTCTCCCCTTCACTGCTGTAAAAGGAAGCTCTGAGGATTACTGAGAAACTACAGGGATAGTCCATAATTTAGCTCTCAGAAGGAGGAAACAGTAGTGAGGGAGGAGCCGGCCTTGACAAAAAGGGCCTGAAAGCAAGAAAGTAGTGAAGTAGGGGAATCAACAAACTGGCTGCAAACATATCACAGATTCACGTGATTATGAATAATACCTTCGGGGTGGTAGGGGAGCATAATTCAGAATGCAAGTACAATGTCAGTAAAGGAAAACTTCAAGTTACATACAGGCTATATACACACACACACACACACACACACACAGGATTCTCAAAAAAAAAATATTCAGATGATTCCTAACAGTTTTACTTTAGACAGAACACTCCTAATAGCTCTAATATAAGTCACTGTTATTAAAAGCTATTTATACAACATGTCTGATACATAAAAAGCATGCACTTTTAAACAATCACAAAACACTGAGTTATGATTCATGAACTTAATGATATAAAAATCAGAAACTTGTCTAAAAAAGCTATTCTTTTTTTTTTTTTGAGAGAAAGAGAGAGGGTGAGCGCGCAAGCAAGCATTTGAATTCAATGTATCATCGTCAGCACCTCGCATTCCAAGGATGCTGGTGGAAGAGATAGGTACAGAGCAGAGGTCCCCAATCTTTTTGGCACCAGGGACCGGTGCTCCTATGAGAATCTAATGCCTGATGATCTGAAGTGGAGCTGAGGTGGTGATGCTAGTGTCGGGGAGCAGCTGCAAATACAGATGAAACCACAAGCTGGCCTGCCGCTCACCTCCTGCTGTGTAGCCCGGGTCCTAACAGGCCACAGACCGGTACTAGTCTGCGGCCTGTGTGGGGCTGGGGAGTCCTGGTACAGAATCTCTCTTGAAAGTAATCTTATTACTGTTAACAAAAATTAGAAAAACCGAAAATAAATCAAAGGCATAATTTCACATCCTTTCAATGTCATAATGGAATATTTTCTAACAGGCCCATCTAAAGATTATTTAATTCTAAGTGAATTTTACTATTTATTCTAGGGCCAGACTCTATCAAGTTACATGTTAATTTGTAGATTTTTTTTTTTCCCAGTAGAAATGCAAATGACTTCTGTCTGGTAGAAAATACATGCCCCTAAGTTATGGTTTTTCATCGTCCTGATGGACATTAACCATTTGGGTACTTAACCTGATACTAGTAACCCAATGTTATTTCTTGGATTCCTGTATGCACTCAGTCTCTTGAATTTTCTTTGGACTAGCTTTACCATTCTTCTGCTTCCTTCATTAATGAATCAAATGCACCTTTGATACGTATGTATTTTGTATTTGACTAAGTCATGTTTTTATGTTTTTAAAATTTTTACTTTTAACACTACTAACTTAAAAACTACACTCAGACTTTTAATCATTGACTGGGAAAGGAACATTTCAAGTCTTAGCCATCACTGGTAATGTTCAGAGTGAATTTATTTTCCCTATTTCACAAAGATTTTCAGATTTTGAACTCTTATAGAGCACTGCCAACACAAACACATTCTCATAAAAGAAAGAGTTCAGATGATCTATAACAATATTTCTTTACACTGAATCTGGATATATACCATTAATAAAATTAATCCAACTCAATAATTTAGGTGAAAACACTAAATTAAGCATCCAAAATAACATTAATATTTAAATTAACAGTCAATGACACATTTATTCTTATCTTTTGTCAAACGCTCTGGGAAAAGAATCTTCTGTACACTGTTGAACTGCATAAATATAAAAGTATAAGTGTTAGAAAATTGACTATAGGGAAAATTGGGAATCAAAACTTAACAAAATTCATGTCAGTAAGAGACGTATAGTCCAAAGATATACAAGAAGATGTTACTTGATTGAAAGGAATAATTATTTCTCTAATTGTAAACTTGTTCATTAGCATGCTGATCAACTGAGGTTACATTTTGATGATTGGATTATTATCAGTATTAATAACATGGCCCTGCTATACCCTGGCTCAGTGTGGGGAGGGCAGGAATTCTGATTTTCTAGTAACAAGTTACAAACTATTCTGACAGTCACCTCCTTTAGCCTAACCCTCTTTTGAGCCATTTTAGGCAATGTATACAGTATTATAGTTTAGCCTCGTAGTTAAGACAACTAGTCTGTGTGGGCTTGACTCTTCACTCTACCTTGCACAAGTGAATGAGTTTCTTATTGTTACTGTAACAAATGGCCACAAACTTGGTTGCGTAAAACAATACAGATTGACTATCTTACAGCTTTGGAATTCAGACATCCTAAAATCAAGGTGTCGGCAGGGCCTGTTTTCCTTCTGAAGTCTCCGGAAGATCATCCCTTTCTTTCCCTTTTCCAGCTTCTAAACACAATCTGCATTCCTTCGTTTGTGGCTCCTTCCTTCATGTACGAGACCAGTATCATAGAATCTTCCCACCTCTCACGCTTTCTCATTTTTGCTTTTGTAGTCACTTCTCTGACTCTGATCCTCTCACCTCTCTAAGGACCTTGTGATTACATTGGGTTCACCTGGAAAATCTAGGATAATCTCCCCATCTCAACATCCTTAATTTAATAACACCTATAATGTGTCAATGTCATATAATGTAACGTATTTGCAAGTGACAGGGCATTACTTTACCACAGCAAGCTACTTAACGTCTTAGTCCCTGTTTCCTCAACAGTAACATGGGAACAACAATAGTATATTCTTCTTAGGATTGTTGTGTGAATGTATATCTGCATAATTTTTGGAAGAGTTGCTGACATATAATTAGACTTCAATAAATGTTAGCTACTTAATGCTAATACAATTATTTATTATAGAATATGAGGTAGGGAAATAGGTTCATAAAAAATAGTTTAATAAATACATTTGGTGTATTCATTTTTTAAAAGCGGCCTCTTTAAAAAATAATGAATTTCTGAAGTGTACAAGAAATGCTCAGTTATCAATGTCATTGCCAGGTTATGCAGCAAGAATGATTTTGAGCCATCTGCGGGTTCTGTGGCTTTTCCTCTGTCTGTCAGTGAATGCCTGAGCTGATTCACCATGGCAATTGTCAGTGACCTGAATCCTCCTCAGCGAATACCTCCATCACAAATCTTCCCATTTATAGCAGGAATCAAGAAAAAAGAGACTCACAAAGATTGTGGGCCTACTCTCATATCAATTATCCCTGTGACCCCAGGAAGAGGTACAGTCTGCTTTATTTGCATGATTCAAAAATACAATCTTCCATGGAATACAGAGTTTTCCAATAAAAAATATTCAAATTTCTTTTAGGGAGTTATGTCAGAAGCGGTATTGCTAAAAATGTGTATTCTGTGCTCCTTCCTGCAGCACATATTTATAGTGAGTTCTCTGTGAACCCAGTGGAAAACACGGCATTGCATAAAAACAAAATGCTTTTTTCTCCCAAGGAGCTTTATTTCTGCGTCAAGGCTTGGTCCCGAGTGATTTCTAACATGTGCAGAAGTCGATCCACTCAGCCTCAGAGAAGGATGTCAACCAAATTGCAGGAGTGCTTCACCTCTATGAGCAGCAAACTGTTTTTTCTACCTCTGCATAGTTCACATGAAAACACACTCATTATAATATCTTCTACTTGACCGGGTATCCTTCCCTCACCCCTGCATCCTACTGCTGCTCCAGAAGTTTGAGGCTTCGCAATTGTGAGAGGTTGCCATTTGAAAAAAGCAATATCCTCCCTATACCCGCTTCCCAAGTGGATCACTAAGAGTAACATTTCCAAGAGCATGCTTTCTTAAATTGAACTCCATGCCCCCCCATGCCCAGAATCAACTGAGGAAAATAAATATTTAACATCCTGGGCTCTGCCTGAGCCATACCCAGAAATACATGTTCCTGAGTGATCCTGAGGCAGATGACAGCATGAGGGTTATCTGACAAGAAGAACGAGAAGGTGACAGAAACCTAGTCTCTGAAAATGAATGACCTCAATACATACTGAATTGTACCATGGAAAATAAATATGTTTTCTTTATCTATACTGTAGGTGGTACTTGCAGAAAATTGTGGAGGTGGGAGTGACTTTTCCCTGAAAGATGCTTCAGGGAGAAATTGATTCTGTGAGTTAAACTATGAATCATCACATTATTGATGAGATCAGTTGACTAAGAAACTTAAAAGAGAAAAATTGGAATAGAAAATGAGTGAACTTGAAAACAAATCCTTGAATAATAGAAAATTGACTTTATTTGAAGGTCATGAAAGAGTTCTTGAAAAAACACGAGAGTCTTCTATTAATTCTTTGGGAGTCACCTCAAAAATATACATAGAAAAAAAAAAGAGTGCTACCATTGGAGAAAGAGCTATGGACCAAACTCTTCTTACATGAAATCAGCCTTAAACACTGATCATACTGCTCTTTATTTGAAAATTTACTACTGATGAATTGCTAAACAAACAGAGGTCCAATTTTGACTTCTAAGAACCATAAGCCAGACCGAGTCACCTTTAAACTATTATATAGTGAAACATTAAAGCAACAGCATGATGTATAGGCACTTGAGATCTGAATTACTGTATTGGGTTTTAAAGAGATGGAGAAAAGAGACCAAGCACTTGAGAAATCAACAGGAAATAGGTTGTACTATTTTTGCATAGTAGCATAAAAGGGCACAGAATGATTTAAGGGACTCTTAAATTTAAAACAACTAAAATTAATTCAATAAAAAGGAAGAAGGCACAGGATCAAATGCTGCATATAACCACAGGGGAAAGGTGACGTTACTATCACAGTTTTAAAGAGAGTTAAGGTCAGTGACAGTACTCCAGGAGGTTATGGGAACAAACATGATCGCTGACGCTGAAATGTCAATCTGAATTAACCTTTTAAATAGATTTGAAATTGGTAATGTCTACTACGTCAAGGTCACTTGAGTGTGTCATTGGAGAATGTAAGTTGTATTACTATTTCTAATATTTATTTATAATTTTTATAATGCCACAGAAGTCACTTACATGCTTTTTCTTAATTTCCTTGTTTGGAAGATGTGGAGAATAATTCCAATCTCTCACACTACACAAAAAAGCTGAGGGTATCAAATGGAAGTATCAAAACGTCTCGACATTTTATTAAATTTGTATGCTATTATCATCATTCTGATAACAAATATTTGAAATCTCATATGTTTATCTCAGAGATAGTTCTCCTTTAATCAACTGCTACTGTATTAATGTAATAAATTTATGATTTTTACATATTTATTCGCTTTTTCAGTTTATATTGTGGCTCATCAGATGTTTTTCTTAATTCGTCCATTAACAAATAGGTACTGAACCAAGTCCTACAGTAGGAGATGGTGTCACAACAGTGAACACATTCTGTCCTCATGGATCTTCCAATACGAGGAAAAAGAAAAACATCAAGCCACTCATCGCTTGAATATGCATATAAATTTACAAATTTAAGTGGAGCATGAGGGTTGTATGGGAAATTTGAACAGAGATCTACATTGGGTTGTTGATTAGGGATGGCATCTGTGAGGAAGTGATACATAATCCGAGTAGATGACTACCTACGTAAATGTCTAGAGTCAGGAAAGAAGGAAGAAGGAAGGGGAGAGGGTGAGGAGAGTTGAGAGGATGGGGGAGACTGGGGTAGGGCGGATGGTGGTGGCAGGAAGTAAATGGAAGAGGTCCTCAGGGAGTTAAATTACCGGCAGATCACTCTGACCCTGTGAAAGCCTGGTTCCAGGCTTTGCTGGGACAGGTCTACTTTGGTTTGTCCTTAGTCCAAAGACATAACAACTGGTCCTCAGGTGTGGTCTCTACTCCTAGGACAATGTCTTTCTGGTTTTTCAGTTAAAAGCCCAAGGAGTTTAATAAGTCCTTCTAACTTGGCATTAATTCCAAAAGTGATCTTTCCAGGATTAAAAGAACTTTGCAAAGGATTGGAATTTATCCTCTTTGATTTTAGGCTGGCCAGAATCTCTTCTTTTTAAACTTTGACATAAAATGGGATTCCTCAGTTACAGTATTAGCTGATAATCTGAGAGCAAGGATTGTGTTTAATTCACCTTGGTAAAGATTTTAGCAGTTAACATGTGGAATTAGCTTAATAAGTATGTGCTGGATTCAATTATAACTATTCTTTTTGGTAAACCTAAAAATTTTACTGCTTTTCATTTTTTCCACCAACTAGTCATGTGATATGAGAGATCAGCATCCTGAATGGATGAAAGACTGTTACTTACTTCTCTCTCAGGGTTTTTTCAGGTGAATATTTGTTCTTTTCATGCTACTGTCTTAAGTTTCCGATCAATATGTTTTTTAAATGGAAATCTACTGAAGTAAGTAGTCCCAACTTTCAATATTTTTACATTGTAAAATGCACATTCTTATTTTTAAAATGTAAACATAGTTTTATAATTATTGACTTATGTTCCATTTATTAAATAAAACTCAATTTTCTCTTAAACAGTCTACGTTTAAACAAGTAAACACAATAGTTTAAGACTTGTATCCATTTCTTCTCTTTTGATCTTCTCACTTAGTTCTCCCTGTGTTCTATGCCTTATCTTTAACAGGCTGAATACACTGCTAGGATACAGGAAAAGCCTTCATGAGGCTCACTAAGCCTGCCTCCTTTCATTCATTCATCTATGCAGACGACTAATAACAAAAAAAAAAGGAATGTCTAATGACAATACGGTATAATGAGAGCATAATGTGATCAGGAGCAGAATGGCTGGCTGCTCCAGGAGCAGGTGGAAATGTCCTCTGACCTAATGGCGTGTCAGAAAAGTTGGCAGAAACAGTGATTTCTATGCGGAGAAATGGCAATGAGTAAAAGAATTATCTAGGGAGAGGCATGAAGCTTGGATGTGTGATGATTGCCTTAAGCATAGTATAGAGATCCTAAGTCTAGAAAAATCATGACATCATGGCATGTGAAAGAAATGGAAATTAGTTTAGTATAGCTGGGCAGTTGGATGTTCTTATTTTGTTGAGGATGAGGACGGGAAGATCATGGATTGTAAATGAGGATGTTTATACAAGACCTAGAGAAAAGGAACTTAGAATTTATACTAAGGGCAACTGTCTCAGCAGTTCACCCATTATTAAAGGACATCATCTGCTGTGGCTTGATCACCACTTCGTAAGGACGTCTCAGACACGCTCACTTTCACCCAGTCATTTCCCTTTCCCCGTCTTTGTTTACCACGCCTTACTTTCCTTTGGGACATTTAGTAGAGTAGTACTTCTTTATCATGAAACATTTTCTTTTTCTTTCTTCCACAAGGTATTTCTTTACCTACAGCTTGTGTCTAGATCCACAAACATGTTCACAGCTGCTCCGGCCAAGACATCTGAAATGTATACTTTCCCTTTGAACCTCTAAAATTTAGCTTCTACTTCTCTCATTACTCAGGAATCAACTTCACGTTCCCTGGCATAAAAGTAGGACATGCTCTTTGATTTGGGTTTTCTATTTATTTGATGCCCCTTCATAACAAGTTCCTGCTCTCACTCATTGGGACAGAAGGTAATAAAATTAAGTGCAGATCTCACAGTAACCACTTTCCCTGCAACGCTCATGAGACCAGCTTCCACCTAGGACTTTGGCAAACACATGTATTAGGCACAAGGGAGGACCTGGCATAAAAATACAGACTATCCGAAAGACAGAATAAAGACCCTGCTTTAATTATGATGGAAATGCATTTCTGCTTTTCAAAGACATGAGTCATGGTCCAAACACAGTACTTTATACTTGTATTATTAACAGTAATGCAATAAGTGGAAATGTTATGATTCGATAATAATAATAATATTTATACAGGTTTTAATGATATGTCCTCCACTAAAAGGGTTTAGAGTTCCAACCTTCCATAGTTCACAGGCATTTGAATTCAACTGAGTCAACAATGAAACAAATTATCTCCTGCGTCCTGTCAGAACTCATTAATTCTCCAGGGGCCCCGCCCAGTAAATAACTCCCTCTAGACAGTTCTTCAAATCTCATAGTTCAATGTCCCTCACATACAATCACTAAGCTCCCGATTCAACATGCTCAGCTTATTTTGAATCTGATTCAAGTCGGGAGAACCCTCTCTCCTGATTGCTGGTCCCCTAGTTTGAGGCTCTATTGTCACTTGCACAAGTGACGTCAGAAGTCTCCTGAGCTGCTGCCTCCAATCTGTATCACTCATTTAACTTTCTAATCTGTACCCCTCGTTTAACCCTCCCATTTGTACCCCTCATTTCAGTCTGAACGACCATTCTCAAATACAAACTGATCCTCCAAGCACTCCTCATTCCTGTGCTCGGCTTGGGTACACCCCTTCTCCTACTGGGGCTATCCTCCCAGCCTCCTGTGTGAAGTATCCGCATCTTAGTTTCAAAACTTATTTCTATAAACTTTCTTATACTAATCTCAATTTATCAGTCACTTTATTGCTCACACCCTACACATACGCTACAATAGTTTACATTGAGTTTGTACAATTTTTATGACTGCTTCTTCTGACCTCTAGGGTCAAACACCCCACGTTAGTTACCATAAATAGTTCTGTTTTCACATTGTGCACATGCACCCACTCTCCACGTTTCCCTCTCTCTCTGAAACTGGGGAGCAAACCGACATCCAGTTTTACAGGGTCATCGTGGACGCCCTGTTGCTTCTGATATTCACGGTGGGCTTGCAGGTTACCTTGGCAATGTGTACAGTTACTTTGGCTTTCATTGTACAGTCAGTACTATAAATTTTGTTTTGAGCTTTGGAATTTTGTAGCAATTTAGATAATGTTGTGTTTTTACTTTGTTGTGTAGAGTGAAAGGATTGTATTGAATAAACCTATGCAAAATATATATATATGTAATAATTCCCATAGTAAGAAAATATATAGTATTTTAGAATTTCTCACTCTACCCAACACCTAGTAGAGTTCTCTCTCAGCAAGTGTCAATAAATACTTAAAATGTGAAAGTATAATGATTCATCTAACCGTCATTCCACAGTTGGCTTTGGAATGTGATGATCTGATTTTTAATCCTAGATCTAACACAGGCTCTGTAACCCTGGACAAGCTTCTTGATTTCTCTAAGGTTCACTTTCTCCCACATCAAGAGACCTGAAGCACCCCAATACATACCACTCCTGAGTGAATGGTTCTGGCAAAGTACACCTAAGAGTCACGTTAACTTGGTGCAGGTGACGACACACGGGCAGGCAGGCTGCAAGCAATCCTCCAGGCCTTTACCGACCTCACGAAAGCCTCGGTTAATTGCCAGTGTGGATGGGTGTCTATGACCGTGACCCAAAAGAGAGACCCTGTCCAGCCCCCAACACCGCTTTTCTTTTTATAGGGATTGCAGGAGAACGGCCTTGCAAATCTGGAGAAAATCCAGTCTGATCTCGGATCTGGACTCTTTCAGACAAAATCTTGCAGCTGTGTTCTTGTGCCCATAGTATCTGAAGCTCTTCCTTCTGAGGACAGGGGAAGCCAATGGTCCCATCTATTTCTGTACCAGGCAACCCAGAGCAAGCAAGCAAGCCACAGGCCCCATTCAGCCAACAATTCTGCTTATCGCTACTTACTCCTGAATAAAATGGTAATATTCACATACTGCTTTACTGTGTTGTTAGGAGTAAATCAGAAAATGCCGAGAGGAATAGTATCTGACACATAGTAACTGTTTAATAAATGATGGCTTTATAGCATCATATTTTAGTAAATTAATATCCTGTACGGCTGATGCTATGATAGGTGGAGAATATGAGTATAACTATAGCATAATTGAGGAATTAAAGTCAATTTGATCAAACACAATTCTATAAGGCATTCATACTCAACCCATTTTGAGGTCATTTTAGGTAATCTATGAGAGTATTTTTCCATTAAGTTTATTATTTTTATCTCTTTTATGCTAAACTACACAACAGTCATTTTACATTGAATCCTATCAAATCATCTTACCATATGTGTTTATGTTTGTATTTAAAATCATGTTGGCTCCCAGTATTGCTAGTTTGACTGTGGGTCAATGAAAAAAGGACGCTGACTGAATAAGTGGCCATGGTACTCACTCCAGGAGACGCCAAATAAAGTCACAGTGAAAAGAATGTTCCCCAGGATTGCAAATCAATAAAAGTGGGAGGATATTTGAGTTATCCTTAAGTACATGGCAGCACAGAACTCAAAGGAGCCTGTGTCTCAGCAGTCATTTCCACAGAGACATTATGAGTGGTGCGTTAGTTTTAGAAAAACAGCACCAATAGTCTTGTTAAACTAATGTTGAATGTGAATCCTAGACTGAATGAATATTAAGTGTGTACTACTGGGAATATTTCTAAGACTTTAATAGATGGGCGATTTTTAGGATTAAATTAGAATATCTACAAAAACTGTATCTGACACTGAGTTTAAGTGCTACATAACTATTAGTGATTATTACACAAAGATAAATATTCTGCAAAGTGGATGCTCCGAATAGTATAGAATGTGACTATGAATATGAAGCATTTGGAAGTTTGTTTTGCTAATTGTCCACCATGTGGCATGGGCTTTGCTAAACTCTGTGATCCAAGAAAAATTAGACAGACTGTCAAGGTTCTGTGCTCCAGAATTAAATTTGGGGATAGGATATTTTTTTAAGGGATGATTTTATTTAAGTGTGATAATGGTGAAGGGAGGAACTAACACATAATGGGAGCACCTACGCCATGTGGTAGGTTGGGCAGATGGTGAGAAGTAAGCTGCCCATGGCTCTTTGCTGATGTAGCAGCTGGAAAGAAAATGAGCATAAGCTTGAGTTCTGGAGCCTGGCAGGCTTGGCTGTACACCCAACTCTGTCACTTCCTATCTGTGTGGCTTGAGCAAGTCATCCTCTCCAAGCTTCAGTGTTCTTGTTTGCAAAGTGGAGGAATGGAGTAGTTATCTAATGATTCTTACCTAGACTTTTTTTGGAATAATAAACAAACTGGTTGATATAGTACAGATACCTAGTAAGCGCTCAAGAAAAGTTTGCTATTTCTAGAATAATAAAAATCAAGACTACTAATATTAGTGCTATTGCTATTCTTATTATTACTCTTGATATTAATTCTATTATTGTTATTCTGCAGTCTCTGGCAGGGACAGAATGTTTGATGGGGGTGGTGGACAACGAGAACTCACTAAGGATGCAGTGAGTCCTGTGCGATCTATAATGTACAACATGGCTTCTTCGTCAGACACAGTTTGGACAATTTCAACAAGTTGCTTGTCCTCATGTGATAAGCCTTCCTTCCATGTAAATAACGTGAACCAGAACCTAACTTAACTTCACAAAGTGATAAAGTATTTGAGGAAAAAAAAGTTTTAGTGGCTAAAAACCAAAGGTGTACTAGAGAAATAATGATGTAGTAAAATTTAACAGTCTGAGATTCTTTTCCAGATTCTTCCATGTATTATTTGTGGGACTCTGGGCAAATTACTGAATCTCTCTAAACCTCAGACTGCTCAATCTGATCACTGTAGATCATATTAACTAAGTCATTGTTCTACAATAAAAGAGCATCTAACAGGATGGTGAGGCTTGAGGTGGGCTATCAATATTCTTAGGTCCTTGTCTCACAAAAAGATATAATAAAAATGCTTCATTAAGAGGAGACGAAGTGAAATCTGTGGTTTCTATCTTATTTTTATGTGAAAGTATTTCAAACACAAATTATATTTTGACAGAGGTCTTTACCTTTTCTATGACTTTATGCCGAGAGCATAGCATAAGTGAATCGCATGGTATGTTATTTTTAGAAAAACATTCTTTGATTTCCTAAAAATGACTAGTTATATTAAACAGAACACTGCCTCTTTTATTAAACTCAGGATACCCAAGTGAAAATACATTCCATGTGAGGAAAGCTATAATATTTGAAAGTTAGGATCTAGTCAATAATATTAGATTTTAATAAATGAATTTACATATGTCTACAAACGTGTATCTCTATCTATCTCCACATTGATTTTTCTATCTATAAAATGCTTCCATTTCTGATTTAAAATATAAAAGCTGACCGCCAAAGTCAATACTGGCATGTATGGGCACACACACAAAAACAGCTTTCCACAAAAATCATTCCTGTTTTTCTCTCTCTTTACATATCTATAAAGTCAATTTCTGTATGAAGTTTGGCTCTTAAAACATTTCCTTTGATACCTATTTCAGTGTTTTGGATAAACAAACACTTACTATATGCACATCCAAACACCTCGATTCGCATTCCAATTCTGCCTTTGGGGTTCCACTCTAAAGGGATGAAGCGCAGAAATCTGGCTTTGATAGAAGGCTGGAGTCTATAGTACACAACACTGTCTGCATTTGCATTTCCTGAAAAACCCTAGAAGAAAAGGGAAGAAGGAAATCAATACACCCAAAGTATATCTATTTCACCTTGTCACCTCTAATGTCAGTGAGCAACATCTGATTTGTTTTCCTATAACGATGGCTAACGTCTTTAACTTCATATTAACGGTTATGTCAGGATGTTTCTCCACCCACAGAAGTTACTATTGTGTAAACTTATCTTTTTTTTTAAGACTGTATTAAATTCCGTCATCGCCGTTAAGCCAGCTTTCAAGTATGATATCCTCAATAAAGTTTGTTTTTATAAAGTACAGATTAAATTTAAAACATTATGAATAGCACAAAAATGAGAAAATCTTCTTTCAAAAACCATGATCTGATTCAGCAAAGAAGTTGCTTATATCACTGATGAATGAGTAAGGTTATGACATTTCTCTATTGTTTAACTTTCTTATCTTACTCATTAACATAAACAAAAGTATCACCCAACATTCAAGTCAGAACTACACTTTAATATCAGGCTGCTAAACTTCTTGGCGATGCTTGATACCCACGTTAAAAACTGTTAAGGGAAGTTGGAAGCAATTATATGGAAAGACCTGTTATTAGACTTATAGACTCTAGAATTTGAAAGCTAGAAAGACCTTGGGAATGATGCTAAGCCAGCACAGTCAAATCGCAGATGAGAAAATGAAAAGTCAGGAAGGTGGGGAAACAAACAAAAAAACTCTAGCATTTGTAAAACTATTATGTAGTAACATCAGGATGCACCTACGTAACACATAGCTCACCTACAAAACCCACACACTACAGCATCTAACATCTAAGCAGGTTTTATTTTCTCCTATATGACATACTATAAGGCTTTGTAACAGAAAAAGATAAGATGAAGCAGAAGTTATTCTCAAAATTATTTTTCTCCTCCTCCTCTTCCTTCTCTCGCAACCCCCCTCCCTTCCTCCTCCTCCTCCTCCTTACTATAACAATCATCATATGTAGAAACAAAATAAGAGATGATGCTACTCCCTGTTCGGGCTCATGATAACACCATTTACCATGATTGGATCAACAAATAAGGTCAACCTCATGATTACACAGGCAAAGGCAAAAGCAAATGCATTAGGAATACCAGCACCCAGGGAGTTTCTTCATTTGCTTACTCTTCTTTCTACTTCACAGATATCCCTTTATCAGCATTTACCAACATATTTTCTAATACATTAAAAAAAAAAGGTTGGATGTCTCATAGACAAATTAATTCCACTTCATTCCCCTTGTCAATCAATTCTCTACTTTTCTCCCACACCCCACCAATACACCCATTCTCAGGCTCATACGCCACAGAGAGTTCTGTGATGGCGTCTCTAAATTATATAAAACATCTGGGCATATTTCTTCATCTCAGCTATGACCACCCAGTTCAGCAAAGTAGTATATCACCAGAACTACCTCAATGGCCTCTTCCTCACTTTTTTATTCTTCAGTTCTCTGTGACCATTCACATCTGTATCCCTAATCTCTTCCCTTCTGCGCAGTCGGTAAGAGTTTTAAAGGTAAATTAAACCATGTCATCCCACTGCTTCTTTTACCACTTAGAACAAAATCTAATCTCCTTATCAACATACACAGTCTTTGGCAACATCCTCCATTATGCTTTAGCCACACTGGACCACTCTGTACAAGCCAAGCTCAGCTCCGCTTAGGGCCTTGGCATCAGACCTAAGTTCTTCCTTCAAGATCTTTGTACAACAATCTCTTCTTACCATTTCAAGCTTTGGTCAAAATATTACCACTTAAGACAGGCCCTTTCTGATTCCAGCTTCTATAGTAGCATATCTGGCACCTCCACATCTACTGTTTTATTTTCTTTATTTTACTCATTATTCTACTTCTATTTGATTATTATGTTTGTTTACCTTATCCCACTAGAAAACAAATTCCATTGAAGCAGGGAGCTTTATTGTCTTCCATTCATAGTACCTAGAACATGGCTTGGTTCAAAGTGGTTCTCAATTAAATATTTGTTAGCTGTGCATGTTTGAGAAAGGCTGGACTTAAAAAAAAAAAAAGCAAAGTTCAACAGGTCTCTCAATTACAGGACCTCTCAGAGCATGTCAAATGTGAATGTGCAAATGTGCATTGGATCTTCCATGACAAGGATAGTTATCCAGCATGTTTCAAACATATTACGTTCACATTCTTAGATACCATTTCCCATTTCTCAGAACATACATAAGAGAACATTGTTTAGTCCCACAGACATTTGGACTGATAACAAGATCCTCCTAGAAAGTTCCATTCTATTCAAAAATTTCATACCCTTGGCATTGGCGTGTGTGCGGGTGCATGGGTGCGTGGGTGCGTGCGTGCGTGTGCGTGCGTGTGTGTGTGTGTATTTATAGGCTCTCCAAATCAGGGTAGTGTCCACCCAGGGTTGAGAACCTGGTCTGTAGACATTCAATCCTAATCTAACCCTCTTATACTCTGATTCTATTTTCCTGGGTGCCACTGGCAGGCTAACACAATCTCTAATTATAATTTCTTTCAGTGAACAAACAGATGGATGATGATGAATTAGATAACCCTCCAAAAGATCTCACATTTTTTCAAAAGTAATGGAACTTCATAGATTTAGATGGATGCCACTACCATCTTAAGGGATCAGGAGAAAAGCTGCATAGTGACACTGGCAACAGACAGGCAGGTAGAACAAGGAGGTCTAAAAATGATGGCCTTTCACATTTACCTAATCTATTGTGAGTTATTTGAATTTTGAGAACATAAAGAAGAAATATAAGATACTTAGTTTGCTTATATAATAAAAATACCTTGGCACATTCAAATTTTAAGCTGTTTTTTCTTATAAAGACTGAAAGAAATTGTAAGGTGAGAGATATGGGGTTTTTACATAACACGTTTCAATCATATCTCAATTTTTTAATGAGCATGTATTAATTTTATAATAATTAGTACAATAAAGTTAAGATATAGACATAGGAAGAATGTACAGTGACAGAATAGATAGAAACATCATTTAGTAGTGCTCTGGGTACTTTAACTTTCTCATATCAATATGTGCCATTACTATTAATTAAATATATTTAACTGAACAATAATATTTGTATTATTATTTGTATTATATTGTTTTGCTCCATGTGTTGAAGTTTTTTTCAATACATACATAACAAAGATTCTGCTGTGGAATCCAGTACTTAATGGGAATTTTTTCAGAATATTTGTGAATGAGACATGGGATTGAGGTTACATTACCTTATAAATGAAAGTCCTATGCACACTATCAGGTTTCAGTTGTATTTCCTTTGCCTAGGAGACATTCTTTAACTTGCTATAAAGATTTTTCATGCCATCACAATTCATAAAGGAAATCACAGATTTAAATACCTCTCTTAAAAAAATTATTATGTGACTGTTTGTGTCTTCTCTTCTAGATTTTGAACTTGGGTATATGTCAGAATTACTTGTGCTGTTTAGAAATGCAGATTTCTAGATCCTGCACCTTGCACACTAAATCTGTGGGTGGGCTGGACTCTGCATTTCTTGTGTGAACCAAGCTAATTTGTGCTTTTGGTCCTGGGCTCACTTTTTAAAAATCTTACTAGCTTGTGGATAAACAATGCTCATTTTCCCTCTCTGTGTTATCTAAAGCTTTTCAGAGAGGGAAAAGATTTTAGAAGAACAGTTCTCTAGGGCTAACTTCCAAAAAGAGAAATAAATAGCAACTGTATTCTGTGTTATCAGTCTAAATGTCTTGAATGCAAAGTCTGTATCTCAGAATCAGACACAGCAGAAATATATTGCATTGCTTTAATATTTGCTTGAACCTATGAAGTAGTCATTTTCTACCCACTTTAAAACTGGGGATAATGAAAATTGTAGAGGTTATGTGCCTAAAGCCACACAGTTAGAAAGTGGCAGAGTAAGAATTTAATTCCAGGCTTTTTTGACCCCAAAGCCCATAATTTAGCTAAGCCATCAAAAGGGCCTCATTGTAACAGAATATAAAAGTGAACAACTCACCCTAGAGGAAACTTGATATTTTATTTGAGGCTTTTTTTTTCTCCTAATTTATATTTAAAATCTTCGACACATTTGAGAGTAACGCTACTTAGATTACTGCTGAACTGGGACACAGCTCTAGCAGCTGACTTTCATAAACAAAAAGATTGTTCTATTAAACTTTACATTTTCTCAAAATTATTAGAGCAGAATGAAAATAAAAGACAAATGTTCCATAATCAATGGAACTCTTGCATATAAATGATAACCTTCTAACAGATACAGGATGTAAAGGGATATGCCATTATATCATGAAATATCTACAAGTAAAATTAAGGCAATGTGTCTTATGTGATAAAAATCAAAAAGCCTTCATTGCATTTTTCTTCTCTTTTAGTCTTGATGATTTTCAAACTCAATGAGGTGTTCCTAGATGGTCTGGAAATGTATTCTAACCAATATAATATATGAGGTTAATGAATTAAAGTTTTTCATAGGATTTTAAGTCTTTCCAGAATGATTCTAAAATTTATGAAGAAGTGTAATAACATTAATTTTTTTTTTCAAATATTAATTGAGCAGCTCTTCTAAGAAAGCCAAGATACATAAAGGGATATGCCTGTATGGCAGTTCATAAGAGGATCCAAAATATTGCTGCAATAAATCAGAACCACGGGACCAGTTACATGTGGTTATATAGCAGACTCTGTAATTACATAAAAATTGATCCAGCTCCCACAAAAATAAACAGCAACACTAGCAGAAATTTTACACAACAAAAAGGCAAACATGAAAATCTCCTGGCCTCTCTTATCATAAGAATGAGTTACATATGTGACTTTCATGTGACCTATTTCCAAGTACAACTCTTTTTGACACAGTCAGCTGATGTGCAGACACTAAATCTATCATACCATGCTGTCTAATGGAAATGAGCTTTTTATTTTATGATGTTAGTTATACATATTTATCAAATATGCTTCCCAAGAGATTGTCTGGTCTAAAAAAAGTGCAAAAGAAAAGCAAAAAAAAAATAATAACTACTGAAAAGTGCTAATTTCGCTAACATAAACCCAGATAAAAAATAACTTTGAATTTCTGGTCAAGATGGCAGAGTAGGTAAACACTGCTCTTGCCTCCCCTCATGATCACATCAAATTACAACTAAACTACAGAACGACCATCAGTGAGAATCGCCTGAAGTCTAGCTGAACTGAAGTTCTACAATTAAGGACACAGAGAAGAAGCCATGTTGAAACTAGAGGCAGAGATGTAAAACAGGCTGGTCTCACACCTGCCTATGGCAGTTAAAATTTGGGAGGGATATCTCCTGCAGAGGTCCCTCTGGAGAAGCAAGGGGGTCCCAGCCCCACACCAGGCCCCCAGCCCAAGGTTCCAGTGCCAGGGAGAGAAGTCCTCACAATTTCTGCTGTGAAAGCCAGCAGATATTGTGGCTAAGTGAAATGAAGTGCAGCTAGAGTCCCAAGCATTCCTCTTAAAGGGCCCGCTCATGGACTTACTTACTGACAGACTCAGGACTCACTTGCTCTGAGCTCCAGCACTGGGGCAGCGGCTGAAAAAGGTGCCAGAGATATTCGAGGAGGAACTGAATTATCTGGCTTTAAGGCAAGGGCTGGAGGGGCAGCTTTCTTCCAGACAGAAGTACTGGCAGAATTTACTGTTCCTTTGTTAAGCACCTTCCAAAGTACAGATGCAAGTGACTACTATATCTGAGTCTCCATCACCCTAGCTAACGCCATTAGTTCCCCCCTGGCGATTCCCTGATACCTCGCCCCACCCAAATTGTGGGCTCACCCAAGCCACTTCCAGTGGCTTTTCCATACAAACGGCCTGTCTCAGCTCATGCTGCAGCCTTTCCTAAAATCTCTCAGAAGTTCACAAAATCCTAATAGTATCTGGCCTTGGAGTGCCTTATACATCATTCTAGGTGGTCCCAAGCCCAGCTCTAGCAGCAACCAGCCTCAGTTGGCAGCGTGGCCTCTCAAGTCACCTCCAAGCCCAGCACAGGTGGCAGCCTTCTGCAGATTGCTTGGTGGCTCATGCCAAGTGACCCCAGGCAGGGCACAGGGTGTAGCTGAACTTGGGGCTCCTCACAGGAGGCCCCATGGTTGGCACACCTTGTGACCAGCTTCAGACTGAGCCAGAGCAGCACCCAGTGCTGTATCCGAGGAAGACATACCCAAAGGTCAACTGGGCGGGCACCAGCGTCCTGCTAAAAAAAATCCTGCTCCATAAGGTTAGCCCCTGCATAACAGCTCCTTCACTGTAGTCACAAGCCAGTTCTCACAACCAATCAGCCTGAGGGCCAATTCCTTCCATTGATGTGCAAATGGCAACCAAGGCTCAACTACGATAGGAGGGCATATATAACCCATACAAGGTGACCAGGGAGACTGTGCCACAGGTCCCTACAGGACATCTAAAACATAAGGCTGCTCTACTAAGACCAGGAGACACAGAAGCCCTATCTAATATATATAAACAAACACAAGGAGGCATCCAAAATGGGGAGACAAAGAAACATGTCCCAAATGAAAGAACAGAACAAAACTCCAGAAAAAGAACTAAACAAAATAGAGATAAGCAATCTACCAGATACAGAGTTCAAAACACTGGTTATAAGGATGCGTAATGAACTTAGGAGAAGAGTAGAGGAATTCAGTGAGAATTTTAACAAACAGATATAAAACATAAAAGTGTACAGAGAAAACATAAAAAAGAACCAGTCAAAAATGAAGACTACATTAGAAGAAATCGACAATAGATTAGATGAAGCAGAAGATTGAATCAGTAATTTGAAGGGTAAGGTAGCAGTGAACACTCAATCAGAACAACAACAAGAAAAAAGAATCCAAAATAATGAGGATAGATTAAGGGGCCTCTGGGACATCAAGTGTACCAACATTCGCATCATAGGGGTACCAGAAGGAGAAGAGAGAGAGCAAGAAATTGAAAACCTATTTGAAGATATAATGATGAAAAACTTCCCTGACCTGGGAAAAGGAACAGACGTACCAGTCCATGAAGAACAGGGAGTCCCAAACAAGATAAACTCAAACAGACCCAAACCAAGACACATCATAATTACAATATGAAAGGTTAAAGACAAAGAGAGAATCTTAAAAGCAGTAAGAAAAAAGCAACCTACAAGGGAGCTCCCATAAGAATGTCAGCTGATTTCTCAAAAGAAACTTTGCAGACCAGAAGGGATTGGCATGAAATATTCAAAATAATGGAAAGCTAGGACCTACGACAAAGATTACTCTGCCCAGCAAAGCTATCATTTACAATTGAAGAACAGATAAAGAGCTTCTCAGACAAGAAAAAGCTAAAGGACTTAATCACATCAAACTGGTATTACAAGAAATATTAGAGGGACTTCTTTAAGAAAAAGGAAAAAAATTTTAAAAATGAACAATAAAATTGCAATAACTATAACTCTATCAACAATTACTTTAAATATTAATGTATTAAATGCTCCAATCGAAAAACATAGAGTGGCAGAATGGATAAGTAAACAAGCCCCTTACATATGCTGCCTACACAAGATTCACTTCAGATCGAAAGACACACACAGACCGAAAGTAAAGGGATGAAGAAAGAATTTCATAAAAATAAAACAAAACAAAATGAAAACTGAGGTAGCAATAGTTATACCAGACAAAACAAGGGCAATAACAAGAGACAAAGGAGGACCCAGAAATCCCACTGCTGGATACTTATCCAAAGACACCTAAAACACTACATCAAAGGGACATGTGAATCCATATGTTCATTGCAGCATTATTTTCAATAGCCAAGATATGGAGACAACCTGGGTGTCCATAAGTGGATGAATGGATAAAGAAGAAGTGGTAAGAAGTGGTACATATATACAATGGACTATTACACAACTATAAAAAGGAATTAAAATTTGCCATCTGCAACAATGGATGGACCTAGAGGTTATTATGCTGAGTGAAGTAAGTCAGACAGAGAAGACAAATGCTATTTGATTTCATTTATATGTGGAATCTAGAGAGCAAAATAAACAATCAAAACAGAAACAGACTCGTAGATACAGAGAATATTTTTATGGTTGCCAGATGGGAGGGGGTTAAAGGAGTGAGCGAAAAGGGGATAAGATTAAGAGGTACAAATTGGTAGTGACAAATAGTCATGGGGATGTAAAGGAACAGTCAATAATATTGTATTAACTATGTATGGTATCAGATGGGTACTAGATCTATCGGGGCAATCACTTCATAAGTTGTATAAATGTCAGATCTCTATGTTGTACATCTGAAACTAAAATAATATCATATGCCAACTGAAATTGAAAAATTAAAAAATTATTTTTAAAAAAGTAAAAAGAAAAAACAGAATAACTTTTAAACATGTTGAACAAGACATTGTAAACATACATACAAGAGTTGATTCTATCTTGTGAGTGTGAATGTCATTTATTTATTATTACAGAAATCAAATCAGAAAATTAAATTTTTTCTGTGTATAATAAATTGAAACTTTCAAAATGAGTATAGAATGTTATTAAGTAAAATCAGTTTCTACCATATCTCAGAAAATACTTAAAATCTTTTAAATATTTATTTGAAGAGATACTAATTATTAACAATATTTCAGTGAGATTCCTTGTGTCAGTCATTATATTATAATCTGTGGAGACACAAAATGGTAAAATATACTGTTTAGGCCCTTTTAGCTTAGAAAGTTCTGAAATCTCAAGACAGAAAGATCAAATGGCAAAAGAGAAAAAGCACAAAAAAGCTACAACCTTCACTGTAGTCTATAAATAGAATTGAGATGAAGTAATAAATTGTTTTATGGAAGATATATGGAGAAGTCATTAAGCTTAAATTTATATGAAAATAATATGTGTACAATTTTGTGGAAGACGAATAAAATTTTATTGACATGGAAAATAACTTTTAACTAAAAAATCGTCATGTTATGGTTGTGGCAGACTACTAAATTCTGAACAACCCTCCTGCTAGAAAAGTGGTACAAAATGAAAAATAGGTAATGACGTGCTGAAAGACAATTGATATTAAATTCCCAAGTTCTGGGAAAAGAAAATCCAAAGAGGTGAGCCCTACCTTTTAAGGCCTTTTCTCTTTATAGGTGACTAAATGATTTCTGAAAAGGAAAAACTGAGACACAGAACTTGAGATCTTTTGAAACTTCATAGGATTAGTAAGAAAATTTTAGTTCTAGGACTCTCAAGGATGGGAATACTCTGTAAGCTTCCATAGGTTTTGTGTTAGAACTTTGAGGGTTTACAATTTAGAATAAAGAATAAGTCAGAAAATGACAACTCCTCACAGATTAAAATTCAGCTCCCCATCTTCTCAAACTGTGAAATTATATTAAGATTATCAGAGATGTCTAGTGCTCCTTGCTGCCTATAGAAGCAAATGTAATTACACTCTGTAAAAAAAAAATCCATCTAGATCCCAAATTATCTGTAAAATTTTTCATATGTAATGTCCTATACCCAGAAGAAAATAATAAAACATCAGCAAAAACTATTCTTAAAGGGAACTTTATAGTCTTAAATACACACATACATATGTAAACACACACACACACACACACACACACACATTAGTAAATAGGAAAGGCATCAGCTCTGTATTTAAAGACCTTGGAAAATATCACTCTATACAACAAGAAAGCTGGACAAACTGAAAATCAATGACTTTTCTGAGACCTGTCAGAAAATTGAGGTTATGTGGTGCTATGGACTGAATCATGTCTCTCCAAAATTCATACATTGAGCAAGAAACAAATGACAACAAATATAAAACAATTACAGACATGGTAGATATTAATCCAAATATATCAACAATCACTTTAACAGTGAGTGATCTAGATACACTACTTAAAAGACAGATCTTTGGAGTATAATAACCAAGCCCAATTACGTGTTTTCTACAAGAAATTCACTTTAAATATAAAGACTAAGATAGTAAAGGAATGGAGAAAAACAGTCCATGCTAATGTCAAAAAATCTAGAAATAGCAAAATTAAAACCACCAGATCAATAAAATAGTAATTCGTTAAGAGTTTATTGTGCATGAATGTTTCAAGAACTGGAAACTTTCAAACCAAAATTGACATGAAGTAAAGCTCAAAGGCATGATGTTACAAGACGGCTTATAAAGTGAAGATGGGGAAATTGTTAAACCTTAATAATGATTGGTTATGACAAAGAGGGTTTCCAGACAGCAAGGAATTGGTTCAAAATGATTATCTCATACCATTTTTGAGGAAGATGACTTAAGTTTCATTTATAATTATGAGGCATTTATAAAAAACAAACTACATTAAGTTTCATTTATGTTGATAAAATAAGCTAGACTTAGTTTTGCTTACGTGGCTTAAATGGTTTTGTTTGCTCAGGGAATTTTGAAGTTTGGTTTTCATTTTGTGCTTTACTTTAACACTAACACTAATCTAAAGAAAGCTGGAAAAACTATATTAATGCCAGACAAAGCAGAATACAGAACAAGGAAGATTATCAGAGACAAACAGATACATTGCATAATAACAAAACCATCAATTTTCCAGGTTAGTATAACAAACCTCTATGTGTATGTCTCTAATAACAGAGAATCAAAATACGTGAGGCAAATACTAATGGAACTGAAAAAAAAAGAGAAAATTCCATTATTATAGTTAGAGTAATTGATATATCAAGAAGACAGAAAAACAGTAAGAATATAGGAGATCTGTATATCTCTATTAATCAGCTGGGTCTAATTGTCACTTCAGATTATTCCATCCAAGAGGCATTCCATCCAAGTTCATATGAAACATTCACCATAATGGACTGCATTATGGGCCCTAAAATACGCCCTAACAAATCTAAAAGAATATAAATCATTCAAAGTGTGCTCTTAAATCACAATTAAACTAGAAATCAGTAACACAAAGATAGCTAGAAAGTCCCCCAAATATTTAGAAACAATCCAAGAGTTAAAGCAGAAGTCTCAAGTAAAATTTTTCACAATTGATCTAAATGAAAATGAAAATACAATTTATCAAAATTTGTGGCATACGGCAGCATTTATAGCATTAAATTCATATATTAAGGGAAAAAAGACCTAGATAAATAATCTGTGTTGATGTCAAGAAACTAAAAAATATAAAGTAGGTCTAAAATAAACAAAAGAAAAGAAATAATGAAAATGATAGCGCAAATTAGTAAATTGAAAACAGAAAAATATTAGGAAAAAAATCAACAAAACTAAAAGCTGGTTATTTAAAAAGTTTACTTAAATTGGTAAATCCCTAGTCATGCTGTCCAAGGAAAAATGAGAGAAGATCTAAATTATCAATATCGCAAATGATAGAGAAATCACTGCTAGTGAGCACATGGACATCAAAAGAAGAAAAGTAATTAATGAGCTAAGGATGGATGTTAAAATGTTGGGGGAAATGTACAGTAAATTAAAACCAAGAATGAAACAGGAAGTCAAAAATTCACTCTTCATATATGTTGCTTCTGTTTCTGGATTCTCTATTCTGTTCTGTTGGTTGAGTTGAGTAACCTTCTGCCAATATGACATTTTCTTATTGTTTTGTAACATTTTAAAACTCTATCCAGCAAATAAAATCCTCCAACTTTGTTTTTCTTCCACAGTATCTTGGTGATTCCTGTCTCTTTTTATTTCAACCAACAGTGTATGAGAGTTTTTGTTGCGCCACATCCTTGTCAGTATTTAGTATTGTCAGTGTTCTGGATTTTGGCTATTCTAATAGTTGCATAATTTCAATTCATATGTATATAGAGAGAACTACAAAGCAATAAGAAAGAGAGGGACAAAAGAAAGATCTATATAACTAACAAATTTATGAAAAGATGTCCAATCTCATTAGCTATAGGGCCTACAAATTAATATCATAGAGTGAGAATTCTGCACACCGACCAGAATGGCTAAAATTGAGGGAAACGACAAAAAGCTACAATAAGAGAAAAATGACAACATCTAGTGTTGTCAAGGATGTAGAGTAAATGAAATTTTCATACACTGCTGTTGAGAGTGTAAATTAGTACAATCTCCACAAAAAGGCTTTCACATATTCTATTAGAGTAAAACATATATTTATTTTATGGGCCAGCAATTCTACTCTGAAGAATGTACCCTACAAAAAAAGCAGCACCGTGTACCAAAAGACATGCGCATGAGTGTTCTTGAAGTATCATTTAGAATAGTCCCAACATTTAACTCACAAGTCCATTTGTAGAATGCATAAACAAATTTTAATATATTCATTTAATGAAATGTTGTAAAGCAATAAAAATAAATCAATTATATCTAGATACAACAACATGGATGCATTTTTACAAGTATGTTAACCAAAGAAGCCAGGTGTAAAAAAGAATATATTCTATTGATTTCTTTTGTATATAATTGAAAAGACATTAGAAGTCATGATAGTGATTACTCTGGGAAAAGAGATAGGTAGTAATGATCAAGAAGAGCATCAAAAGGAGCTGTTTTAAGATGCAACAATATTATTGGCCTAGGTGATATTTACATAGGTGTGTTCACTTTTTGCTAATTCAATGAGTTGTATAGATATACGGCTTTCATCTTTTTCTGGATGTGTGCAGTACTTCAATATAAAAAAAAGTTAAACAAAAATTATCAAGCTAACAATGGAAAAAAATCCTTAACACTTTAAAAGATAGTTCAGTGAAGACAAGATTTAAATTTGCATGTATTTATCCAAAAGCAAAAACAGAAGATTTTTGAAGAATACCTCATTAAAATTGTTTTTCACTTTTGTGCTTTTCTATAGATCATTAAGAACACCATGAGAAGTACCTTTCAACTTCGGATTGTAGATATCATATAATTTATCATCCATTATACCATAAAGAGCTCCATTAACATTTTTCCTTTTTACCATTAATATTACAAAGAATAATGGCAGTCTTATAACCGTTACCATTTAAATAGCTATTGTTCAGTGATGAAAGAAAACTGAGTTTCCTATTAGAAATATTATAAAATTTAAAGTAAATTATTCCTCACTTACCTCTACATTCTATTAATGTTTTTATAGTTTCTCTAATTTATTGATTAGTCTTCAGAGTGCTTCAAGATGCCATTTATTTATTAAATGAATTGCTAATAGTTTTCCCAAGTAGAAACTTAAATATGTGTTTTAGAAAGAGACTAATAAAATCAACCAATACCTCCAGCAAAATAAAATATCAACTTTGTTAAACTTATTTTGAAAAACAGAAATGTTTGAAAAACGTGGATAGAGTTCAATCAGCCCTTAACTGTTCCTTCTGGTTTTAGAGTTAATGGCTCTTATTTAGGCCCCTGAAGCCATTCATTATTTAACATGTATTAAATATATTATACTATTAATGTATATTACGTGTATATTCATGTACATCGTGAGGTACATTAAATACTATATTCCTTATTTGACTGGTGAGCACTGTATCTTCATTTAGATCATAATCTAAACTTTCACAGAAGCTTATCACTCAGAGAAGCTGTATAACCTCTGAGGTGTGCCTAAATGTAACATTGAGTCTTAGCAGATACAAAGATTAATGGACTCTAAAGTATTCTTTTTAAAGTTGGTGCCAAATTTAAATTCTACCAAATATTTTTAGAATGCATAGCCCAAAATACAATGCAGTATTATTTTGGGTTGTCTGACCTTCAAATTCTGTATAATTTGGTCACACAATTAAAGTTTCATCACACAGAAAGTCAAAAGAGACACTACTTTACTTAGTAATAATGTAACCAGGGAGCAAGAACATGCAGATTTTCTTAACCTATTCTTCACCAAAGAGACAAATTCATCTGTCCTCTGGGAGCAGAGAGTGAATAAATGCATGCAGCAGACACTAGGTTAGAGAGACTGGTACAAAAGCGTTTTTATTTTAATCAATAATAACACCTGCCTACTTGCGTTGCCTTTTGAAATACTTCCAGGTGTAACAAAACAAACTGGTAAGTGGCTCGCATACCCATGGGTATCTTGATGTAGATGAATGAAACAAAGAATACAGAAAACATAAATGCCTTAATACATGTGCTTCGTTTTTAATGTTAGCATGCCTAAGATTTGGGAAATAGTTCTTCTACTCAACAGAGACAACACAAACTCATCTATTTCAGGTTCAAACATCTCTTTTATCTTTGAACAAAACTTTTTTCAAGCCCCAATAGTCATTATTCCAACAACAACTGAAACATTAATATTGCCTTCACCTCCTCTCCATAAAGAGAAATTAAAGACGTCCATCCAAACCTTTGACCTGGAGACTTTAGTTCGCCCTGGAAAAACAAGACTTATCATGGCTCTCGATAGATTGGGATCTATCACAATAGCTGGAGAATCGTGAATGACATATATTCCCAAACCTCAGTTTTCTTCATCTATAAATTGGGGCTAGAAATAATTACTTTCAAAGTTTGAAGTGTGAATTAAGTAAAATGAAGAGATTAACATCTCCCAGGCTCATAATAAACCTCAATGAAGTGCAGTTGTGGTTGCTGCATTGTGTAGTTATCAAGTCCTCACAGGTGGCCCCCTGTCACCGACAGCTAATTAGTCTGACAAAATCGCATTGTTTGGGCTTAATATCCAAGTCTCTCAGCTAAACGATCGAAGGGAAATAGCAACTCTTCTAAATATCCTTTGATCAAAGCGACAATCCCAATAGGAAGGAAAGCCCAGTACTGATTTGAATGTAGTTGACAATATTTTTCACCTCAAGACAAGATGTCAAGAAAATACTTCCTCAGAAAAGTTACTTAAAAATAGTTTCAGTTTCTTGAATGCAGAGCTTTATTTCTCTTTAAACTAGTTTGTTTTGAATATAAATTTTGGAAATTACACTTCAGTCGGTATAATTATGGCTCCATGCAGCAATAAGAAGTTCCTAAATACCCATGTTATTTCTGTTTCAGTGCAACTGAGATTGGTTGATGAGCATTTGAAAACTATTTCCAACGTATGTAATAAGTTTAAACATAGAGAACCTTGATAGATATCAGGGTGCATCCCTGAAGTCAGTTTATAAAACATTGAATGTGGTTTTAATGATATTGTATAGGTATTCAAATTCTGCTTATTTGAATTTTAAGACACTACAATATTTATAATACATAGAATAGCCATAAGCATTTCCTTAAGGAACCAGATAAAATGCGCTGTGGCTCTCTATAAAGAAACTAAGATGAATCCGAGGGCAACCTTTACGAGAATTCCAATAACACAGCATTGGGGCTTATTATTTTACACTTAAATAATATTTGTCTTTTTTTTTTAATATGTAGTATAGAGTCCATTGTTCTATACATTCAAATTTTCCTCTGAATTCTTCCAGAACAGTCACAAATTCTTAGACCACAAATGTCACAATTATGAATAAAGGAACAACAGACACAGTGACCTCTTCTGGCTTTGTTTTCTCGAGTAGGAAAATCATGACTCTGTAAGAATAGGAATTAGGATCTGCTCTGAACAGGTATGCCTTCGGCAATTCCTCGGGGACTCAAGTCTCGACTGAGGAACAGAGAGTGAACGAGGCAATAGTGTACAGAGTACGTGTGCAGAGAACAGGCTCTGGCATTAACAGTCCTGCATAGGAATCTTTATTTTTTATTAGATTGACGTCTCTGAAAAGTTATATCAGGGAGATGGATGGGAAAGTACTGGCATGGTTTAACAGCTGGGGGATGTGAACAAGGGTGTTTATTCTGTTCCTCTCTTTACTTGTATGTATGAGCGTAAGTGCAGGTGATCGTTGGGATGATAAAATGAATTAGTGTATGTAAGAAGTCTTTCCTTTATAATATTCTTCTACTTATCATAGGCATATATTTTGAAAATTTCCTGTTGACAGGCGAGAAACTCATTTCAGTGTAGCTAGTCAACTTAAAAACTCTCACTGCACCACAAAAAACTGTTTTCTTTAGTAATGAAAATTGATTATATTTGATAAAATTATCAGTTTTTGTAAATTATATTCTTTAGCAACATAAAAAAATTATAATCTATTCACATGCTATACAGTATGTTTTCTATACATTTAGAAATTGATGACATTGAAAGTTGCAGTTTTCCATTTTACTTTGCTCAGCAGTTGTACTGGTCAGACCTAAGTGACCACCAGCAAAAAGCAATCGCAATGCTTGTGTGGTGTTATGGTGGTCTCTAGAATAATATAACCTAATATTGCCTTTGACGGTGAGGGCTAAGCGCTCACAGAAAGCGACGCTGAAAAAAACATAATTCCATTGATAAAAGCTCAGTAACAATTGCATTTGAGCAGTCTACTAGTTCTGTGTCATTTCTATTCAAAATTCAAGAAATTATTTCCTTATTTGAAATACATGCTTTTATCATACGTTTATCATAAATTCTTTACCATCATGTCATTGTCATAAGTTATGAAATACTCAAAATATGAGTGTTTATATAAAGTACTCTGCAAGTCTTACATTAAATCTTAAATTTCTAATATGTCTATTCACTGTGCTAAGCAATTTCACATATTCATTTAATGCTCACAAAAATCTTGACAGAGCTTTATATAAAGACACCACATATTAAGCAACTTAAGAATGATTAATCGAACACCCACCTGTACCAAGAGATTCTAATTCAGCCCCTCAGTTAACCTTACTTTGAGCTGCTTCACTTAAGTAATGAATGATGTATTAAAGAAGCACACTGGAGAATGGAATCCCTATACAGGTTCTTCCAAAGGTCAGATCTAAGGCATATTTTAAACACACAGCCTTGGTTGGTTCCTTCATCTCGAACACCGTAATAACACTCAGATTGCCAACATCACAGCACTGCTTGAAGATAATGCTACTAAATGTTTACTCTCTATGGAGCTGTACAAATATAAGGTATTATTAAACACATTGGCTTACAATACGATATGCTAACACCTTTAAGTCCATTTGATTAAAATAATTTATAATTTTTACTATACATTTTCGAAGATATTGGATTACTTTCAAGTCCAGAGCACTAAAATGTAATTACCCTGGCACATGCAATTGATGGAATATTATAAAGCAATTAAAATGGTGATTTTTGCAGACCACTGAAAAATTAGCATGTTCTCTTTATTAGGTATAACGCATGATTGTGTGATCGGCATACTTATAAGTTAATTCAAAGTTAAGCATAATAAGAAAAGAATAAAGATGATACATCTATGTTTTAATCATTTTTTTAAATGATAAACTATGGATTTCTTTTTATAACTTCCTCTATTTGGTTATTTTTAATGATGCAGTTGTAATACACATAGAAATATAAACAAAAAAGGAAAAGCAAAATCTATTTTTCTGTTTTCATCTGTCGTTAGCTTCTTTCCTTTACCAAATTCCCTTGTCCTGGACATTCCCGGCTGTGTTGTTTCTCTTGATTGTCTCTCACTGTGGAATCCAGTGACCTGAATATTTCCAAACTGAATATCAGAATAACTGAATTCTGATTATTGGCATTTCCTAATAACTGAATTTCTTAAATGCTTTTTAGATATGCCTTTTGATAAATCATATTTTAAAATCAAGAATAAGAAATATAGATAACTCCTTTGGGAAGCTTACTACTTTGCAGATCTAGTACAAATTACATTCCATGATTAATTCATTTCATGACCTTCCTATGAAAGAGAGGTTTACTTTTTCCTTATTTTACAGATGAGAGAACTGAAACTTAGAAAGCTGAAATGACATCTAAGTTCACGCAGCAAATTAAGATAGGAAGAAAACAAAAATGTGAGCAGATGCTCAATTTTTATTATTTTAAAAGACAGTAGGGAATAAGATATTGCTTTGTGCTTAAAAGGCTGGCAAAAGTCAGCTGGATAATACCACATGTTGGCAAGAACATAGAGATGTAGGAAGTCTCATGTATGGCTGGTGGGAGGGTAGACTGGTATAGCTATTCTTGAGAGCACCCTTGCATTATGTAGTCTAATCATTGATACATATATACTCTATTACCTAGTGATTCTGTTTGTAGATATATAATCAAAAGTAATTTTCACATAGGTGCATACAGGACATGTACATGGTGCTATATGCGCCATGGGGCTGAGGGCTGAAAACAACCTGAGTGTCCATGGCTGGGAGAGTGAGTATTAAGGTAAGGCAGAGGCCCAGCATGCAGTAGTATGTGGCAGTGCACGAGCCCTTTGGACAATTCCAATGCATGCTAAACAAAGTTGAGAAACCTTACACTACATAAGTCCAAAGTTTCTTATAGCATAAAATCTTTCTCTCTCTCTCCATGTATTTATTTATTTATTAATTTATTTGTAATGCTGTGATTACAATCATGACATTTTATTCATGAAATGACAGAATTTATGAATTGACAACAGCATTATTATTTTACAGTTCAGGCTTTATTATTTGGGGTTATTTTATGGTTACTCTTAGGTATGTAACAGTTGCTATATATTCTATCCCTAGAAATACATAATGATAAAAACAAACAGCACACTCCATACCTGATGTGTGCTGTCTGCACATTCCAAAGCTTCTTCCCTCACTATCGCATGCCCTGCCCTATTCTCCCTGGAAAGGAGGTATAAACAGCCACTGCCTCTGTCTGTTTCATTTTCACTAATATTTAACTGTTTATGATTTTATCTCCTTCCCCATAATTCTCCTGACAGTAATAGCTCAGTGATCACCGACATTCTTCTATTGGTCATATTTAATGACTTTTCTCAGTTCTCATTGTTTGTTTATTCATGTTCTGCCATCCCTCTGCTCAGCATCATCCATGGATTCTCTGCCTGGAAACTGCTCGCCACGCTTTGGACTCCTGGTCCAAATACCACCTATTACATACATATAGCCTTCCCTCATGCCCAATGGAGTCAGCTGGCCCTTCTCCTGTAGCCTCTGGGTCTCTGTTCACATGATTACTAAAATAGAAGCTGGATTCTAAAGTCCTGTTTCCATGTGTCATTGTGATATCCTCTAAAAAAAGGGAAAAAGTCTTATCCGTGATTGATTCCCCTGCATGGATCTCATTGCCTAAGGCACAACACTAAATAAGTATTTTCTGAATGAATGAATGATTAGTTGATGCTAAAAGCTCGGTAAAGGTTCATTCTTATTACACACATCACTCGCAGCTTGGAATAATCTTCCTGGGTCAAAAACATCCAGTGATGAATTAAGCACGCCCTTCTCACGGCTTTTGTTCAAACCCCATCCTAGTCTTCTGCTCTGACTTTCACATACTCTTTCTATGTGTGCTGTCACTCCAGTTATACTCATCTGTGTACTCTCATTTTTCCTTCGCTCTGCCTTTGCTCACGGTGGACCTGGAATGACTCCCAGAAACCACCTATCCAAGGAACCTTTCTTCTGAGTTTCTGTCACTACTTAAATGACATACCATATGCTGCAGGTCCACAAGTCTTTCCAGTTCCCTTCGACCACTTGTGTCTCTACTTCCTTTGAAACTTCTCATTGTTTCTTACGTTTACTTATTGACCTAGTTATGTTTTCATAATAAATAGCTTCAGTTGTTCACTGTGCATCCATGGGCAAGCAACCGGACATATAAGAGATGCAGAGGTTTTATGGGTACATCAGGAAGAATGAAACCTCCTATTCTCACAGGGGAGTTTTGAAGAGTGAGTGGTCTGTGTGCAGATCTGGTAGTTCTGGCTGATACACAGTGTACATGAGGTGAAGGACAGTGAGAAAGATAAAAGCAGCCCTGACTGCTGTTAGCTGTGAGCCAGGCTGGTGTCTGACTATTCAACATAAACAATGTCACAGGACACCAATGTCACACAAGGTCACTCTGTGACTGTGATAGAGTGAGACAAAAATAAGACCACTTTGTGATCAGTCTGAATGAAGACCAAAACTAAAATAATGTCTAAACCACAAAAGTGACCAAATGCCCACTTCTTTAGCTAGCATGAATGACTGTTCCTTCTTTACCAATTATTACAGCTTTAGCTCTGTCCCATCCCTCCATCTGCTAAATAAAAATCTGAATACTCAAATATGATACACCTTTCCCCTTGTTGCAACAGGTAGTGAGCCCAATTTTGTTTGACTGCAGCTCTGTTTCTGGTGGTGTCTGGCTGGTGGACAGCAATGGCTGCTATTACTGAAATCAGAATGTTTGCTATTATTTGTCGAATTAAATGGCGAGCTACCCTGAGTTTCAAGAGACATGAAGCTGTCATCCCTTTTGCTCTTTCAGACATAGAAATGCCTAAGAAGTTAGTAATCAAAGTTTAAGGAGGCAATATTGGTAAACAAAGTCCACATCATAAAGTTAAAATATGTCTTTTTAGTTGATGTTGAAATGTTTCCTCATTTATGATTTTTTCATTTTAGCCATATTCAGGTTAATTTAAAAACCAGAGATTTTCTTTCAGGGGTCTATGGCGTCTACTGGTGCCCCATTACTAACTACTATGTGACCAAGACAGAGCTGCCAAAAGGTTCTCCTTGTATATTTATTTTTACTGCAGATACTTTCAATACGTAATTTCTCTTCAAATGGCATAATTTATTACTCTATTTTAATAACCTTTAGCCTAAAAAAGAAAAAGCGAAAGTGAAAAAAATATTAATAATGTCAAGTCCCCTGATCCCCTCTAAAAATCTGATTTGAACAATTTCAAAAGGTCATGATCTCCCTATAGCCTAATCTTAGTGCTTTCCAGGTGGCTTCCATTAATTATCACTCTGGTCATTCCTCAAGAAGAGTCATGTGTTGCCATCAGAAATAAACCGTTTCAAACAAACAGCTGTCTAAAAAAGAGGAAATGTCTGGGGCTTCTGGTCACAATGATTTGCCTAGTTGTTCTATTAATTAGCAGAAATTTATTCATTATGTTATCTAGACATCACTCTGGGAAAAAGTAATGGTGGCCCTAAGAGGGCCTACAACCTGACAGTATTGACTGGAGAAGCCATAAACAGATGACTTCAACCGTGGGCATTTTCCACAGTACGAAGATGTAAACGATGTATCTATCACTCATCACAGCAGCTGACTTCGTCTACGCCTTCCTCCCCTGACGCCGCCGAGGGCTTCTTTGATAATGACAATGTCTTAATTGAACTAAATAAATATTTAAGTAGATACTAAGAGTGTTTAAATTTAGTTTCAATAAAATAATTTTATTTCAAAGTATCATTTATGTTTAAAATAACGAAAACTTTCATTATAAAAGTTATTTAAATATGTTGTGACAGAATTTGGGGGAAAAGGAGAAGGGAAGTAAAAAAGATCACTCAATCCGGTCGCTCTCAAACTTAGGAGGAAATTGGGTCATTTCCTCTTCCCGTTTGTTTGTAGTTATATCCTATCTGTTAAATCAGTTTATAATTGTAATTTAGTATCAGTAAATACAATCGTTCATTATTATTACAGCTAATTAACATTTAGAAGACATATTTGCTCTATTTGCACTTTTCGAACGCTCCAAGGTGTGTATGTGCACTTGCAAATCCAACCTTTCCGATTTCAGTGGCAATAAAGGACATGACATCTGCGATTTACAGAATAAACTCCATTTAAATAGACACTATTTAAATAACTTGTTCAAGGTTAACTTGCAAAATCAGTAAACAATCCCGACCAACGCCATACTACTACTAAGATCAGAGCTTCTCGTGAGAAGTGTCAAATGATAAGACAAATTTTAAAAGTACATATTTTCTCATGAATTTTCAGATGTTGCAGAAGCCATAGCTTGCCATAATAAATAGACAAAACTTTTCTCCCTGCTCTATTTGATTTTTTTCTTTGGCATGTCTGTTCATCCCCATAAAAAACTATATCCAGAGGAAAAACAATCAAGAGAGTATTAGACACACTGAAGTGTTCGCAGTCTAACAGAGTTTGTTTCTGATAGTAAAATGAAATGTCATTTGGATTGACTATATTTTTCTCTGACCTAATTTAAGCTCCTAATGTTTGTTATTTTATAGCTACTTGATAGATCCAACAGTTCTCTGAAGAGGCATCAAGCACTGCTAGATTTCAGCTGGATCTCACAGCACACAGGGCTGAAGTCTTTTCTTAGGAAGGCTGATTGGGGAGACAGCTTGACTTGAAGATGGCCTGTTTGCCGCATCCCATCAGGCTCTCTCAGTGTGCTCCCTACTGCCATGGAGCTTCTCGCTGCTGCCTGAGTGTACCATTCTCTACCCTATACCCACTGCCATAACTTTGCATATGCTTCTCCTCTGCCAAGAATACTCTGCTCCTCCTCCTCCTCTCACCTGACCCTCAAGAGATCCTCACTAAAGCATTACCTGACCCCCACAAGCAGGTAGGGCTCGCTGTGATGCATCACAGACCTCTCAGCCCTACCAGGCTGTGATCACTTTGGGGCTCAGAACTCTGTCTCATTTAACTTTAACACCCAGCAGCACATAACAGGTGCCCAGTACTTAGTACATGCTGACTGAACAGATATACGATCCCGAATGACAACCTGTAGCAATGAGGCTAACTACCATTGTTGCTGGGATAAATAAGCATGTGACATAAGGAATGTGGTATAACGTAAGGTTAACTTGGTAACACACCCCCTTCATTTTGTGATATGATTAATACTACCTCTGAGCTTTATTGATCAATTCATCTCATTTCCTATCTGGAGCTTCGAAATGGATATTAAAATTGATCTCCAATGTTAAGAATAACCATAGCAATAGTAAAGTATCAATGTATAGGTTCTCTTTCTTTCCTAATGGAAAAGGGTGTAAGGTAGTTGGTGAAGAAAGTGAATCTGGTAGAGAATCTTTGAGTGTCAGAAATAAAAGAATAAAGAAGAGCTTGATATCAGAATGAGGTTTAGACAATCATAGTTGTCAAAGCCATTTTGCAGGCTTATAGAGATTAAAATCTTTGTGAAAAAATTGATAGGGCTATTATACTAAGACTCCACTTCTCAGGCTTGGCAAGAAGCAAAAGTGGTTACAACATGGCAAGATATGATGCAGACCTCGGTTTAAGTGCTTTGGCTTCTTCCTCCCAGCACTGCAGCTGCAGCAACCTGCCCTGCTGTGACAGCTGACAGTTGTCTCCGAGCTGTGAGACTCAGGGATGTCTGTGCAAAAGGAATGAATTCGTGACCAGGTATCCGTGTACCTGTGCAAGCTTTAAAAATTCAAATTTCATGTCCATGTTATTTCAAATAAGAGTTCTTCCCTAAGGACTCAACACTCACAAAAAAATTAGTTTTTCTTTGTGTTTGACTGAGGCACATTTCCTGAATGACAACATGTGCCAGAGCAGAGCTGGCAGTATTTGCTAGAAAACCAATCTCTGCACTAAGCACTGAGAGAAGGCACTTTTCCCCATCGTCTTGATGATGTGTTCCAGTCATTTTTAGTACACTTATAGTGTCCTGTTTAAAAAAAAGGAATGAAGTAGACAGTAGGTCTGCGAGGTGACCTTCTCCATCCTTGTTTCTCTAGTAGCTATTTTTTTGTAGGACTCATTTATAGATATATACTCAATATACTGATTCATGGCTCTCCAATGAGAATTTTAATTTCAGAGTCAATACCAGTTCTCCCTTTGGGTGAGTTACATTTAGGGATATTTCCTTAACATAACTCTTCATTTAAAGTATATTAGGATCCATATCTAATAATGCCAATTTTATTAAATAATATGACAAATCTTATTGTTTACCTACACAGAAAACACAAGGTAAGTCCTGAGGAACAGCGCTAGTCAAACCTTAATGTGCACATGAATTTTCTGGAGCTTCTGTTAAAATGCAGATTCTGACTCAGTCGGCCTGGAGTTGTACCTGAGAGTCTACATTTCTAACGAGCTCCCCTTTCGGATGATTCTGACGCTGCTGGTCCCAGAACTACACCTGAGTAGCAAAGTCGTGGAGCTGTGCTACTCCAGCGTGGTGTGCGTGACAGCACATGGCAGGCTTGTTAAAACCCAAGTCCTGGACCACATTCCCATAAGTTCTGATTGAGTAGGTCCTCGGTGGGATCTCACATTCTGTAATCCTAACAAGCTCCTAAGTGGTGCCGATGACGCTCATTAGTAAATCAGACTCTGAATATCATACAAGGTAATCTAGTTGAGCCGTAAAATGCCCGCCTGACTCTTCCTAGGCCAAGCACACAGTTTTGGAATAACAGGACATTTTAGATAAATAAACGTTAGCTTGCTTTAGAACATTCCCCCATTGAAAAGCAATTTCTACAAGTCAGATACAAAATGGAAAGACTGCCACTGGTGGAGGCAGGTCGGCTTTTTCGGCAGAAAGTAATAAGAGGTATAAAATAAAGTAACAGTTGAGGTCATTTATGTTGGAAATGTTTACCACGTCTGATTCTTTCTCATATAGAAGGACGGGGGACAGTAATAATCTTTACGTTTTGGCCAAAAGTCAGTGTGACTTACTGTCCACGTCAATAGACTCAAGCACTTAATAGGAACTGAAAGAAATACCAGACTCTATTCTCCAAACTTCAAGAAGGTAAGTTCCTAATTTTCAACCCAGAAATGGTCAAAGAGTTCAATTTAGCTAAGGGAGCCAAGGAGGAACAAGGATGAAATAAAAGTTGACCAGAGGTGGACTTCTGGTGCTTAATTTTCAAATGAGATAACTTTGAGTATTTTAACTTTTCCCTTTTATTTTGTGTTCACTTTACTTTGTGTAAATTGACTGATATATTTATGAAAACAGTAGTACCGGATTAATGTCTCCTTCAATTGTTTTAAATCCACTTAATCAATAGTCTACTAAACGTACATTTCTAAATGTTTCAGAACCACTTCATCACTGCCCCAAATAAGAAAGAAATGGTGTTTTGCTGTGTAGAGGAAAGTTGTTTTTTTGGGGGTTTTTTTTTTGGTTTTTTTCTCATTTTAATTATTAGAGCAATGTTTGAAAAATGCTGACTTTCTAGGAGAGTGAATTCCTGGCAGTACATAATGCTGCTGCCTTTCTAAGGATGGATGAAATAAACAATAATGCTATAATGAACTCTCTGGGTAAATGTCTCAGTAACGTTCCTGATACCACAAGAAGCTGACTTGGCTAAATCCACAGGATGGGAACTTATAAAGTAATTCCTACCCACCTACACTTGAGGGTGGTTTTTTATGCGTCCTCTCACATCAGTGACTTATGGTAAAACACAAAACCTTTCATTTTGGGGCAAAATAGACTAGCAGGCAGCTCTAAATGACTAATATGTACGTGGTTTGGGGTTTCAGGAAAATTAATGGGTTTTTTAATGAAATATTTTTACTGACTTAGAAAACAAGGGTGGGGGGTGCTATAGCCTTATCCTGTTTACATAATCACAATGGCATCCCAGACAATAACAATAGCTTTATATTTACCGAGTATAACCTACAGGCAGCACATTAGGCATTCTCATGACAACACAATCTTCTTTGTCTAAACTCTATTAAATTACATCGGCTAACAATATGCAATCAAGATTTTGTCCATGTTCAACAGTTTTTAAAACAACATTAATTTTCATTACTTCTTTGCAAGGTTATTTCATGAATATTCATACTGAAGTTTCAGAGAGTAATTTCTTTGTTTTTCAGTACTGTGAAGTTGATCTTACCATATTTGAAAACGGGGAATGAGCTTCTCTAAAAATATGAGTTCTAGTCCTCACCAGGATGCTTGACATTGATACGCAACTAGTCAATGCTGTGTTTCAAAGGCTTTTCAAATTTGTGACATCCCTTATTAGATGACAAATACTGTTTGATGAGTATGTTAATTTTCTATGGCATGGATGTATACCAAATTACCAAAAATTCAGTTGCTTAAAACAACACAAATGTATTATCTTATAGTTCTGCAGGGCAAAAAACTGACACAAGTCTCATTGGGCTAAAATCAAGATGTCAGCAGGGCACATTCCTTTTCAGAAACTAGAGAAGACCATCCACGTCCCCGTATTTCCCCACTTCTAGAGGCTGCCCATATTCTTTGATTCAGGACCCCCTTCCTCCATCTTCAAAGCCAGCAAGAGCAGGTTGAGGTTTTTTCACACTGCAGACATCTGACCTCCTTCCATAGCCATATCTCCTCTGAATTTCCTCTTCTGCCTTGTTCTTTTACTGTGAAGGCCCCTTATGATCATGTTGAGCTGACCTATGTAATCCTAGGTGATCTTTCTGTCTTAAAATCAGCCGAGTAGCAACTTTAATTCCACCTGCAACCTTAAATCTCCTTTGTCACATAAGGTAACAGTCACAGGTTCTGAGATTTAGGACATGAATATCTTCGGAGGGTCATTCTGCTTATCTTAGTAGGACATATATGATTAATGACACATATTCGTTTATTTTGTCGAAACATTTCCTGAGCACCTACTACATTTCGAGCACCATGTTAGGCTTTGGAATATTAACATACACAAGATGGATGTGATCATTATCTTTGGGAGCTTGCATTCCAGATTTTAGTCTTATCATCTCCTAACTGAAAGCAAACACAGATTGAATTTTAAAAAATAAAATAAAATGTGCACCACTGAGATGGCAAAAAGCAGTTTCCACGAGGAAAAAAAAAAAAAGTACTCGCTTCACAATTCTGTCTGAGGCAGAGTTGTTCTGTAAACAATTTAAAAAGTTGTAGAAAGAATATACTGGAGTTAGTGACTGATATCATACTTTTTAGGCAAATAGGAAACTATTGTCTATCCTCTTTTTTCACAGATTCTGTATTTGTAAATTTGTCTACTAGCTAAAATTTATCTGTAGCCCCAAAAATCAATATTCATAGTGCTTTGTGGTAATTTGGGCAAGAACAGAGTGGTGAAAAATTTGAGTTGCCTTCGGTGTGTGTTTCCAACTGAGCTTAAATAGACAATATTCTGTTTTCTTATTTCAGTTCTCATACTGTAAACAAGTGTCCTTTTCATGGTCTATTAGTGTCATGTTTTCACATTTTTTTGTACTTTTGTTGGTGATTTTGCAATTTAAAAGGGCCCCTAAGTATTAGTGCTGAAGGCTTCTGGTGTTCATAAGTGCAGGAAGGCTGCGATGTGCCTTATGGAGAAAATGTATGTGATAGATAAGCTTCATTCAGGCATCAGTTATACTGCCGTTAGCCGTGAGTTCAATATTAATGAATCAACAATACACATTAAGTAAGGTGTCTTTAAACAGAAACACACAAAAACAAGGTTATGTATCAACTGGGTGATGAAAATGTGACTGGAGGCTCATTGGAACCTGACCCTGTATTTCCCACAGGGGCAGTGGTTCAAAATTCGCTAATTCACTGTCCACAGAGACTTTATAAATATAACTATCATGAATAAAGAGAATTAGTTGTATTTATTGTATAATTCTTACTACTTTAAGTAAACTGGAAAGATCTGGAGTAAGCATCAAGGCAAATCAAGCACAAAAAAATGTATTATAAAGGCATAAAAAATGACCTTTAAAGATTTATAATTATGCTCCTATCATATAAGCTGTTTCATACTTTACAAGTTGTACCTGTCAACTGTCAGAATAATTCACAGGTATGTGTTTGCTATGTTTCTTTTTCTTTAAAAATATTGTAGCTGTTGAATAACGACTATAAATGAAATCACTGATTTCTTTAAAAATTTTAAATACACACTTCAAATGTAGCTCATGTATTGAAATATATGTTTTCCCAGTCATTCTCATTTTTCAATTTTACTTTATATTAGGTATTTTAGGGGATTAAAAACAAGAGAACTATAAATATAGATGCTGATTAATTATAATAAGAGAAAATCTTGTGGAAATGTGTTATGCATACAAATATGCTTTTGAAATTATTTTTAAAAGCCTAGATGAATGTAGATTAGATGATTTTGAGGTTATTTTAAAGCTTGGCTAACATGACCAACCTCCAATCGCCTTCCAAAGAGTTTCTGTGAGAGAAGTGAAGGAATCTACCCCACAGTAGGGACGTTAATCTGCTCATCAGCTCCTCTCTGCCCCGCACCCTTCAAGTGGGGGAAAGTGAAAGTCACAGCCAAATCTACGCAGCTCAAGGGCACAAGCATCACTCGAACTGAGCTGTGGGGGTGGAGAAGGAAGAGGAGATATGGTCGCCACCTTCAATTCCCTTCTTTTCTCCATATCTTCTCCGTAAAATGTCTTTCCTTCCTTTTCTCTATTTCTTGGTAGCAGAAAGCTTCATCTCCCCTCACAGCACTCCCGACCTGACGGCTCTTTTGTCAGAACTGGCCTCACTTAGGTGGGACCACCTCCTTCATCCCTGATTGACATTAATCTCATTAATTCACATTAATCTCAATATTTTATTCACCATGATCTTAATGGAGTTCATTATTATCTGCTTATCTCAAGTAAAATCATTTTGTGTAAGAATGGAAACTTTAGCTACTAAAAATTTAAAGAGAAGAAAATGATTATCTGGCATTAAAATTTTTACTATGGGCATTTTCAAATACATATCCAAGTAGGGAAGATAGAACAATAAGAGTTACATATATCCAGCTTCAGAGATTGCTAACTCATGGCCAATTTTATTTCATCTACACCCATGTCCCCTCCCGGTTCATCACCTTTCCTACTAGATTATTATAAATTTAGTCTCAGCTTTCATATTATTTTATGAATAAATGTCCCAAAATAATCTTTTAGAAATAAGGATTCCTTCTGAAACAAATGCACTGTTTAATTTCCACATCTAAGATGTTGATGATAGTTCTCTAACGTCATGAACATCCTGCGATGATTGCTTATCTATTGAAAGTGTACGTGCCTGTGTGCATGCATGTGTAAACTATATTGCTCAAATCAAGATACAAAAAATTTCCATTCAGTGTATTTGGTTGTTTCTCTTAAATTTCCTTTTACCTATGGATCACTTTCCCTTTCATTTTCTTTTTTTTCAATTTGTTTATTGAAAAAGTCTGGCCATTTGTCATAATTTCCCACAGTTTTCTGATTGCCTCTCTATGGTGTCATATGATATGTCCTTCTGTTCCTATATTGCTTATATACTTGTAGTTAGATTTTGAGGCTTAATATGACTTAGGTTTGACTTTTTAGCAAGAATTCTTCAAAGAACACATTGTATACTTCCATCAGGAGATTCATTATACTTAGCTTTCTCTATTTTCTATGATTCTAGTGATTACTGATATTCTCTAAGTACATTATTTCCTTAAAAGTTATTAAATGATGACATTCTGATTCTATCATTCCTTCCTCAATATTTTTTTTTTAAATCTAGATACTTCTGTAAAGATAAACTTCCTCTCATCAAATATTTGGTTACTCTGAGGTACAGTTTAATCAGAAAAAGTAGAAAAATACCTGATTTTTCCTTT
The DNA here is from genome assembly GCF_902729225.1 of Pteropus medius. Classification (NCBI taxonomy): domain Eukaryota; kingdom Metazoa; phylum Chordata; class Mammalia; order Chiroptera; family Pteropodidae; genus Pteropus; species Pteropus medius. The sequence goes on from NW_024349801.1 coordinate 11,956,512, forward strand.
TATGAACCAATGTTCAAAATAATGAATTAATTACCTAGCACTTTTAAATGATGGTGATAGGGACTTTTTATATTATTATAAATTTATAGATGTTTAACTTACTCAGTGTTTTAATCCACTTCTGGTATTATTCTTATCAATGTTTTCATTGTTTCAATTTGGCCAGTGAAATCCTTTCTGAGTTGGCTCCTGAGTCTTTTTGGCAAGATAAAATTCTAGTTTTCTGGCATAAGATATTCCAGATTTATTTCATATATTTCATGCACCAGGTGTGGATTCAGCCATTTCCCACAAGGAATCTTAGGGCCTTTCAGAGTAAAGTGCTATTTAGGGCCCAAAATCTAGGTGCTAGGGTAAATCACTCTTTCAGGTTGGTCACAGACAGAACTAGGAAATCTATTTTCTGTAAGAGAAAATATATCTGAAGTTCATAATGATATATCCAATCCAAATTCAAGACTGCAGAATCTTTACTCAACCTCTTCAAATTTAGATTTGTTTCTCTTTTCTCTTATACTGAAATGACGATTTCTAAAGATATTAATATTCATTTAACTGTTTTATCAGAATATTTTAAAGTCACAATGTAATATTTTAAATAATTAGTGTCTTTAACAAAATGTGATTATTAAAAGGCATTTAATTTTTTTTTGTATAAAATAGTAAAGATACATAAATTGCTGTGGTTTAAAGTCCCTTAAAATAATTCCTTTCTGTGTGCTTATGCCTTTAACTCAACATAAAGGTTTACCTCTTTCATTTTACTTTTGATTTTTAGAAATAGCTTTCTAAATTTTATTTAATTTTGATGTGCAATTATTAAATTATGTATATCACTTTATAGTCAAATCTAAAAAACAAGGTATATTCAGCAAAGTCTGGCTTCTATCTCTATTTCATCCCTCCCCTTATAAATTATCATAGAGTTATCATTTTTTTAAAAAAATGATAATCTTATAGATAAACTAGAATTCTTTAATGTTAATTGGTATAGTAGCTTTAGAAAACAGTCTGTCAGTTCTTCAAGGATTAAACAAAAGATCCAGCAATTCCACTCCTAGGTATATATCCAAGAGATATGAAAGCATATACTTACATAAAAACTTGTACATGAATGTTCATAGCATCATTATTCATAATAAACAAAAAAGTGAAAATAACCTAAATGCCCATCAACTGATAAACAGATAAATAAAAAGTGGTACATCCATACAATGGTTCAGCCACAAAAAGAAATAATGTATTGATACAGGTTACAGTGCTGCATGCATAAACCTTGAAACCATTACGCTAAGTGGAATAATCCAGTCACACACACAAAGAATTTACATATTGTATGATCTGATTTATATGAAATGTCTAGAATAGGCAATCTGTAGAGACAGGAAATAGATCAGTGGTTGCTGAGGTTTGGGAGAGGGGATAGAGAATGAGGAGGAATTACTAAAAGGTATGGTGTTTCTTGTTTAGGTAGTAATAGTGCACAACTCCGACTATACTAAAAGCCATTAAATTGTACACCTTAACTGGCTGAATTGTATGATATGTAGCTATATCTCAAAAAGGTTTGGAAAAACAAGTTACTAGGTTTGTTAAAATTATTAATTGGTATGTAAAAAAAAGATTGTCTTGTTCTAGGTAGGTATTAGACTAATTGGGGGGAATCACTTCATAAATTATATAACTGTCTAACCATTATGCTATACACCTAAAACTAATATAAAATACTGAATGTCAGCTATAATTGAAAAAAATTTTAAAAATCGTGCAAGAAAAAGTTGCCTTGCTTATCTTCTCATTTACTGAAAAAAAAAGCAAATATGTAAATCTATGTGTCTATTTTCATTCTCTTTATTTAAATAAATGGCAGTAGACCCTACCTATTTTCTTCACCTTGTCTTTGTCAAGATAATTAAACAAATGTGAAGAGTAGAGGTAAGCAGCCACACGTTAATCTTTTTAACTGGTCTTCACCCTTTAAAGATTATCCAGATGAAAGTGATGATCTCATGAAGAAAAGGGAAATAGAATCCAGGACACCCTACAGTATATTTTGGAGCCTTTTCTAACCTAATTCCTCTGGCCACCTGCGTTCTCCTTCCATTAGCATGGTGTCAGAACTATTATTATGGCTTCCCATGAGAGAGCTGTACATTTCTCATAGTCTTTGTTGTGAAAAGACTTGAGTTGAAGGGACAGGGAGGCTATTGCATCTTGTCTCAAGTGCCACCTTTGGACACTCACTCCAAAGGCATGTGAGCGGCCTCGTTAATGTGCCTAGGGACTGCTGAGTTTTGAAGACTGTCAAATTAGGAAAAAAAGGTTCTTTTCATTAAAATGGTCAGATTTTAAAATTTAGCCCACCTGATGAATTGCATTTTGGTGAAGACTGTGAAAGTATTGAGAATTTGCTGAGAAAGTTTTAGGGAAAAGTAACTATGGATAAATGATAATAGGCAACAGAGAACAGAAATTCTAAGGAATGGGGAAAAACTAGTGAAAGTCACAGAGCACATTTACAGAGGAGAACAACAAGACAAGGCCCGGAGGTGGTCTGAAATTAATAGTAATATAATAATTATCACCACAGCAGACGTCTAACTTAAAAGAAAGTGAGTTCATGATGGGTCATAACTTTTTCTTAGCATTCTAAGGTTCACATATTGATGCTTGTGGTGTGAAAGAAGCGTCCGGTATATATGACTTCCTGAGAACATATTGGCTCTATCCTTGGTAACTGCTACGTTATAAAACTTTAAATATTTATGGATAGTTTGAGTACATGTTGTTTTGTTCCAAGCATTGTCTAGTGTTAATAACACAGCTCTTAGGCTATATAGAAGTAGTATCTCAAATAAGCAATTGATGAATGTTTTCAAGAAAGAAAAAAAAAATCCCTGTAATCACATTCAGTTTCAAAGTCATCTCTTAGTCATCTTATTGTTACGCTGTGCTTGAGTCTATTCACATAACTGTGAGCATTTTTAAAATGGATAAAAAGCAGATAAATTACAGAATATAAAATGCACCCATCATTTCCTTTAAAAGTACAGCAACACTAATATCAAAGTGATCTTGCAATCTGAAGAAAAGTATGGAACTTAGCTTCCAATTTTCTTTTCATCGATGAAACCAAGACCAATTATGTCATACAGAGTAGCCTGGAATTGTTCAGCATACACAACTCCTAGTCCTGTGTACTCATGTCAGAAACAGTACGATCCCCTCAGCAATCATAAGTACCTGGCACCACCTTCAACCCCACCTAATCTCCATATTATATGCCACAAACCCTTTATATATTATATCTTATTCAAATTAAAATAAGATATAATGTATGTCGTCTAGTCCTAAATACATAGGGTCATTTCAAACACATTTATTTTCCAGTATAATATAATGGATGTAGAATGTCTTAAGATAATGCAGTAAATCTGGGTTTCAGGTGATAGAATATTGTTCTCAAAAAATATGCAGAACATTCACTATTCAATTCTGACTTCCTACATCAATGTAGAAACTTTGAATGTCATTAAACTAGACAGACAAATATACTCATAGTCAAGGGCTTTGTACCCTGAGGTCATCACGATGTACAGCATTATATAGATGTTAAACATATCTTTCTAAATCTAAATTTAAGCACAGAGAAATCCTTCACAAATCATTAACCCAAGTACAGAACAAAAAGCCAGAATATTACACATCCATGAATCAATTTAGAGAAAAGATGAAGACCATTGTCCTGGTCAGAACCAGCTAAGATCAGTCACTAATGATTGAAACTGATGTGTGCACATAACTACTAAATCAGAAGTAGGATATAGGAAATTGCTCAAAAGAAAATGTCACAGTTTGATTAATCTCCAGTTCCACTGGGAGGGAAAACATGATTAATAGTTGCATCTCACATGAATGATAAAAAAGCATCTGAGTGATTAGGGTGTGACCTCTGGCTGCAATCTACAAGGTAGAATGGCAATTATAAGACAAAATCAGTAAGAGGAAGAGTGGCATTATTTTGGAATTGACTCAGCTGAAGTCAGAAAGGGAAAAAACAGAAAGTGAAATCAATGCCAACTCCAAAGAAAGTTAAAATGGGAAAACAAATTTTACGATTTAAATTTTTAATGGAAAGGAAAATTATAAATAGAATAAGAACTAGCAGAGTAAAACTAACTTCTAGATTGTGGTGAGAAAGTAAGGTGTTAAGAGTTACGGCTCATTTCATTCTCTTTCAGGATATATGAACTTTTCTGGAAAGGCTTCCACGGTCACTTCCAAAAATCACGATCCTCTGGCATTCTCTTCTATTTCCCATATCTTTCTGTCAATTGGAGCAATTTGTTAAGGACCAGAGAGTAGAGCACAGATTTAATTAGATCCCATAATAGCGGAGGAATGGTGTAGAATGAAAGGCATGCATCTGTGATGGTTAATTTCATGTGTCAATTTGACTGGGATAAGAGATGTCTAGATAGCTGGTAAAACATTATTTTGGGGTGTGTCTGTGAGCATGCTTCTAGAAGAGATTAGCATGTCCCATGAAATCCAAATCAACACTTTGAGATCTAAAGTGAAGTTCACTCACTTATCCCAAAGGCTCTACGGAGTCATTAAGTATTTTTATAAATGTCCTGTCAATTCTGTATAATTTTTCTTTCTTCCTCATGAAAATAAGCCAACAAAAAGAAGAAGACAGAGAAAACACATTTCTTCTCCTTTTTTATGAATACCAGAGGGTTATATCAAATTCTGCCCCTCTTGGCTTAAGTCCTCTCTCAAACTGCAGGTCATTCCCTCCTACTCACTGCAGCCTTCTCAGAAATTCTCTGCTTCAGCATCCTTTTGATGACCCATAAAACACACTGAACTAAAATGGCCTTCACACGCTACCCTATAACACCTCCCTGGCCACACCTTGGTACTTAAGCATTTCCTGTGAGTGTACCACCTCTGAAATTGCAAATGCTTATATTCTACTCTTTGACTCTAGACCACTAGATTTTTCCAGTTCCCCCACTCCTATCCTCCCCACTTGTTTTTCTTCAGCCTCAGTAACTCTACTATTCCTTTGAATTCCTTCATCTCTGTGATGGTTAATTTTATGTGTCAACTTATCTAGATCATGGCACCCAGACATTTGGTCAAACATGATTCTAAATGTTTCTGTGAAGGTATTTTTTTAGATAAGATTGACATTTCAATAAGTAGAGTTTTGAATAAAGCAGAGTACTCTCTATAATGTAGGTGGGCCTTGTCTAATCAGTTGAAGGTCTTAGTAGAATAAAGACTGACTTCACAAAAATAAGAGGTAATTCTGCCAACAAACTGGATTTGAACTGATACTCTTCCCTGGGCCTCCAGCCTGCCAGCCTACCCTGCAGATTTTGGATTTGCCAAACCACCACAGTCACATGAGCTAATTCCTTAAAATAAATCTATGTACATCCTTTTGGTTCCATTTCTCCCAGAGAACTCTGACTAATACAATCTTCCATGAGCACCCCCCTGATTTCACTTCCTCTCCTACATGGTGCTAACCTATGGTACTTTCCTTCCTCTATGCTGTTGCCAGCCCATATGTACCCTTGTGCTAGTGACCTCTCACCACAGTATCACTATAGATACCAACCCTGGGTCAAACTAAGAATCTACACCCTCTGCTTCTACACATGGGCAGCTGCGCATGGCTGAGGAAAACCAAACGACAGTGTATCCAGGTGCCCCGTTTGTAGGCACCAGCCTATGATGGCCTCTCAGTGCTCTGTGGGGATCGTTTTCCTAGTTGGCACCATCCTCACTTCTCCCTCTCTGTTCTCAGTAAATATGGGATCTTTTTGCACATCAAAGGCCCATTCTACAGACTGAAGTTCAAACTCATATTTACTTTTTTCTTCTTTCATAAGAAGATATGACTCTCTTGAAAGCCAACTGTGATCTGGATCCCTTTGTTCCATCACCTACCCTCTGAAATCACCTTCGTGTTCAACCTCTGGACCTGCATGGGCTTAACCACTCAAGTTATAATCCTGCTCAAATCTTTCCACTTACAGATCCTCCATCTGTCTAGGCATCACTTGTCCTTGTCTCCTTATTGCCATTCGCTCCTTCTCTACACAGTCAAACTACTGAGAAGAATATTGCCATTTCCTCTGCCCTCCTCTTTATCATGTTTCCTTTCCAAAAACCATTACATTCAGTAAGGCATTTATTCTCACCTGTTGGCTGAATTGCTCATAACCTCAGATCTACTGTTAATTTTGTCTGAGGGTTTTTCATTTTGCATTTAATCCTGCAAAGCTTGCTCCCTTCCTTCTCTTCCTTCTTTCCTTCCTTCCTTTCTTCCTTCCTTACTCCTTCCCTTACTCCATCCTACCCTCCCTCCCCCTTTCTCTCCACTTTATCCTCAGCTTTAGCCTCATTCTTACCCTGCTCATTTTCTTTTGCTTTTTTACGTAGATTCAAGAATGTATTATTGCTATGGCCATTTTTCGGAGAAGGTGAAAGCAACTTGCCCAAGATCACACAACTTGTAAGAGATGGAGCCTGCATCTGAAAGCATGCAATCTGATCACAGGGATGGCATCCTTAACTGCCACCCACAGGCTCTCGACTCTTCCTTTTGTGTGCTATAGCTATGGTACCCTGAACTGGACTTGGCTTGACATGCCAACTATTTGAGTCTCTCTTGGCTCAGACAAGAGAAATAGGGCCATTGTTTTCAGAAAGCCACCATAAGTACACACACAGGAACTGAAACAGTACGCTAATGTTATTTGCTACACCTGCCCCAGATGATCAGATCCAGTCACTCTGTTTCCAGTGCAGGAGCCTGGTAATGGTGAGTTTCAGTGGAAGAGAAGATGGCTCACAGGTACTTTCCCTGGAGCAGAAGCAAGAGACAGCCATTGTTCTGTAGTGTGGTCCACCATGAAAAGTCATGCAGGTTTTCCACACGGCAAAAGACTCCAGTGTGAAGCTCTATGCAATGTTCAAAGTAGGATGAGACAGAAGGGATGTATTGTCATAAATATATGCCTGCTCTAATCACACCAAACATAGATCCTTGTTAGTAAAAATTTCTTTTAAAAAATTGTGCTATAATCAAGTATATACTTTATTCAGCTCAGATGGATTAAATATTCAAAGACTAGGAATTTTAAAGTACAAACTAAGAAAGTGAGAATAACCCACATGGAAATTCAATGTTGTGTGTGCATGTAACTAAATGGCTTGATTTTATGGGAAAAGAGAAACTGGACAGACCAATTTCTTTCTCATTTAGAGAAGTTTATATTTATTTGTCATATGTGACATGCAGACTTTTAAAGACAGCACAAATATCACAATGAGCTTAATTAAATCATGTGTTTATTCTGATCCAAGGATAGAAAGACAATTTCCAAAGTGGCATATTAGCAAAAAAGAAAAAAAAAATTTAACCTTTTGTTATTTCAGGGTATAAGATGGAACTGCTATTACCATAATAGCTTTGTAGCTCTTGGGGCAATTTTCTGCAACTTTCCACAAACTTGCTAAAATAAACACAAGTTTTTCCCTGAAACTGATATTCCCCAGCCCACCCCAACTCATGATGATTCTAACATATTGTAATAAAGTCACCGCTCCCCGAGGATTTCTTTTCACTGCTCCAGCAATTTTTCTCTTCTCTCTCTCTTATTGAAAAGGAATGCTATTATTAAGTACTTAAAATTTTCAAGGCTCCAAAAGGAAGACAACCTTTCAGTATGAGAGATTAATAATAACAATAAGAAATAGAGAATGGAAGACAGGAGTTCAAAGCCAAATAAAAATTTCATTTGCAGAATACAAGTCAAATATGATTTCTTTTGAACTGCATCTCTCTGATTTATAGACACAACTCTGTAGAGTATTTCCTACTATTTTTGCTTCGTGTTTTCTTTCCTCCTTTCATAGTCATGGCCACTTCTGGACAAATGCTCTAACACTTGAATCGTTTCTTTGGCACAGCTATAGAACATTTCTGAAAAGAGTAAGATGCAGATAACAATATGAAGAGAAAATCTTAGACAATGCCAACTTAGAGGCATGACTACTAAAGGCAATTGGAAATATGGATACATAAAGTCGCCTGGTTCAAGTTCTGGTTCCTATGATTAAAAGGTTTTTTTTTACATATTTATACAAAATGTCAGATGCATGCCTTTAACTCAGTACATACACAGACCTCTGCATTGTAAACAAGATTATTGCGTTTTGGATTTGAAGTAGGTAATCATAAAAGTGTTTCCTTTTACTATGATGGTATTATTAATATCTATTCTAAACCACATTAGCCAAAAAGCATGATGTTCCTATCTCCTAGGAATTCACATCCTTAATTAAGAAATGATTACACTTTTCAATGAAGACAGTGCACATATTATGCATTTTGGCCAGTAGCATTTGGGTATTTAGTTATGTCATGTGTATAATTTGGAATAATGGAAAACATATAAGTAGAGTAAAAGAGAATAAAAATATCTGTGAATGAGTTTGAAATTCAGTTAATTAAGGTTATATATAACAAACAATGCAAAGTCACCCAGAAAGACACCCTGGAAATAACACTAGTGCAGATGTCACTGGAAATAAGACCCTAGAGATGAGTTAGTAAATGGAAAAGTGGTAGGGCGGGGGGGCTAGAGAATAAGTGGTTAGAAGGCCCTGAGTTGAAAGAATGCATTGAAGAATATTTGGCAAGTAGGCCTCAGATAAATTAAAAGTATGATCCAAAAGAAAACTGAAAATACAAGAAATCTTGTATTTTGATGAATATCCTAAGAGTAACAATTGAGCATCTGAGGCGGGAGCCGTGGTACACAAGGAAGTCGTCAACGAAACGTACCAAGTTTAGAGTTGGACAGAGCCATTAGGTCTGCCAGCCAAGTAAAACATTTCCAAGCAAAACATATAGTAGTGCGCTGGTTTTTGTACACCAAATGTGTGTAATAATCCCATCCCAGAAGCAACAACAGGTGTGTTTTAATCTACACATAGACTCTTCTACCTGTTCCTCTGCAGTGAGCCTTGGCACCCACCTGCAAAATGTTTGATGAGAAACAGAGCAATGCTATCTTTCTCACACAGACAGCAAGTCTATACTACAGTACATATTTTGATAAACAACAAAACATCGAATCCCTTAATTTATTAAAGATAGCATCATTCTACTGCCTTAAAGTAGATCATGTGTTTAAAAAAAAAAAAGGAGGACCCTAAACCAACGATTTCATCTTCACCATGGACTCTCTTCTTTCGGAATACTGAAATACTGTTCTTTGCTAGCTTTGCATACTCGTGAATGTTAACAGAAGGAAAGAGAGCTAAATGTAAAACGTTATAAATGTGGCATTAGTTAACATAAACTTAGGTGGAGACTTACTGTCTTAAATCTCAATTACTTCAGTATCGAAATATTATTGATCTATTTTCCTTATAGGTTGATGGAGAAGCATGCAATTTTGCAACTGAAAGGGAACGAGATATCACTAAGTACCTGTATTCTATTTGCACCCTCATTCTGTAAGTAAAGAAAAGGAAGCTCATAGAGGTGAGTTGTCTTTAGTAACGTACTTTCTTAGGGCTGTACTAGTTATTTTCTTATTTCACTTAGAACCTGATCTGTTCTAAGACACAGGAGGGTCGAGTGATGTAGACTGAGAATCCAAGTCTCTCGAGTTCACAAGCTTCCAGCTGGGCACTAGAGAAAGACTGGTGGGTCAAAGGAAGGGAGGAACCAGGATATTTCTTTCTATTTTGCTATGCCTCAGGCAGCTTCTTGGTAGTGACTGAGTCTTTTACAAAGCTCCTGCTCCTAGTGGGCACCCCTTGCTTCCATAATCCTCGACTGGGTAGCCCTTGCCACGGTTCTGGCACTAACTGAACAATGTCAGCCTCTAAGCTCTGGAAGCATCATCTTCTCATTATCTCTCCAGCTCTTGGAGTTACACTATCTTCTTGCTTTTGCTAAGCTCTGAGTTGCCTCACACCCACACCTTGGACTGATCAGCTTTTCCATCACCTGTAACCAGTTTCCTATGATGTCTTCCCAGTTTCAGATGCCTGGAATAATTTCTGCTTTTCTGACTGGGCACTGACTCAGAGACCAGCTAAGAATCTGAACTAATGTGTTTCTCCATCCTGTCATAATATGATCAAAGATTATAAGTGCCACCCAACCATTACATAAATATAAATATATATTTTAAACTACTAACAAAATAAATATTAAAATAATATATGATGCTTCAGATTGATAATGCCCATAGATTTTATAGTATCAATAAATGATACAGGATAATGTCATATAACAAGTAGGAAATATATGTTATTTATTTTCCTTCAGAATTCAATAATTGGACTATTTCCTATCCATATTCCTCTGTTATCCTTTGTTTCTTTCACTTCCTGATTGCTTTATCCATTTGAAACCTCATATAAATCTAATCTTTATCTGTGCTTTTAATAAACATGTTCCATTCATTGTCCCATCGCTTCCTCTTCACTCCTTAAGATTCATTCTTTAGTACCAAACGACAACTTACTTCAAAATTTTACATCAGTTTTGGAATTCATTCTAGAAACAGCCAGTATATGCTTACATCATCTGTTTTTGAGGGCCATAAATTACTCCATTGTGTGGAGGTACTATAATTTACTTAAGCAAGTGACCTACTGCTGATGGATTCAATCAATATTATTTTGCTATTACAATGTTGCAACGAATATCTTTGCATGTGTTTCCTTTGCACAGTGCAAGTGAACTTGCAGGATAAATCACACGAGCTGTTTGAGTTGCTTTTTGGTGTAGATTGTATATTCGGGTAGATTTAAAGCATTAACCAACGTTGTTTTGTAATCCCTTTCTTCGGTTTACTAAAATCAATCATTACCTTCTAAAGAGTTTGTACCTATGTATTCTCCCACCAGCGGAGCTTAAGTGTGCCTTTTTTTCTCCTATGCCCCGTGGCAGTGTTTTCTTGTCTTGAATCATCTGACTTCTCCTTCAAAATGTTGATTTCGTAACATATGATACTTGAACATATAGCATAGGGGATACTTAAGCCAGATTCTTTGATATCAAAATCTTGTCCTGCCTAGCTATGTGGCCTTGGAAGAATAACCTCATCATACTTCAGTTTTCTTAAACAGGAACTAGGCATTGTCATAGTACCTAACTCATTGGGTTGTGAAGATTAACTGAATAAATATCTATAATGCATGTAGAATAGTGTCTGGCATATAATAAATATTGAATAAATGGTCATTCTTCTTGTTTCTTAAATGTTCTTTAAAATACGTTTTTAGCTTCTTCTTGTGTTAAACAGTAGTATCCATAATACGATGATAAAGTAGTAAAAACTTTTTAAGAAAAGCCATTACTATTTTAATAGTGTCACTATTAAAATTAAAGATAACATTATTTTGTTACATACAACAACTTGGAAAATTATGTCTTGAATAAAACTGTGGTCCCAACATTTTAAGAAGTGCTACCTGACACCTATTTCGATTTGTATTTCTTCAATATTGAATGAAGTTGAGGACACTTACATATTTATATATCATGTTTTTATTTCTATGAACTGCCCATCTGTATTTGGACTCTTTTTTAAACCAAAATGAAGCCTAATCTTTTATTATTAAATTTAAAAAAATGTTTTCTACATATGCTAATAGAATTTTTTGTGGTAATGATTATGTTCTAGAACCGCATTGTCCAATACAGTAACCTGGCTTAATATAGCTAATGAGAACTGAAAATGTGGCTAGTCTGACTGTAAAACTTTGTTTTTAATTTAGTTCATTTTAAATAATAAAAAATTTTACATTTAAATAGCCTTGAATAGCTATTAGCTACCATATTAAACAGCATAGCTTTAAATTTTAAGGGAATTGGGCCTTTCTAATTGGAGAGACAGAGTTAACATCTGGTTTATAGCTTTTTTTTTTACCTAGCCTAGCTCTTTAGCCAAATCTTTCTTGCAACATATACTCAAGAAATCTATACTGTATCTAAGATGAATTGATTTCCTGCTGGTTATGTTTTATACTGAACCTAAACACCTGTACTTAGTTGTCAAGTTTGTTTACTGAATGATCCAGTGGTCCCAATACTTTGCAGCAAATTGGAACCACCCTTGAACTATTTTTTTAAAATCTCAATACTTGGGTTTCCACCTCTAAATATTATTTAATTGGCATCGATGCTGCCTGGGCAACAGAATTAAAATGTGCAGTAAAATTAGAGAACCAGACATAACCTGCGATCAGTGAGTAACCCGGGATTGGCGAGATGCATGTACACCAGAGAACGGGGTTGTCAGGTGTCTCAGAAAAGTTCCATCATTAGCAAAGTATATAAGCTGAGGCACCTAGAGCTACGGCTTTCCTGATCTGTGATGATGGCACACAGCTTTGTTCGTTGTGACCATATTTATCAAGGTGTTGGGATAGTTAGAAGCTGTTCAGTATAACTAAACACGCATTATGCTGTTGCTGTGTATATTGTGCTGTTGCCTATCCTCGATCCTTTTTTTAATCTAAGTAAACTTGCAGGTGAGTGAATATTTACGCTGAGAACCAATCTTAACCCAAGACTACTGATGCTAGAGAATTAAGTGGGCATTGCCATCATATAGAATAAAAATATTTTTCAACTTATGCTCTTTCTTTTAATGTTGTTGTGCTATTTTTTTCATGCAGCTTTCTATTATCTGATTTGTCCTCTATGGCATCTGAATTTGGTTCCTTTGCTTAGAAAGACATGCCTCTTCCAATATTATATGTATATCTATAAATTTTCCTGTGTTTTAATACTTTCTTTTCTGTGTCTGTATTCTTGTTAAATATTCAATTCTTCTGGAATTTATTTTGATATAAAAATGTTATTTATTTTTCAAGAAGCGATAGCTTACCAAGTTCCATATTAACTAATTTATATTTCCTCACATATTTTCGATGTTACATCTATCTTAGGCAAATCCTAAGTGTATTTGGACTTAGTAAGGGATTTTCTATTTTGTTCTTCCACTATGTTTTAATGTGCCAGTATCAACATGTTTTAATTAATACAGATTTATAAGATTTTCCAAACATATAGATTCTCCTTACCACTGTTATTTTTGCTAACTTATCTATTTCCTCATAAATACTTCTTGTATGGAAAATTCAGAATTATTTTATTTTTATGGGTTATTTTAGGTAGAATGAGTAGATTTATAATATTGTTTCCTATTTCAAAACAGATATGTCCTTGCATTTAATCAAAGCTTCTATATCTTTTAGTAATATTCTAAATATTATTCTCATATATCTTGTACATGTTCTTTTAAGTTTGTTCTTGATGTTTTTTTTAATTTTTGGTTGTATTATAAATAGAATATGTATTGTTTTTATATTATCTAGTTATTTATACACAGGAAGATAAATTAATTACTGATTTTAAAAATTAATTTTATGTTAGGCACATTACTGAATTATTTTTAAAAGAATAGTAAGATGATTCTCTTAGATTTCTAAGGAATAAATTCTATCAGTGCTGTCTTATCTCCTCCTCCTAGCTTTATATACTCTTCTGTCCTCTTCTCTGATTGAAATATGTTGAATAAGTATGGAAATTAAACATCTAAAATTAGGAAAAAGAGCCTAATGCATTTTTTTTTCTAGAAGACCTAGTTGTCTAGGTCTTAAAGAACAATAAAGAAATATTTCAAAAGGACAGAAATGCCTCTAAGAGTGGAGAACTTTACATGTAGCCTCCTAGGACTAGGGAATTAGACAACCTAGAAGTAGGTACCTATGGCATCACGTCACAGAGACAACAAGAGGAATGGAGAAAAGAGGGTGATGTTATCACTGAACCGTCATATGGTAAAATGTGAGATATGAGTTGTAAAATGTTTTTAGAATATGTTATTCTCTAGTTGTTGTACCTACAGTTCATAGGCATTTATACATGTTTTCTGTATAATACATATTGATATAAAGTTCCAATATATGTGTGTCCAAATAAGAGACTGACATGTTACATAGAATGAACACAGATGCAATGTGGTAAAATAAACCACATGACTTGACAGAGAAAGTGTTTAGCCAACTAACTGTTCAGATCCATGATTGATGCCATATTAAAAATCCAGTCAACCACTTTTAACCACGTACTACTAGGCTAATCATTTTCAAAAGGGTGGAGAACTCATAGTTAAATACAAATATAAATAAGAGATTTCCTGAGGATACAGACTAATAATACAGACTTTCAATAAAAATGTCTTTTTGGAATTCAAGTAGAGGCACAATTGAAAGGCAGAAACAGCTTAAGGCATTCACTAGGCATTTGCCCAAGTGCTGAGGCAAATATGCCCATGTATTAAGCTTGATGATTTGACATGTAGAAACACATGGCCTTAGTACTGTCATACTTTATGTGACCACAAATAATTTTTGTAGGCTTAGGTCACTCAAATAAGGGCTCAACATAGGGCAAGGGCTACGATAGATGCAACTCATAAGGCAGAGAGTTCACCAAGCTCTCACTACACCTTCTACTTGTATTTCCGCCGCCTCTGGTTTTCTACTGAAATCTCCCAGTTGCTTATTTATTTGACTGGAGACAAATGCATGTTAAAATCCTTGCAGGTAGTGTTTCTGCCCTGTCTAGCTTATAGAGTTGAAAACTCAATCATTCACAGTGATAATAATGGCATAAGTACTTTATGACAGGTGATACTCCTATCTAATTGACTATGTCACAGGGGTTCTGTATCTTTTACCAGCCAAACCCAGAACCATAACATCATAAAATTGGTACCATCTCATTCTTTGCCCTTACAATCTGCCCAAAAAGAATCTTGGGCATGTATAAGATAGAATTTGGAAATTTGGCTAAGTTCCTGCAGATGTTGATCTACTTAAAATAATTTCTAAGATGTTAGTTTTATAAAATTTCAGCAGTTGTTCTTAAATGAGTGAAAATTATAACTTACATTTACTTTTCAATCATTCACAATAAACTGACTAAAAAGACTTTTGTTGAGGGATTTTGTTTTGTCTTCAATTTAAGAGCAATAATTTTTTGGCTTGCACTCTAATTTTTTGTAAAATATTTATATGCCATCTAATACAGTATTTGGTATAAAAACACTTATAAGCATTAGACTATAATTTTATTTTAAAGAAATGTTTTCATATTTAATTTTTAAAATATATATCTGTCAAGCTTACAGTTTGATTAAATATGGGCGTGACCTGTATGATAATAAATAAAATATTTCTTCTTTCTTTTTAAAGATTTTTTGTAAGAGGCAACAGGGCATCTTATTGATTCTTTCAGGTATATAGAAGTCTTTGTTCTCTCTAGTTCTTGAAATGGGATCAAATGAGAGAAGAATGAGGCATCCTCACTGAAGCATTTCAATCTGTGTTGATGGGTTTTATTTTATTTGTTTCTAAATTTATAACAATTGCCTTTTCTTCCTCCTTCCATCATATACTTGGATAATGCCTTATGTGTTTCCTTACTCTCTTTCATAGATTTATCTGTATCATCTGGAGCAGACTGTGAAGCTCTTAAAGAAAATTGGCATGTTTTGTTTAATTTGTATACATCCCATAATATCTGGAAAAACTTGGCAAATAAAAATACCAAAAAGAAAAAAAGAAAAACAAAATAAGCTAGGAAATACATATTTGTAAAATGATGACCAAAGGCTAAATTCCTTGCTATGTACATCAATTAAAAATTGTTTAAAAAAAAAAATCCACATTGAAGTCATCTGTTATTCCAGGTGAAAATGTCACCAAGTTTTGTTTTCCCTGCTTTGGCAAACTACACTCACACAGAGAGGGAGCTTACCTCCAAGTAGAACCTAAGTGACTGTAGAATAGAACAGAGCTCTACAGCCTACCTGGGATAAACAGGTAGCATGAGTGTATGTGTGTGTCATTATATCAACCACCATGGTCTGAGGATTTAGGATTGTTTTACCTACATGCCCAAGATTCTTATAGAGTTGAAAACTCAATCATTCACAGTGATAATAATGGCATAAGTACTTTATGACAGGTGATACTCCTATCTAATTGACTATGTCACAGGGGTTCTGTATTCAAATCCAGTCATTCATTGATTTTTTTCTCACTAATTCCCTCAACAAAAGTCATATGCCACGCTGGATGTTGAATACAAAAATGCAAAGATGAAAAAGATAAATCCTCTCCCATTAAAAAAGTTCATATTTTATAGGGGAGAGAGAAATGTACCATCCTAATTCTCAGTATATTCAACCGATACAACATAAATGTGCTAAAAAAAGGAGTAGATGGAGGGAGGAAGGAGTCACTTTTAGTTATTGTGATCATAAAAGTAACCTACAAAAAATGCATTTCATTTATTCACTCATTCCTTCCTTCCTTCATTCATTCATTCATTCAACAAACATCTAGTATTTGCCTGTGTGGGGATTTAGAGCTAGTCACCCCAAGATGTGCTTCTGTGGTATGCAGATTGTTTTGAGCTAAGGGCGATTTTAGCTTCGAGTTCAAAAGAAACTTCTCCCCCTCCCTTTAACTACCTAGAAGAACTTGAGTTAGGGGCCTTGCTCATAATAAGAGGTTATCAATGATAATCTCTTTTTGACCCACCTATATGGCAGGGCAAACTTTTGTTTACTAAATATTTGTTCTTCTTATCATTCTGCAATGACCCTTTGAAGCCTCCAATGTGCATTACCTCATTCCTAGCTCAGAATGTCTTATATACCCATGTTCCTTTTCTATCTCTCATGCATGTGGGGTCTCTGATTCGCTCATGTATGCAGGGTTTCACAAATATGTATGTATTAAATTTGGTTATTTTCTCTTGCTAATCTGTCTCATGTCTATTTGGTTATTAGGCCAGTCAGAAGAACCTTGAGAGTAAAAGAAAGGTTGTTCCTCCCCCACACCTGCAACCTGGCGGGTACTGGTAAGATTTGGGGATGCTGAGATGAGAGGTTGGAAGGTACAGCCCTATTTTTCAGTGTACTCACACTTAAGAAGGGAAGACAGTGAGTACACCAACAAATTATAGGATAATCTAAAAGATAACATTACCTTGACAGGTAATTGTGATAGACGCCATTTGTCTTTATATTGATTGGTTTGGATTAGTTAAGGGTATTATTCGTGCCGCTATTTCACCCTGAGCACCTCACCTTTGATAGGAATAGAAAAAAAGGAAAATGACACTGTCTAGGTTTGGCTTTCTCCAAGCTTGATGAACGGAAAAACAATTTTCATGGTGGAGCTATCGTTTTTTAAAATGTCAAAAACATACATTTTACTTAACACAGCTAAATATTGACATGAATTGGCTACTTCTGATCCAGTTTAAAATCCAATGCTTAATTTAGAAAATGAGTAAAAGTCCAAACACCTAGTTAAAATAAATACCTCATTAAGTTTTCACTGTTATTGGTTATTGTTTATTTTATCCTTAGTTTGAATGGTTTTCATGGAATTAATTTAACCATCATACCCAGTTTTTTGTTGCTGTTATACACAACTTCAACTTGCTTTGGGTTTTAAGGCAGCTTTTCTTAAAGATGCTAATAGGCAACTTCTTCCAGCCTAATTCTGCTCTCCAGAGAAAGAACAGGGCTACCTCTCGATTCAATTTACATCAATAAACATGCAATGAATGGCCACTAAGTTCTTCAGAGGTACAAAGGTGAGTAAATCACAGTCCATTTCTTCAATGAGTTTATAATGCAAAAAGAAGTTCCAGGAAGTTTCAAAGAGAGGCAGTTGACTGATCAAAGAAAATTATCATTATGTGCCCAAATAGGCTTCCAAATTATCTGTGTGCTAAGAATGATGCTCCATTAAGTTACTCATTTTCTCTTGTTCTGGCAGCTCAGCCAGAGAGGGGATGGGGAGGAGGGGTATGGGGGAGGACAATTGTTCTTTGATTGTAGTATGTTGTTCCTGGCCCATGTAAGATCTGAACCAATATTTTTCTACACTAACAAAGAATTCCATTCTTCGCCACCAAGCAAGCTTCCTTTAGCTTTCTTCTTCCACCAGGTGTTGCTATACAATCTGTCAACTATAAGTTATACTCACTTTATTACTAAGTGCCCCCCTCGACAGTCTCTCTCTTATAGGAGCTGTGCTCGTTCACAAAACACAGCGTTTCACATACTTACACATTTTAAAAAGACTAGAGAATGGTTTATATATAAATCATATATGTGTATATATGTATACATATGTATATATTATATATATATATAAATACTCCAAATATTCTATATAAAAAGCACCATATACTAGAGAAGAGAGAGGGAGAAAGGGAAAAAGAATGGAGAGGGAGTTGAATTAATTCAGAAATCTCAGAATCATCAGAGGAAATAAAAAGAATAAATTCTCTTGACTAACCTTAAAGACAATATAAAACTACTATGTTATTGAACAAAATTTAAAAATTTTATACATGTTATGTTTATTTCTTAGACTTCCACACTTTTTAGTGGACTAATAAGGATTTCATTTTCAATTTATGAGGACTCTGTGAAATAAATTTACCTTTAGTAGTTTCATAAATTATACCATGAAATGTGTTAGAAAATTAATATTCACATATTTTTCTCTTAAAAAATGTTTTCTAAGTAATTTTGAACATTCCGCTTCTCAACTTAGGTTAAGCGTTTCATGCAGGAATGAAGTAAACATGAAGGGATGAATATCCTTCTTTCCCTGCGAATCTGTGTATTCCGTTAAAGAAACATACCCAGATGCTGTCCTCCTGCCGATACTGTTTCCAGTTCCTGCCACTATCACTGAACATCAGGAGGTAGCTGGTCACCCAGTTGGAGCTCCCATACCCTCCTTGGGTAGCCACAGCAGTGATCTCCATTCTCTCCCCAAGGTCAATCTGCAACCACTGGTATTTGTTGGACACAAGTGGAGACCAGCCACCAGCTCCTTTTGTAAAAACAGAAACAGGAGAAAATTGGCAAAGAAGAATTAGTTATAAATCTATGTTAGTGGAATAGAAACGACAATAAGAATGTATTCCTATATGGAACTTAAGAAGTCAAATTTCCAAAATATAAAACATCTCATAATTGTAGGGGAAAAAAAAACCACATGAATTTAGTTATAAATGGATGGAGGCTACGTTCATTGTGTTCATTTCTAGGTATTATAATTCCCTGACGCTAGGGAGAACTAAAGGTCTCATTAATGCCTAAAGTGCTTAATTCATCACTTGGAAATAGCATGTTCACTGCCCACATGCATGATTAGGTAATAATCCGGCCTTCGATCTCTTTGCTGAGGCCTGAATTTAAGATGGAACAAGAAAACTACCTTTGATGTCTGGTCAGATAGCTTCCTTAGAGTAAGAAGTACACCATGGAGCCTGAGAATACAAAAATGGTCAAGGAACCATCCCTCTCCTGAGTTTACAGTCCATAGGAGGAACAGACATTAAAAAGCATGTTTGAAATACAACATGAAAATTGTTAACAGTGGGGCATATGCAGGGAACAATAACACGATAAATGATGGAGCGTTCTATCCAGTGGAAGCTGGCTTGCAACAGTGTGTGAGAGACGATTAAATTTTCAGGAATTTTTCAAGCCAATTGTTAAACATAGCCATCTTTGCAGTTGGCTGTGGTGAGAGTATTTAAACCACAAAAATTGGCAATCTCTCCAAGTCAGCACCTGCCCCTACCCCAGCTAGTTTACCAGGGCACCACTGGTTCTGTTCTACCTGGGGAGAGAGAGGATAGTGGTGGGTGAGCGGTGGGGTAGGGGAGAATCATGGAAAAGATCACAAAGTAAGTTGTGCTTTAGCACTCAGAAGTGAAAAATAGTTTGTTATACATTCAAGGAAGTATGGGTAGAACGAAGTTTCCTGTTTTATTTAATTCAACGCGCACCAGAAAATTATAGATATGACTACTGCATGTCTTGTTAAGATGTTTCATCCTTCCAGTTTAATATAATAATAATTTATTTGAGGAATTTATTTATCTTCAGTAATGATGACATTGCTGACTGTATAAGCAATATGTAATCATTGTAAATGTCATGAAATAGCATTTGACACTTTTTAAAATTCATAATTACCTAATATTTGATACTATTAAAATGTAACATATCATATAACATCCTAGTAAGACTATTAATACATGTTTTGTTTCTCTCATTTTTTTGCCATCCACCTTAAGAATCTGTTAAGGTCTGTCATTTTATTTATTTTTTATTAAGTTTATTGGGATAACCTTGATTAATACAATTACATAATTTTCAGGTGTACATTATAATTTGACATCAATATATTCCATTGTGTGTTTACCACCCAAAGTCCAGTTTCCTTCAGCTACCATATATTTGATCCCTTTACTCACTCCACTCTCCCCCTATACCCGCTATATTTGACCCCTTTTGCCCCTGCTCCTCCCCCATTCCCTACCCTCTGGTAACCACTAGTCTATAGTCTGTGTCCATGAGTCTCTGTTTGTTTGTCCTGTTCATTTGTTGCTTTTAGGTTTCTATCCCACATATAAGTGATATCATGTGATTTTCACCTTTTTCTGTCTGGTTTATTTTGCTTAGCATGATTATCTCGAGGACTATCCATTTTAGATAGAGATTACCATTAACTTATACACAGTTTTTATTCAAGCATTATCCTTGACATCTGTGCCCTGTTTCATAAAATCTTGAATACAGGCTCTAGCTCAAAGAAATGTTCAATAAATGTTTGCTATTATGGTGTAGCACACAGCATTATGAGATCTAAAGGGAAACATCTATGTTAACAAACTGTTTTTATAAGATTTAAAAACTATTTCGATGGCAGACACAAGACAGTGACACTCTGTTAGATGAAAGGCAGAACTTTTTGTTACTTACAGCTCCAAAGAAGAGAAAACTGCCAGTCAGGTCCATACAGGAAGATGCACCCACAGAAAGGGTGACAAGTTGGAGATGTTGGGACAACTAATGTATGGCAAAAGGGGTGGGGTTAGGTGGGTTTTGTGGGCTCCTGTAAATTGGCTAATTTGAAGAGGTTCCAGGACATAGGGTTGTCCCTGGTTGTCTAGTACCTGACTCCAGGGAGATTGGAATTGATGGGCACATGAGGGGAGTGGTCAATGGGTCAATATTTCCCTCTACTGTCACAGCTCATTGTACTGTTCTGCCTCAGGACCCAGTGAAAGTTTGGAAGTTGAAAGTCTTCTGGGGTCTGATGTTAACCAATCATCCTTGGTCCTCTTACTGCTGCAACTGCCCATCTGTTTGTACTTTTATCATATTTTTACATAGGAAAGTTGGAAAAGAATAAAAGACATGCCCCCAGCCAGTCATTATCTTAACCTGACATTTCTACATTTGGACTTTTATCCATATCAATTTATACCTCTAAGAAAATACTGATTATTTTGTTTCTTGCTCTTTCTAGCTAATTTTAATGGTTTAAAGTTAATAATGAAGATACATTTTTATTTTTTTAAATTAATTAATTTTTTATTGAAGAAATGATTAAAAAAATTTTTTCATAATGATGCTCTGGCATTTTGATACTCCTTTACAGACCAGTGTTTAAAAAGTAAACACGAGAGAGAAGCACAGAGAAGGAAAAAGGATCGGGGTGATTCTAGTGAGTTAAAACAGGATCATCAATTCTCATCAGGAGAGAGGAACCTCTCACTGACCACTCTCTCTCCTCGGCATCACTCACTGTGATAGCTGCACTAACCAACGTTAAACATTCACAATTAATTGACCTTGAACATTTCAATTTCTCACCTGTGGTGAAAGGTACTACTGATATGCAAGTTAAGCTCTATCATTAAGGAGGTACACCAATAAAGCAATGGAAATTTGGATGCTCCAAGGCTTTACCAAGTGAGTTCAGCATGATAAGTCATCAGCAGGGAATCCAGACCCCCACGTGGTTTTTGAGCTGTGCGGCTTTGCAGATGCACGTGGTGTAAGTGTGTTATGGAGTGTTATGCTTGTTCTCATTTTAAAACAAATGCCTAATAATATAGAAAATGCAAATATAGAAATAGACAGAGAGGGAGGGAGGGAGATAAAACTTGGCACATTTGGTAGTGCCAGCCTATGATGACAGGTAGACACAAGAGTGACATAACATGGATATGTGACTACAGCTGAGGTCAAACTGCACTAGCCATATGGCACCACCAAACCACTATGCCTCCTGAAGACATACTACTGTCATAGTTACTTTTTTAATGGAGAAATGATGGCTAACTCCAGCAAATTGCAAACTCTGAACTACTATAAAATAAAATATAATAATGCATTCTTTATTTTATTTATTAATTAAACCTTTCAGTTGCTGGTCAAGGATTATTCGTCCTTAATGATGTTTTTAATACACCAATATATTCAACATCATAGAAAACCAATACCTGTGAAACCAAAGGTGATCTTTTTCCATAGTTATGGACACCTTATCCCACAAAACAAAAAAACAAGAGCCTTGCGCCTCCATTCACTTTCTTCCCCACACCACAGTCTTTCTTTCCTATTCTACCCTCCTTTATCTCCTGCCTTAGCTTCCTTACTGAGATTTGACGTAATAAAGTTTCGTAAATCTTTTCAAACAGAAACATGTCTTGACTCTTCATGTAACAGCCTGAAAACTCACATTTAAAAATAAAAACCCTCCCCATTAATGAGACTTTTAAATTAAGTATTGTAGTGTTGCTATGAGCATTAAATTTAAAAACATATTAAGTACCTATTGATTTCTCTCATACACAGCAAACATGAGAATACATCACCTTTCGACCTATAAAACAACTATTGTCACCAACTCCAAACAAAGAGTTATGATCACAATAAAGCTGAGCTTTGAAAAGGTTTAGTTACTGAATAGCCACAAAACAGTTTCTCTTCTATCTGCTGCCTACCACTTTTAAACATCTGATTCCTAAGGAACTTGCTTCTATAGTACGTATATGTTGCTGTGAATTGTCAGGAAAGAAAAGCCCAATAAAAATTATTCAGTGCCTGTTTTATGCTAAGTACTCTACTAGAAATTTTATGTACCATATTAAACTTAATTATTAAAATTATCTAGTGAGATGAAATATGTTTTAACATCTTTTCTTTTCAAAAAAAAGTTTTAAAAAATGATTTATAGAGGCTAAGCAAATTTTCCCAATATTATGCAAATCATTTTAATATAGATGAGAAATTACTTACTTTTAAAACAACTTAAATCTGCATAAGGATCTTATTTTAAAAATCATCTCCTTTTAAATTCCTTACCCCTGAAATAATCAAACAACGATTTTATCCCAAGAATATATTCAAATAACTTATTCAGTGTTATTTAAATGTAAATAAGTGGTTGGCTAAATTGTATGTAAGGCCCATATATCCTGGTCATATAATTTCAGGAAAGTGAAAAGAAAAATTGAAAAAAAATATATTCTTGGCAGAAGCCTTAAAATACAGAAAAGAATCACTTCTCACTCCTCCTAATATTAAAATGGCATGACTTCCATTCCTGGTGGTCATCAATGAAGGTGACGAGTTAACAGAGTTTATCAACTTTGTACGGGTAGGAACTACACAGAAAGGGGAAGTCATATTTCTTTCTCAGGATTTAAAGTCTAAAAGGACACAGATGTTCAAGGGCTCAAAACATAAGTGAATATGGTTGAATGACAGTCCTAGCTACCATTAGGGCATCTACATTTTTAGAAAATTATTGGCTTAATTAAAATTATCAAAGAAAAATTTCCTTCTAAGATAATTACTTTTTTTCACATGTGATTTCATCTAGATTTCCCCAAGAATCCAAGGTTGCCCAGATCATTTTGATCTTGACATTAAATTACAATAGCGTAAGAAAACGGAAAATACATTGTACCAATATTTGTCTGTCTCCCTTAAATGGTGTGCGGTGTCCCCGAGCCACCATTTAAAACTCTTTAACTGCTTTGTGTTCTTACCAGCGCAGTTCTTTTTGCCGGAGGAAAACATGACTCTACTGATGCTGGGTGCATTGCTGTTTTTTCTCAGGTACATTCCTGAATCTTGGCACTGCCTCCCCTGGTCACAGTGATCGTTACAGGGATGGTCAGGTCACCTGAGTCAAGCCAGTAGGGCAATTCTAAGATTTCGTTGGGACAATTGGAGAAGAAGCCCTCTTTTCTGCTTTGAATGCTGAAAAGATGAGATGTAGGCATCAAGCGGTAGGAGCTATTATTGTGGAAAGCCTGCCTGAGTGAAGGCAACACAGCAGGAGGCAGAGTTGGGAGATGAAGTGAGGCCACGTTCAGGTGGCATGGTCAGCACCCCTGAGTTCCATCGTGCCTCTGCCGTTGCACCCCTGTGCCCTCCTGTGGCACAAGCCTCTCCCACTCATGCAGAACCTGCTCAGGGCCACTGTTCCAGCAATTCTCTCTCACCTGCTTCATGACTTTTTTACCTTTAGTGGGTCATTCACTTCAAAGTACAAGTATGCAATTATTTTTCCCATTTTAAAAGAAAAAAAAAAAAAGAGCTTCTCTTGACCCCACTCTACTTTTTTTCTGCTTTTTATATTAACATTCTTCAAATAAGATGTTCAAACTCACTCTTTGCAATTTTTCTCATTTTGTTCTCTTAGGCCAACTCCAATTAGAATTTCACTTCATACCACTTAACTGAAACTGTTCTTGTCAAGATGGCCAAAGAACATCATGTTACTAAATCAAAAGGTCAGATTTCCATCTTCCTATCACCTGGCCTATCAGTGACATTTGATACTTTCTACGACTCCAAATGCCTGATATACTTTGTTCACTCAGCTTCCACAAAAACTCATTCTCTTCTTTTTCCTCCTCAGTCTTCATTTTGCTCCTCGGTCTCCACTGCTGGTTCTTCCTTTTATCTCTTATCATCTCTTAAGGTTGAGATGCTCCAAGGTCCTGTCTTTGATCCTGATTTTTCTCTATCTACATCCACCCCTGGTAACTTCTCGTAGCCTCATGAATTTAAATATTATCTAAGTGCCAATAGTTCCCTAATTTATATGTCCACCCCACACCTCTTCCCTGAACTCAAGACTTATCTATTCAACTCTCTACTTAATATCTTGAACATTTTCCAAACCAAACTCCCATTCTTCTCCCAAATCCTACTCTAGTTCACACCCTTCCCCTACTCAATTTATGTCAATTCCATTCTTCCAGTTTCTAAGGACAAAAAAAAAAAAAAAAAAAAAAAAAACAATGGGTGTGCTCAGGTATCTCTCTCTCTCAGTCTCTCTCACTGCCTGCCCTCTCCTCTCTCTCTATATATATACCACCACCATATACTGTCTCTCTCTCACCAAGAGAACAGAAAACCAAGCCAACAGAAAACGCTGTTGGTGCTTCTCACTTCTTCAGAATCATTCTGTTTCTCTACCTTCACTGGTACTCCTTCGGTTCAAGCCACATTTTTCTAGCCTGGATTCTTGCAGTAGCCACCTAACAAGTCTTCCTGCTTCTACTTTTGCTCACTAAGTTTCCGTTCTTTACAGAAATGGTTAAAATATCACTCTTGTGCTCAAAACACTGCAGTCATTCTCAATTTCACACATAGTGAAAAAACAAAGTCATCACCACGTGGCCTACAGAGTCCTACATGATCTGCCCCCATTACCTCGACCCCGTGTCTGACCTCCTGCCCTCTCTATCCCAGCTCCCTCCACTCCATCAGCAATTGCTTCCTTGAGGTTCTTTGAGCAAACTCCAGCCATTCTCGCATCTCCCGTCCCATGCTTTGTTAAGCTGTCCTTTCTGCCTGGAATGCTCTTCTCTGAGATACACTGAGCTGACATCTTTGCCACCTTCAAGTTTTTGCTCAAATCTGATCTCTCTGCTAGAGGCTTTCATTTCCTGTCCTCCTCCATTTGAAATTCCTTCCACCCAGCAATCCTAATACCATTCGTCTTACTATAAACCACTTTTTCATTTTTTGGTAGAAATTGACATCTTTATACACAGCATATAATTTTCTTATTTATTATATTTATGTTTTACCCTTTATTGTGCCAGATTAAAATGGAAGCTCTGTGAGGCCAGGATTCTTTGCCACTTTTGTTCACTCGTAGATCCTGAGTGTTCAGCACAGTGCTTGACACATAGTAGATGATTAATAAATATTTACCACATAAAGGAATGAATTAATATGTAGCCATGTGAGTATAATAAGACTGTAAATTCGTACACCAAATGACTGGTATCGCTGGAACTGGAGCCAAACTAAATAAAAGCAAAGGACACTTTTCTTTGCAGCACAGTATTTTCAATGAGATTCTCAAACTTCAGAAAGCTTAAGCACTTGGCTGATGCACACAAACGCACTCATGTACACATGCACACACATATTGACTAACAACAGCCTCAAAGTCACATGGTTTAATAACTTGTAAACTATATTTCCTAGATGTACTTACTGCCTTGTTTTTGATTTTTTGCTACAATGAAAAAGAAAGATGCTTTTTATTTCATTTCCCCAGAAAGGTTCTAAATTAATAATACCTCACTCAGTTCTCTTAGGTTTTAGTTCTTTGCTGATGATCAATTTTCCCTCCTGGCAAACTGGCAGACTGACTTTCAGTCTTTCTTCTCGCATTGCCAGATCAAACATTTCTGAAATCTTTAATAATTCAGTGGATTGAAAAGTAAATATTTACGTCCTTTTCTTTTTTTTCAGGCAGTTATTTGATTTGCAAAGTTTGTGACAGTCAAATTTCCTCTGGAAAGCTAGAATAAAATTACAAAAACACCAAATTCTGTGCCTTAATTTTTTTCACCACAGTAAGTTTTATTTCATTCAAATGAATAGTTTTGGAAAAACAACTTTTAGCACATGATGTCTAGAAATTCAGATGATAATCAGGACATGCCCATGTTTTGCTTTCTAAGCCCATTATAATACTTTTCTAAAAGTTTCTATTTAGATCTGTTCCAGCGAGGCAGGTCATTTCAGTAAATGACATCATGCATCAGAAAGAGCACACTGACAATATCCCAGAGGGTGAAAAATTGTTTTTTGCTTCCCTACCTTTATTTTTTTTAATCTTCCCAGCCAGACAGAGATGATAAGCTGTCATGAGTCAAATGTCTTCATATCACTTCTTTTGGGTCAAGAAACCAAAGTCACTCCTCTTGTACCCAGCAGACATTATTTACACGTAATGATTGAAAAAAACAGCATTACTATGGCATAATATATCAAAAGGTAAAAAGTACAAAACTAATTCCAAACATTTGATTGATTAAATCATTCACTATTTTCTCAAACTGTAAAAATGTTAAAACATATTAATACAGCTTCATGTTCCCAATTAATGAGATATATTTATTTCTAGGCTTAGCTATTCGTTGAAATCAGTCTTGAATAGGCACACTTCATTTAATACCATGATTTATTCCTTTTTAGGTGTTATTTCATTGTAAAAATTTTTATTTCCCAGGAAATGAGGAAAATTATTAGTGATGCTTGTGACCAAGACAGCCTTAATGTCCCCCAGCTTGACTAAACCTTAGACTAGTTTCTTCCTGACTATGGGTCCCTGACCTCCCTTTTCTTAGAGCCTTTAATTTAGGAAACTTGCAATTCTAAATTATTTCTCTGCCCCCTTGAGATGTCAATCTTCAATAAGCCTCTTTCTAGTTTTATTTTCCAAGAATGTCTTTCCCAAGGACCCGAGAATCATCTCTGGTAAATCGAGGAGGAACTTCTATCTCGCAGTCTCTGTGAGAGGATAGCAGCCTAACCTCCAAAAGAACCAATCAGCAAACACAAATGGCCTAATGGCCCTGACCAGCTCCCTGCATAATGTTCTCCAGTGCTTTCCCACTAGCTCGGCCCAGTGCTTAAAAACTCTTCCGCCTTTTGTTTCAATTGAACATCTCTCTCCCCTATTGCAATAGCCTTGACCCCCATTGCTATAGTCTTGAATTAAGTCTTTCCTTTAGGTTTAATTCAATGCAGTGCAATTTTTCTTTGACAGATTTTTTTTTTATTAGAACAGTGTGTTTTTTAATTTTTCTATCTACTGAATCATGTTCCCCAGAAACCATTCCACATTCAGAATCTAAGAGAAAAAGATAAAGAACAATGCCTGGAAATGAATGAGGGTCTGACTAGAAGTTAACCAGACGGATTCTTTATGGTAGTAATAGTATCTAAGACTACTGTACCTCTGATTCATCTATTAACCAAAAGAATGCCACAGCCAACTTCAGGGAATCTGAATAGCAACAAGAAGTGTCATGGGGTTGAGCTAGCAAAAGGTGCTAGCCTTTGCCAAGAGAGCAGTCAAAGGAATCCACTGGCCACTACACTTGGCAGTGCATGTCAACAAGCATCCAGGGTTAGGACCAACCCAGCCACACTCAGCAGACATCACTGACCTGGAACACAAGGATCTGGCCAATGATCTTGTGGTGGACACCAGCACAACCAACACATGCCCGGGGAGCTCCCCACCCAATTGTGCCATGGCTTCATCTGAGTTCCTCAAATGCCAACTGCCATTTTGGAAAGGAGTAACAGGAAAGATTAGGAAATCAGAAAGTGAGAGCATGTGCCTGGAAGAGACAAACAGAACCAAAAGAGGCTACTTCACCTTGCAGAGGGTAGGGAACTTGAGGTTATCTAATATGTGGGCATATATGGGAAATAGTCTCTGGAATGAAAAACACATAGGACCTCCCCACCTTAAAATAATACTCACAGCCGCTAAAATTTTGACAATACTGAAAAAAAGTGGTATTTACATGTTATTTCGCAACTTACTAACATAAGCTGCAGACTCAGAGGTTTGCAACTGGCCTAAGAAAATTAGATCAACCAATATTTCAGATCTATGTAATTAATGCATTGTAGTATCTTTATGAGTATTCTGTTTGCATTCTTAACATCCCAAAAGCAGCTAATTATGCATTTTATATACATTGTAATTTTATAAAACTATATGTGGATTGTCAAGAACAATGCTATTTGCAGGTATGTGTACATGGGTGGTCAACCAGAATCGATGGATCTATCTGATTCAAAATTATTCTGCCTTAGCATTGATACAGTCATGTTAGCATTCTAGAACAGAATTACTCAACATTCATTGGTACCAGAAGTCATTGTGATGCCCAATGAATGGTGTGTGTGTGTGTGTGTGTGTGTGTGTGTGTGTGTGTGCATGTGTATATATATGTATATATATATATGTATATATACATACACACACATATATGTGTATATACATATATATACACACATATATGCATATATATTTGTGTGTGTCTATTTATGTATATATATGTATATGTGTGTATATATATCCATATATATATATATATATATATATATATATATGCTTTAATAGATATCGCATTCTGTGGTTATATAATGGAGTGAATACAAATAGAATTTAGTGTCTGAAGCCAGCAGGTACAATATTCTCTTATGCACATATTCAATTCTAGAAATACTTTCAATTACAGACCCTTTTGCTACACAAATGAATTGCTTCCTCTAACATTCAAGCACCCTAGCCAGCTCTATCTGGCTCCTGGCTTGTATACAAATAAAGGAGCACACAAGGGGTATGGTTTTATTAAAAATATAGAGAAAAAATGTGCTCTTATGAGATTTATGTTAAAATGATAAAACATTACCATTAATTTTGCCAGTGATTGACATATGTTTAGATTTTTAAAAATTATCCTCAATTATTACAACATGTATTTCCAATAATTTCTTTACTTCATTATATAAAACGAATCAAGTTTCAATATATTCAATTTGGGGATATTATATTATGCTAAAATAGTGAAGCGTACAAATAGATGCAAATGTAACAAACCACTGCTGGGTGATTTTTCCAATCACAACACTTTTGTTTATTTATCTGATTTTAACCTATGTTTATCAACTTGTAATTTTGTCATCATATCTCCTAAACCAAGAATAAATACTTTCTAAAATTATACATTATTAATTTTTCTGTATTAGAAAGAGTAGGCAACTATTTCCCTGGCTTCACCAAGATAAAAATCATCTTATTTTGGGGGAGCATGACTGAGTCTGTCAGGATGCAGAAGGTAGGAAGTGCAGACAGAAGAGGAAAACCCAGATCATTTTGCTCTGTTTATCTCCATCCTATTTCTCTCTGTAATGTATAATGGAAAGTTCTAAACTGTCCTTTTTGATAAAAAGAAAGTCTCACAAAGCAACCTCATTTCCACTCAAACCAATGAGGCCTTTCATACAATTGTCAGGCCACCTATCATAGTTCATGCTTCTCAGTGTATATTGATCCACTGAGTCATAATAAAGTAGTGCTTCCGGCGGGGAATGAGAGTTAATGCAAACATTTTCTGGATCAAAAAAGACAGATAAAAAAAAAAAAGGTCTGCTTCTGCCAAGCCAATTTCAAATTGCTTCTGGCAATACTGCGAATCTCATCCACACCCCTGCGTTTTTCCACACACTCTGTTACCACAAAGAAGCATGTGGCAACTGAAAAATAGCATCCTAGCAGAAGCAGCTCAATGCATGTTCGTGATGATAGCCATGATAATGGTATAAAGCAAATACTTTTGATAAGCAAAATGGAAAGTCAATCACCAGCATAGATTATTATGTTGCAATTATTATTATTTTATTATATTCTTTTTCTAAAAATAAAAATGATAAAATTAAGGTCAATTTGTTGTTGCTGTTTGGAATATAGCTTCAGGGTTCAGAAGTTTACATTTTAATTTTGAAAATTAACACAAAAGAGAATCTTTTTAAAAAAAATTTTTAAATAAAAATAAACAAATAGGTGGAAAGAAAATTTGGAGGTAATGAATACACATATGGTCTCAATTATAGTGATGGTCCCATGGGAGTATACTTATTTCCAAACTCAAGTTGCACACATTAAATAGGTACAGGTTTTTATATATTAATTGTCAGGGAGAGGAAAATTTCCCCCTGTATCACTTTTGAGTTCTTATGGCTGGACTAATAATAACATTGGTCTGTTTTACAGGAGGAAAAACCATTTAATACATGCATAAGAGAGATCATAAGTGATGCTCAGAGAAAGGATCAAACCAGGAAGCTTTTTATACTTTTTAGACCAAAAAATAATAATAAATAAAAACAATAAATGTTTGAAGAACAGACAGGACAAAGAAACTTAGAATTAGGTGCTCATTAGTGATCTAAGCTTTGGGCTTGGGGTAGCAAGTTAGTGAAAACTAATAGTGTTTGTTTATATACATTGCTCGGCCTTGAACTCCCTGGCTGGTGATAAGGATGCCGCTCTCATTAGCCTCCAGGTGCAGGGAGGGCGCCTTTCACGGGGGAGATTTATCTCCTGCTTTCAGAAGGACAGAGAGTCAGAGAGGTCAGAGCGTTTGTTCTTCTTGCACTGGCAGTTTCTTAAGTAACTTTAATTCAAAATAATCAATATGTCACTGTGGGATATTTTGGGAAGGCCCGCCTTGGGCCCCAACATAATCATACCTCAATAAAGTGATTTTTAAAAATTGGCAATTTGTAATTTTAGGAAATATGAATGCAATATTTCCAGAGTCAGCCAAGCTCAATAGTTAAACATAAATGTCAAGAACTTTATATTTTTATTTAAAGGCACCGATTTTTCTTCCAACAAATGCATAACTGAGTAGAAGAATATTGTATTGTTATACACCCTTCATAAAATTTTTAAAGTCTATAATTTTTGAAAAATTATATGCAAGCCTGGATACAAGTTTCCTAGCATTTTATGCTTCTTTATATAAAAATAGGAGGGATAATATGATAGTATGGACATTATATATAACTCCCAGATGATCTGTAAGTAGAGTTTTAATGATGAGTACATGATTTTCATGATTCTTGAGATGATGCTTTAAAAAAAAAACAAAACTTTTTGTTTTGCCTTGCTAACATCCTACATCTTTAGAATATTCATCTAGGTCAGTAAATAGCTGAGGAAAAAACCATCAGGAAGAGTTTTTAGATCAGAAGTCATGATCAAAACCCTGTCACGTAAAGTAAGCTCTTCCTTCTTTAGTTCCATGTGACACTGCAACTTCTTGTTTTTCCCGACCTCTCTGGCCAGCCTTTTTCAGCATCATTCATAGACTTCCCTTTCTCTACTTTTGTTTGAAAGCTAACACAACTCTCCTCTCCTTTAACTTTACTACATTCTCAGCAAACTATGTTTCTCAATGATTAAACTATGGCTAAAATTATGAAGTTTTTGGTTTTGGATGATAAAGACTGAATCTTTATTTTTAGCTCTGACTTTCCTAAATCTGTATCCCAGCTTCTGAATGCTTCCTATATAGCTATTCATGGATGCTCTATAAATATATCAAACTCAACATTCCGAAAATGGATGCCATACTCCCGTCAAAACCAGATGGCCACATCATTTCATATCTTCAAGTCATTCAGACTAAAATCATAAGATCATTTCTAATTATTCCCTTTCAATAACAGAAATAGAAATTTCTATATGTATAGAAATTGCCAAATCTGGCCCACATTGCCTCCAAAGTGATTTTCATTGCAGCTTTTGCCTTTTCATTATTGCCACTTTAGTTTGAGCCCTTATTATTTCAACCATGGGGTTAAAAAAAATTCTTTTCTGTTTTTATTTGAAAATTGCTTGGGATATCATTTTGAGTTGAGTAAATGAAAGATTGAAAAGACATGAAAGCATTTGAGACATCTTAGTGAGGTAGAATTGGTAGGATGTGATGATCTGTAGATAATCCTTTAAATCTTAGATGTTGAGAGGGCAAGGAGGAGGCAGAGGACAAAGTCAAGGATGAAAACTCGGGAAACTTTCTGGATGGTGGTGCTGAGAGTAAGGAATCATTAGCAGAAGGAAAATCTGAAAGACGTAAAATTGAAGGAACAGGACTCCTGCAGAAATACAAAAGATTTAGGATGCTGTCGAGTGATTCGCTTTAGAATGGAGGGGCAGCTCTTCTAGGATGTTGGGAATGAAGGATGCAAGGTCAGTGGGATTTGAATAAGTTCATAGGGTTTGAGGAGGAAGACAGGAAACTGCGTTCCTGCTCGACATCCTCCCTTTCCTAGAAATCTTCAATATGCCTCTTAAATAATGAATCTATTTTTGCCGTTGTTCCCAGAGTTGTTTTGGTAATAGCAAGTTAATTACTTTTCCCTTAGTAACAAAGGCACCTTTTTTTTTGGCACAGCATTTAATACAACTTTGATCTGGCATTAGAGCTTCAGAAAACAGAAAAATTTGTTATGAAATCTATTCTCATTCTCTGCAATTTCATTTGAATTACATGTGAATTTCATTTGAATTACATCACATTCCTAGGTCTCTCATTCGACCAGGACTTTCTTTCCTCTATCTCTCAGCCGCAGCTCAAATACCGCCTCTCCCACAATATAGCTTGTTACATAAAAGAACTTCGTAGTATAAGATAACTGTGTTTATGTTTGTTAAATTAATAACTAAGAATCCAATTCCACATATTCCACATTGTCATATTTGAATCCAACCCTGTAAAAAATTTTTTGAGCTGATCAGACTTGCTATTGGGTGAACTGTTATTGTTCTAATACAGCCAATTGAGTAATTGAAATAAATTAGCAATTGAAATAAATTAGAGTCTTAGATGACTTCAGAAGGTCAAAGGGCTGTAAGAATTTAGCTTTGTAGTAATAAAGTAAAATGACAGACTTTTTTAATGATCAAAGTAGACATTTCAAAGGATCTTAAACTCTCTTTTTGCCATTTCTTTTATTAGAAACACTTCTGATTAATTCCCATGAATCTTATTTTGGAGTATCTGAATGTGTCTTGAATTCCAACAAATAAGTGAATATTGGCTGAACATTGACTTAATAAAGTATTTTACATAATTAAATGTTTTAAAATTTAAATTATGTTGGTTTGTGTATAGATTACAAAGTGGATTTTTTTTTTTGGACAATCTAAACACTGTTAACAAACACTTTTTACATCTTTTCAAAATAAGAAAAAGGCGGAAATGAGACATTAAAAGTTGAAGCAAAGAGGGACTACTATGAAGTTTTAGGACATTTCCCATTCTTAATAAAAATTATTGAAGCATAAGAAATTAGAGGGTTATGATATATTGCCTTCTTTAAAATCCCTAAATGCCATCTCTCATAACAAAGAGTCCAGAATTTATCTCCCTGATCACATTGACTGGTTATGTTTTTCAGTAGTAGATCACATATAAACTTCTCAGATAGAGAAAACTACTATATACAAGGAAGTATCAACATCATTCTAATCACCATTCCTAATACCCACAATTTACATTCTAAACACCTGAACCAAAATGTGATCGATACTTCTAATGGCCTATGCATAATTAAAAGAAATGCTAAGAATGATTCTGGATCTACTAGCTATAAATAAAAATCGCCTGTGTATTCCATAATGTACTAAGTGCCTCACTGTCCTAACTCATTTGATTCTCAAAATAAGCCTATTAGATGGAAACTTTTTTTTTTTTGGCCAGTTTTAGACGTGAATAGACTAAGAGAAAGGTGGATAACATCATCTGTGAGAGGTCACAGAGTTGTAATAAAATCAGGCAAAACCCTAAACACAGTTTGACCCCAGAGCCTGTTCTTCACATACGATGTCGCTTCCGCCGTCACCGAAGTTAATCTTTTATGAAAGAGTAAGACGACACATTAGCAGATGGCATGCATTATATCAGGAACTGAAACTAAAGTAAAAAAGTTTAGGATGTGGAAATCACTGCTGGCTGAGTGATTAGGGAAAAAGAAATATTTCATGTAGGTTCTACGGTGGGATTTTGAAAGGTCAAAATAAAGGGCTGAAGCCTCCGAAGCAGAGGAGTGACATGAGGGCAGACAAATGCAAGGCGCATTTTTCAGGATGGCAGTAATTGGACTGAAGGGAGTGAGGGGGCATGGAGAGGGCAGTGGTTATTAAGGCAGGAGAAGAGAGTGGAGCCAGACCGAAGAAACTTTCAGCGTCTGAGGATCGCTTAGTGTGTGTTTTGTGTTTGGCACACATGTGAATCACCAATTTTAGGTAAATTAATAATAAAAAAAGACCACTCACTATTTAAAATGTACAGAATAAGCAATATTTTAAGATCATTAATAATATGAGTCATTACTGACATTGTTTTAAAAGAAGAGAGTATTTGTAATCTTTTACCAAGCTATACCAAGCTTGGTGATGGATAGTTTGATCTGTGTGGGCAGCTTCCACAGCCAGTTGGTTTAAGTTCTCACTTTTCATATTTACTAAATAAAAAATCTTAACTCACATTTATATGCCACTGAGAAAAACAAATGATGTGCAGTGTGAATACCCAAAATATCATATTTATACATTTTTTAAAAAGCAACAAACAATCAAGCACTGGGAACAAGTCAGACTCTTTTGGTTCAAAAGTCTTTTGCATCACAGTCCAATTTTTTAAAAGAAATTCTAATATCTTTTTCCCAACATCATTATATTTTGGCTCATAAGAGATAAGTTCAGGTAAGTGGTATGCTGGTAGGTGTTTAATAAGTTGTTCTCTAAGGGGAAACGTCCTGCTTTGATAGCATTTGTCAATTCCTGTGGTGTAAACGTTCCCTCCATAGCAGATTGCAAGCTCCCAACCCGATGATGCTGAGTCGGGGAGAGCTGCTCACAGTGGGCTCTCACAAGACAGCAGGTTATTAATGGTATCTCAGATAAGCTACTTGAGCAAAGCAGTTGGAATCATATTGGAGTTATGAATTTCTCAGTTACA
The DNA here is from genome assembly GCF_902729225.1 of Pteropus medius. NCBI lineage: Eukaryota > Metazoa > Chordata > Mammalia > Chiroptera > Pteropodidae > Pteropus > Pteropus medius. The sequence continues at coordinate 11,992,354 of NW_024349801.1, forward strand.
GCCTCAGGTATGAAAACTGCATTTTTTTTCCTAACTCAATCTAATTTTCTCTCTTGAGCTCCTATCCTGTCTGATGTAGAATAATTGATCTAATCGTTTCAGAGGAACTCGGTCCAATTCATGGATTACTCGGGCAATTCAGGATTATATTTCTATTACCTTCTGCTTCAAAATGCTTGCAGGAACCACCCTCCCTTCCCGCCGACCCAGGGGTTAGTCCTAGCGCAGTGGAGAGGGGGATCCCTTCATGGTCATCTACATGGGTGATGAATCATCCCAACAGTCAAGTAGCTTCCACTCTGCTCTGTGTTGATTTGTCACAGGTCAGTTGGGACATGCCTGATCCCAACATTGTGCTGTTCTTCCTCCCATCCAGGTGTGACACTTTATCCACACTCACCGCTTCACTCTCTAACTTCTGCATGCTTTCTTGGTGCCCACAGTAGCTCTTGGTTCTCCTCACATGCCATCTGGGGCTGATGTGGGGTCTTTGTCATACTTCCCTTTCTGCATTGCAGGAATGAGATGATTTAGTGACTTCTCTTGGGAGTAGGTAGTCTCCTCTCCAAGAGCCCTCCCTAAGCACTCCTTTCACAGTCAGATCATTGAATGTGAATGAAGCTTCCTACTGTACACTTAGTTTGAGGACAGAACTTCAGGGAAAAATGAGTATTTACACTTACTTGCTCATGTCTAACCCTCTTCCTTCATTTCTAAACTCTCCTCTCTTGCCCTCAGTGGAGTATGGGGAAAAAATTCTTTCAGGCTGGCCATTTCCCCTTTTAAATTATTTACATTTCGGACCTAAAAGATACCCGCTTTGTTCCCAGCTATGCAGTGATCCCTTTCTCTTTAAGCATTGGGTGGTGTAAGCCTATCTAAGCTGGGAAGGGAGACAAAGGACAAGTTGGGAAATTATGTCCATTTTCACTCCTCACACTATACCACACATAGAAATGACCTCTAAAGGAGGTATTATTGTCTTTAAAAATGTCTCTATTTCATCTTGATTAGAGGAATTTATGTGCTAACCTTTCCCAACATCAACCAGTGTACTTTAAAGCAGAAAAGCAGAATCTACTGACCCTTTTTTTGCACACTCCCCAGTGACCTCAGTTTGGTAACACTGTAATATTGAGACATGTCACTGACTGCCACTGTGCTTTGTGAACAAAGCTTCTGTTGTCTATCTAGCATCGCCTCGGTCCAGATACACAGCCTCTTCCAAGCTACAACATGGCGGACCAAATGACCCTGAATATAAGGAAAAGAACTTTCTCCTCTACCTCTAACCAGACTGAAAGGTTGGCATTTGGTCTTACACAGGCAAGAGCAGGATTAAAACTCAGAAATCAACATAGTTCTTACATTGGAGAAACCAGGAATCTACTAACATTTTCTCATAAGTTACTCCTCCACATTCAGAGCCACTAAAAATATAGTTTGTAATCGTGTCTTTTGATAGAGGAATTTGGCAAACAGCTTGTTTTACTTTGCTCCCCAAACGTTATTAGTAACAAGATGAGTTTTTGCCATTAGGAGTGCACTTTTTATGCATATTTACTTATATTCTTTTCCTTTATAGAATAAAATCATAACATTTACATTGGAAATCACTGGTTTAGTTCTTTTTTATAATTTGCAACTATTGATAGTCTCTGTTTATTGAGATATCATTCTTGTTTCCTTTAGCACTTTGTCCAAGGTTTCCTTTAGCAATTCGAGCATATTTAAGAGAGCTGATTAAAATCTTTGTCTAGTAAATCCATACCTTTGCTTTGTCTATGCAGCATTTTTCTTATTTAGATGCTTGTATGAAATCACCATATTCAAATATTCACGTTTCCTGGCTCACATGTTTTATTCTTCATGCTAAAATTCTGGTCGCACCTTATGTTTACAATGTATTCTGAATTCTATTTCTTGTAAGTTTATTTCTTTTATGCTTTTACGCATCAATGATGCATCAACCTTTATATATTTTTACTAACCATAGAATTAATACAATGTTGCACTAACTGCAAAAGAATAAATCTAGTAAATATCAGTAATAGCATGCAAACTAAGCAAGGATAGGTTAGTTAAGAGAAACCATACTCTGTCAGTGAATGATAGACAATTCTTAAATTATCTTATAGTTTAATTTCTGAAAAGTTTATGATTTGTTAATTCTTTTATCTTTGAAACTACCAAGTTATCTGCTCAACCACTGCAGAATACTAGCTGGACTTAAGAAGCATACTCACAAACACCCATACATGTCATGGAGAGGGCATTGAAAGTCTAAGCAGGCAAAAAATAAGGTCATGACTGTACTCTAATTTTTTAAAATTAAAGTATAGTTGACATACAATATTATATTAGTTTCAGGTGTACAACTAAAATTTACTTTTATTAAGGAAAGCCTCAAATATACTTGACATACAATATTATATTAGTTTCAGGTGTACAACTAAAATTACTTTTATTAAGGAAAGCCTCAAATACCCGGTATGGGTATATTAAAATAGCATTGTTTAGAAATCAAAGAACTGCGTTGGGGTGGTAGTAATAAAAACAACAAAAAAAAGAAGTATAAGATAGAGAGACTGCAAGCCATAAATGTACAGAATTTATCATCTTCTGGAGGAGGAACCAAGGGAGAAATAAAAGATGATTCTGTGAATTTAAGCCATGGTGATTAAGATAATCACCAGGAACCAGAAAAAAAAAAAATTACAAGTAGAAGCTGGTTTAGAGGTGATACATTTAACTTACGATATGTTGAGCTTTTTATGAAGACATCTTGCAGGCAGCTGGAAAATTTTAGCAGGCAGTTGAAAATACAAGAAAGGAGATTATTAGACATGTTTCTCCTCCAGCACATATGTAGGAGATGTTTGCACAGGCCTCCTCCTGAGGCCTTGGAGGTGGACTGGCTCAGTCAGAGAGGGCATGCACAATGCCAAGGTCAAGGATGAGGCTTTGGGAAAACCCACATAAACATTCATGTTTTGGCATGGAGTCTCTGACCTTGTTTTTCATTTTTGTACAGTCAGATATTTTTATATAGTCTAATAAATCAGTTATATTTTACATGGCCAATTACATAGTCAATTTTATGTGTCCCTTTTATTTTCTACTGTTAATATTCATTAAATGTCAATTTTTTAAAAAAATGGATTATAAAGAGAAGAGAAAAATAATAAATAATCCTCAAATCACTTAGATGTGATTTTAGTCTAGCTTTCTACTTAATTAGACCTGTAAGGCCCTAACAATGCCCACTAAGGGAGATATCTGACACAAAGTCCTATTGAGAAGAAACAGAAAAGTCCTTATAAAATCGTGTCATTGTTCTACATCTTCTTCTCACGTAATTACTTCTATAGGGCAGCCTTCAAAAGGGTTACAGTTAAAAATCAAATAAGAAAATCTATGGCAAAAGATTTAAAATTACAGAGCTGGTAGATAGATGATGATGATAGATGATTGATAGATAGATAGATAGATAGATAGATAGATAGATAGATAGATAGATAGATAGATAGATGTGATGTCAGCAAAATGGCAGAATAGGAAGTCTCCAGCTCATATTCCCATCAGCAACAAAAATTGGCAGCCATTCACGGACAAAAGTGCCCTTGTGGGAGCTTTGAGATCTAGCCTTAGACCGAGAATAGTCCCGCCCTCCCAAGGGCTCACCAGGAAACACCCCTGACTATGCTCCTGGAGGTAGGCCCACCCATTTCTGTCCAAGCTATGGTCCGGGAACAGTTCTGCCTACTCAGGGACCACGCAGAAGACACATTCCTCTGTGTCCCCGTGGCAGGCCACCCGACCTCAGTCCAACTGCAGATTATAAAGTGGCCCCATAACTAGGCTCCAGCCCCTCACAGCTGCCTTCAGGGAGTGGTCCTGCTGGGAGACAAGCCAGTTCCTACCTGCAGAGATGGGCCCTCTAGCCTTGGTCTGACTGTGGATATTGAAGTGGTCCTGTAACCTAGCCCAGTTCCAGTCCCGGAGCAGTCCTGCCCATTCAAGGACACAGCGAGGGAGACACACCCACCTGTGCCTACTTTGATCCAACTGCAGACCCTGAAGTAGCCCTGTGACCTAGCTCCAGCTCCCCTCTGCCACAGTCTGAGAAGAGTCCTGCTGAGCAGGGACCTGGCAGGAGACCTGAAGGCAGACATGCTGATCTTGGTCTGACCATGAATCTTGAAGCTGCCTTTTGTGATCCATCTCTAGCCATGCTGTGTTTCAGTGTGGGGAGAGTCCAACTCTCGCAGGAACCTGGCAGGAGGCACACCCATCCATGCCCCAGATGCAGGCCTGCAGACCCTGTGGACCCTGAAGCAGCCCTGTGAGTCTGTTCCAGCCTCTCTCAGACACAGTCTGAGACCTATCCTGCCTGTCCAGAGACCTGCCCAATGATGCTCCTTCAAATGAAAAGACAACAATGCAAGGCTACACAGATCATGAAAAATCAAGCAAACATGACACTACCAAATTGACACTGATAAACTTTCAGTAAACAGCTCCAAAGAAATGGAGATCTATGAATTGCCTAACAAAGAATTTAAAATGATCACCTTAAAGAAGCTCATGAGATACAAGAGAACATAGAAAGACAAAAATAAATAAATAAATAAATAAAAGAACAATGTATGAATAAGAAGAGCAGTTTAACACTTCTGAGCAGTCTTATGAGATGTATCCCAGAACTTTCCACCCTGAGAACAAAAGAGGGAAGATTTTATCCATCGGTCCTCCTCCCCTATTGGTCGAGGTTAGCATCACAGATAGGCATACCCCATACCCTACCATCAGAGTTCATGATTCCCGAGGATTCCCTGAGGCAGATCATCCCTCAGCATCAGGGAAGTTATGGAGCAGGAAGCCACAGGTAAGTGGTGAAGCCCAAGAAGAGGCCCTGTAATACCTATGGGAAGCTGGTCCTTACCACACTGGCTGGAGAAAGAAGTAGGGCTGAAAAGATGTAAGGGTCCTTCAACAAGTGTCTGATAGATTAGCAGTCCCCAATCTTTTTGCCACCAGGGATCGGTGTTCCTATGAGAATCGAATGCCTGATGATCTGAGGTGGAGCTGAGGCGGTGATGCTAGCCCTGGGGAGTGGCTGCAAATACAGGTGAAGCTTTGCTCGCTTGCCTGCTGCTTACTTCCTGCTGTGCGGCCCCCTGTTCCTAACAGACCACAACCCACAACCGATACCCCGGTCACACAGTTGGGGAACCCCGTGATAGATTATAACACATTTTTAATTATAATAGTCTCTAATATGAGTGAATACAAAAAAAAAAAGATGGTTTTCTACTGCTAGCTATCATACTTCTGCTCAATCCTTTCCTGGGGAAGATGATCTGAATGCTTAAGCACAGTGTCAGAGAGAAAGCTCTAAGCCCCTGCTTTCACTGCTTCTTTGGTTGTCAGCCACCATGTTTTCAGAGCACACGTACATTCTAGCCAACAGGGCGCATTCTCATTCTGGAGCTGAGTCCCTTCACACCCGTATGCTAATATTTTGTTTAGAGTATTTTGCATTTATATTCATGAGGGAGAGTGGCTTTTAATTTTCCTTTCTTGTTTGTCCTTGATAGGGCTTGGTATCAAGGTTATGCTGGTCTCATGGAATGAGTTGGGAGTAGTTTGACTTTTTTTTTTTTTTTGTCTTGTGGAAGAGAAAGTGAATGATTAGAGCTATATCTTCCTTTAAAGTATTTGGAAGAATTCACATATGAAGGCATTTTAGCCTGCAGTTTTCTCTGTAAATTCATGTAAATTATGGATTTACTGTCTTTAACAGACAGGAATATTTAAATTTTCTGTTTTACTTCTTGGTATAATTTGATAGGTTGTGTTTTTCAAATAATTTTTTCAATTCATATAAATTTTCACAATTATTAGCAGGAATTTTGTTAAAATATTGTCTTAGTATATTTGTCTTACTGATTATATGTATTACGTGTTTTCAATTTCATTAATTAATGTACTTTTTTCCCTCTCCTGGTCCTTATTTTTGGTTTCGCCTGTTGTTTTTCTAATTTCTTGAAAAACTGAAAAATTAGGCAATGGATGAATCATTAATATTTAGCCTTCCTTCTTTTGTAATACACATAATTAAGGCTATCAATATGGTCTAAGCTGCAGCTCACAATTTTGACCTATAGTATTTTGTTATCGTTGAGTTAAAATGTTGTCTAATTTCCATTGAGATTTCTTTTGGAGAAGTGTATTAATTAAATTCCACACCTTTCTGAGTTTTTAAATATTTTTAATTATTGTTTTCCAGCTTAATTCAACTGTACCCAGGACACTTACTCTATATGATTCAAATCCTTTGACATTTGTTGAAATACTGTTTATGGCCCAGAATAAATTTAAGTATTCTAGGTACACTGGATACGAATGTGTCTTCTGGAATTGCTGGAGGCAGAGTTTTATATTGTAACACATTAAAATACAAATTACATATTTACATATCTTGTCAAATTTGTTAACTTTGCTGTTAAAATCTTCTGTGTTTCCACTGCTTTTTTGTAGCTAATTCTTCAATAAGCTACCACTCGCTATGGTCTGTGTTTCAATTTATATTGTCTATTTCTCCTATTATTTCTGTCCATTTTCTTTGTACGTTTTGAAGCTCTGTTATTTGGTGCAGAAAATGTCAGGCTCACTGTATAGTATTTCCTTTCTCTCCAGAACCTTTGCCCTTGACAGCCTGACTATCTTGGTTTCTCTCAGATATCTTCAAGCAGTTAACACTTTCTAGTTGGTTTGTAGAAATGCCACTAACTGTTATGGGCTGAATGTCTGTGTCTTCCCAAAATTAATCTGCTGAAGCCGTCACCTCCCAATGAGATGGTATTTGGTACTTTTTGGAGGTAATAAAGTTCAGATTTGGTCTTGAGAGTGAAACCCTCACAATGGGATTTGTGCTTTTACAAGGAGAAGAGAGAGAGATCTTTCTCTCTTTCTCCACATGCATAGACCAAGGAAAAACCACACACACACAGCAGGAGAAGCCAAGGAGTAGGCTCTCTCCAGGAGCCAAATCTGCTGACACCTTGATCTCCACTCCCCAGATTCCAGAACTGTAGGAAATAAACATCTGTTGTTTCAGACAACAGTATTTTGTTACAGAAGCCCAAGCTGACGAAGACACTAACTTTTCTAAATTAATCATACAGACAGCCACCTTATTAGACTCGGTTCCTTGACCAGGAGGTGAGACAAAGTCTTAGGTAAAACGCTATCATCCAGAGTTTCCTGGACAACCAGGTTGTACGTGGACTGGTTTGGTTTCTTCCCCTTCTTTATCCTGCTTCTTCCACTCCCTCAATGTTTTCTCTTAGGAGTTACCCACTACTGAAGCACTGGCACCTCAATCATCAGTCCCTGATGATTGCTCCTGAAAGAACCCAACCTAAGACACCACCTGATTACTTAACTCAGTTTACGCACTGTACCAACATGTGACATTTTCCTACTCAGTATTGTGAAAAATATTAGATATACACAAAGAAATCTAAGTTAGGTATTATTGATAAATTTTAATTTTACGAATATATTTTAATTGACCAAATTTGAGTCATTGTATCAATTTTAGTAGGCTCATATTTATAATTTGAATTCCTAGATTTTATATAGTTGAATACATTTCCTAAGCCAGGAGCTTAGTTTGAGGGAAGTTAAGAAGACAATCTGCCTCAAAGTCCTCCTCTTTCTTTCTTTCTGGATCAATTTCACTCATTCACATGCTTTCAAAATGTCCATTATTCGAGTGAGTCATAAAGAAAAGACGTTGCCTATAGAATATGACAAATAAAAAGAGCACATTGTCATAGAATTTAGAAATCTTCAAATACAACCACATACATTTATAGGAAAGGGAAAAAAGAGAGGAAACGCCATTTCCCCAGGGCCACCCACAGTTTCGTATTATAATCTAGTTTTCATGATTCCAAAACCAACATTTTTTATCATTATAAAATACTTAGGATTGGCTAGTTGGCACATTCACTCATATTACATTATCAGATTGATTCAGAGCGAAAGGAAGTATGCTACAGGGACGGCAAGGACGATGAAGGGTAAGACAGAGGAAGTGCCAACACGCCAGAGACAGGGATTAGAAGAGAGTGGAACATAGCCTCAAGGAAGGGGACCCAGACAGGAGAGCAACACCCAAAGTAAAGAGAGAACCAAAGGGTCAGATGGACAATCATCCCTGCTATTAATTCAAATGAATCGATAGACCAGAAATGATTCTATATTAATCTCAGAAGTGAGAGCCAACTCTCTTCTTTAATGAATATAGGATACAAGCATATCGAGAAAGGAGATACAAATCTTCACTCATTTTTATTTCACCCTCTCAAGGCCAGTACACAAAATATAATCTACAAGCACAAGTGACACACTACTGACCATAAAATTGATCTGCAATTTCATTTTCCACACCTTTATCAAAATGCTAGGAAGTTTTTTTTTTTTAACTTTCCAAACCAATTTCCAATTACAAAAAAAAAGTAAAAATATTTTAAATAAAACCATCAGAACACCCTAGCTCACAGACTTTGACTAAGGATTTATGAGAACATTTCGTCTTTACTTCAACTTAATAATGAACATATAAAATGTAACTATAAATCTTTGACCTGCTTTGCTTTGTAATTAATCAGGAATAAATTGACTCTTCTTACCAGAGTTATATGAAAGCCTGAATTCCCTGAGATTACCTTTGTATAAATCGATGTATAAATTTGGTCCTCTGAGGTTTGCTAAAATGGGGTTAATTGGCAGGACACAGTTTCAAACTGTTTAACATTCTCTTGGGACTGGGCTTTTGAAATTCTTGTGACCACACGACAGTGCTGTGACCTTCTTCAATAAGACCAATGCCATTTCAGTACTAATTCTTCCAACAGCGTATTAGGGAACTAAAGCATAGAGGTTAAATATTTTTCCTGTCCTTAAATAAGTAAGAAGTGGCATGATTCAACCCCAGAAATGGTGAATTGATCCCAGATATGTCTAATGCCGAAGTGTTTGCTCTTCACTGAAAATTTTATAATCCTCTGGAGAGAGTGCAAAACAGAGACGTAGAGCAGGTTAGCTGAAGTTCAAGTGTGTTGGAGAAAGTATGTGTTCTGTGATCACAGGGGTGACTCTCAGGAATCTGACTATTCAGGGATGTAGTCAGGTTTAAGAGCTCTCAACTCAATTTTAAGAATTGTACATCTCCTAATCCCAGATATAAATTACTACACAAGACAGAAAAATCAGGCACAGCTAATAAGAAGTCCTGTGCCACAGCCTGAATCAGCATGGAGGTGCGGGATCCTTGCAATTCAAGTAATTATTGAGGTGTCAAGACCTTACTCAGCCCATCAGATCCTATATGATGGGGAAGCTGTAGAAATAGAAGCAAATAAACTGCTGGCATCTTTTGTTCTCTAATAAACTCTACAAGAAAAGGCCAGCCCCAATGTAGTCAATACTCTACACCTCAGGCAGTGAAGCTTGCCCACCTCTGGTCTTGGGGACCTCTCGGGCATATTTCAGACTCATAATCACCGTGCCAACAAGGCACCCCTTTCCTTAGGCCTGAGTTTTTTCAGTCCTGTACAAAATTCATCTCTTATTCTTTTCATCATAAAGAATTGGTCATTAAATATATTAACGTTATTATTTTTAAATGTAATAATTATAAAGCTTTCATGCACTATATTTAACAACAGGAAACCTTCACCTCATCTGTCCTCTCAAGCACTGACACATATCATGCACACCTTGGAAATTTATCTTTGGGATTTTAATTTAAGCATAATAGTTGTGTGCGAACAAGCACAATGAGTTAGGGCACTAAGAATTGCCAAATGATTCTGCTTAGAATGTTATGATTATTACTAGAAGTCCATCCAAGAATGAGAGCTGTCTCTGTCACTTAACCAAATACACTAAATTCTCCACATGTAGATGCTTGATTTTAACAGCAGATCCTATAGGCCTGGGGAAAGCATTGTTTTATAAGCATTTAGAGTAGAAGGGCTTAGCTCTGGTTTTAAAAAAACAGATAATAGCAAAATACAGACAAATATTCTACTTTATGGCAACACAGGAAATACTTTGATCTTTCAGAAAAGAAGAGAGTAAAAAGGTATAGCTTGGAGATATTGTGGGTTCTGTTCCAAACCACCGCAATAAAGCGAGTCATAATCTTTTTTGCTGGTGGAGAGTCTTGCCTTCAATTTGTAAAAAATACAACATTTGTGAAACATAATAAAACAAAGTACAATAATATGAGGCATGGCTGTATTTATCAGTTATGGAAGCATTCTGCTATATTATTAAACACATATACACATCTACGTTTACACTCACACCTATAAACATTTTATTCTTGCTGTGTATGATAATTTTATTTGCTGCTTTATTATTTTACCTGTAGACACAAGTATGTCAGTTTGCAATAATCTAATTCCAAGGTTTCTCAAGTACACGAAAATAAAAACTTTCATCAGGATTTCACTGTAACTCAGGAACAGTTCTACATACGTGGCTTCTTTAAATTCTGTCTTAAGGATACACTTGGACTATCAAACAGTGCACGAGAACCTATTTGAACTCTATGACAATAGTAAAATGTAAGTTGCCTGTTATAATTCAAACTATACAGAAGCTACAACAATAAAAATATTATATAAAGGCAGAGAGCGATTTAATGTCATTATATAGCCAGTGTTAGCAAGTGATTAGTTTTTGTTTGTGTTGTTTACAGTTAAGTTTGGATTATACTTCTCTGTCAGGTTCAAATTGAGATGCATCTTCCTAGTGTAAAGGAGCTATGAAAATGAAGCCATTCACTCAGTGGCACTTGTACCAGTTTTCCAGAGCTGCTTAAAAGAACAGAATTTTTTCTCTTACAGGTTTGGAGGCTAGAAGTTCAAAGTCAAGGTGTCAGCAGGCTCACACTCCCTGTAGGCTTTAGAGAAGAATACTTCCTTGCCTCTTCCTATCTTCTGGTAGCTAGTTGCTGGCAACACATGACTTTTCTTGGTTTATAACTACATCATTCCAATTTCTTCTGTCTTCACAGGGCCTCCTTCTATCTGCCTTTTCTGTGTCTGTGTGTCTCTAAATCTCATTCTCCTGATAAGGGCTTATTTAGAGCCCACTCTAAGCCTATATGACCTTTTCTTAACTTGATCATATCTGCCCAAACTCCATGTCCTAATAAGGTCACATTCAAATGCCTCCTCCAAAACAGGTTAATTTTTTTTTCTTCCCTGCTGGTAGGAATAGAAACTTTAAGTCTTTTCCCAATCTCCTTCCCCATTCAAAGGCCTCGATATTTTCACAGTTCTTATTTCATAGATGGAAAGCATTGGGTTATTGAACTTGATTCCTCATTTCTTGCCTATCAATATTTGGCTCTAAGTTTTCCAGATTCTACAGGAAAGAAGTCACCATACCTGTGCTCCTAAGACACTGGGACTTTTATTTGCTGATTTAGTTTATTTATACATGACCTGCTGACTTGGCTGAATGTCCTTCCACAGCCTGATCTAAATACTACAAGGAATATTGCCATACGAGAAATAATATGTAGCCTTTTATAAATCACTCAAACTCTGTGAACACTTCATGTAATTAATAGGAAAAAAAGAAAACTAAATAAAAAAGAAAAATGTAATCAAGTAGGTTGACAACTAGCAAAAGATAATTAAAATGATCTTATTTTGTTTCTGTTTCATTAACATGCAAATGAGATTCATGAAGTTTGATACTGTTTTTCACCATAGAAATGAATTAAGAATGAAAATGAGTCCCACTGATGAAGGTTTCCGATGAGTATATAAATTAATGAAAAATATGATTTGATCCAATTAATAACATATACATTTTTTGTGATTTATTGAAACTCAACAAATGAAATAAAGGTAAATAGTTAAATTACATTTTATATCTCTTTCCAAGGGCCAAACCCTATGAAAGTTTTTATTATCCAAATGGAGTGGTGGTAAATGTTTTATTTTAAAAAGGAGCACAAGATGCACTCCATGCTGAGGTCAGTGTGGTGATGGCAGCATCCCCACTGGGAGGACCATGGGCTCTGTACTGGCCCTCAGAGGGCTTGGAGAGCCCACTTGCCTGTGGTCAGTAAGGTAGTCAGAATGGAAAATAGGGAGAGATAGTTCAGAGTGACCAATAACTCTCATCACAAGACAAATAAAAGTAACAGACGAGCATCATGGACACAAACATATTCTAGGCCCCCAAACTCCCCATTTGATGCAAAGATCTCAGTGATTACTCTCTATTGATATTCTCACACCCAGAAACATACATAAGTCATGTCAATTATACACAATAAAAAAAAATGGAACGCACATAAGTAATTGTCTCAAGTAACATGAGATAAAATTTTAAAATAAACTTAAATTCAAAATCATGCTAACATTTTAGATATTTATAATGTGTGCCAGATGACAAAACACAGACACACACACACAAGCACACATGACCTATTTGTTATGTCCAGTGTTCAATGTACTCGAACGTTAAACGGCAGCAATAAGGATGACATCAAGGAGTAAAATTAGAAATATCTGACATATGGCATGCACGAAAGGGATAGTAAATGAGCTAATCACAATTTTAATAATATATGATGTCAGTGTCTATTGTTTTCTGGTTGTTAAAAATGTTTTCTGTGTTTGTGTTTTATGGTTGTTAAAAATGTTTTCCGTTTTAGTACTGCCAAGCCTCTTCCCATAGAGTATATGCACAGATGGTTTTTGCCTTAGCGTATTATGAAAGTAATATGAACCATGATGACATTCTGTCTCTAAGTACAAAAAGTTTTGAAATTTTCTCTTATATCTACAGCAAGTTGCCATTTAATTATCTGCACTTTCCCTTAAACATATTCAAGCAATCAAACACAACCAAAGAGTCAACAATATGAATTCCTAAAGGAGCATGAAAGCTGATTGAGTTCCCATTCCTCAACAGGAGAGTAAATCATGTCATCCACACTGTGAATTAAACACATCGGGAGCTTATTATTTTTAAATAACTAGCAACTTTTAAAATTACTTCTTGCAAACTTCCTTATCTCGAAACAGAGAGCTAATTAAATTTTCATGGCTACTGTACACATAATGTTTGTATACAGATGTTCCTTGACTTACAATGGGGTTACCTTCTGAAAAACCCATCACAAGTTGAAAATATCATAAGTCAAAAATGCATTTAATACACTTAATTTACTGAACATCATGGCCTAGCCTAGCCTACCTTAAACATGCTCAGAACACAATATCCAGAAACCGCTGGCAACACAATACACAGCAGAGTATCAGTTGTCTAACCTTGTGATTGCAGCCTGACTGGGAGCTTTGGTTTACTGCCACTGCCCAGCATCACAAGACAGTATCATATAACATATCTCTAGCCGGGGGAAAAATTAACGCCTATTGCTTTTGCACCATCATAAAGTCAAAAATCATAAGTCGAACAATTGTAAGTCAGGGATCATCTGTATTGTTGTAGAAAAGTTTGTTTTATAGGATACATTATAAAGCTTGAAGGAATTCAACTCTTTAGGTGCTGAACTGATAATACAGAATTTTAAAATGGAATGCAACTCTCTGCCGTTCCAGACCCAATCCGTACGTCATGTACATCCCACGAGTTTCCGCCATTTGCTTATTTAGATAGTTACTTCCTTTTACAATATATCACTTATAATGATTTTATTAGAGAATGGAAAATTAATGAGATTCATTCTGAACTAATTGGAGGGAAAAAAGAAGACTTACCTTCTCTTCGATTTAGCCTTGCAAATCCAGGACCGTGGCTGCTAGAGAGCTCGGATGAACTGCTAAATGATGCCTGAGACAAAGCAGACACCAGAGGCTCATCGCAATCATCTGCCAAAGGGGAAAAAAAAATCCACATTCAAATTAGTACAGTGCTGATAGCTTTCTTGGCTTCCACAGACAGAACGAACAAAATAAAAATAAGAAAAACTAGGATCTCTAACAATATGCCCACTGCTTATATGCAGTATTCTCCTATAGGTCTATTAAGTTCAGTAAGAAAAGAAAAAGTACTTCAAGACAAGAGAATATGAAAAAGGAGAAGGTAAACTTCATAGAAAAATGATTTATCTTGAGGTAGAAAAGTTATTTAACAAAAAACAAAAGTACCAAATCACTATACCTAATTTACAGTGATAAACTTATATAAGAAAAGATTTATAAATTTAACTGTATTAAATTAAGAACTTATGGTGGCCTAAAGTTAAGTGAAGAGAAACATATCAACATGTAGAAAATACTTGTGAAACAGTATACAAGTTGCATTCCATATTAAGAAAAAAATAAAATAAAATAAAATAAAATAAAATAAAGAAAAACAAAAAGTACCTTTAAATCAATTAGAAAACACATTAGGAAAAATGGCACAAACCAAGACCAAAGAGTTCACAGAACAGAACCAATATAAATTCAAGCTCACACTCATCAGTAAAAAGAAGTGTAAATCAAGTCTACGATTAGATACTATTTTACAAATAGTATCTAAAAAAAAGTAGATTATCAAGATTTAAGATGTCTGACAACACCAGATCATGCAGAGAATGTGGGCCAAGAGAAGCTCTAACACACAACTAGTGGAGTGTAAATTTGAGCAACTACTTTTAAAAAACAATTTGTATATTTGAACTTTCCGTACTCCATATTCCACCAAATCTGCTGATAAAAAACAAAAGTACCAAATCACTATACCTAATTTATAAATAAACTTATATAATAAAAGATTTATAAATTTAACTGTATTAAATCCTGGAGAAAATGTCTCTATCATGAACCACTGGTCTCAAGGCACTCTGACTTCTTACCCAAAAATGTGATACAAATACTAGTATTTTCTGTGTTCCATGAAAAGAAAACAGTCAGAAAGCAGACCTAGAGAAAGTCTTGCATCTGTTCCCCAGGAGACATGTGCAATTTCTAGCAACATTGCTCATAATAACAAAAAATCGTTAACCATTCAAACATTCAAAGACCAAAGAACAGATCACTAAATTGCAGTACTTTTCAAAATGAAAGAACCCTCAACAGTAAAAATGAACTACACCCACACACACAGAGACACACACATACATACAGGTTGGATCTTAAAAACAAAATTTTTAATGAAAAAATCAAGTTATAGAAAATCATATGTTTCATAGTTTTGAGAACCTTAAAGACAAGCAAAGCTAAGTAATATGTTCTCTGGGAACATGTATGATTTTTTTAAAAAACTATTAAAAACAAAGAAAGAAAACCAATAAAATTCAGGATGGTTGATTATTTCTGGAGGAAGGCAATATGTGTGTATATGTGTATATATACATATATGTATATAAGAATATAAATGAAAGTATATACCTATTATCTATCCCTTTATGTGTATTACATATAAGATAAAAATAAGGCACAAAGAGAGGGGGAAAATATAAAATATGCCACATGTTAACCATGATGTCCATACATGCTTATTTTAGTTAATTCTTCATTCTATGCAATCTCTAAAGTATTTATCCTTTATTGTATACAATTATTAAATTGTTTATTTGGGTTATAAGCAGAAAAATATTTCTCTCATATTTAGGATTAACACATATTGGTAATTAAAAATCACGAAGGGTTATTTTCCCAATTTTTAAATTAACAATAAGCAATTTAATTTAAATTAAATTAATCTTGGAATTATCTAGATCATTCTGAAATTTCAGAAGCTTATTCTGCTTGAACATAGTCTTTTAGTCACTAGCAGTTTTACTGCTTAAATATTCAAACTACAATATTTTTCTGTAGTCCTGCTATTTGAAATGTTTTCTTTCAAGCTAAATGCCTAAAATATAAATGATAAGTAAAAATTTACCAGCTTAATGTTTGAATGCTTTTTGCAAGAATTTGCCTAAGATAACATTTTATTTTTTTAAGATCATCTCATTTTCATTTAAAGTCCACTTTTTCTTATTTCGTACCTTAAATTCTTTAGCTAACTCTTAAGACGGACTTGATAACTGGCCCACAGTTCCTGTATGTCTATTGATAGGCTTAAGTACTGACACTGTTAGTCTAGTTGTAATTCAGGCATTAAGGAGTGTAGACATTAAAAGACAATCCATGGAGTATTGAAGAAAATTCTGATTATGCTCTATCACAAGCAACAACCAATGCTAAATTTAGAACACTGTGGAAACTGTGTGTTTGCATGTACTACAGAGTGCTTTATCTGTGTGTATGTGTGTTATGTGTATGTGTTTACCAGAAGAACAGTCATTTTTGAATTGTTATCAGTATTCAGAATGTGACAAAAAAAAGAGTATTTAACTGAAATTCACAATCAATTATGCAGATTCTAATCAATTTTTTGGATGCAAAATGCCTCTAGTAAAGTCTCTCTAGAGGGCATACATTTACTGCTCATTTGTTTTTGCCACTATAAATTGATAATCAATACTGTTCTATTTTTAGCTTAAAAAGAATGGGATTAAAATAAGAGAAGGGGCACTTATTCCATTTGTGGGAAGAGGGACATGTGACATGGGAAATGAATGGGGAGGCAGACGAGGGGCTCCTGGTGTTTGGGAAACTTCTGGTTGTTGGCCTGAATGGTGTTACGTGGCATTATTACTCTTTACTATAAGCGATAAAATATTCTAAAATTATTCTTATGTAGAAGTTAAATAATAACTAGCCCATGTTTAGTGAGCACCCTGGACTATGAGCTTACAACCATTCCCCACATAGTATCTTTACCACTTCTCTCTGAAGTACTAATATTATTTTTATTTTACATATCAGGTAATTGAGACACAGAATTTGTTTAAATTGTTAATCTCACTGTGGTGGGACCATGATATTTACAGAGTGTGTTGGGGTGTAGAATCCAGTATGTAAGAACACCATGACCATAATGATTATTTCGTTAGTTTTAGAGTATAGGAATTTCATCAGACACCATGGCATGAATAAAATACCTCTCAAGAAGTTCTGTATTCCATTTCCAGCTCTGCCAAGCTATTTGTTTATTACCAATTTGATCTTCAATAGTCTTGATACCAGGGAGGGGGATCTCAGACAGCAATAATGAGTCTAGCATGAGTAAAAGGAATATTTCCCTCTGGACAATGAAATGAAATTCTGAATTATCATCTCCTGTGAATTTAATTCCAGAAAACCAGTTTTCCCTGGCTGCACCAGTAAACACAAAATAATGTAGGTCTGGTCTTACAAAGCCGAGAACCACAACTGGGGGTGATTTTGCCCCCCAAGGACATTGAAAAATACCTGGAAACACTCTGGCCATCACGACTTAGGGGTGCTATTGGAATCTAGTTGGGGGAGGCCAGGGATGCTGCTAAACATTCTACAGTACACAAGGCAGCCTTCTGTGACAGAGAATTATCCAGTCCCAAACATCAATAGTGTAGCGGTTGAGAAACTCTGTTCTAGTCTCCAGAAAAAGCAACCCAGTAAGCTAGTCTTATGAACTAATCTCTCAGCCTAAACTCTCAGCTTCCTCTCAAATTTCGATGGTTATTAGCTCTAATTTACAGATTTTCAGAGTGCATACAATCATCATCCAGAAGCATAAATATATAGGCATTTAAGTAAGGAGCTTTCAAATCTGAAATAACATACTATTTCAGTTCAAAACATAATTGTATTGTTTTTTACTTATGTACTATATCAGATTATTATACCATCCAGGTCTCTTTACCAGGGACATATATATGTACATATATTACCTATATAATAGTATACACTATATTATATACATATATTTGTATATGTACAATATTTGTATATGAGTTACAATTATATATATGATGCATATATACAGATATGTATTATAATATACATATATTACAATATACATATGCATATTATAATGTATACATGTACATATATAATGTATATAAGCTGACCCTATATAAATTTTAAGTTGGCCATCAAATCATAAGTGACAACATAAACACTTATTGTATGGAAGCTTTGTATAAATATGTAGGAACATAGTTTTATTTATATATATATATATATATATATATACACACACACACACACATACATACATACATACACACACATATTATATACATATATGCATTGCTACTAATAATATATGTATATATATGAATGTACTTTCACATATATATGTGAAATACATATACATTATATAATTGTACATATAACTGTATATATATTTATATGTATGAATATTTCATATTGCATGTTATATGTACATTAATACACATGTGTAAATATACTATATAGTATATGTATATAATATAGTTATTATATAATGTTACATTATATAGTACAACTCTTACATAATATTAAATACACATAATATATGCATATAATAATATATAGAACACTACACATTATTCTATATTATATATACAACATAGATACAGTATTAAATATATGTGATTTACATATGTAAAAATATAACGTACAATTACTAACTTCCACCTTAGCACCCACCCCTACAAACGTCCAAAGGATGGCACACAACAGAAACTTCCAAGCAGGGAGAGCCTGGACCAGCTGTGGAGTGGGGAGGCTAGGCCAAGACCCTTGCACTCTGAGGCACCCCTCTCTGAATAGATGAACAACAGCTCAGGCTGTGGCTCTTGCCTCACCCCCGACTCTCTTCCAGTGCTGCAGCCTGCTCAACTCTCTCCTTCCTGCTCCTCACTGGCATGTGTATGCCGCTTGCTCTGGTTCTGCTCAGTTTTTGCTTTGCATTGGTGTAGAGCAGGGGTCCCCAAGCCCTAGGCTTTGGACCAGTACTGGTCCACGGCCTGTTAGAAACTGGGCCATACAGTAGGAGGTGAGTGGCAGGCAAGTGAGCAAAGCTTTATCTGTATTTGCAGCCGCTCCCCAGTGCTAGCATCACTGCCTCAGCTCCACCTCAGATCATCAGGCATTAGATTCTCATAGGAGCACCTGTCCCTGGTGCCAAAAATGTTGGGGACCCCTGGCATAGAGGCCCCGAGCTCCTAGCTCCTGGCTCCCCTCCACTATCTCTTAACATTAGAAGGAAAGTTGGAAATCCTTTGCTGCCTTCTCCAGCTTTTAGGCTGGGCCTCTGGGAGACTGATGCCTTCTTGGATACCAGCTTTGCTTATTATACCCCTGTCACCTGCACAAGGGAAGGATAATGCTGACTATCTCCCAGCAAGAGAGATCCAGCCTGCATCCCACTTCTCCTAGAGAGGAAGGATGAGGCACCGGAATGGCCTCCCTCCAGGCTTCAAGCCACTGCATTGCATGCTGGGACTCAGCTCCCACTCTCCACCCCACCCCTCACCCAGTTCCAATCACTGTGAGTAGTGAACTGCGCTGTCCCAACCAGAGCCGACCCAGGTGGCAACCAGAAACGGTTTGATAACCCTTAATAAAGAAGAAATTTTTGACAGGAGGGTGGGGGGAGCAGTGGGAAAGGCACATTCCAGGTAAGAGGAGCACAGGAAAGCACAGGAAATTTCACAGTCACTAGTGAAATTTAAAAATACAGTCATCAAGGAGGAAGGCTTGTACAATCTAAAATGGTAGCCGGGCATGTTTGGTTGTGTTTTTTTTTTTCTGTTAGAAGAAGAAATGAACATCATGTTTACTCTCTGTCGTTCCAAAATTATATTACTTTTCATTCAACTTTTTCAATGGTGATATTAGAATTTCCACATTAACCTTGATATAAAGTTGGAAATGTGAAACTATAGTTTTTAGTCTTTTTGTAAAAAAAAAAAAAAATTCTATACACTGTTACATGTGAGAAGTTTCAATTAATTTTGTTAAAATATTCATGTTATTAGGGGAAAAAAGTTACCTAATTTGTGCTGAAACATTCTCTCTCTCTCTCTCTCTCTCACACACACACACACACACACACACCACACACAGACAGAATCTATAGCTTTCAAGTCAATAGCTCAAAACTCATCATTTACTCTTCATATAAGAGAAAAACCCTTGTCATTAAAAAGACAATGATAAATTAGATCTCTGGCAAATTGTATATATGAAAAATTTCAGTAGCCTTTTACAAATAAAGATGCAAGCTATATTGAAAGTATTTTAATATAGCTCAATCAAAAGTAATTTAATTTAATTTTATAAAGGGCTTTAATGCATACTCCTCAAGTAAGTAAAAGCTGTTCGGTTTTTAATAAAAGTAATTCAATTTTCTTAATCTCTGTGTAATACTACCTGTACTAAGATAATAGGTATATATATTATTGGCTGCTTATGTTTTCAGTGCTTTACATGTATTAACTCATTTGATCCTGATAAATACTCTATACTACTTGATACCATTAACTCCATTGGACAATCAAAGAGGAAGGGACGCGATGGTTAAATAACTTACCGAAGGATACAGAGCTCCTATGCTGAGGCAGGACATTGTTAAAGCAAGTACTGCTTATATAAAATATACTCGACAAAAAAAAAAAAAAAAAAAAAAAAGGGCTGATTACTAGTAGCATTCAGCTTGTTGCCAATGAGTAAAAACAACCTTCTCTGTTATTTGCAAGCCCTGCCAAAATCGGTTGCATGCCTGTTAATGAATCACGTTTCCTATAGGAATATTCATTAGTGAAGGAGAGGGTAGGATGGGACAGGATGAGATAGGGTGGGACAGAGTATACTAGATATCAACCATGCTCAGAAACTTTAAAAATTCCATATAGTAGAGGCAGGGGTGGAACAATTGACAGGGAGCTTTGGAAATGTTAGAATCTCAGTCTATTCAGAAAACTAATAAATAAAGTTTATTTAGACCTAATCTAAATATTCTATTGGCAGATTCAAGATTAAAGAATGCCTTTCCCTTCAATAAATCTATTTCCTTAAACAAAATGCTTTATTCCAATCTATATTATTGAAATTGTCAACTAGTTGAAATTGGAAATCATCAACTAATTTAAGAAAGTGTGGAGTTATGCTAACAAATATCAAAAATATTGTGTACAAGGCAAGATTTCATCCAAAAGTTAGGCGATGGTATTGTTCTCTAAGCACAGACCCATTTTTTCTATAATTCTATTATTTCTATTATTCAGATCTAGTTTCAGGATTCCAAGAGTCCCATCTCCCTGCCCTGGCATGTCACAAGATCCAGTCTCTGATGCACATCTGACTTCTACCCAGTGAGAGACTGACTATACAAACGGACAGTTGCCAGACTATGTACAAAAATAGAACTCCAGCCCATAACCTGCTGCAACCAGCCCAAGAAGCCAACCTACTATCTAGTAGCCAACCCAGGAAGCCAGACAATCACCCCTGTAGCAATTGGATTTGAGCCAGGACTTGGTTAATAATTTAGAGCTTCCCTAATTTGTGTCCCTGTTTTCAACTATGTATTGAGCTGCAATTTCAAAGGCAGAGAAAGCCGAATTTGCACACCTACAAATCAGTCACATAGGATGCCCTGTTTCTAGTGAGCCTGCCTACAGCTTTCCTCTGTCAACAGCCTCTAATCAGGGCATACCCTAAGCCTTCCCTTTTTATTCACTATAAAGCTTTCTCTTGCCCCAGCCGCCTTTGAGTCTCTGTGCCAAAGACAATTGGTGGCTGACTCCCTTGCTATAGTGAACTCTGAATATGTAGCTTTTGCTTGTTCTCATTTGGGTAGTCTTCATTTATTTCTATGCTAATAAACTCTTTCCAGCTCGGTAGGCTCATCCTCACAGTTGTAGCCGTCCCAGGCATTCACTCAGCACATCAAAGAAAAGCCACAAAATCCATCCAAAATACCTACAGAAGACCTAAGTATGTTTGGAAAATAGCATCATCCTCCTGATACAAAAATATATGGATCAGCTCCAGGTTGTCACTTCTGTGGAATGTGTACCTTCAGTACATCCTAGCTACACAGTAGAATAGCATGGAGAAAGTTTAAAATTTGCCCATGACTGTGCCCTATTCCAGGTCATTCTGACTTTGTCCGGGGTGTAGTTTAGTTTAGCTAAGACTATGCTAGTTTGGAAATCACTAAAATAGAATTACAAGTTAATTCTATCTAAAGGCGAGTTTTGCTCCTTGCACAAATGTCTTTATGCTTTTCATACTGTTTCCTGAGGCTTTTTAAAGATTAAAAAAATGGTTATGGTGTCACACCCCTCCATTCTCTCCCCGTGTAGCCACGTTAACTGACTGTGTGTGGAGGCAGCTGCTGCACAGTGACATTCTGGTGAGAAAAAAAGAAAAAGAATAAATTTTAAAGACTAGTGATGTTACAGCTGGGCTTGAATAAAGTATAATTTTTTTGTAAGAGCAGGTGACTACGGCTAAATTTTTTTACTTCTTTGAGTATTAATTTGAGTTTGACATGAAAATTAATATTCATTTGAGAGTACTAACTTTAGATATGGTAAATAAGACAAACATAAGTTCCTAACTTTGTTAATCAGTGGCTTAAATCTAAAAAATAACATGTTGCTGCAGCTTAAAACAAGTAAATATTTATCAGTATGTTTTTCTAATGCTGAGCGAAAGGCAGGGATGGTTTTCTAGTTGTCAAATAATTCATTTTGGCAACAACCTATAAGTTTCTACTCATTTTCTCCTAAATAAGACATGGGTGAATTATATATATAATTGTGAATACTCTGGTATTAATGGGATAAGCTTTCACTTGGAGGCAAACGCTGGCTATGTGCTCTAAGTAAAAACCTTAGTTCGAATAGCTTTTCCAATTAATCTTCACAATTAATGGATTAATGGGAAGGCAGTCAACTTTTAATGACAGCACAGCCAGAGGCTGATTGATTTTAGAGGTTTAATAGCAACTATTTAAAGTTCAGATATTAGGACAAATTCACCAAACAAAATCAACCAAAGGTGAGTGGGTGAAAGAAATAATTAAAAAGTAGAGTATCAGAGCTCTAATTATCTATACACATCACAGGCCTTTACTGACAGATAAAATGGCCACACGTGACAGCAAGATGAGCAGATTTAAGATTGTGCACATACCTTGAATCAGGTCCTTTTATGATCAAATCTAAATTTCAGAACTGATTTTTGATTAAAAAGGACTCGAAGAAAGAAATTTTAATTTTAATTTTAAAACTCCAAGTAATTCAAATCATAAATTGTAGAGTGTAAAACAGTGATATAAAGTGTCTTCTCACAAAATTAGGATTTTTGTGGAATGGGAGTGGAGGGAGGTTTAGAACATCAATAGGTGTGTAACTTAGATAAGATAAAGTATGCTTCAAATTAATAAAGATTAAGCCAAATCTAAAGAAAACTATCGTGTGAGGTTAAAAAACCAATAGTTATAAAAAATGGTAATAAATGTCCACTAAACATGGGGTCTATGCCATTGACAATCTAAACCCATAATAACATACAGTTAAGCAAGAAAAAGGGTGAAAGAGAAAATATGACATAGAAATGAATCCAATGCAGCTTTGTCTACATTTGCTCATACACAGATTCTGGAACATCCACAGATTGAGCTCATGCATAGGTGTTTATGGGATTCCTCCTCCATTTATTGCAAACAACCCAGATTAAATTGACTGTAAATCTATAATAGAACAACTAAAGTGAAATAGTAATGAAGACATGTCTGTAAAAGAAAATCGGTTTAAATGTGTAATATAAAGAATTTTTCTTCTCTTTTTTTTCTTATTTTTAATAGGTTCACGTAAAAACTCTTGAGTCTGTAGACAATTACACGTTTTTCACAGCCCAGGAACAGAGGCAGAAGAAGTATGAATGCTGCATTAGTTTGCTATTGCTGCTGTAACAAATTATCGCAAATTTAGTATTTTAAAGCAATACAAATTTATTATCTTACAGTTTTGGCTATCAGAAGTCTAAAATTAGTTTCACTGGGCTAACATCAAGGTGTCAGCAGGGCGACAATTTCCATGAAGACTCTAGGGGAGACTGTTTCTTTTTTTTTTCCATCTTCTAAAGGTTGGCTGCATTAGGCATGGCCCTCTCATCTCTGCCTCCATCATCATCTCTCCTACAACCATCTTTCCTTTATAAAGACTCTTGCGATTACAGTGAGCCCATCTGAATCATCTGAGACAATCTCTCCATCTCAAGAGCCTTAATCCAATCACATCTGCAGAGTCCCCTTTGCCTTGTACGGTGACATATTCAAGATTCCAGGGATTAGGATATGGACGTCCAAGAGAGGCCATTACTTTGCCTACTACAGTTACCAAACTGTAGGTGTAGAATCAAGAAATGAATTTTTTTTTTCAGTTTCTGTGGCTTGAAACATTGCCCACTAATTGTTAAAAAAAAAAAGCAGTTTGAGTCTGATACAGTAAGACACATATATTGTTCTAATGATGAGACTTCCTGTTTTGAATAAGTCATTAGAATTAAAAATGGAATCCACAGGTACAATTATAATTTGAGATAGACAAGACTGCATTATTCCCAACGTCACTTGGAAGATTATACCTATCTTATCCTCAATGTACAAAGCTTAAACATGTTTTTATTTCCATTTTGATAACCTATTTCTTCCCTAAGTCTCAGCAATAGTTCCCCCATTTCCTGTGATACACCTCCAAAGAGCCACCATCCCTCCCAGCCCTCTGGAAAGTCCAACCTTAACATGAATATGCTCCTATTCGAGCATCTCTTACATGGTCTGGGTCTCTACCTGCTGGGATGAAAGTGTCTGGAGGGTCAGCATCATGTGTTACCTGTCACTTCACACAGAAGATATATCATAGTGTAGCACAGTGATTATAAGTGTAGCTTTGGAGCCATCCTCTCTGGGCTCAAGTTCTGCCTCTACCAATTACTAACTGATCTTTGGGACTTCATTTAAACTGTCTTCTCTATCTCTGAATGGGGATAATGATAGTACCAAGACGGACTTTCTGAGAATTAAGAGAGTCAGCATATAAAGAGTACTGGTACCTGATGCATAATAAGTACTATGTAAATGTCTGTGATTGCTACCTTAAGTGTTTATTATTATAAATTCAAAAGAACCAAGAGTTGGAACTGAATAAAATTTAGCTGGGTATCTCTTACAAATCTTATTATAAGACTTATCCTTTGAGAGGGAGAAAAAGAGAGAAGGCAGTATTTATCATACTTAACCACACTGTTATCCATCCCTCTAAAAAAAAAATTGGCACAGACTCATGAACCTAAGAAAAAAAGGAACCAAAATGTTATTGTGATGTATTCTTTTCCTTTTATAGAATAATTTTTAATGTTCCAAAAGGCCATATTTTCCTGTCTATCTCTTAAACTTCAGAGTTGTTTCATTTACTCTAGACGTATAGAATTTAAGATTGCATATGAAGCAGAATTTGAGCAGCCACAATTCATAAGGAAAGCGGAAAGGAATTCAGAGAACACAGGGGCATCTCTTCATTTGAACACTGCTGATGGTGTAGTTAGAGCATGCTGTCTATGCCTGGCTACACCACACGTGCATGAAGTCACAGCAACGGTGACCTCCTAAGTGTGTGTTATTTCCATTAACCGATATTTTCAACCTGAAATTGCCATGTTTTAGACTTTGATTCCTGGAGGGAAAATTGGGTAAGCCTCAATTCAATTCCTTTTCTAGTCATATTAGATGATATTTCAACATTTGTGAACAAATACTCCATTTTATTACTAAATTATTTTGAGAGTTGTTATTTGTATCTCAAAATATCCCACCTAAAGATGAGGCTGAAATGCTTCATAGTGACAAGGAATTTTTTGGCAGATAAATGAATTGTCTGTAGTAGGTGAGTCCATAAAGGTTTTTTAATGAACATCTATTTCTAACCAAGGGTGGGGAGGGCGTGGGGAACCAAGCCAACTAGAAATAATGAGTTTCTCTGAATAATAACATGAAATTAGATGGAAGATATTTCCATTTCATTAGCTAAGATTATTGTATTTGATTTCATAATCAAGCAAGAGACAAGCTGAGCTGGCCTGGAGGTGTGGGCTGTATTTCCACAATGTTTTTGGCAATTTAGTTAAAAGCCGGCTGAGCAGGTGTGATTTACAAGCGGGGAACTGGCTGATGCCTGTTCTGATCTCTGGAACGCCCTTCTTTCCAACAAAGTCATGGCCTCGCTAGAGAACCACCACTGTTTCAAGGACGTTTGAAGGTTTCCAGGCCCTGATCTACTTAAATATAGGTAGCATCATGGGACAAATCCCACAGCCAAGTGCATGGGCCCCTCAGTAGGCAGAATTCTAAGATGACCCCAAAAGCCCAGCCTCCTGCTGTAGACACCTTGTGGAACCCCTTCCCATTGAGTGTGTGCAGACAGAACCTGTGAATACGATGGAATGTCACTCCTGTGATTTTGTTACATCATATGACAAAAGGGATTTTGCAGATGTGGTTAAGTAATTAAGGTCCCTGATTTAGCTGACTTTTAGTTACTCAAAAGGGAGATTATTCTGGGTGCAGAGGACCTAATCAGCGGAGCTCTTCGAAAAGTCTTAAAGGTCAAAGACACAAAGAAATCAGAGAAAACATATGTGAAATCACTCCCACTGGCCTTGAAGGAGCAACTGCCATGTTGTGGAGAGGGCCATATGGCAAGAAATGGTGGGTGGCCTCTAGGAACTGACAATAGCTCCAGATTTACAGAAAGCAAGGGTCTCAGCTGCAAGGAACTAAATTCTGCTAACAAACATGTGAGCTTGGATACCAAGACTTAGATGAGACCGTAGGATGCACCCTTAATGTTTCTAGGTCCTTCATCTCTTTTTAAAACTATTGTTAATACTCCCAACATTCTAAAAATGTTTCTTTGTAACTAAATCAAACACTGGTAACTCATTTACTTCCAGGTTTTTCAGTGTACATAAGTTTGTATATTATTTACAAATACCACTATATTAGCTGTGAATCTTATCTTAGATATATGTACTATGTCTTGAATTAGACCATAAGTTATTTAGAAATATATTTCAATTCCTTTGCATATTCCACCATGATCCACTTTTAACCTCAAATACAATTTTTTAAAAATCTTTGAATATTTGTCATTTGACTTTGAACTTAAAATAGCTTTAAATAATCCTTAGTTTTTAATCTGATCATGGTATTACAAATGGACATGTCATTTTGTTTTTTTAAGACTACTATGCTTAAAAACTGATTAATTCCATAATAAAAGACAAAACTCAACAATCTCATTCAAAATTTTTCTTTTTTGATGCTAGTGTTCTGTATAATTATGTTCACATTTTCTTGGGTTTAGAAAGAATGTTTTAGAGTTTTTACTTTGATTTGATGTCTATAAGTTATCATTTTCATATTTATTTCTGTAAAATGCTGTTGATTTGATCAAAGATTTAAACAAATACTTAAACAAACACACCCTCAGAACTTTCAGTGTAAAAAACACACTCTCCTGGAGCCATCACTCAGGTACTTTGCTGACATATGTCACAGTGTCTAATCTACTACACGCCGACTTCATGTTTAACAACTAAAGCATTAGTAGAGTGAACTGATCCATGCCAATGTACCAATGATATTTTAACTGGAATCCTCTAGAGAAAATGCTAATAACAATAATAGTTGCATGTATTGCACGTTAGGTCCCAGCCATGTTAAATCCTCACAACAACCCTGTAAGGAAGATATTATCTCTATTTTCCAGATATGGAGTTGAAGGTCAGAGAATTTAAATTTCTTGCTGAAGGCTTTGGGTCCCCGCCGCCACTCAATCTCTTTACTTGTAATGACTATGTTATGCTACCAGCACCACTCTCTACTTCGCTGCCTGAATTTTTAAAGAGTTACTTAAGAGTTCTAGTCAAGATGGCAGAGTAAGAAAATGCTGTGCTTTCCTCCTCCCATAACCACATTGGAATTACAACTAAATTATAGAACAATCAACCTGAAGACCAGCTGAACATAACTCCTATTCCTATAACTAAGGATATAAACAGGCCACATCAAGAATGGTAGGAGAGGCAGAGACATGAAATAGGCTGGCCCCAACCCCACAAGTGGCAGTTGAGCACTGTGAGGAATATCTCAGCTACAGAGGTTCCCCTGGAGGAGTAAGGAGTCCCAGCCCCACACCAGGGCTCCCAAGCCCAGGGTTCTAATGCCAGGAAAAAGAGTCGCCACAAAATCTGACTATAAAAATCAGTGGGGATTCTGACTTTTACAGTCAGATTTTGTGGCGACTCTTTGAGGTGGAAGGCTGCTGGAAACCCAGAAGTTCCCGCCAAGCACCCACACACAGATTCACTTGCTTGCAGGCACTCACTCGGGGCTCTGGCAGAGGGACAGCTTCTCAGGAGGTGACAAAGACAGACAAGGAGGACTGAGTTGTATGGCTTCAGGGCAAGGGCTAGAGGGACAGCCATTACTATGCCTACGTTGAGCCCACCTCCTGTGCAACCTACAGGCGGATGCCATCTTGCCTTTGTTGTGATCTCCCCCGACACAGCCAAATCTGAATCTGCATTGGCCTGGTGAGCTTCACTTGCTCCACCCCATGACTTTCTGAGACTCCACCCTATCCAAGAAGCAAATTGCCGCAGTCATATTTGTGCCTTGACGAATGGCCCTACTCCATATTCTTGGAAAGAGGCTCCTACAGCAGCAATTAACAGGCCTCGGCTTGTGCACCTCAGGAGACACTTTTGGGGGTCGGCAACAAGCTGTGCTATTTCCTGTTCAAATCTCAGAGGTCTGTGGAACTAAAGTGGGTGGTGGCTGGCCTCCATGTGATCTGAGACTTCTGTGAGTCTTGACAGGCTCAGCACTGGAACCAAACCAGAATCTGCAGTGACCTAGTGAATACCTCTTGCCCCACCCTGATGACTGCCTGGGACTCCGTCTCACCCAACTTTCATACCACTCAAGGCTTTTTCAGCTTCTGAGCCTTACAGACAGCCAGCAGGCAGCCTTAGGCCTTGGGGTGCCCTGGATCTTTTGCTAAGATGCCTCAGGGCCTGGTACTGGTGGCAGCCAGACTTGGTTCACCATGTGGCCTCTCCAACGTGCCTCCAGGTTGAGCACAGGCAGCTACTAACCACAGATTGCTCTGTAACTCCTACTAGGTAGTCCTGGGCTAGTCACGGGCACAGGCTGACCTTGGCCTGCATGGGAGCCTCTCTCAAAGGGCCTCAGAAAAAATACATGGAGGCTGGCATAGGACCACAACAGAGCACCACCTGATAAGCCCCACAAATGGCACACACAAAGAATGGTCTCAACAGGCACACAAACCTGCTGAAGTAAATTTCACTCTGTGTGGCCATCCCCCACACATAGCAAGCAGCTCACACCCTGTGGACGTAGCCAGTTCTCCTAGCCAGTCAGTCTGAGAGTCAATCCCACACACTGATGGGCCAACAGCAATCAAGGCTTACAACAGGAGGGCACACACAACCCATACAAGGGACACTCGTGGAGCATGCCATGCAGATGATCAGGGAGACTGCACCACTGGGCCACACATGGCACCTACTATGGAAGACCACCTAGCCAAGGCTGAGAGACATAGCAAATCTACTTAATGCATAGAAACAAACACAGAGATGTAGCCAAAATGGTAAAACAAAGAAATGTGTCCCAAATAAAAGAACAAGAAAAAACTCCATAAAAAGAACTAAATGAAATAGAGGCAAGCAACCTACCAGATATAGAGTTAAAAACACATATTATAAGGATGCTTAATCAATTTAGGGAAAGAATAAATAATCTCAGAATTTTAACAAAAAGTCAGTAAGCATAAAAAAAAAACATAGAAACCATAAAAAAGAACCAACCAGAAAAGAAGAATACACTAGAAGGAATCAACAGTAGACCAGATGACGCAGAGGATCGAATCAGTGATTTGAAAGACAAGGTAGCAGAAAACACCCAATCAGAACAGCAAGAAGAAAAAAGAATTTAAAAAGTTAGGAAAGTTTAAGGGATCTCTGGGACAACATCAAATGTAACAACATTCACATCACAAGGATACCAAAAGGAGAAAAGAAAAAGAACACGGGATTGAGAAACCAGTTGAAGAAATAATGACTAAAATTGTCCCTAATATAATGAAGGAAATAGAAATCCAAGTGCAGAGTCCCAAACAAGATGAACCCAAAGAGGCTCACACCAAGACACATTATAATTAAAATGGCAAAGGTTAAAGACGAAGAAATAATCCTAAAAACAGCAAGAGAAAGGCAGCTGTTTACCTACAAGAGAGTTCCCATAAGACTTCTCAACAGAAATTTTACAGACCAGAAGAGATTGACAGGAAATATTCAAAGTGATGAAAAGCAAGGACCTACAAACAAGACTACTCTGCCCAGCAAGGAAATTAATTAAAATTGAAGGTGAGATGAACAGCTTCCCAGACAGGAAAAAGCTAAAGGAATTCATCACCACCAAGCCTGCATTACAAGAAATGTTAAAGAAATTTCTTTAGGGAGAAGAAGGAGAGGGGGACATAAATATGAGTAATAAAATAGAAATAAGTATGTACCTATCAATAATCACTTTAAATGTAAATGGATTAAGTTCTCCAATCAAAAAACATAGGGTAGCTGAATGAATAAGAAAACAAGACCCATACATTTGCAGTCTACAAGAGACTCACTTTAGATCAAATGACACACAGAGACTGAAAGTAAAAAGATGAAATTTCATGCAAATGGAAAAAAAAAAGCTGGGGTAGCAATACTTATATCAGACAAACTAGACTTTAAAACAAAGGTTATAATGAGAGACAAAGAAGGACCTTACATAATGATCAAAGGCTCAAGCCAACAAGAGGACATAACCCTAGTAAACATTTATACACCCAACATAGGACACCTAAGTATATAAAGTAAATATTGACTGATATAAAAGGAGAGATCGACAATAATACAGTCATAGTACAGGACTTTAATACCCCATTGACACCAATGGACGGATCTTCCAGACAGAAAATCTACAAGGAAATGCAGCCTTAAATGACACACTAGATGAATTTAATTGATATTTTTAGGGCATTTTACCCCAAAGCAGCAGAATATACATTCTCAAGTGCACATGGAATATTTTCCAATATAGACCACATGTTAGGCCACAAAACAAATCACAATCAATTTAAGGAGACTGAAATCATGTCAGAGTCTTATCCAACCACAATGGCATGAAACTAGAAATCAAGGAAAAAACTATAAAACACAAAAACACACGGAAGCTAAATAACATGATACTACACAGTGAATGAGTTAATAATAAGATCAAGGAAGAAGTCAAAAGATACACTGAGACAAATGAAAATGAAAGCACAACTCGAAAATCTATGGGACACAGCAAAAGCAGTCCTGAGGGAAATTCATAGCAATACAGGCCTACCTGAAGGAAACAAGAAAAATCTCAAATAAACAATTTAAACTTACACTGAAAGGAACTAGAAAAAGAACATCAAACATAGTTCAAAGTGTGTAGAAGGAAGGAAATAGTAAAGATCAGAGCAGAAATAAACGAAATAGGCATTTTTCCAAAGAGAACATACAGATGGCCAATAGACGTGTGAAAAGATGCTCACTACCACTAATCATTAGAGAAATT
The DNA here is from genome assembly GCF_902729225.1 of Pteropus medius. Classification (NCBI taxonomy): domain Eukaryota; kingdom Metazoa; phylum Chordata; class Mammalia; order Chiroptera; family Pteropodidae; genus Pteropus; species Pteropus medius. The sequence continues at coordinate 12,023,965 of NW_024349801.1, forward strand.
CAAATTAAAACCACAATGAGGTATCATCTCACACCTGTCAGAATGGTGTATTATCAATAAATCAACAAATGACAAGTGTTGGTGAAGACGTGGATAAAAGGGAGCCGTCGTGCACTGTTGGTGGGATTGCAACTTGGTATAGCCAGTACGGGAAACAGTACAGAGTTTTCTCAAAAATTTAAAATAGAACTATTTTATGACCCGGCAATTGCACCATCTGGGTATTTATGCGAAGAAAACCAAAACACTAATTCAAAAAGATATGTGCGCCCCTATGGTCACTGTAGCCCTAATTATAATAGCCAAGACATGGGAAGCAACCTAAGTGCCCATCAGTAGATGATTGGATAAAGAAGTGGTATCATAAACTATACAAATGTCTAACTAATGTACCGTATATTTGAAACTAATAATAAAATCAAATGCTAAAAAATAATTAATGAAAAGGAGGGGTATATATATACAATGGAACATTACTCAGCCATAAAATATGAAATTTTACCATTTGCGACAGAATGGATGAACCTAGAGGTTATTATGTTAAGCGAAATAAGTCAGACAAAGAAAATTAACATGATTTCATGTATATATGGAATCTAAAGGATAAAATAAATGAACAAGCAAAACAGAAACAGATTCATAGATACAGAGAACAAACTGATGGCTGCCAGATGGGAGGAGGGTTGAGGAGGTGGGTGCAAAAGGTGAAGGGATTAAGAAGTACAAATTGGTAGCTACGAAATAGTCACAAGGGTGTGAAGTACAGTATAGGAAATATAGTCAATAATATTGTAATATTCATTAATAGTGCCAGGTGAGTACTAGACTAATCGGGGCGGGGGATGACTTCGTAAATTATATAAATGTCCAACTATGCTTTACACATGAAACTAATATAAAATATTAACTCTAATCGAATAATAAAAAATTTTTAAAGAGTTATTTGAGCAACTACACTAAGCACATTGTCCTAAGTGGACAAAATGTAGGATAGGCAAGGTTCTCAACATAATAGACAGCAATAAAACATGTTCTCTGTAGTGAGATTTCTTTAAATGCACATCAATGATAACTAGACATCATCTGCAAAAAGTTGGCTTATTTAACTTTTTGAAGATAAGACATTGTAATAAATTACATTAAAAATCTCTACCAGATCCTAGAGACACTGAATCACAATCAAGAAGAGGAATGGGTATAGTACAAACTCCATTTGAACATCATTTTTGCCCTTCCTACCCCTTCTCAATGTACTACTGGCATTAAAAGCCTACCATCCACATATTTTCACAGATGCAACCAACAGAGAATCAAAAATATTTTTTTAATCCCAGATATTTCCAAAAAGCAAAACCTGAATTTGTCACATGCCTAAGCGCTGTACTGCATCTATGAGATGAAATGATGTGTAGGTATACCCTGCTGTGGCCTATATGCAAATAGAGGTTATATGCAACTACTGCACCATTTAATATAAGAGACTTGAGCATTCTCAGATTTTTGTATCTTTGAGGGTCCTGGAACCAATCCCCCATGGATACTGTGGGATGACTGCATACATTTCAATTAACTTGAGGGAAGTTTTAGTGATAGACTAGAGTCAAGATTTCCTTGTAAAATTACTATCTCATTCCTCAGTATCAAGTATTTAATTTCCATCGTAAATTGACTCATAATATGTACATCTGGAAGAACAGGTCCTTTTTTTTATTATATTTTTAGAGTTGTAACATAATAAATTAAATATATTATGTGGTTGAATAAAATAAATATAAATAATCATTTTTATTATAGTTCATTCACTACCTCAACTTCTTTGCAATGTAGAGAATTTATATTAGTGGGGAACATTCCTACCTAATAGAGTTTTGAATATACATTTGCTGGTTTTAAGCAGAATTTAAGTTAAATAATAGTGTATTACAAATTCTGAAATCTAAATGGGAAAGAAGAGTTAGCTATATAGTATCATCAATTAAAAATAGCTTCCTAAAGACCAGTTACTCATTGTGTAATACTGGAAATTTTGATGTTCAAAATACTAAAACGCTCTAAAAGAGAGCTTTCCTTCTCATTTTTCATAAATCTTCTGAGTTTATTTATAAATTAGTAAAGGTTATTTCTTAACAACTTTGAGTTTTCCTTCATAGCTGGGTATGTCCAGAGGCATATTTTAAAAATGTAACAGTTGCCATTGGAGAGCAACTGAAAGCCTCAAATGTTTCCTGCTACAGATTTTTAAATCTCAGGAGATCGTGTAAGACTACAGAACACATTGGAGAATTAAAGCTCTCTGGAGGGACAATTACCTCAGCTCTTCTCAATGCTTGGGGGTATTAAATACAGTCAATAATTTAATAGCATTCACCTATGGCTTCTGAATCCTTAGATAATAGCAAAACAAAAGGATTCAAAATGAAGTGACATATTTCTAAAAATGGTATATTTAGTACCATCAGAATGAACTGCATCATCTCTCTGTCTCTCTGTCTCTCTGTCTCTCTTTCTCTCTCCACTCTCTTCTATTTGGAGAGCAGAGTCTGTACATCTTTATATACCTGTTTTCTAGTACATGCTTCAACATGTCAGTCATTTGGTAAATGTTTAATTAAATTAAACATAACTTCAAGAGCACATTATAAAATTTTAATCAACTTTTGTTGCTTTTTCATTTTATCTAGGTCCTCTATCTAGATTGATAGATACTTCAATCTAGACTGTATTTGTCCTGAAGCATCTAAACAACCCAACTATAGGAATTCAGCCTTTTGTCGTAAGAGGCAAATATTGAATTTCTACTCTCTGAGCCAAATGGGTGAAGTAGGGGTAGATATCTGAGTGAGAGACAGGAAAACATCATGATTATCAGTCATGAGGAAGGAGAAGCCTCATAAAACCTTTAATTCAGGATAATTCTTATTCCTGCCAAAAAATAAGATATGTCATTAAAATGCAACTACATGTGATGCCAGGAAGTATTTTGTATGAGCCTTATTTCAGAGAGATTTTACTCAATATATCAGCATGGCATGAATCTTTGTAAAATATTGCATAGTGCATATCACGCGCAACCTCAAAAAACTTTGACTACGATCCTTTGTAGAGAAGGAAGAGATAAGTAAAGATAAACAGGAAATAAAACAAAGGAAAAGTCACCGACTGAAATGACCTCTCCTTGCTCTCATCTATCCCTGCTTTCAATCGGTCATGACATTCTATCAGTCTGGCACACTCACATGGAAGAAGTCTGGTGACTGCTCTTTATCACCATTGCCAATCCCTTGGCTACTCTGCAGTTCTTAGAACTTTGTCCATGAATTAATTCACGAGTTAGACATCTGATTTCTATATTCCCAGGTTAGACTCCATTCTCTTTCCCTGGTCATTCCCACCCTTCATATCACCAAGAGTTTTAACTGCACGAAATGCAAATCTAATCAATGTCATGCACATGTGAGTCCATAGCACAACATTTAGATGACGTTCTTGAGATTCTGGGTAACATACTTAGTCCTTTAAATACAGGACTCCTCATGACCTGACCACATCACAACTATTTGTGCCACTCCACACCTTCGGCCAGTCTCTCTGGACTACTTGTGGTACATGCAGAAACTTCATGCTTCTGTGAGGCTCATTCTAACTGGAGTGTGTCTTCCCCTTCTTTCCCTTCCTGGCTCTCCTATTCGTCCTTCAAGAAATAGCTTTCTCTGATGTTTTGCCTATAATCACCCCCAAATATTTCTCATTGTGCTTATCACACTGTGCTGTGCTTTTCTACAGACCTAGAAGGTGGTAAATCTGATCTTTAAGACCAGAGTGGGCTGCTAAGAGTTAGCCAAAGTAGCAACTAAGCACATTGTCTATACTACTAGTGGCAACCTTGAAAGCACTCTCAAACAGTATTGTACATTTTGTTTTGAAGGAAAGCAAAACCTTAGGCACAAAATATGATCACAAAAGCATTATGTATTTGAGAGTCAAAACTTCCATTCTCAATTGTTAGTGAGAAGTTACAGATTCTGACCATTATAACATTTCAAAATCACTGTTGCTAAAGACCTGTGTAATGATAAGTAGCACACTGTGAGGCTTACTAAATATTTGTTGAGTGAATAAATGAATAAAATGAGCAGAGTAAGGCGAAACCCCAAGAAGCCTCCGAAATTAGAAGGGTAAGCAATATTTTAATAGACTGAATGAATAATCACCCAACCCAGTGAAGAGTAATTATATGAAACTAAATACACCCAGAGAATGTAAACATTATTTTTACTAAACATGTTTATAATATATTTAGCTAATATTTCTTTATTTCTTAGGTATAATTCTCTGAATCATCAGTGCCAATTGAAAAATAAGCATGGTCTCCAAGTGTGCAATTACAGGGTTCATATAATATAGAACATATTCACCTACTGTAATTCCTGGGGATAAATGTCTAAACTATCAACTCACAGTCAATGAAAAATATAACTCATATCAACTCTTATGATATTAGAGGTCATATATTGATTTTTTTAAAGGAAATAAGAAGAAACACATAGATTGCCAATTAAGTCAGAATAGTGTTACATCAGAAATCTGGATTGAAGTGTAATATATCATAATCAACTTTTTATTAGAGTTACTTTAAGACATATCTTTCTATCTTCCCCATTTGGTTTTTGGTCCCTGAATGTCAGGGATTTATGATTTTATACTACCACTCTAATGAGAACAAGTAACCCGTACCGAGCTGTTTTAGAGATTGAGTGAATGGATGAATAATTTCCCTGCCTAACCCACTCCACCTTGAAATATGGAAACTCTAGGGTAACTTTGATACCCGCTTTTCTGTACATCACATCGGAAGCTCACTTGGAAAAGAAGCAGAACCCTCAAATTTTAACTGGCTGGACAGATAGGGATTGACTCTGGTTGCTTTTAGAAGAACGTGTGGTTTAAGAAATATCTGTCATACATAAAGAACAAAAAAGCTGATCACAACACTCAGGTCAAACCACCCCACTAAAAATGTTACATTTAGTTTTGGGCATCGATTGTATCTTTTAATTAAAAAAAAGTTTTGGTCTAAAAAATGCAATAAATTTCAATTCTAGGATTAGCTATTTGCTTATAGTATTTTACCCTGTGTTTTGCTTAGCATATGAAATGTGTATTTAAATACATTAGTTCCAAGCAAATAGCTATAAAACTGTGAAGTTATACTTTGTGACAGACTGCCTTAAGTGCAGAGTCACAGAAGTCCACCTAAAAATGTACAATGAACAAGAAATCCATTTTAGAATCAATTTGTTAACGCCCTACAAAATCACTTTCCCATAATATTTTTTACCTGTGGAATCAGGAAGACAGGAAGGAGACTAAAAAGCAGCTCATCAATATTGCTACATCAAAGAAAATATTAAAATGATTATCTCATTGCTTTGTTTGATAGAGCCGATATTTAAATGTATAGTGTACTGCTTGCGCATAAAAGGAGGAAATACTAAGAACCTCAGGCATAACTACAAAGAGAGCTGGGCTAGATGAATAGGGGTCAACTGTCAAAAAAGAGTGAGGCACAAAGTGCCCTGAATGTCTCTGATATTTTTCTTTTTTAAAACAAGGGATTGGGATTGATGGAGAGCACCATTCAAAGGCATATCAGATATTTCACAGAATCATATATACTCTCCGGGAGATGGGCTGAAGTAATATTGGTACCAGTTTAGCAGTAGAAACAGAGTTCTCATTCAAAATTGTAAATCTAAAGTGTTTTTCATCGCGATCGTCACAAAATATAGGTTGCGTTCCCTGATTTCAGAGGGAATAAAAGTATTGAGGGGTACTGGTCTGTTTTCTTGAGATATTGAAACTTTTCTCAAAAATATAAAAGAAATTATAAAATTTTTAAAAAGGAAGACAAAACTCTAAGGCGCCAGAAGGAAATGAAAATCTAAGGGAGGAGTGATACAACAGCCAAGAGGGTCTTCCCATAAACAGTGACTCTTGCCTTCTGGAGAAGACACTAGGCTCACCATTATGACCAAAGCCTGCATTTGCCTATCAGAAGCCACAGGAATCGAGCTCCTGAGAGGAACACATGTAGGGATGATTGATGCTTCTGCTAAGGATTGTAGAGACGAGACGACTATCTATATAACTGACAAGACCAATTGATGAGTGAGCAGGTTTCCTGGAGGGTGACAGATGCACTTCTAAGATCTGTCAAATGTGGCAATCTCTACCCACCACCTCTGATTCATGTTTGAACAAATGATACTGCTAGAAGAGACACAGACCATCTTTAAGTGTTATAAATTCTTGAGCAAGGGAAGGGTATAAACCAGCTATAGCTTTAAATTTCTCCTTCCAAAAGAAATCTATATTTCTGCCAAAGTGGGACAAAGACATTGAACACTTCATGACACTGACATTTGTACATGGCATAAAATACTCTGATCTTAAAAGAATTAAAGAATCTTAAGATAGCCATATATGACTGGAAGCAGATATTGGTAGACTAAGAGAATTTAAAAATATATCAGTGAACACCCAATTGGTTCAAAATAGAGGAATGCTTAAATAAGAGCACATCCATTTGATAGGTTACTATGAACCATTTAAAAAGATAAATACAAAGACTATTAAGCCACAAGAGAAATGCAATGGAGAAGATGGGAAAACACGCACACAGAAATGACTGGGTGTGAACAGATGCTGTGTTAAGATTGAGTGAAATAATGTATGGCAAACATCTGTCTCAATTTCCGATGTGAGGAGGGCATCCCACAAATTTAAAATTAGACAAATTTTAAATTGAAGTTAAAGAAGTCATTAAAATGATGATAGCTCATTTTATTTATGTTTTGTTTGTTTGTTTTAGGCTAGATATATAAGGTATCACAGGAAGAAAAGGGAGAATCGGTGTGCTTAGATTTACAGATTAGAAATGGAAAAATGCCAGAGAAAAAGAACTGCAAAATCAACTTTGGGGAAGGGGACATGACAAATACACAGAGCGAATTACAGTACAACTGGAGCTCAGTAACATAAAAGAGAAACTAATTTGGAAAGGGATAAAATAACATTTGTGATAAAAGTTGTGGGAATGTAGGTGATAAATAAAGAGGTGATTTTTAATAAAGGGCAGCAAATTATCATCCTGTGTATCTCTAAGACTCGTCGGAAGGAGAATTTAGAACAGAATAATGTATTCAAAGGACACGAGTTGCTTCAAAGATATAAAACTGTTGGGAAATCATGGGAAGCATTTTTGTGTGTGTGTGTGCGTCATTAAGATGCACACCTTGAACAGTTATCAGAAACTCTCAGGTAGAGGCAGCAAGAGAGCACCAGGTGCAGATAAAAGGAAATAAAAAGAAGGGAAATGGCAGTGATCACAACCCGTGACAACCAGGCAGTGAGAGCTAATGGATGAGAACCCCATGTGGGATCCCAGCAATGCTACTGAAGAGGGATTCAACTGAAAGACATCCTCACTCACTTGAAAAGTTTTAATCAGTAAAAGTGATATATCTGCTGTTGAATTTTCAAAAATTCTTCCAAACACCAAGAGAAAAGTTACTTTATTCAGGCAATTGTAACTGGGAGAGCACTTGTTATAGATTGAATTGTGTCCCCCACCCCCCAAATTCATATATTGAAACCCCTAATATGACTATGTCTGGAGACAGGGACTTTAAGAAGATAATTAAAGTTAAATGAAATCACGAAGGCGGGGCCCTAATTGCGATAGGACTGGTAACCTCATAAGAAAAAGAAGAGACATCACAGATCTCCCTCTGACTAATCACACACAGAGGAAAGGCCATGTGAGGACACAGCGAGAAGGTGGCCATCTGCAAGCCAGGAAGAGAGGCTTCACCAGAAACCAACCCTGCGGGCACCTTGATCTTTAACTTCCAGTCCCTGGAACTTTGAGAAACTACATTTCTGCTGGTTAAGCCACCCAGACTGTGACATTTTGTTATGGCAGCCCTAGCAGACTAATACGGCACGCAAAGGAAGGGTAACCCTGAGCATGGAGAAGGAGAAGTGCTCTACAGAGGGAAGAAGCAAAACTGGTGGAGGGCTTCGGGCAGGCAGTGTTGCAGCCTCGCAGAAAACTGTTGGTTTTTCTTTGTGATTTGAGCTGTCTCCGCCCCCTTAGTATCTGTTCTCGGAACTGTTGACTGCGAGAAGGAATTTAGAGTGAGTAGATAGGTCTCTGGGTACCAAGGATCAGAGGGGGATCAGGGTACATTCAGAGGGAAATATTTTCAATTACACACAGTGAGTGATGCTTGACACTTCGCTCTGATTAGTAAGGAAGAGCTTGTTGATAAAATACAGGTGACAGGATTCTTGGAGGAAAGAAATCACATTACTCTAGAGTTTATCATACCAGAGAGGGAACACTGAGAATAGGCATGTGTGGCTTCTAATTCTCAGGGTTGGTGATTTCAAAGGCTTATAGAGAAGGTGAGTGTATTGCATTTCAAAGAGCGATGGATTTGGCCTCACTGAAGCTCTGTCTGCGTCCCAGCTCTAGTCTTCCTTACTCGGTGGCTTTGGAAGCGCCTCCTAATTTTCAATTTCCTAGTTTGTAAAACAGTGATAACAACATCGACCTCACAGGCCTGCGAGGTACATTTCACCACCTTAGACTCACAGAGCCCAGTGCAAAAGGAACGTTTGTCATTTATAATGAAAATGTATGTCAACGCGTGCGGAAAGCTACAAGCTATATAATTGCAAATGTATACAATGAGGAAGTAAAAACATGAGAGGAATCTAAAAAAAGTGGTAAGTTACCACGTTCTTATCAACAAGTACCTCAAAAGGAAAAAAATTAAGTGCTCCAATCAAAGGTTAGGGTGGTTGAATAGGATAAGAAAACAAGACCCCAACATACGCTGCCTACAAGATACTCACTTCAGCTTACGGGACACACACAGAGTAATAGAAAGGGAATGGAGAAAGATATTGCCTTGATGGACCTAGAGGGTATTGTGCTGAATGAAATGGGAAGGATAAAGAAAGACAAATACCACATGATTTCTCATACGTGTGGAATCTAAAGAACAAATAACAACAACAAAAGCAATAATAAACTCATAGATACAGAGAATATTTTGAGGGCTACTAGATGAGAGGGTGGTTGGGGGTGGGAAAAAAAAGGCAAAGGATTAAGAGGTACAAATGGATAGTTGCAGAATAGACATAGAGATGTGGAGTGTAGCATGGGGAAGATGGTTAATAATGTTGTAATAAATATGTAAGAGGGAAAAGGGGTACTAGATTTAGTGGGGTGACCGCTTTGCAAGTTATGTGGATCTCTGGTCACTAGGTTATACAACTGAAACTGGTATATTATTGTATGCCAACTATAATTGAAAAAAACTCATTGAATTGTACAATGTAAATATGAGCAACTAATTGTCTATTATATTTCAATAAAGCCAGGAAAAATTTTTTTAAAAGTGATGTTTTACAAAAAAAAATAGTAAAAAAGAACATGAGTGCAATTAAGAGAGGAAAATAAAAGTTCAGAACTCATGACTGCTTGTAAAAATTGCTAAAGGCAATGAAAAACAGTTTTGTTTACATTTGTAAGCAAAAAAAAACAGAGCAAGGAGGCTGCAAGTACACTCTTTATAAAGTTAATGATGAACAGAAAAAATGGAAAGCAAAGTTTATTTTTCTCCTACCCTCTGTAAAGGAGCAAGGTCTTCAAAAAAGAAAATGTAAAATAAAGGCCAACATTAAGAAACTGAAGTCCAAGATAGATGAAGGAGTTGAAAACTTCTTCCCAGAATGTGGAGAGAACTTTGTAGTACGACTTTCCAATTGAAGGAAATGATCCGGGAGGTGCTACGGGGATGCAGAGGCACAAGGATGACCTGGAAGGGGGAAGATGCTCTTCCAACTTAACACTCTTGTATTTTTCAATTGTTCATTGAGAATCCTCTATTGAAAAAAGACTTTATACAGTAGCCTATCAAGTTACATTATCTATAAATTTAAAAAGGGAATGAGAAAGAGAAGAGAGAGCAAGAAACGATAATAGTAGTTTGGCCATGATAACATGCATCTTAATGGATTATGACAGGCCGTAATGAAGTACTCAACCTAACTAAATGAAATGCAGTAAGATAAATACAAAGTCAAATAAAGGTTTTTTTAAAAAAGCAAAAATTAATGGCCTTCTAAATAAAAAAATGACTTGTTCATCATTAAAAAAAACAATATTCCAACGTATCTAACTTAATTCTGTTCACCTTTTTGGGGTATTATTTCTGTTCACCTTTTTGGGGTATTATAACTCCAAAAAAAAAAAAAGCCATCGATCAGTATATCTTTTCCATATTTACTGAATATCCTCTTTACTCCAGGCACTGTGCTAGGGGTTGCAGATACAGAAATGATTAAAATACTACCTTTGCTTTTCAAAGATTTCAGGATTTTATAAAAGAGGCATTTTTTAAAAACAGGTTTTTACTCTATAAAGGCAGGTGCTATGGAATTTCTGCTAAGAAAATCATGAGAGTGGAGATGGTTTCATCAAGTAAGACTCCATGGAGAAAGGAGGTGAGGCTTGCTTTGTGTAGAAGTTTTCCAAGATGATTTAGAAATAAGTGATTAAGGGCAATTCAGGCAAAGGAAACAGCAGATGTAAAGGCCAGGTGATAGAGGCTAGAGGACATGGTGGGGACAAGATTGTGAGGGAGACAAAGCAGCTAAGACAGAGGCGGAAAGATCAGCAAATGCAGAGAAGGAAGGTATTTTGTTTGCTGTGCTAGTAAGTCTGAACTTAATGTTAGAAACAACTAAATGAAGTATCTGCAAGGCGAGACCTGCTTTCATTTTCCATAAAAACCTTAAAATGTATTAAATATATTAATGCATTATGGAAAACTTACCTAAAAATACAATAATATGTGTAGTATTTTAGAATAGCGCATCGTATGGAATGGAAGGAATAGGAGTCACAAGTAGTGAGGGAGGAAGGGGACAGCTGCATTACCAGTTGTATCAGCCAAATCAACCCTGGCAATCACTAAAATGACAGATGCTACAGCCAGATCATCCTCACATCCAGGAAAGTGAAAGAGAAAAACGATCATGGAAGGCTCAGTTTTGCTAACTCAGAAAAACAGAGAACTGCCGGCATCTTCTCTAGAGAATGGTTCAGTGATTAATGATACTACGTACATTCTTTTCATGCTAATCTATTTCATGTTGCAATTAAAAAGAGAAAGATTAGAAAGAAACCATTTCATAGGCAAACACATAGCAAGGCTTTCAAGGAATGAATATGGTCATTTACAAGGCCACACCAGTAAATACATCAAGCATGGCAAATTACTGTGTTCATAATTTTATTCTTAGTACCTAAAATTCTACAATATATGTGTAGTTGCCTACTTTTCTCGTTTCTCTAATAGATATTTGCCTATGAAATATTTTATTTATCATGTTTCATTTATCATTAGGTCCTATAAGATGCTATGAGTTTAAGAAATTGAAATGTAATCTTCAATGTTTGCTCCTTCCTTTCTTAAATATATCCTAGTTCTTTTCCCAAATTCTCTCTCTCTTTTGTTTTAGGGAAGGTTTTATGATACTTGAGGTTGTGTTATGACATTTTACAGGTAGATGAAGTTTTCTTAACAGGATTATAACAGGCTCTATGTTAAAGTACAACAGTTCAAATAAACATAGAAATCATACACACAATGGAACAAAAGAGCCTAATTGAGCAGCTTTATAACCTTGCACAGAATTCCCTCACCACCACTTTAGATAGAATTGCTTTTATTTTAGCAATGTTCTTTTAATTAAGTCCTAAACATCTAAAACATGGCAAATGTAAATATGTATTATAAATCCTTAATTATGAGGATCGCTAAGCATCCATGCAGCTTTCTGCCTTGGAGATAGATTCTTTTTGTTTAAAGTCAGCCAAAATTGAGAGATAAAAGTGAATGATGTGAAAAATGTTAAACTTTGTTTATAATGCCCTTCTCTTGGTACCAGTATCACTTTATTGCATTGTCTTCGAGAGTTAAATTATGCTTCAATTTATCCAGTGGTTTTTTAAACTAAAATCTTTCCTATTTTCTGCTTTCATTGCCATGTTCAGAAAGACTAGTACCCTGAGACTGACAAGAAATTGAGTTAAGTGTTGAGACCCTGAGGTCTTCATGTTATACCCTAGAAAATAAAGAACTTTGAGATCAAAAAGGGCAACACTGTTCCTCTGTTGAGAATAAATTTAAATTGGATCCCAAAAGGCCTCTTGCTGTTTTTATTATCCCATACACTATTTTAAAACCATACCAAAGACTATTCTGGCTTGGTAGCAAAGAAGAAAGAACATTCTATATTCCAACGGTACTTAATTAAAAATGTGCCACCTAGGGGCAATGTTTTCCATTCTACCAATATGGGCTGTTCCCCAATTCCCATCCACAATATCTTTCAACATATGCGTGCTCATGCGTGTGTTCTCGTGCACGCGCACTAGCATGCAGATGCACAAGACGACAATTTCATCTTGGCAACTCATTTCCCTTCCAGACCATTATCAATTTAGTTCCTTCCTTTTGCTTGGTTATCATCTGATCAGCATATTTTAAAAGATAAACACATATTAATAACTTAGAAAACTAAAGAAAAGTCTTGAAGATCTAAATATACATTCAATCTTTTAGAGGAAAACTATTAACCCAGAGGAAATTTTAATTTCCTCAGATTTTCCAAGAAATTTCTTCGTTGGTTCTGGTATGGCAAAGGTAATTGTTTTATACTGACAGGAAAATCTGGGGTTCTCAGTTGGGGGCCACAAGGTTTAAATTTCTGGATGACACTTTCTAAGAGAGTTTATCAGTCTCCTTATTCATAGCATTTAAAAATATCTCTCTATAGGCTATAACTTCCAAGTCAAGTAATAAAATTACAAGTTATAGTTTGTCTAAAAACTATACCATAAATGTAATTTAGGGAGGCAGGTGAATTTATATACATATTTACATGCTATTTCTAAACTAATATCAACCTATGACCTCACTTATAAGTACCATAATTGCCAGTGGAAAAAAATGGTTACAGAAACAAATATGTCTTTTATAATTTAGAAGCACATTTTATCTTTTTTAGAGCACTGCTAAATAATGAGAGGTACTTAATGAAAAAAAAAGTAATTAGAGCTTTAGGCCAACTGATACATATCATACCATTTTTTTCCTTTGTGATTTAAAAAAACTTAGAAGTAAATTTCATCACTGTTCTATTAAATACTTATGGCATTAAAAATTTTTATAGTTACTAATTTTAAACTACTTAAAATGTCAAATGTTTTCAGGCTTCACTCACTTTTCCAATTATTACATTGGAATGACTCATTAACTGTAACATAAACAGGCTCATTTTACCTCCTGTTATGCTATTTCTCCAGTTTTATTACCAGAGTACCACTCTTCCATGAACCATGATGAAAACTCACTGGGAGAGAAAAAAAATACACATACTCTTCCTCTTCCAAATAGCAATTTTTCTCAAGAGAACTGAAACAATAATGGTAATTTGTAGCGAATTTTGCATGTACATTATTTTCCATTACATAATACTGTAGTGACTACCTCGGCAAAAGACATTTTGGAAAAAACTTTATCCTCCAAAAGTCAACTGGGAAACAAAGATATATCTTTCTTTATTTGTGCAGTAGCATATCAGATTTGATCTTTACCAACATAGTCACCAGGCCCGGGGTGGCGGTTGGGGGAGAGTAGCTAAATTCCTAGATTATAAACAAAGAACAATAATTCTAGAAGTCGAATAAATAAATATACACACATACATACATACATACCTAATTGAAGCACAAAGCCAGACAATTATAGCCTTAGAGATCACTGAAAAAATTTTAATGGTGAAATCTTAGACATCAAAGTTTCCCCAGAAAAGTAACTGAGATAATCCAATGATCAGTGGCACCTTTATTATTTAGAAATGCAATTTATTGTAACTTAGAGTTATGAGTAAACTATTATTTCTCAAGAAATTTTAAACCTTTTTTAAAAAACTTCAAAGCCTTCAAATTACAATATTAATCCTCAAGGTAAATTATTTCATTGAAGTATACTCAGTTAATTGAGGCTTTTTGATGAGTTCATTCTTCCTTTAAAGGAAGAGTTTCAGTGAGAGTCGCAAGGTCTGCTAAAGTGCCATAAATTTTGTCTGCATTTAGTTTGGGGCATTTCTCTTTCTGAGATTTTTCTTTTTAAAGTGACCAAAATTAAACTGACCTTAGCATTTGATGCTACAATTCAAGACTATTTTTAAAAATGTGTTTGTTAAAGAGTATTTCTAAAAGTTTCTAGCTGAAATACCCATTAAAGCAATTATCCATATATCCCATAAGAATTCACTCTACTGCCACCAACAAAAAGATAGCTTATTTCACCTTATGAATATAGTTAATTCATGAAACATCTATTTTAAGCATATATTCTGTAATGGCTCCACCCTTCCCTATCATACTAGTTAATCTGAAAAACTATAATGATTCTAGGTAAATACCAAACAAGTCATTGAGGTCGAAATTTTTGAATCAATAAAAATGAAAAATATATATATATGCTAAGCAATAATTGAAACACTGGGCCACTGAAAAAATTACATCGAAGTCTACATTATTTAAGATTTCACCAGAAATATTCACCTACCAATGTGAATATGCATATCTGAGGTCTATATAACAAGTTAGATAAATCCTTATTATTCTTCCTACTGTTTTCAAGGGCTGGCCCATTCTCTAATCTTTTAATCACTAAATTGGAAAGAAAAAGATTTTTTAAAGGTTAGTGAAGGACATCTTAGATAACCTGAATAATTGGCAATCTAAAGGACATATCATGCTTAGTGGACAATATTAAGGCTCCAATATTGATTTAAGATAAAAAAAAAAAAAGATTTAAATTCTAAATATTGTATCAAAATGTGAAAAATAGGCATTTGTAAAGCAAGACTGATATTCTATTATAAAAAAAATTAGAATTGTGCAATGTGTCACTATCTTTTACATTTATTCACAGTGAATAGTCATGAATCCCATCACAATTCTTGTTGACACCCAGAACTCTATGAGACTGTCCTAGATTGTCTTTGATTTGGAAGTTGGTCTTTTTTTTAAGACAGAAATCTTTACTAGAGATGAATCATTATAAACGGTATTATGAAAATTAAATTATTTTAACATAGGGCCATTGATATCGTATAAAAATGTTACAATGGAATTGCAATGAAAAGAATTTTTAAAATATCATATCTCATTATATTTTTTAACTTAAACTTTTATAAAAAAAAAAAAAAACACTATAGTAAACAGTGTAATGTAAATAAAATGAAGCCAATCACCAGTTCTTGGAGATGAAAGTAAATACAATTTCAAATAGACAAGACATTTACATAAAAATTAATTATCTTGGCATGAGTAGGTGAGAGGCACCTGCTAATTATTATGAATTCTCTGTGGACATTGCTTAAATGAAAATCTAGTTTTCAATTTAGTCTAGAAAGTTTGCCAATTTCAGAATTTTTAGGAAGCTACTACTGCTCAAGTCATAGGGATAAGAACACTGTTTCATAAGAACATTTCCCTCACACAATCAGTGATTCCAAATGCAAGTTTCTGATTAGTATGGAGTGGAATATTTTACACTCATGGAAGTATAAAACAACAGAATTCTTAGTCAAAATATCTAAGGTGCAATTTACTTTATTGAACTTCTTAATACTAATGAGAACACTTGAGATAGAAAGTACCCCTTTGGCAACCAAAACTGCTGAAACTTTACAAATAGTTATAATTCGGACTCACTGAAATAAAATTTCTGAACAATAAAGTCTTAAAGAGGAAACATATGAAGAAGATACTGACTCGAAGGCTTCTTCTGTTATAATTTCTGGCAAGAGCAGTGGTTAACTTCAGTACTACAACTCTAAGGGATGTATTTGTGTGCTAAATTATTAAGACTAAATTTTATCACAGCAGTTTTATTTATCCACTATCCATGTCTCATCATTACATTATATTGTATATTATTTAAATTAAGGGTTGATGAACTTTTTCTATAAAGGGCCAGATAGTAAAGAATATTATACAGATCATTATAAAATAAGAGGGAAATCAATTTTAAGAAAATTTTATTGATAAAATTAAAAATATAATACTAATAATTGAATATGAATTCTTGCCATTCAGGTCTACTAATGAGAAAAAATGGACAACTGAAATTTGAATTTCATATCACTCTTTTGTGCCACAAAGAATTCTTCTTTTAATTTTTTTTCAAACATTTAAGAATGTAAAAATGATTCTTAGCTCACAGGCTGTACAAAACAGGCCATGGGCCAGATTTGGCCCATAGGCCATATTTTACCAACCACTGAGCTAAATATTACATTATCTTATAGCTAATATTATACAATTCTATTAATTTTTTCACTGATGAGATAAATTCAAACTTCATATAGAGATTGGCTCCGATAAAGAAATTGTTTACAAATAATACAAACTCCAAAATTAATTTCAGAAGACATTAAAAGATTTATTACTTAGAGTAAGCTCTAGATATCACATGAAAGTCATGTGTTTGAGCCCTATGTTAGCTATCACCTGTGTTATTCCATACTGAAGGATGCTCCTATCAAAATGATTTGGGATGCATGTAATCAGGAGTGACAAAATGCACTAAAATGATGAAAATCAGTTTTGCCGTTAGAAAAGTAGGTAATGTGTATGCCCACCTTAATGTCTAAAAGCCAGCTATTTATATATTGCATCATGTAATTATAGTTTATCAGTACTTTACTGTTGTATTCTAGTTATTTTTTGCTATGGAAAGGAATTTTGGGGAGGAGGAAAAGAAGAAGCTTCTAGAAAAAATTACAAGACTGAGTTTTAATAATTTGAGAATCTATCCAGTTGCTTTCAGGTTGCATCCCAAAGTCCACAGCGTGATCATCTACTCAGGTAATCACCTCTACCTATTGTTGATTTTAACCTATTCTTTAGTGCTTCTTTTGGGGTAGATATCAGATATAGCCTTTATTGCAATTAGAGAAAAGAAAGAACACGGGGAGAAGTTAACTTCTAATTAAGTCATTCATAAGCTACCTAGTGAGTTTTAAATATTCTCAGAGTAAGGCTCATACACCTGAGGCAGCCAGGGAGCCTTCATCACATGATCTGCAAGAATTAAAATGAAAGCAAAACTCTTACTTGCCTTACTACTTATACCTGTTCCTTCTGTTGCGGTGAGTCAACACCACCCTCAATAGTGTCTTAATGATCAGAAAGATGTTGTAGGTTCCTAAGAGCGATGAAAAAATAAAGAGACAACTCCCTTCTCCATGTGTGTTTCTTAACAATAGCAGGTGAAGACACTAACGATAACCAGTGCAACGTTTCAAAGATCAAGCCCTTCTGTGGGACTCTGTCTCTAAACTTTCATGAAGAGACTCCTCAATATAATAAAAAACTCAACTAGATCAGAACAAAGAGGAAAGACCTGGTACTGGTTCACTCCTGTTGAAATGTCAGGCAGGGCACCAGCAGGCAAAGAATGTGGTCCATTCAACATATTTTATCTTAAGACAGAAAAGGAGTAAGCAGAGACACCAAAAATGTGTGAGCACATGGGTCTAAGGGTTTATACATATTTATATACATATATACCCATGAACATATACATGAACATGTATGTGTTCGCACAGAATCCTTCTAATGTAAAGTTTCCCTGTTGATTAATTAGATCAACTAACATTCACATTAAAGTGCCCCTAATCCCTGAGCTGTCCCTGGTTTACAGAGTCCTGTCCCGTGAAAGCTTTCTCACTGGCAGCCTTGGGCTGACTCAGTGGATAACAGATTTGCTCCTGGTGAATCAGCTGTAAATAAAGGGAGAAGGTCTTTGTTATTCACCTCAAAGACTGACCTTTAATTTTCTTTATTTATATTCAGTTCTCCCTGACTTCAATATTGGTTTTTAAGATTGATTCATGTTTTAATATAAAGTCTTGTCCAGAATAATTATTGGAGTAATTGTATAACATTTTAAAAAATGCTTAAGCTGGTTAATGGTTACTTATCCATACACTGAATCCCAATCTTGTTGGTAAACATACATACTTGTTCTTCCAAAAAGGGTAAAACATATGAAATACCTTGGTAATAAGTAGACTTTGCTTCCTTCCATAAAGGGGGAAAAACTTACTAAATATTGAAAAATAAAATAAAATTGGGAAATAATTATTTTCTTTTATATATACTGCTACAAATCGTACTGCCAAAGTGACATTAACAAGAAATTGCTAAATGCAACTTTAATTCTCTGAAGTCGTTTAACTGTATTTTTGACACTTTAAGAACAGTCAGCCCTTAACATATGGTAACCAAGAACTCCAACATTAGTATTTAAATATTCCTAATAAATTAAAATTGTATAGGTTCCTTACGTCTATCAAATCTTTCAAAGAGCATTAAACCACTTCCTGAACAAACCAAGGCTGAAAGAATACAGACCCAGGATTGAAATTTTAAGAGTCAGAGACTCAGCTAGAACTAAATCCCCAAAAATATCTGCCCCCCTAAGATCTTCTCAGAAATTCATCTTTCTTTTGCTAAGAAGATATATTTCAAAAGAAGGCTATTTAAGGTTGATCTGCCTTTTATTTGACTTCAAGAAAACAAACAAATGTAAACAACTAGAGGCCCAATCAACCACATCAATATACCATAAACCCAAATAAGGGCAGTACTGGAAAGACGCGACTACATCTAGGCCAGACTCAACCTCTGCTTTTCTTAAGGGAAGGACGCTTCAAGTGATGTGCTTTACATTGTAAGAGTGACCTCTAGTGCTTTCCTTTTTTGTTGAACTTCAGTAGTTGGAGGATGAATTATTTATGCCTTTTCTACAAAACTTTGTGTGCGTGTGTGTGTGTGTGTCTGTGTTATTGTTTGTTTGTGTGCTGCAATGTTTGTCAAACGCTACCATTACAGCATTCCAAGATTCTGACTAGGTGAAAATATACACATTTTATTGACTCGTGGGATTCTTATACACCCAAATGAAAACTGCATCTGAGACACAGTGCAGTATCCGAGGAAAGTTCTCTTCTTTCAGAATAATAGCTATACCAGCCCACTCAATGATCTAATACTGAATGGAAACACAAAATCACAGTAGCCAGGCCGTGTAAACGAACATGTGACTTGTACCCGTAAGGTCATTAATAATGTTCTTCCCACATTGGGGTATTCAGTGCACTCAAGGGATGTGCCACAGCAAACACCTTACTACTGGCTTACTTGTAACCCTCTGACCTAAACCCGATTACACAGCAGCAACATAAATTCCTGAACAGGCCTCATAGCCCTTTCTTGAAAAGCAAATGAGCTTTTCCTTTAAAATCTGTAAAAGATAAAAAGTTGTACTTGCAGAGCTTGTTTATCATTCATCAAAGAGGAAAAAATTCTCCCATTAGACATTTTAAGCCAAATATAACTTTTAAAACTTTTTCTATCTCTAATAAAAAGTGGATAAAGGGAGTTTTGCCAAATTATTTTGGAGGATATTTAAATTACAAATAAGAGCTTTATAAATCTTCCCTGAATCAATTAACTCAGAATCAGAATAGTCAATTACAAATTTATAAAGTTCAAAATTCAACCACTAAAAAATAATACTTTTGAAAAATCACCTGGATGTTTTTCATGTAAGCAAAATGTAGAAATCAAGCCCTCCCCCCACTTTCAAGAGTGCTTCGGTCTCATTCTTTTTGCAGTGAGGGCACAAGTCTTAATATTGAGGTTCACCTCCACCAATTCTGCTCCTGAATTCTGCAGTACATTTCAGTTATGAGCCTGGCATCATTTTAAAGATGAAGCCAGCTATCAGTCTGCCAAATAGCAAACTTCAGAAACCTAAGCTAATGCAGCATAATGTAAAGTCTGCCAGTTGTTTTCTTGTTAGACATAATTCCAATAAAATTCAGTAATCCTAAAAAAAAAAGAAAAAGAAATGAAGACATTCGTAGGCTATTCCCTGGTTAAGATGCTAATTTAATGTTTTCACTAGAACTTGAGCTTTCTCAATGAATATTCAAAGATGAAAAGATAAGATTCTGCTCATAGACAAAAAGAAAAATGACACTTTGCATATTTTGACCAGAGTAAGAGGAAAAATAGGTGTAAACCCAGTCATATTTCCAAAATTTTCAAGTGATGCTTCATTTATAGCAATATGCTTTGCAGCAATTTCAGTTGTAAATAACAATCATAAAAACAACAGAATTAAAGTTTTGTAGAGAGCCTCCCCTACAAGTTTAAATCATTTGCTTTATACTTACAGGAATTCCCAGCTATGACCCTGTTCCAGTTTTGAGTAGATAACAGAAGTAGCATCTTGAGGACAGCGCCAGTGACAGACCCCATGTTCACATTTATTAGGCTCTCGGAAAAGATCCTGAGAGGCTTTCCCAGTGCTCTAGTCCTGTTCTCAGTCCCTCTGCCAGCTCTGTCTTCAGCACCTCTAGGTCTCTCAGTCTCTCCCTCCCTCCCTCCCTTTTCCTATCCTTCCCCACCTCTCTCTCTCTCTCTCCCCCTCCCTCCTCCTCCTCCCCTCTCTCTCTCTCTCTCTCTCCTCTCTCTCTCTCTCCTCTCTCTCTCTCTCTCTCCTCTCTCCCCCCCTTCCCCTCTCTCCCTCTCTCTCCCTCTCTCTGTCTCTCTCGCGCACACACGCACACACCACAGCCCTGACTCCTCACTAAAAAGCACCCAGCATCTTTCCTAACAAGCATCCACACCGCTGAGGCCACGCCCACTCCTCGCAGCAGCGGTCTTAGAAATTGACAGCAGCCTCCCTCCTCCCAATTCACAGCAGCGCTCAGAGCTCCACCGTGCTGCGCTGCTGATGAAAGCTGGACCTGGAGGCGCGGCCTGCTGCTCCTGGGCCTGCTCGGGGCTCCCTCCTCTCTCCTGTATTATTCAATAATCTTTAACCCTTTTTTCCCCTCTAGAGATGTGGGTAGGGGAAGGGGAGAGGAAGCAGAGCCTCCCGATTTTCTGGAGGTCTTGTCTTTGGCAGAGCCAGTCAACTTAAGGAGCTAATTCGTGAGTATCCGGGAGTGCATCCAGGTAAAATTGCATTGTTTCAAAACAAAAGCATAAAATAAGACAGAAATAACTAAACAGCATTGGCAGGTTGTAGCTAAAACTATCTTTAAGGAAAATACTTTCTGTTGTTTCATTCCGTTTGTATTAAAAAACTATCCTCTTTGGCTATGGTGCCAGGATTTTATTATGAAAATTCCTCACATGGAAACAGACATTCCTGTTTGGCAGATATTTTAAATCATCTGTTAATAGTCTGCAAGAAATTAACATTTCTTATTTTAGTGCAGCAGGAATACAAATCCACAAATTAAATGCTGTGGATAGAATTATTTTGATGAATGCATCATGCTGTGAATACACAGTTGCATTCTACAAATTCTTTAACAATTCCCAAAAGGCCCAAAATGAAAAATGATGGGATATGAAAGAAAGGAAACTCCACACCCCTCACACACACATACACAAACCAAGCCTAAACAATACACAGATGTAATTCCAATGATCTACAAGAGAAAAGTTGAATTCAGAAGATCAACAACTACAGAAAAATTACTCTTCTAATGGCTGATCCATGGATACTGCTATTTCTTGAATAGAATACTAAAATATTTCCATAACAGAGTTAATATTACATGATGATAACAGTGTGATAAATAATCATAGGGGATAAATAATCATAGGGGATAAATAATCTTTCTAAAATAAGTGTCAAGATATTTAACTGAAAAGGTACTAGATTTTATAAGAGCAGAAATACTAGAGTTCTCAAGCACCTCTCGGTGATTTCACATGAGAACGTATGGAAAGCAGCAGCCTTCCTATGGAATGAACAAAACAAGGAGGGAAATGACGACAGCATCCTCCTACGTAACCCGTGAGAAACAAAACAGAAGAGGCAGTTTTGCTTTTCTGATTTTGCAGATGAAAGAAAAACAAGAACAGAATTTAAATAATTTGAAGAGGTCAGAGAGTCAGTCAATAAAATGATGAGGACAGGACTTTGTTTTTCTGACTCCAATTTCACAGCTCTCACACTGGGACTTAATGTCCCCCAGATCACAGTACATCTTTTTCTGGACCCCTGTCAGTAGCAGCAAAAACCTGAGGCCCTAAAAAGACAGGTCATTGCATGAGTGTTTACTCTGTTTTACTAGGCGTACATGTCTAATTTTGTTATTTTCAAACATAATATGTTACGCAAAAGTAGATATAAATTGATGATTTCTGTTAACTAATTATTGAAAGGGATTCTATTTTATTGAACACATACTGCGTGCCATTTGTTATCTAATTAAATTATTACGGCAATCCTCGAAGTGCCTATTTAACAAAGAGACTGAACCTCAGTGAAGTTAAGCAGTATGTCTAAAGTTCCACAGTGTGTAGGAGAGAGAGCTGGGCTTGGCATTCGGTCTGCAAAGCTCTAAAACCATCACTTTTCATGACTCTACACTGAAGAACAGGGTCTCAGGCTCTCTAGAAGAGAAAACTTGTCCTCCTATTAAAACTCTGTACTTAATTGTTCCCATAAAACAAATGAGAGAAAAATCTTTAAAGGATCAGTATCCATATCAAAAATGAAAATTGAACCTTTCACGCCAATAATAACCTCTTTAGGACAAAGTGTAAATTATCATAGCAGCCATTATTAATGGATTTTTTTTTATATCAACAAGCTATGGTAATAGAATGAGTTGGATGCTGGCAATTAACAAAAGACCTCAGGCCACTGTCCCTGTCTCCCTGTAACTCCTGTCCCTGTCTGATGGCCACAGAGGGGAGAGAACTGCAGGGACAAAGTGAAGCTGTGAAAAGAGCTTGGACATTGTAAACAGAGAAGCCTAGGTATAAATTCAGTTTTCACTGTGGTTCAGATTAAGTGACTCAGTTACTCTGGTCTTTGAATTCCTTTATTTTTTCTTAAGAGAATAATGACTAAAAGCCACTGTGATAATAATGTGTGACAACCCCCAAATGAGGACCTAGCACTTAGTGGATCCTGAATTACTTCCTAGCCTTAGATCTCTGCATTCTGACTGTACAGAGTAGTGGTTTCAGCAGGCAATTTTGGAATCTGGCAGCCTGGGTTCAACATCTGCTCCAGTTCTACCATCAACCAGCTGCATGCTCTAGGGCAAGCTGCTTGCCATCCTTGATTCTAAGGTTCCTCATCTGTGCACCAAGGATAAGTAGAGTATCAACTTCATGGCTGAGATAATGTTTATAAAGTGAAAGCACCTAGAGTTACACAATCAGTGTTGTTACTGTAATCATTGTTACTACAGCTCACTTTGCACAGCTGAGAAATCTGATGAGCAGAGGAATTATGACTTGCCAGAAGGACATGACCCATTAGTGGTAGAAAAGAGTTGGTCATTAAGATCTACTGACTTGTGTTTCTTTTCTCCACCTGCACCAAAGTGGTGCTTAATGTCAAAAAAAAAAAAAGAGTCTTAATGGGAAAAATCAGAAAAGTGTAGAGACCTAATTTTGCACAGTACTGTACTACTGATTCAGATGCCACGAATCACTTCTCCCTGTGCACACATTTGTGGTTATACTTTCCACTGATTAAGATGAAAACAACTGCTGGTGCTTAGGGTTTGGCATATGCATATTATGGGCCAGACTGTGTCTGAGAAAGCATTATAAATCAAATCAAAATGTTAGAATTTGTAAAATAAGGCCTTTAATTTCCCCTTGGTATGACTTGTGATACCACAGTGGTACCTGGAGGCCCCTGGTCTGTACGTTTAGATTGGAAAAGGACCATCAGGCCATAGTAGAACGAAGTCACATCAAAAGACTAGAAAGAGATTAAAATGCAACTCTTTGTTTTCTTTATTCATGTAACAATTGTTTTATCTGATGCCTGAATCTTTGATCTGGTTTCTGGGTTTCTTACAAAGGTAATTGATCTGTGTAATTTTGTTCAGTCTCCCTGGGGAAGGAGGATTCGGGCTCCTTTTTCTGCATTTAGGCTGATGGTCACTACTCAAAATTGGTTCTTTTTAAAACTAAAATATATTTGAGGTGTGCATTGTGATTTAGAAGAAATATCTATTTGGTCATTCAGAAATATATATATGAGAAATATATATTTGGTCTTCCTCCATGGTTCCTGGCTCA
The DNA here is from genome assembly GCF_902729225.1 of Pteropus medius. Taxonomy (NCBI): domain Eukaryota; kingdom Metazoa; phylum Chordata; class Mammalia; order Chiroptera; family Pteropodidae; genus Pteropus; species Pteropus medius. The sequence goes on from NW_024349801.1 coordinate 12,048,266, forward strand.
CTAAGACTCTTGGAATTTCTTGTGATAAGAATGATCAGGGTGTCTCTTTTTTGTTAATGAGGTGATTTCTGGAAAGCCCTTAGGTAACCTAAGAATGTGGGCTTGCTGTCCCGAGAACCAACCAGTGATTAGAGTGTTGTAACTTTCAGTCCTTCCCACCCCTTTACTCCCCTTACCAACCCCCCTCCCACCCCCTGCACCCCACCTCTGGGGAGGATAACAGGCTGGAGACTGAATTCAACTGCAAATGGTCAATGACTTAATCAACCATGACTATGTAATGAAGCCTCCATGAAGATCCAAAAGGACGGGGTTAGGAGAGCTTCCAGGATGGTGAACATGTGGAGATGTGGGGGAATGGTACCCCTGGAGAGGGCATAGAAGCTTTGCACCTTTTCCCCATACCTTGCCCCATGCATCTATCTGGTTGTTACTGAGTTATATCCTTTTATAATAAATCAGTGATCTGATAACTAAAATGTTTCTCTGAGTTCTGTGAGCTGCTCTAGTAAATTAATCAAACCCAAAAAGGGGTCATGGGAACCTCTGATTTATAACCAGTCAGTGAGAAGCACTAACAACCGGACTTGCCACTGGCATCTGCAGCGGGGGAAGGCAGTCTTGTAGAACTGAGCCCTTAACCTATAGGAAGTGATGCTGTCTCCTGATAGCCTTAGAACTGACTTAAATTCTCAGGCAACCTTTTTGGTATCTGAGAACTGCTTGTTAGTGTGGGGAACACCCACACCTACATCCACATTGAAATTGAGCTCAGAACACCTACTGATGAGGCAATAACATTTTTACCAAAAGACCCTTCCCATATATATTTATATTGAATATAAACAATGTTTTCTATGCTATAACCAGTAAACATACAAAAATATTTATTATTAACATTGTCAGGATTGAAGCATTATGAAGTTAATATTTTAGTAACGGTATTTACTTTTATTTTATAATACATTTTCAGTTAAGGGACTTGACATTCTGTAACATAAATGCACTTTTCATAAGCAATTTTTTATCACCCTTAGTGCTACTATTTTGTTTTCTCTTTTAATCAGTATGTTGCAATTTGTGCAAGTGATGACTTTGATAACCCGAAGTACTGAATTTTGCAACTGTGAAAATACCCAAAGCTCTAGCAATGAACTTTTCTATTAACATCTCACCTGACACAACCCTTCCATAATAAAAATTTAATTGGTAAATAAAGATAAAGAGTATGGACAACACTGGATGCTCTCTTCAGAAAAATAATAGTAGTAAAAAATATGCACGTTTCTTTTGTGGCATTTGAACTTCATTTTTTTCCTTAATATTGTTAAAAACAACTTTGGAATTCTTTCCTATGTAAAGGAATTATACATACATATGTATATAAATGTATATCTGTATACATATATTTTACATATGCATCTAGACACTTTGCGTAATTCAACAAGATTTAAAGTAAAATGTAATTTAGTTTTTAATAGAAAGTATTTAAGATTTTAGCTATTCTGATTAAAATATTTTATACGGTGAGTGTGGTATCTTTAATGACTTGAAATATTTCATTTTTAAATAAATTTTTTATTCTAAATACTTTAAATATTTAATACTTATTAAATATTTTAATAAAAATAAATTTTAATTTTAAAACATTTTTAGATTTATAGAAAAATTACAAATAAAGAAAGTTCCCATTTATCTCTAACACCCAGTTTTCCCTATTATTAACACATTAGTTTGGTACAGTTGTTCCAATTAATGAACCAGTATTGGTATATTATCATTAACTAAAGGCCCTATCATAGTCACATCCTTTGTCTTTTCCTAATGTATTTTTTGTGTGTCTCAGGATCCTATTCAGATACCACATTACATTTAGTATTCATGCCTACTTAGGATACTGTGACAGTTTCCTTATTTTTGACAATTCTGAGTTTTGAGGCATACTGGTCAGCTATTTTGTACAATGTCTCTCTGCTGGAATTTGCCTGTTGTTTTTCTCATAATTAAATTGGGATTAGAGTTTTTGAGATGAAGACTATAGAGGTAAAATGCCATTTCCATCACACCATATCAAGAGTACATACCATTAACATGACTTATCACTGATAATGTTGACCTTGATCACTTGGATATTTATGTTATATGTTGACTTATAATTCAATACTACTCTATTTTGTTACTCAAATTGTTTCATCTTTAGAAGAAAAAGTTCCATTAGTTGCCTTCTCAGTTGGATCCTGTGTCCTTTTGACATATTGCCATTATTGTGTGTGTGTGTGTGTGCACACACGTGCGCACGCACTCAGCCCTTTCCTACTTTCTGGCACCACAAGATTCTCTAAGCTCACCTTTTACATTTCCTGCCCCAGCCCCAGAATCAGCTATTCCTTAAGGAGCCCTGGTTCCTTTTATTGGAGAAGGGTATTAGAAACCAAGACCTAGGGGCTAAGTGAGCTTGTTGCTACTGGAAATCCTTACTTCTAGGCCCTGTTAGCTGAAACAGCAAGGAAATACACGTGTATATAGTAATCTGTATCCCGATATCTATACATATTTCTATGTGTATATTAATCTGTGTGTATCCAGATATCTATAAATATTTCTCTGTGTATCCATTTGTGTCTATGTAAGCTAAATATGACTTCATACTGAAGTCTCCAACTCTAATCTGTTGCCACATAGATTATTCCAACTACCTTCTCTTTTTCATCTGTAAACTGCCATTCTAACAGTGAGAAATTAAACTCCCATGATCTACCATCATTTATTTAATTGTTCAGTTTCAATATGGCTTTAGAGTGGTAGCACAATTTTTAACCTGTACTCCCATGGGAAACACATTTATCAACTATAGTGCTTAGGTACTATTCCTTTAGTCTTACAGCATTCATTTCCAATGTTAATTAGTTCAGAATCATTTTCACCCATCTGCTTAAATGAGGTTGTTTCATACATTTCTAATACAGGTAATTATTTTGTCCATTCTGCCTTCCACCCAGGAATCCTGCCCTCCTAAATGCTTTTTCTAATTTGTATACATTAAAGTTAACTCTTTGTGCTATAAGTTTCTATGGGTTCTATGTCTCCTGACAAATGCATAGAGTCATGTATCCATAATTATAGTATAATACAAAGTGGTTTCTTGCCCTCAAAAAAAAAGTCTCCTATGTTTCATCTATTTAACTGTGATATACTCTTCCCCCAACCCCCTGGTAACCACTGATCTTTTCACTACACCTATAGTTTTGCCTTTTCAAAAATGTCATATAATTGGAATCATACATTTTGTAGCCTTTTCGGTCTGGCTTCTTTCACTTAGCAATATGCATTTATGATTCATCCTATGGTTTTCATGATTCGATAGCTCCTTTCTTTTCATTGCTAAATAATACTCCATTGTATGGATATGCCACTTTTTGTTTATCTATTCACCATTGAAAGACTTCTTGATTGCTTCCGGTCCAGGGCAATTATTAATAAAGCTACTATAAACATTTGCAAGCAGTATGTTGAGTTGACACAAGTTTTCAGCTCATTTGGCTAAATATCTAAAAGTGTTATTGCTGTACCATATGGTGATATTATACTTAACTTCATAAGGAATTGCAAAATTGTCTTCCAAAGTGGCTGTGCCATTTTGCATTCCCATCAGCATGAAATGAGAGCTCTACTGCTCTGCATTCTTGCCATGAATTTTCTTGTCAGTTTTCTGAACTTTAGACATTCTAATAACTAGTTGTATTTCATTATTGTTTTAATTTGTAATTTTCTTGTGACAAATAATCTTGAGCATCTTTTCATATTTTCTGTTATTTATTTGTAATCTGCATATTTTCTTTGGTGAAATGTCTGTTCAGATCTTTTGCCCATTTTTTAATTGAGTATTTTTTTCTCTTACTGTTAAGTTCAAGAGTTTTGTTCATTTTGGATACAATTCATTAATCAGATATATGTTCTATATATATTTCCTCCCTCTCCATGGCTTATCTATTCATTGTCTTACAGAGCACATTGTCTTTTAATTTTAACAAAATATGTATTTTCACTTTTATCTTTTTATGGGTCTTGTTTTTGATGCTATATCTATAAACTTATACCAAACTCAAGATCTCATAGATTTTTTCCAAAGTTTTTTATTTTATGTTTTTGCATCTGACATATAGGTTTCTGATCCATATTGAGTCTATTTTATGTGAAAGTTGGAGTGTTTGAAAAGATTGTCCTGTTTCCATTTAATTGCTTTATTCTTGTTCAAAGATTACTTGACTATATATTTGTGGGCCTATTTCTGGGTGCTCTCTTCTGTTCTATTATTCTATAGCTATTCTTCTACCAATAGCATGCTGTCTTGATTACTACAGCTTTATAGTAAATATCGAAATTGGACAGTGTCAATTTTCTTTTACTTTGTTCTTATTTAGTATTGTGTTGGCTATTCTAGATCTTTTGTCTTCCTGAATAAATTTTAGAATCAGTTTGCCAATATCTACAAAACAGAATGTCTGGAACTTATTTGGGATTGTGCTGCATCTATAGATCAACATGGAAAGGAACCACATCTTAACTATATTTTGTCTTCTAATCCATGAATCTGAGTACATTGGATCTACATTTTATAGTTTCCATCAAATTTGCCAACTTTGGCCATTATTTCTTCAAAATTTTTTACTCCCCACCTTCTTCAGGAGCTCTACTTACATGTATATTAGGCCACTACAAGTTTTTCTGTAATTCACACATGCTCTTTTTATCTATAATTTCTGTGTATTTTATTTTGAATAGCTTATATTTCTATGTCTTCAAGTTCACTAATCTCTTGTTCTGCCATATTTAATATGCTGTTACATCCAGAGTATTCTTCATGTCAGGCATTGTAACTTTTAGCTCAAGAACATCGATTTGCATCTATTTTATTTCTTCTGTGACAATACTTAACCTTTTGAGTATAGAATACAATTATATTTTAATGTTCTTATATGTTCTTCTAGCATCTATTAGATTATAATAATAATATGTTATTATTGATTATTTTCCTAATTATGGGTTGTGTTCCCTGCTTCTTTGCATGGCTAGTAATCTTTGATTGCATGCCAGACATTGCGTGAATTTTAACTTTTTACTTAACTAGATATTTTTGTATTCCTATAAATCTTTATTCTAGGATACAGTTAGGTTACTTAGAAATAATTTGACCCATTCATGTCTTGCTTTTATGAGTTTTAGGTGGACCTTGAGAATTCTTTAGCCTAAGACTAATTATGCCCCACTCCTAAGGCAAGACCTTCCTGAGTATTCTATACAATGCACTGTGAATTATAAATTTTTCTTGACTGGCTGGTAGGCGTAGGCATTATTTTACCTCCTGTGAGAGTGCCAAACCCTCTTCTCTCTAATATATTTTAGAGTTTGTTTCTGGTCTCAGATAATTTCTTCACACACATACACTGATCAGTATTTTGTTGAATACTCAAGAGGAATCCTCCATAGATGTCTGAGGTTCTCTCATTGTGCAACTCTTTCTTCTGTGGTACTCTCTATGAATCATCCCAAACTCACAACTCCATCTCCTCAACTCAGGGAATTCACTAGACTCTGTATGGACTTCTCCTCCCTGCACCATGGCCTGGAAATATTCTATAGGCAATAAGCTGAGGCAGTCTTAAAGCTCGCCTTGTTTTTTAGCTTTCAGAGATTATTATCCTTTGTCACCTGGGATCTAGTACACAAAATTAAGGTGAGATTTCAGGAGCTGGAAAGTAAATCCTTGATTCCATCAAATTGTTTTAAATATATTTAACATAAGATAGAACACTCAATTCCTTAAACAGATATACTATGCTTAAAATTCGAGTACGCTAAAAAGGTAAGATTGTCTTTCTTTAATCACCTTCATCTGAATTTCTGCCCTTTTCCTAGAACTGACTATAATTTAGGAAAGGCAAAGATCACTAGATTCAAGAAGGTTGAACATAAAATAAAAGGAAAAAAGAAAAACACAATAAAGGGCAGAGTGTGGTGGGGGACGGTGGAGGAGGAAGAAAGAGATAATTAGAGGGCAAAGATGGATTTGCCTCCTGTACAGTTTTGTCTCAGTGACTATAGCATTCAAAGTTTTACTTTTCTGATAGACAAAAGCTTATCCTAGTAGGAATGCACAGCATTAGGAAATGTCATGCTTAGATTTGTGATATCTTTATAGTGAACTGATTTAAACATAAGAGAACACAGTTACTGTAGAAAACAAAGAATTCTGTAGATAAGGACTTTGAAATTTTTTATATCTACCAACATTTATGTTTTAGAACTCTAGAATGCCTCATGGAAAGTTTCCATTTCTCAGAATAATGAAGCAGAAACAATTTTGGCCTTAGGCAGGTCCAAGAAAATCAAATCTACTCACCACCTACATCTTCAGATCTACGACACACAGCAAGTTTCATGCCTGGCAGCTCATGTGCATTAAAGGGCCTTAAGGGAGCAATTCTCCAACTCTCAGGTAGAAAACTACGGTTCTAGGAGAGTGAGGATAGCTGGGGTTAATCTTCTACGAGTAAAACTGGTTGTTAGACTTTTGCAAACATGGTAATGGTGCCATTTTTACAGTAGCAGGGAAAAGGAAGAGTGCAGTTACAGGGCTCACTTGCTGTCATAAAGAGACTAGCTCACCTTCTATGCACTGTCTGGACAGTAGTGGGAGGTCAGCCCTATGAAGTGGCGGATATATGAAGTCATTTCATTCTTACCTGCTGTTAGTATCATAGCCACTCACCATATTAATATTAGAGTCAGTTGCTTGCACTAGCCACATATCAAGTGTTCAACAGTACATGAGTGCTCAATAGCTGCATGTTGGACTGTGCAGATACAGAACATGTCCATCAAAGCAGAAAATTATACTGGACAGTGCTGCTCTAGATGTTTGTAAAGGCTGGGTAAAATTTTAATGATATGCCAATATTTCAGCACCTAATTTTAAAAAAAAAAAAAAAAAACTTTTAAAAGCAATTTTCCTTCCAATATTACTAAAATAATGTGCATTAAAATTTCACATTGTAGTCTCAAGAGAAAAAAGTTTCTATGCCCTTTATGGATAAAAAGTAAACTTAGCTCCTTCAAATAACCTTGTAGACTGCACATGGAAAATATTTTGGTGGTGTATGTTGAATATTCCTACCAAGGTGAAAGATTATATGCAGCAAAATTAAAATATATAGTAATAGTCCTCTAATACAAATTTGTGTGCATACTCTGATTCATATTTTAAAATAAAGTAGCTTGGTGAGTTCTGGTCAGGATGGCAAGGTAAGTAAATGCTATACTTGCCTCCTCCCATGACCACATTAAAATTACAACTAAATTATCAAACAATCAACCTATAGAACCATCTGAAGATTAGCTGAAAATAACTCCTACAACTAAGGATATAAAGAAGAGGCCACATCAAGACTCGTGGCTGTGGGAGCGGGTGGGGGACGGAAATGCGAAATGGGCTGGTCCCAAACCCATGTGTGGCAATTGAGCATCGGGAGGGATATCTTGGCTGTGGAGGTCCCCCTGAGGAGTGAGGGGCCCCAGCACTACACTGGGAGTCCCCAGCCCAGGGTTTCAGTGCCAGGAAAAAGAGTCCCTACAAAATCTGGCCATAAAAATCAGTGGGGATTCTGACTGTCCAAGTGAGATGGAAGGCTACTGGAAACACAGATGTCCCCTTGAAGGGCCTATGCACAGACTCGCTCACTAGCAGGCGAAGGGACAGCAGCACGAGAGCTACCAGAGACATACAGAGAAAGACTCAGCGATATAGCTTCAGGGTGAGGGGTGGAAGGACAGCCACTATTATGCCTGTGTTGAGTTTTCCTCCTGTGTAGCCTACAGGTGGGTGTCATCTTGCCTGTGTTGAGCCCTCCCTTGACCTGGCCAAATCTGAATCTGCATTGACCTAGTAAAATTTCCTCACTCCACCATGATTTCTCTCTAGGACCTAGCCCTATCTAACTTGCAAACTGCCAGAGGCATATTCGTGGCTGGGCAACCAACTCCCACACAACTCTCTTGGCAGGAGGCTCTTTTAGCAGCAATCAACAGGCCTCAGCTCACACATCTCTAGAGACAATTCGGGTGGCAGGAAACCAACCCCAGCCCAAGCTTCGGTATTTCTTGAAAAAAAATGTTGGGGGTGGCTATCTTCAATGTGATCTGAGACTTTTGCAATTGGGCAGTCTCAGCACTGGCACCAAATCTGAACCAGCACTAACGTGGAGAACAACATTTGCCCCACCCTAATGACTTGCTGGTACATCACGTCACCCAACTCACATAAGGCAGCCGGCAGGCAACCTCAGGCCTTGGGGTGCCTTGGAGCTTTTGCTAAGCTGCCCCAGGCCTGGTACTGGTGGCAGCCAGACTTGGTTCACCATGTGGCCTCTCCCACACGCTTCCAGGTCCAGCACAGACAGCTACTAAGCACAGATTGCTTTGTTGATCCTACCAGGTAGCATTGGGCTAGTCATAGGCAGTGGCTGACCTTGGCCTACATGGAAGCCCCTCCAAGGGGCTCCAGAACCAACACATCCAGAGACTAGAGTCAGAACACAACAGGATACCGCCTGATTAGCCCCACAAGCAGTACATCCAAAGGGTGGTCTCAAGCCCACTGGGGCAAATCTCACTCCATAGGATTAGCTACCACAGCAACTCATACCCTGTGAGCATGTCCAATCCTCACAGCCAATTAGCCTGAGAGTTGATCTCACAGACATGCCAATAGCAATCAAGGCTTAACTACAACAGGAGAGCACACACAATGCACACAAAGGACACTCCTGAAGCATCCCACGCAGGTGATCAGGGAGACCACACCACTTGACCACACATGACACCAACTACATAAGACCATCCAGCCAAGACTAGGAGACATAGCAAATCTACCTAATGCATAGAAACACCAAAGAGAGGCAGCCAAAATGAGAAAACAAACAAATGTGTCCCAAATAAAAGAACAAGAGAAAACTCCATAAAAAGAACTAAATGAAATGGAGGCAAGCAATGTACCAGATACAGAGTTCAAACACTGGTCATAAGGATCCTCAGTCAACTTAGGGAAAGAATAAATAATTTTAGAGAGAATTTCAACACTGAGACAGTAAGTATTAAAAAAAAAGTAGAAATCACACAAAAAAACCAATCAGAAGTGAAGAATACACTAACTGAAATGAAGAATACACTAGAAGGAATCAACAACAGCCTAGATGAAGCAGAAGATTGAATTAGTAACTTGAAAGACAAAGTAGCAGAAAACACCTAATCAAAAACAAAAACAAAAAAAGAACTAAAAAAAATGAGGATAGTTTAAGGGACCTCTGGAACAACATCAACTGTAACAAGATTTACATCATAGGGGTATCAGAAGGAGAAGAGAGAGAGCAACCTATTTAGGGAGTTGAGAACCTATCTGAAGAAATAATGACAAATCTTCCATAACCTGGCACAGGAAATAGACATCTAAGTCCAGGAAGTGTAGAGAGTCCCAAACAAGATGGACCCAAAGAGGCTCCCACCAAGACACATTATAATTAAAATGACAAAGGATAAAAACAAAGAAAAATCTTAAAAGCAGCAATAGAAAAGCTGTTAGTTACCTACAAGAGAACTCCCCTAGGACTGTCATCTGATTCCCATCAGAAACTTTGCAAGCCAGAAGGGATTAGCAGGAAATAGTCAAAGTGATGAAAAGCAAGGACCCACAACCAAGACTACTCTGCTCAGCAAGGAAATTAATTAAAATTGAAGGTGAGATGAACAGCTTCCCAGATAGGAAAAAGCTAAAGGAATTCATCACCACCAAGCCTGAATTACAAGAAATGTTAAAGAAATTTCTTTAAGGAGAAGAAGGGGGGTGGGGGAAGAACATAAATATGAGTAATAAAGTGGCAATAACTATGTACCTATCAATAATCCCTTTAAATGTAAATGGATTAAATGTGCCAATCAAAAAATACAGGGTAGCTGAATAGATAAGAAAGACCCATACATCTGCTGTCTACGAGAGACTCACTTCAGATCAAATGACACACATAGAATGAAAGTAAAGGGATAGAGAAAGATATTTCATGCAACTGGAAATGAAAAAAAAAACTGGAGTAGCAATACTTATATTAGACAAAATAGACTTTAAAACAAAGGGAAGAATAAGAGATAAAAAAAAAGACATAACATAATGATTAAGGGGTCAATCCAACAAGAGGACATAACTCTAGTAAATATTTATGCACCCAACATAACAGCACCTAAATACATAAAACAAATATTGACTGACATAAAGGGAGAGATCGATAATACAGTCATAGTGCAAGACTTTAAAACTCCATTGACACCAGTGGACCGATCTTCCTGACAGAAAATCAACAAGAAAACAGTGGCTGAAATGATACACTAGCCCCAATGGTTTTAATTGATATTTTTAGAGCATTTCACCCCAAAACAGCAGAATTTGCATTCTTCTCAAGTGCACATGGAACATTTTCCAAGATAGACTACATGTTAGGCCACAAAACAAGTCTTAGTAAATTTAAGATTGAAATCATATCAAGTGTCTTCTTCAATCACTGGTATGAAACCAGAAATCAAGGGAAAAACTGAAAAACACAAATACATGGGACCTAATAACATGCTACTAAATAATAAATAGGTTAACAATGATATCCAGAAGAATTCAAAAGATACCTTGACACAAATAAAAGTGAAAACACAAAGACTCAAAAATTTATTGGACACAGCGAAAGCAGTCAGTCAGTCCTAAGAGGGAAATTCATAGCAATACAGGCCTACCTTGAGAAACAAAAACAACTTTAAATAAACAATTTAAACTTACACTAAAGGAAGTAGGAAAAGAACAGTAAACAAGCCCAAAGTGTGTAGAAGAAAGGAAATAGTAAAGATCAGAGCAGAAATAAACAAAATAGAGTCTAAAACAACAATAATAAATATTAATGAAACAATAGCTGGTTCTTTGAAAAGATAAACTAAGTTGATAAACCTTTAACTAGACACTTTAAGAAAAGAAGAGAGAAGACCCAAGTAAATAAAATCAAGAACAAAAGAGAAATGACAACTGATACCACAGAAATACAAAAGATTTTAAGAAAATACTATGAGCAATTATATTTCAACAAATTTGAAAATCTGGAAGAAATAGATAAATTCCTAGAAATATACTATCTTCTATGACTGTCAAGAAAAAATAGAAAATCTGAACTGACCCATCACTACTAATGAAATCAAATCAGTAATCAAAATCTCCCCAGAAATAGAAGTCCTGGAGCAGATGGCTTCACAGGTAAATTTTACCAAAAACTTCAAGAGTATGGAAGGCTCTCAAGCTCATTTTATAAGGCCCCTATTACCCCGATTCCTCAACCAGACAAAGATGTTACAAAAAAAAGAAAATTACAGCTCAATATCCCTGATGAACATAGATGCAAAAATCCTCAACAAAATATTAGCAAACCAAATTCAGCAATACATTAAAAAGATCATACACCATGATCAAGTCTGATTTATTCCTGGGATGCAAGTTTGGTTCAATATCCGCAAAAAATGTGATACACCACATTAACAAATTGAAAGATAAAACTTACATGATCACATCAATAGATGCAGAAAAATCATCTGACAAAACCTGGCATCCATTTATAATAAACACTCTCAACAAAGTGGAAATAGAGGAAACATACCTCAACATAATAAAGGCCATATATGACAAACCCACAACATCATACTCAATGGAGAAAAGCTGAAAGCATTTCCTTAAGATCGTGAATGAGACAGGATATCCACTTTCACCACTTTTATTTGGCATAGTATTGGAAGTCCTAGCCACAACAATCAGACTAGAAAGACATATAAGACATCCAAATTGGAAAAGAGGAAGTAAAACTGTCACTATTTGCAGATGACATGATACTATATATAGAGAACCCTAAAAATTCCACCAAAAAACTGTTAGAATTGATAAATGAATTCAGTAAAGTAGCAAGATACAAAATTAATATTCAAGATTCAGTGCATTTTTATACACCAATAATGAACAGAAAGAGAAGAAAACAATTATATTTATAATGGCATCAAAAAACTATAAAATATCTAGGAATAAATTTAACCAAGAGGTAAAAGACCTATACTCAAAAAATTATGTCACTGAAGAAAGAAACTGAAGAAGATACAAATAAATGGAAGCATATATCATGCCTATGGATAGGAAGAATTAACATCATTAAAATGTCCATGCTACCAGATGCAATCTGCAGCTTCAATACAGTCTCTATCAAAATATCAATGGCATGTTTCACAGAACTAGAACAAATAATCCTAAAATTTATATGTAACCATAAAAGACCCGATATAGCCACGGCAATCTTGAAAGAGACGAACAAAGTTGGAAGTATCATGCTACCTGATATCAAACTATACTATAAGTCTATAGTAATCAAAGCAGCACGGTACTGACATAAAAACAACACATAGATCAAGGAGATAAAATAGAGATCCCAGAAATAAATCCATGTCTGTATGCTTATTAATCTATGACAAATGAGGCAAGAATATACAATGGAGTAAAGACAGTCTTTTTGATAAATGATGTTGGAAAACTGGACAATACATGCAAAAAAATGAAACTGAACCACGTTCTTATACAATATATAAGAATACACTCAAAATGTTTAAAGACAAATATAAGACTAGAAACCATAAAAATTCTTGAAGAAAACATAAACAGTAAACTCTCTTACATTGCTCTTAGTAATATTTTTTCTGATATATCTTCTTGGGCAAGGGAAACCAAAGAAAAAATAAACAAATGGGATGACATCAAACTAAAAAATTTTTACACAGAAAAGGAAACCATCAACAAAATAAAAAGACAACCTACTGAATGGGAGAATATATTTGCCTATGATATATGTGATAAGGGGTTAATATCTAAAATTTATAAAGAACTCATACAACTCAACACCAAAAATAACAAAAAATCTAATTGAAAAATGGGCATTTCTATCTAATCGAATAGGCATTTCTCCTAAGGTCACACAGATTGCCAATAGACATATGAAAAGATGTTCACTGTTACTAATCATCAGAGAAATGCAAATTAAAACCACAATGAGATATCACCTCACACCTGTCAGAATGACTATCATCAATAAATCAACAAACAATAAGTGTTGGTGAGGATGTGGAAAAAAGGGAGCCCTTGTGCACTGTTGGTGGGATTGCAATTTAGTATAGCCGCTATGGAAAACAGTGTGGAGATTCCTCAGAAAATTAAAACTAGAACTACTTTATAACCCAGCAATTGCACTTCTGGGTATTTACCCAAAGAAAACCAAAACACTAATTTGAAAAGATATGTGCACCCCTATATTCAATAGGGGTACTGCAGCACTATTTACAATAACCAAGATATGGAAGCAAACTAACTGTCCATTGATAGATGATTCAATAAAGAAGTGGTACATATATACAATGGATTACTCAGCCATAAAAAAAAAATGAAATCTTACCAATTGCAATAACCCGGATGGACCTAAAGGGTGTTATACTAATTGAAATAAGTCAGACAGAGAAAGACAAATATACCATATGATTTCACTTACATTTAGAATCTAAAGAACAAAATAAATGAACAAACGAAAGAGAAAGACTCATAGATACAGAGAACAAACAGATGGCATGAGCATTGTGCATAGCAGGGCTGGGTGGAGAAGGTGGAGGAATTAAGAACAAATTGGTAGTTACAATGTAGTCACGGGGACGTTAAGTACGGCATAGGAAATATAGTCGATAATATTGTAATAACCACGTACTGTGCCAAATGGGTACTGGACTAATAATCAGAGGGATCACTTTGTAAATTATGTCTAACCAATATGCTGTACACCTGAAATTAATATAAAACACTACCGAATGTTGAATCTAATTGAAAATAAAAATTTTAAATAAAGTAAGTCGGATGTGAGGAAATAATAGGAAAAAAAGCAAAACCACTTAAAAAAATGACCTAAAAAATAAAACAGTATTGATTTTAGTTAAAATTTAGAGAATGTTGCGGCCCAGTTGAATGCAATGGTGAAGGGAATGAGTCAAACAGCAAGAGTTTTGATTTGCACTTATACTCACTCGAGCCAGTCACCAAATCTCTCTAACCTTTGATATTTACACCTTGTAAATATTGTATGAGAATAATTAATGCAAAGTTTCCAGTTCCTGTAACACAATGAGGGTTTAATAAATGGGTCCCATCATTAATATAAAAATAAACCCAGAAAAATTTATTAAGTTGTACACATTAAATATATACAGCATTATGTATGTCAATTATACCTCAATAAAGTAGCTTAAAACATAAACCCAGGAAGGTGTTTTTTAAAAACTTTCCAAAATAAAAACTAATAATTTAAACGTATTTGTGTCACTACGTGTCTAGCCCAAACCAAAAGTTCAATATACTAACCCTTCGATTTTAAAATATATACTAGATGTAAAATTTGCCAGAAAGCAGTGTGATAAAACATCAGTTTTGACCCCTCTGGTTTCCTGTAGTTATCTGTTGTATGTTCAGATGATATTACCCCAGATCAATTTTTGCACTAAAAAAAATTCTATTATTAAAGTCCATTATATTCATGTTTTCTTTATTCCCCCCCAAAATTCATAAAATGATGTGAGCCTTTTTAAATTATAAAAGTCCTTATGAAATCATTTACTCCCTTGAATGTCCTGGTTGAATTAAGAAAGTTAAATTTTTTTGCATAAAGATGTTGACATAGGTCCAACTGGCAGGTTAGGATTATTTTTTTTTCTATGTTTGTGCTATTTCTTAACTTCATGTTCCTTTCGATTGTGAAATAGTTTATGATGTGTTGTATATAGCATGTGTGTTCTATTTGTCTTTTGTATATGACATATACATAGATATCTGTATATGTATAGTTATATATATAACAATATTTCAATGACATGGGATTTTAGGTGTGTAGCTTTATAGGTGTCATCCCTTCACTTGACTCATTTTCAGGAAAACTTCAATAATCTCCCTCCTATAGGGAAGGAGCCATACATTCTTGAAAAAAAATCATACCTTTAACCAATGATCTTGCTAATTTTTTAAACACAAAGGGAAATTTTAAGAAGCTCATAGATTCTCTTGAAAATATCTCATTGCATCATGTATTATCAAAATCATTGGTCTGCTTATTAAATAAGTCACTTTTTCCTTGAAGATATGAATCTATATTAGGATAAACAGGTTGAGCACTCATAAAAACCTGCCCATTTCTCTTGCCCTTTCACTTTCAGAAATTAGGGTTTATGATAAATGACAAAGATTTATTCACTGATGGACTATTATCTAAAGAAAATATAAAACTGGTTATATAAATATTTTGGATTGGTAAAATAGCCAGTTGTTTATTGTTTTACATGGGAAAGGGCATTATTTTTTTAAAAGGGTAACAATTATGGAAATATTACAACTCTTTGCTAGTTATTAAAGTAATCCAAAACTGAAGCAAGTATTGTGCTTCAGTCAAACCCCACATAGTGACTGAAGATAATAATGATTTATTATTTCTGGTGGTCAGCTGGACTAGAAAATTCAAAATGGCCTTTTTCACGTATTTGGTGATTGGGTGTCAGGTGGAATGTTTCTGTTCCCCCTCACAATGATTTCCTTACATGGGGCTTTCAGGGCAGTGATCTAAGAGGATGAGGACATAAACTGAAAGGTCCTGAAGCTTAACCTCTGGAGGTCACACTGCGTCACTTCCAATACATTCTATTCATCAAAGTGAGTCATAAGTCTGGCTCAGACTTAAGGAGGTGGAGAAAGAGATTCCACTTCATTATTGTGGGGAGAGACACTGTCACATTGCTAAGAAAAGTACACACTAGGATGGGAAGAATTTTTAGCCGTTAAATAATCTAACTCACGCTGTCTTCTTTGTCTTTGCATTATTTTTCTGACAAAACTATGTGACAGCATGATAAGACAGCGTTTGCACCTGTCTGACTTTAACAACATAAACCCAAATAAAAAATTTTGCAAAAATATTTACGGTCTTCACTAAATTTTCCAAGGGCCTTTCTTAATCTTTTGATATTCAAATCATTATCTTTTGAAGTTTAAAATAAATTTGCATTTAACTTGATAGATATATATAATGTTGACAACATCTTATACTCAGCAATGAACTAACCTACAAATGCCCTAATGCAGTGAGTGGGAGGCTTGGAGGGGCGAGTAGTGGGGGATGGGAGGGCAGGGGGAGAGGAGGGTCTGTGATAATGTTAACCGAAAATGATAGTTGAGAGCTGCCTGATTTTAGAAATGATTTATTAATGACTGTTTTGCTATTACGAGTTTTGTGTCCCTGCAAAAGTCTGGAATCCTATTTTAGTTAGTATTACCCTTTCTCATCCAAATTATTTTTTTACTCCATATTTCATATTAAATATTGCACTAGTTCCAGGTATGAACAAACAGAAGAACCATTCTATGAATTTCAAACACAGGGCATTTCATACAGAATTTTCATACATGGGTATTGAAAGGGCTGAGGGAACAGAAAAGAAGGTTATCCACAGATTCATAAATGCAGAAAAACACTACCACTTCTGGGTTGGAGAAGCAAAAGAGTGTGAACATCATTTCCCAGAGCACTGTGCCCCTGGGACCCACCGGAGCTGAGCTGCTGGAGCACACGTCCAGAGCGCAGCCTGCCCTCCCAGGCGCGGCCACTGCTGCTGCAGCCTCGGCCACTCCTGGCACCACCCCTGCTGCTCTTACCGGAAAGTCCAAGAAAAGGGTAACTAACTAGCTTCTTTCTTCTTTCTAGAGATTGTAATGTAACTGCAGAACCAGCTTAAAATGGTCCTTTCCTGTTTCTAACAAGATTTGGAACTGAAGCTTATAAGTGAGTAGTATTTGTGAAACCCCACTTATGTAACACTTATGAACCCTTACCTGCTACCCCTTACAATCCCGGCCCGAATCCTGGACCAGAGAGACACAGTTGAGCCTTGCCTCCTGTCTCTTTACTAGTAGGCCTCCCAATAAAAGCTGTTTTTCTTTTCTCAAAAGCTGGTGCCATAATATTGGCTACCATGCGTCTCCGGCAGTGAGCCCTTGCTCAGTAACAATAGGAGTCTGGGAAATGTAGCCTACAGGTTCCCAGCCTCCTACAACACAGTACTGAGAAGCAAGAATGGGGTTCAGACCAAAATGGTAAATGACCCAGAACAGCGAGACATAGTATCTACCTCCACGGAGTCACAGTGCAACGGTGGACATGAATGTAAGTGACTCTAAAGCAAGTTCTATTGTAATGAGCACTATGATAAGATAAAAATAAGGTGGACCCAAACTAATTCAAGGAAAGAAGCATGGGCTAGCAGAGGAGGTAAAATGATAGACAGGAGTCTAAGTCATTATCTGGGCAAGAGAAGGGATTTCCAGGTAGAGGAAATGACTTTTTTCAGAGTTTTTGTTTTGTTTTGTTCTGGGTTTTTTTTCCCTGTTTGTTTGTTTGTTTTGTTTTCAGGTGAGCCTAAAATGTAAATTTGAAAGACAGTTAGTTGTTTCTTGGATTGGATAGCATTCAAAGTGCTTACTTTTTATTAATAGGAATAAGAAATATTTTGACAAGAGATTGAAGTTAGATTTGAGTTTCTTCAAACAAGACATCTCTTTTCAAGTACATCAATAAAGGATTTTAAAACATTTCCAAGAAAAACTAAGGACATTTTCCGTGTTGTCATGCCAATTTTATTCTTTTATACTCTAAGAGATCACTGATTTACTTCTCTGTCCTCACTAAATTTTTAAGAAAGTTTACCTGAAGCAACAGAGGGATTGGCTCAGTGGGGAGCACTTGCTAAATCCCACTGAGACTGCTCTTTGCAGAAGCATAATAAATTTGTGGTAGAGCTACCTCCCATGTGAGGAATAAGGAATACACTAGAACATTTGGCATTCACTTTCTTTCTTAAATTGCTTCTAAAAGCATTATTCTGTCCAGCATGACAGAAATCCCTCAGGTCACTGGATCAGGGGTAGAAACCGCCCATAGGATTTAGACACCAGAAGACGTGACCTTGAGTCCAGCCGACTATGAACACTGTAACCTTGGAAACTTTATCTGTAAAATAAGAAGATCTGAACAGATGATCTCGAATGCTCTTTTCAGCTCTGATAAGGTAAAATGTTATGAAAATGCTTTAAAAGGTGTTTGAGTCAAAGTGTGCAGGAGAAGGCATTACCAAATTTGCTTTCATTTTATTGGAAATATTTAAAATGTCAGTCCTGTTCTCAGGATTTGTTATATCTATTTTCTTATTTCGTTATTTTCAAATGAGGCTAGAAAAATATTAGGGGAGACAAACTGTTAAAATTAGACTTGTGGGTCTTAGAGAACTATACTGCTAAATAGTTGCCAGAAATGTATACTTTCTATAATTTTAGAACTTTTGTTCAGAGCTGTCTTAAAAAACTCCTCTTTTCTCTTTCGCTGTTGTTTGTGGTAAGTGGGTATGGTGGAAAGATACTGGATTTAAATCCCAAGGACTGAATTCAGTCTCTGTGCCATTGTATTTGTATGGTATTAGATAAGTGTTAACCTAAAAATAAAAGGCTAAAGTGAGAGGCGATGAGCATTTACTTGAGATACAAAATAATAGGTATTTGGAAAGCATTGACTGAGGCAGAAACCCCAATAATGTGCTGATTAGGAAGTGAAGGCAAGGGGGTATTTATGAGAAAGGAAAGAGGAACAATCACATAAATAAAAGGAAGATGTGTCAATAGGTGCAAATAAGCTAACATAGTGCTGCTATTTCTAAAAAATATCTTTAATTTTCAGTCTGGTAGTCATAATAACCGCTTTCTTGTTATCTGTGCAGTTTCCTGGGATACGACGCTGCTTTAGGACCAGTCCAAAGGTTATTTTGCCCAGTTTTAGCGTCCAAAGTTTTGAGGAGTAAGATGTGCAAGGCAGTTCCTCTGGGATGGCAGCTCTGACTCCATGTACAGTGGCTCCTTTTCCAGTATTTTTTACACAAATTAAATAACTTCTCTGATCTCTAATTTTTTTATCAGCTACATGAAATGGGATTAATCATAATCCTTGATTCATAACGCTCTATCACAAGTTCACATACGACTCACTTTAATTTCATTTTTACTTTTAGTCTACTTAATTAAAAAAATAATAATAAATATAAGCTAATTAATCCAAGGAATGTCCATGAACTAGCCCTAGCTTTACTTGTTTTTGAAGATATAAAAAAGAGTCATATTGTATCTCATCTGGCTTTTTATTTTTCATTCAGTAGCATGTTACTAAGAATAATCTAGGCTGTCCTGTTGCCCTCGGATAATGTAGTTCATTCATTTTTATTACTACCAATTGTGTGACTACAGTACAATTTGTTAAAAACTAATTAGGTCATCTCTGGATTTTTTAAATTATACACATTGCTGCTATGAATTATCTTCTATATGTCTCCTGGTGCAAGGTGTAAAACATCTACTAGATATATAACTAGGGGTGGAATTTCTGCGTGAATAAGTGTCTGAATTTATAAGCTAATGTAAAACTAGTTTTCGGTATGGTCACGCCAATTTAAATTGCTGTCAGTAATGAGTAATAAATTCCACCGGTCTAAATCCTCTCAAACACTGGGCATTTTTTCCTCTTTTCTGCCAGTTGAATGAGCACAACATGATAGGCTCTTCTGCATGTTTCTGATTATGGTGTATTTAAATTTTTCTTCAAATGTTTACTTATTGAACATACATTCTTCCTTTTTGAGAAAATGTAAGTTCGTATTTTATCCATAACTTTATGGGCACCATCCACAGAATTTCTATGTTATTATGCTGGTCAATTTATATATATAGTGCATCAGTGGCACACTATATTAATTACTATGTTTTTTAAAATCTTGATCTCTAAATAGAAGTTTCCCCTCATTATTCATTTTCTTATTCAGACATACCTTGTCTTTTAAGACCACTGATCTTCCATATATACTTTAGAATTGGCTTGTCAAGTTTCATGGAAAACTCTTGTAGATTTTTATTGGAGAAGTCTCTAGTCTAAATCAGCTTAGAGAGACTAGATGTCCTCAGAAAATGTGTTTCCATTATGAGCATGGGATATCTATCCACTTATTAGAGGTTGAGTTAATGTATTTCAGCAAAGTTTTAGGAACATCTATGCACAGGGCTTGCAAAAGTTTTGTAGATTTATTCTAAGTCCATTATAATTTCAGTTGTAAATTATATACTTTAAACATATACATATGCATATGTGTGTCTTCTTATTGTTGCTGGTAAATTAAAAACTATTCGCTTTTGTGTATTGATCCTATATCCATCCTCATTGATTAGCTTCTTATATGAACCATTATTTCTTCATCTATGAAATACTAAGGCACATAGTTGTTATGGAGATGAAATGAGGGGAAATTACTGACATTTTAACAAATGTGTCTAAATATTACTTCTTGTCCCTTCCTTTGTTAGAAAGACAGGAAATAAAAGAGAGAGACAAAGAGAGGAAGATGATAGAGAATGAACTCTAATGTTATTTTGCATACTGAGTTGCATAATGACCGTGTTCTGTTGGATCAGGAAAATACAAAGTAAATAATTGTATAACATTACTTTTAAAGCAGGGGAAACAAAGGATATATTCAAAAACCATAGGAGTCAAGTCACAATGTAATGGCTTCGTAGTTGTTAAATATGTGATATATAGAAATTACCCATAGTAAGATTGTTTCAGTTTACTTCCTTTTACAGGAAAAAAAAAATGTGTTTTTTATACTTTTGACTACACCTATGTTATATATGGTGGAAACTAAATTTCTTGATACATCTTAGGCCCATAAGATTTCATTCATTCCTTCCTTCCTTTCATCCATCTTTCTTTTCTTCCTATTTTCCTTCCCTCCTTCTTCCAATTTTTCCTTCCTTTTGTTACTTATTCTCACCCTTCTTCCCTCCCTCCCTCCTCTTCCTACCTTCCTCCACCTCTTATCCATAACAACTTTAAGACTCTGAATCCTAAATTAAACTCAAGAAATAATGTGTAGATGGCTTTAGACACTGACTCAGAGCACTAACTAGTCATTCACCTTGATTCTGGGTGTTAAAATAGTAATTTATGGCAATGTCACCTTAGATGAGTGTGTTCACCTTTCACTGTCTCATATGTCTAAGTGTCATATATTCAAACTTTTAATATCAGTTTACAGGAAAGATATTTTGAGATTTTAAATGTTCTTTATGTTATTAAAATCCAATGTCCTAAAATACAGCTTATGACTCACTGAGTTTCTTAGTCACACATTTAGAGAGCTTTGTCAACATATAAGTGTGAAGACCATGCTTAATACTCTCTAAGCCGTGGCAGAACAGCTACAATAAAGTACATAAATGATCTCTCATTAGGATAGCTTTGCTTCAATAGACTTAGGATGACTCCTTTTTGAAATTGTTCCTACATATGCATGAAAGTTAAATCTTCACATCAAACAAGCTTACTTCATCTTATATAGGTTATACATAGTCAAATGAGGTAACTTAAAGGTGAACCAGTGAAAATTTCAACATACTAAATCTATTTTTCGCAAAGTGACTTTTTCCTATCATCATCCATTTTCAATCCCTGTCCTCAAATAAGAACTATTTTTGGAGGAAAATAATAACAATTCTTGGTAAATAAAACCCCACACAAAAAATAAAAATATATTGTTTGCGGTGGTGAAATGCCATCAGTTACATTTAACAAGAATAATTCTACCATGTGAAAAATAAGTGTGAAAATAGAACAACACATTTATATCTGAATGTGTCTTTTCTGCTACTCCTAAATTTTCATTCCAACTATCAGAGTTAATGATTTTTAGAAATTCATGTCCATGCCAAATCAATAAGGACATCTCTTTCCTATGTATGAACATCTATTTTTAAAAGTCTAATAGATGGTTTTGGTACCACATACAACTTTTAAAATTCACCTTTTCTCCTCTCGCTTGCCTTTTCTTGGATTAGTAAAATGTTAATAATCACATTGGTTATAGTGAAATCAAAGAACATATTCAAGAATGAAAGTCATGACATGATGGCTTTATCACTTTAAAAAATATTTTGTATTTTTAAAATACCATGATTTATGCAGTATTCTACACAGAAACTATGAGTGGAAAGTATTACTGATTTTCTACTGTTGGATACAGAGGATAACCTAATTATCATAACTTTCAAATAGATGAAAACAAAGTTTACTGCCACAGATAAAACAAATTATAAAGATTTAAATTCTCATAAAGGCAGAATTCAATTATTTACTTTATTCCCTACATAAATAGCAACAACAAAAATGGAGTGTTTGGTACCCCTTTCCCATCTTCCTAAGAGAGAAGTTTTTCTGACTCACTGTACCTGGTAGCCACTTTAATTTGGATAAACTTTAATGAGAAAGGAATGATACCGAGAAAAGCCCATACTGCCTTTCATATAATTATCTTTATACAGTAGTTCAATAAATATGTGTTATTTCAAGCTTTATTAATCAAGATTATTAAGCCTTAAAGGTAATTCCAATATAAGTTAGAGTCTTTAACAAGTATTTGGATTGCCTGCAGATGACCTCAAGAGGTTTGATTCCCTTGTCATGGGATACATTTAACAGGTATTAGTTATTCATTTTCTGGGAGTTTATAGAGATGTTTGTAGACCTAATCCAAGTTAGACTAAACAATCCTTAAAGCGTCATGCAGATATAAGTTTCTAGACTCTTATGAAAGGAATAAAAGTTTATCTTTACAAGTATATATATTCTTGATTACCTTTGAAGAAAATTATGAGAAATTATCTTAAAGGAAATAACACTGATGTCTCTGGAGTGGAAGTTAAAATGAAGTTAATTTATTTTACATTATTCCTAGTTTTATCTGATCTTACTTTAATTTAAAATTAACTTAATCTATTTAAACATGTGGTGCTCAATGAAATAGAAATAATTACCTAAGCCGTGTGTAAATGCGAGATTTGCCAAACTCCGACCCATGATTTTCTTTCAAGATGCCTCACATTTCTGAATAGTGTTCACCAGGAGTACTTCTGGCCAGCACAAAGTCCACTTCCAAAAGTATTGCCTAACATCACAAACATCAGTTTAAAGTATTTTGTAGTCTCTTCACATCCAGTGTTCTCGCTGTTAAATTTTAAGAATGTAATATTACAACATAACAACCCAAGGATATTAATTCAGGGATACTTAATTTCTTCAAAAAATAGAAGTGAATGATTCTTTAGTAGTTATGCTCTTTGAAATTATTTTTATATGTGTTACATTAATAAAGGTACTTAGTGAAAAAGTGAAATTTCACTAAAAAGTCTACGATGAAAACAGCAGTCTCCCACTTCATGTATCTCCTCTATTTATAAACTGTGTGACCTAGGTAAAGTCATTTGATATATTTCTGGTTCATTTTTTTATCTGTAAAATGGGGATATTAAAAAGTCCCTACCTCACAGAGTTGCTGTGACCAGATATATATAAAACAATGTACATAATGCTCGGAACATGATACATGCAAAATAAATGTTGATCAATAATATTATTACTCCAACCTTCCCTGTCCTAATTCTCATGGCAGCCACCCTCAGTCTTTCCCCTGGCATTTAGTTTCATAAAAAGTGACGTAATTTTGTTCATTATTTATTTGTTTTGACTTTGATAGAGAATAACTTTGTGCCTCTTCAGCATCTTTCAATGCCTCTCAAATTACCTATACAAAGTTGCTATTTCATAGTTTTAGTTAAACGAAAACCCATCCATGTTTACATTTTTATTATGTCAGTTAAGAACTTCAGACATAACAAGCAAAGGTTCTATTTTCATCTTTCAAGAATTTTGGAGGTAGATGGTAGCTGTTATTCCCTCCTGTCCTCAATATTTTCTTTGTATTCGTACGATTGTCAAATCACACTGATGATGGCTGACTCAGCTCCAGGCAACAAGACGACCTTCAAAGGCAGGAAGCAGGGGCTGGCCAGGGCAGCAAAACCCTTTCATCTCTGTGGACTGCTCTTATTAGGAAGAGAAATAACCTTCTAGGAAGTCACTCAGTACAATTTCTCCTGCACCTGATTGACCAACACTGAAATCTATGGCAACTCCCAACTCCAAGGCAGCTGAGGTGAGTAGGGTCTTACACAAATGAATGGCATTGCTTTAACTGGTTTCGGCCAAAGGCTCCCTAACTTTCTCAGTTCACAGCTCCACTGGCATTTCTGTGATTATATTCACAGTGCCCTTAGGCAAAAGAAACACCATATAATCCTCCTTTTTTAAGTAGTTGAGACCAAGCAATGTACTATGTATTTATATTCCTAACAACTTAGTAGCCATTTGAGTAAATAATATATATCAATTGTTAAAAGAATAGTAATAATTTTTAACAAAAAGAATGTATGCCTGTTGGGCACAGTACAACTTCTCAAATTTTAAAATCGGATTAGACACTAACACCCTATTCCACCAACACCATTTTCTATTCCACATAAATTTCCACGCAGTACTTTCTATGTATCACAGAAATCACTGACAATCTTGCTTCCCAAACATATGACATTCTAGAAAAAGCAAGAAGACAGAACGAAAGGTGAAACCAGGAACTACCTTGAGCTGGCTCAAGAAACTAAACTCCTGTCACCTGAAAGAGGGGGATCACCTGTATGCACAGGGAAGAGAGAGATTTCCTTTGATACACGTGCTCTGTTAACAGAATTTCAGCCAATTTTTTTTTCTCTTTTTAGCACAGTACTTGACTCCAGCCTCCGGGGGTACTGGAATCCCCTGAGCACCGACTGAGCTCACTCCAGGGCTCATAGTTTGACTGCCTGTCCCCGTAAGGTTCTGGATTCTGAATTACTCTACTTTCTAAATTAGTTTTCATTCCTCAGTTGCCTTCTGATTCCAATAAAGCTACTGATATCTTTAATCAATAGTGGACTCTCAGAACTCTTTTCGTTTTCCAAATGTGCTGATTATTTTTAAAATTACATTCTTATCTTTGCAGCGGAGTTTAAGAAAGGAAAAATAAAACAGGGTGGTCAGTGCAACATTTTCAACTAGAAGTCCAGGATGAATTCTGAAAATGACTCAACCTTGGCAATATGAGTGATAAAGGTGGAGAATTCCAGGTGTTACCCCATATAAAAAATGTGCTGTTATTAGGTAAAATGCAATCGTCCATCATCTATACCAAAGACAGAGAACGTATATTTTGGACATCACAAAACTCCCTTTTCTGTGCAGGTACCTAACATTTCAAGATGTTCTAATGTTCATCTGATCACCACACCAACGCTGCCCTAATCAATGCAGGCATATTGTCTAAAACAAGCCACCTCCTATTCCAAACGCCATTCTTCCTTTTACTGTGACTCAGTCTCTACATGGGTATAGAATGAAAATAAGTTTTAAACCAGATATTAATACAAGGTAATTGGCATTGACCAATAGAATTTAATCTGGGTTTTATTAACTTCCAATTCAGCAAAGTTTTACATTATAAAAAGTAGCTTTTTAAAACACCTTTTTACATTTGTGACCTATTGTCTATTCTTGGATAACATTACTAAAACCAAAGTGTTTTCTTATTCCTATTAAGGAATAAGATATTTTATGCTAGGGAAAAAAAGGATATATATATACCCAGATTTCGTCACAGATTAAATGTTATCAGATGCAAAAATTTCCTACATCATTCTCCCTACTTGTTCCCTGAAAGACTAATAAAGTTGGTTCTTTGAAAGTTTTATGCCAGGAATCTTTACATTTGTAAACACGCAGCCAGGTCTCATGACTGAGCCTGGAATAAAGTTGATAGTTACAACTTTATCTGCTTTAGGTGAAAGTACACAGAAACAAGGAGTTGTTCTCCTTTTATCTTTACATGGGACCTGTGTTAAGTTCAGAGTTTATAAAGGAAGAAAATGGCTCAAATATATCTGCTTATTTATATCTATGAAGAGGTTATGCTAGCAAGTAGGTTATGTAGACCCACGCATGCACTTGCTCATCAGCACACTTGGAAAATAACTTTCCAGTATTTTCGCAGTTTTCAAAAGACTTGAATTGTTGGTATTTAAAATGAGAAGCTGTTTTCAGATATGACAAAGCAGGAGAAAAAAATGGATAGTTTATTTTTATTGGAGAAGTCAGTCATTGTATCTTAATCTTAAAACTTCCTTTCTAATTATATTTGTTCTCTGAAGATAGTTCATATTTAAATATAAGTTTTAGATTGGGTAGCTTTGAGAAAGTCATGCATAGGTTTTAAACCCAAAATGTTCACATATAACACACATACACATGTGTTCACACACACGCACACACCTTTTGCAGATTTTCCCAGTCAAAGTAGGGCTGCCATGTGTGCAAAAAAAGTCCTTGGTACTTTACTGAGTTGCCTCATAATCGTGTATATTATTTTTGTTCCTTCATATGCACATTAGCATTTTCAATAATGATTCACCTCCTGCTTGAGGTTGTAAATTTTTAGAGGAATAAACCATGATTTCCCTAAGTAAGTAAAACTGAAACATCTGTACCTTACTAAAATGATAATAAACCCTTAAGAAATCTATGCAAAAATGTTTTTCAAAATAAGATACCTTGGTGGCAAGCAAAAGAAATTGACACTGGTCACCACAAGCCAGAAGGAAATATAGTGCAAAGATAAGGCCAAGTCATGGGATTTCCAAGGATTTGGGTTAGAAATTGCATAGAAGCATCCATCTGACACCATTTTGTAAGGTATATAAATGACTAATCACTATGTTGTACACCTGAAACTAATATAATATTGTATGTCAACTGTAAACGGAAAATACGGAAGTATTCATAAGCTATATAAATGTTTAACCAATGCACTGTATACTTGAAATTAATAAAATAAAATGCTTTAAAAACAACATAAAAGCCAAGGCAGCCCTGAGGAGCGAAGAGCTAGGACCCAGCTGTCCCCTGTCTTTGACTCACCAACATGTGGTCTGAGTAGGAGGCAAATAACCAGGCAAATCTCAAATGCTGCAAACACTCTGGTTGCCAGGGAGTCAAGAAGGGTGGTGTGGCCCCTCTGGCTTCCATACTGGCAGGAAGCCCTCTGCTTCTCACCAGTCAACTCACTATGGAATGCAGCCAAACCAGGATGGGGGTAAATTCTGAGCAAGCAAAAAATTATATTTTTGGCCTTTTGAGCCATGGTTCTCTTGCTCAGGCCTGCTTCCATGTCTGGAAGTGTACCTTCCCTTCTAATAAAGCTTTTCTTTTCCACTGTAAAAAAAAAAAATTATATTTTTGACTGTCCAATAACCTCACACATAATTTATCCTACATTACATTTCCAATCAAGAATGTTTCCCTGAATGTAATGAAATATAATTTTAAAAAACAGAGTTGTGTCTATCTGTCCTCCAAGGAATGATCACATCAGTCTAGGATCACTGGATCATGTTCATTTCTCCTGTAAAATCATTATGTTCAATCTCCATTTTTCTGTCGCTAGAATGATACTAAAGTGCATGAGCTAAATTTTCCATAATGGATGATTCATATAGCTTAGGTTTCCTCTCTGTTCAATAACTGTTTACGGAAACCTAGATTTCATAGCTTATCTGTATTTAAAATATCTTAATTTTTTAATTCCAAAAAATCCAGTATTTGATATAAGTACCATCTTCTATTAAATTGTTTTTACTAAATGTCTTCCAATAAAAATTCTATTGTTACCTTCTTGCAAATAAGAAAATGAGTGCTTCCAATTTTCTTCGCATGTCTTTTAAATAGACTCCTCAGCAAAAGTAAATGTAATTCTTTATAGGTTTAGTTCTAAAAGTGGAGTTCATAAACTAACACTTAAAAATTAGGTGCTATGCTCTTGCTTTCTTCTTAAATTTTGATTAGCTTTAATTGTATCAGTGAGAATTTATGAACTATTCGGCTCCATTTTCTTATTCTTTATTGAACTTTCAATACTGTAACCATTCTTTGAAGCCATGAATTTATACACCCTCAACATTTAGAAAATGATGAGTTGGACTGGAATATACTATTAAAAAAAAAAACTTTTATAAATTCTCCAGAAACTCCCCAGTCTAGAAGATACTCAAATTGACAACACCATAGTTATAGTTCTTTAGGACACAAATAATCTTTCCCAAAAATTATTTCAATAGAAAAAAATCAAGATTTTAAAATTTTTTAAAAATTAAAATTTTTGTTAAAGAAACTCCACTTTAAATGGTACAATATTAGCTTATATGAGAATTTTATACATAATAAACACAAAAATTGTTTAATAAGATTTCATTTCAAAAACTAAAAGCCCTTAGATTCATCTAAAGTCTATTTAGAATCTGTTCTGATGAGTAGAATTTAATTAAGTCATCCCAATTATACAAATTTTAAATTTTGAGTGTCTATCAAATTCATTTTTATGTGTATATTTCAGCAGACTTAGGTGTAGGATGAAAATAATAGAGTTCTTATAAGGACTGAAGACAATGCCCATAAAAATATTAGCATACACAGTTTTACTAATAATAGTGGTAGTAATAATAATACTTATATTCGACTTACTGCCTTTAGGAATAAAAATGCTCTACTTTGAGATTTTTAATCTAAAAATCTAACATATACTGTGGCTTCTAAAATGACCTCTCGCATGGAAGATTTTAGGTTTTAATAGAGCATGTTCGAAACTCTGTGCTAATGCAAGACCACAAAGGTATTCTTAAAGCTCTGCCAAATTGAGTGATATGCTTCTTGTTTATACATAGCAATCAGAGTAAGCACTTTATGAGTTTGAACATATGGGGAAAATTTAGCAAATGAACTTTTTATCTGAAAAGTTAATAGATTCTCCGCATGCAGCAATACATTAGTGAAGCTATTATCTGGGAAAGATTAAAGAATAAAGGCAAATAAGTGGAACTTGTGGTGGGGGCAAGAGATCTCATCAGACAAGCTGAAGGGGGCGAGATAAGGTGATAAATAGCGGCACCTCATATGAGTTTCCTCGTCTTTGATCGAGCCGATTTTCCTCAAACTTCCATGTGGCTCATCATAATCACCTGGAAGGCTTGTTAAAATGCAGACTGTGGGGCCCCACCCTAAGATTCTCTATGGTAGATTTTAGTGGGGCCTCAAATTTTGCTTTTCTAGGAAACTTTCACTGGTTAACCTCACATGGGAATATCTGAATAAGCATAAGAGTAAGGATAAACGTAAGTGCTTAAGAGACATGTAGCTAAAACATGATAACTATGGAAAAGGCAGTATGCAGAGTTTTGGAGCTATGAGTTTTGTTTTTTAACTTTAATTTGGAAAAAACTCATTAAGAGTTACTATGTGTCATGTGCACTGAAATAGCACACTCCCTTAGTCATCTATTCTTTCTTATTCACCCCTTAAAATGTGTACAGCATATTATTTCGAAATGAATGTCTTGTTTAATAAAATTTTTTACCTTGGTTTAAAAAAAAGTTTTTTGCATTTCTAACGAGTTTCCAGATGATGCTGATGCTGTTGGCCTGAGGTCCCCACTTTGAGAAGCACTAATCTAATGTATAATAGATTGACAGCCTGTTGCTTCATTCGTCTGCTTGATAAGGAATCTAAAACATGTTTTGATGAATAATATATGTGACTGCTACTAGTCATGTTTTCTAAGATTTTACCAATTATTATAAAGAGTAAGCTATACAAGTTTAATACTGCATATATTTATAAGACTTAAATTATCCTATATCCTGAGAATTACATGTAATATATAGCTCTATCCAATAAGCATATTTTAAAACACTTAAACATAAATTAGATGCAATAAGCATTTTTGGCCATGGCAAATAAGAATAGAGGACACCACTGATATTGTATTAATACAAATTAAATATCAATGAAACATCATTTATCCCATTTCTGAAAGGCAAAAACTAAATGCTCTATAATATCCTACACCCTGTTGGTAAAAGTCAAAGGTGAGGCCACCTAGAAAGGGTGATCCCAAGGTTGATCTGGGTGGTGAGATTTGGAGACATTACTTATAGCTTATTACAGTCTCTTGTATTAAAATAAAATTATTAATGTTACATAAGCAATGAAAAATACATTGTAATGTTTTAAAAACTTGCCTCACTTCAGTGCAAGTAATGGATATAAGTAACATAGATCTAAAATGAAACTTGTTTCTTCTGTGAATTCAAAATATCCTTTATCCTATAGATAATTTGGTAACTTGTAAACAGTGTATTTATTAAATTAATGGTGGACCATGGTAAAGTAGCCCAGGAGGAGAAAAGGTCCACAGAGGCAGCAAAACAACCTAGAGAAAGGAACTTTAGTTCCGGAGTGGAGGAATCACGACACTGTCCACTTGGGCTGTGAGACTCATATGTCATCCCTAGACACCTTCTCATACCCATTCGCTGATTAAGTGCTCCCACATGTCTCCAACTGCCCTGACTGTACAGGTTAATAGCATTGCTTCTGGGCTGGCTGATGTTGCTATATTCTCATATTTTTAAGGAATTATATACCAAGGAAGCACAAGCCAAATAAAGTTCTTACATTACCTACCAGGGTAGATGGAACAAAAGGCCCTGCCAGATTTTCAGTCATTCCCTTTATTTCCTTGAACGAACATGCTTTATTCACAGGAAAAACTCTTCTATAGCAATATGAAATAATCTTTCCGAAATGTCATCAGAGATTATGCAAATGTGCATATATGTATCAAAATGTATTTGGAGGTAAAAGAACAAAAAAAATGACAAAAATTAATATGAAACCTCCACTGTTATACTTGCTAAAATACATCAAAGAAATAAGCATTTTCTGAGGGATCATTTTCTTGATATTTAAATCAAATAAAAATATTAGGTGAACTAATGATGTTTCACACTAAAGAGTTTAAACGAGGCTGGGAAATAGTAAAGATATTAACCCACATTTAGGACAACATTAACCAGTTTTGTAAGCTCTGGGAACCATTTAACAGAAATTGCATAATCTTGCATAATAGCACATCGACTGAACATTCTATCTAGAAATTCGCTGATTTAGCATTTAATTCTTGCACAACAATTATTGGGAAAAGAAGTTCCATCAGAAAATAAAATTAACATTGCTACAGTATTGAGATTTTTAAAATCTCTGGTGAGAAGATGATTTGGTGGAGTTAGATGAAAAGTGTGTGTGTTGTGTGTATGCATGTGTGTGTAGTATGCACATACACAATACACACATATACCCTCCAGTATATAATAAAGCCTCATTCTCTACCATACAAATATATCTCTTTTCAGAATTCCATTTAACTCAACTATGAGTCTACTGTTGACCGACAGATGAAATCCATTGCTATTTCTTTTTCATCAGTCCTAAGCTTGTGCAGATTGTTTTTCTACTTTTCTGTTTTCTAATGTCATAAAACAGGTATCTTTTAGTAAAAATCTTGATACCGGTGAGATAACCCTCCCAACCCTGAGATGTCTTCTAAGTTATTAATTTTCCCATAATTTCAATAAAAATAACTTTTTATTTCTATAGTAAAAACAATCAACCTCTAATACAAAAACAGAATAAAAAAATCAAAATCGGTGATTCTTTCTTGCTTGCATTTTAATGACTTCAGCGCTAGTCTTGCCCTCTCCTGGACAGGACAGTGACTCTTAAGTTATCTTTCCGAAACCTAGATAGATGAGAATTTTCAGCAGCTCAGAAACTACAAGTGATCCCTCTTTGGTTGCAGAATGATATTCAAACTCCTTACCAAGGGCACAGTCTGATGCGACTTTTTGGTGCAGCCTCTACTCTCGCTATATAATTTCAATAACCTTTCTTATCTCTCAGCATCCCTGCAAATCCTATGCTATCCATTGTCTACAGTTCCTTTGCCCTCCCCAGGGACCAATCTCTGTCATCATCAGCCCTGAGACCATCTGTTTACAATGTTGCCTTTCTTTTCTGATGACACTGACACATGTCAGCCTGGAACTCTAGGACCACAGACCTTCCTAGATGAGCACAACATCACTGTATGACCTTGTCCTTAATTCCCGAGTCTGCTACCGGGAGGAAGGCTGGGTATGAGGAACAGACTTTGTTGATGGTTTAGGGACATCTAGAAGAAGTTTATGAGACAGCAAATGAAACATGACTGTTTTCAGGAGAGAAAAAAACGGCTAAGCCCTTCCCACTCTTTCACCAGAAAGGTCCCCATTGCTAAGTCTAATCATCTGCCTCCATGTTATTTAATGCTCTTAGATTTAAACCATGTTTTTAAAGCCACACGGTTTATACTTTTATTCTTCTTCAGGAAAATTCACCTCCTACTGACAAAGGTAAATGTAATCCCAGTACCCGTCCCCATCCTTATCCCCAACCAGGACAGTCTGATAGACATGACAGTCCAGTAGCAGCAGTATGATTTCCAAAGTCTGAAGTATGACTTCAAAAATCACACCATGTTTGGACTTGGACAGAACAGTACAGGGTTTGCCTTGGCCTTCCAAGTCCTGTACGATGGTTCAGAGAAGGCTCCAACATAGTGCATCATTCTCTTTGAGTTGTTTGCATATGAGAGGGTAGACATGTCTCTTTATTCTTCCTGCAGTACCCCTAGCCTTTTCTTGTAGGTTAGTCTGGACAGGACAGATACACACACACGAACAAGAACACACACATTTGCCTTATGCATTCATTGAATAGATATCTTTTGAAACCTCCTATGTTTCAGCCACTGCAATCAGAAATATGTTTACTCTTGTGTGCAATCGGAAATGTGTTTACACTTGTGAATAATGCAGATTTGGACTTTATAGTCATGTGAGACAGACAAATCATGTCAAACACAAGTCTTTAACTGGGTGATGTAATAAGCAGAGCAAAGGAAAATTGTAAAGCATGCTTTACATTGTCCAATTAGGGGACCTGCTGGTCCAGTCTTCAGGTCAGAGAAGGTGTCTCTGAGGAAGTGACCCTGAATTTCTATTTGAACCATAAGTATTGATTAGGTGAAAGAAAAAAACTTGTGACCAGTGGAAGCATCTCCTAAGGCTTAGAATTGCTCCAAAGTGCACCAGGCTGCATAAAAACTGACTCAAGACAAACCCATCACTCCTACAAAATATAATTCCCATAATATACTCCTGTGATGGTACAGCAATAAAATCATACACGGAGGGCTGCATTTTTTTAAGTCCCAATCTGACTAGATTTGAAAGTAAACATATACATTTATCTTATATTTGAGAAGCTCTTTCTTTCAACATTTTAACACCAGCAATCGCTAGTTATCTTTAGAACCATTTTCCTTTGATTACACAAGCCTCGATGGCACTTTATCTTCTGGCAAATAATAGACTGATTACATACATTTGCTTTAACCTTCTGAAATTGCTGAGAAAGAGCATATCTATAAATATACAGTGATAATTGATGGTCAAAATGCCAGTCGGGATTTGAGTTTATTGAACAATTTTAGCCTCAAAAAAAGAGAACAAGTTAAAATTGTTCTAAGCTTGTGTGGCTTTTAAAGATTCTTTTTTTATGCACTATGATTTCTGAATGGGCTCTAGTTATATTGTTACATTCATAATATGTCTCTCTTCTGAATAGTCAAAATGCAACCATTATATTTTCTTAATCTATTAATTCAGTAATGCTTGATGAATGCATATGTAAAAATGAAAAATTCAAAAAGTAATCCAAATAGCACCGATGGCTATCGAGTAAAATAATAAAGTCTCTCTTTTAACCCAGCCCCAGCCTCGCCTGCAGAGGTTTCCTGCTATGAAAGTTCCTCTGTCGGTTTGCTTTTTGTCCTTAAAACTTCATCTAGGAATCTTCACACACTGCTGGTGGAACTGCAAATTGGTAGAGCCACTATGGAAAACAGTATGGAGGTTCCTCAAAAAACTAAGAATTGATCTACCATACAATCCAGCAATCCCTCTGCTGAGTATTTACCCCAAAGACTTGAAAACTCATATCTGAAAAGATATTTGCACATGGATATTCATAGCACGTGTGCCTTACTGCTAAATTGTAAACCTAAAACTCACTGGATTTCATTAACCAATGTCACCATAAAAAAATAAATAATAAATAAATAAGAAATCTAATACATCTCGCAACTCTTTCTAAATGAGCACAGGAGTATGCCTTAGTGTGCCACCCGATAGTGTTCCATTCTATGCTTGCATTTAACCATATTTAACCATGTCTATATTGATGACGATTTAGGTCCTTCTCTTTTGTTTCCATCACATAGGACTAGATACAAATACTACTGTAAAATGCAAACGCATCTGTAAATATGTAACTGATGCATGTGCCAGACACACTGATATTCACCAAATATTTAATTCCTCTCCTCCCCCCACACTACATAATTAGCAATATCATGTGACTATGGGTCTCGTGAAATCAACAAAGAGCCATAATTTGATCATCCTGGTTTTTCCTGCCCTTCCATGGTGACCAGGAGTGTTCCAGAAGTTTCAGCTACAAGACAGTAGTGTTTCTATCTGTCTGGTTATATGAACCAGAACCTTCCTCAACCAGCCAATCCTCACCAGCATTCAACCTCCTGCAAGAGTAGGAAATAACTTATTAGCTATCAAGTTTTCATCTTTGTCATGACATTTGTTTCAGGGTATTTGGAACATGGTAGTAGTCAGCCTTTAAATATAATTGTACACCTATATCTCATGTATATGACCTATCAGATAAATTATCTCCACTTATTATCTGATGAGGACAAGTTATGCTCAGAAATTAAAAATCCCAAGAACTTTTCTTTATAAGATTTTTACCAAATTTGTTATTTAAAATCTTGTATGTATACATATATATGTATATATGTACATATTTGTGTGTGTTTCAACTGTAGTTCTTATTATAATGTATTAGATTTTTAAAAATTTTTCTGGATAATATCATTTGTCTTGCTTGTTCCATTCTCCCTTCTTCGTTTTTCCAGCCTATGGATTCATACTTTAACCTGACCCCCAGTGCTTCCCCATCTAACCTGAAGCCAAGAGATCGTCTGCTTCCATGGGTAACTGAGATCACCTGTACCTTGATTTCAACTACCTATATCCCAATACTCTTAAAATTCCATAAGCACCACCATTGATTTAAATGGTAATATAAACAGTTGACATGTGACATATATATGGTTATGCAAAGCACGTGTATTATAATATGCCCAGTAATTTTGCCATAAGCATATCTGCCGCAAGCATTTTTGCTGCAAACATTCTCACCGCATTACTAATAATATCTAGAATATTACTATAATCCACTTCCTTGGAGAAGTGTTTCTACAATGAACCTTGTCTTCAGAGCTCCTGTCACAAATGTTAATTTCATATTTGCTTGCATGATTATTTGATTATTATATAACCCTCCTATACTCCAAACCTCATGAGGGCAGGGATTCATTGCTTCACTTCTCTGCTTCAGCCCAAACCCTCAGAATAGCATCTCGCTCATTCAATTTGCTCAACAGACATATTTTGAATACCGTATTTTGTTCAATTATGATGATAGGTACTTTTATAATTAATGTGATGATATCTGAAGCAAATTTGCAAAAAAAATTACTTGGCACATGAATCATAATTGAGATCATTATTGTCCTTCTTGATTTTCCTTGGTACTGATTGCACTGTTTTATTTCACATATTTTATGAAGTATTCAGATATGTTATGATTTTTATGCGATCGTATGCACCTGTACGCCCTGATAAAGATTCAATGTGTGTGCACATATGCGCATACGTATGTAAGTGAACTCTGCAATATTAATTTAAATCAGTGGTTTTCATGGGGGCAATTCTTCTCTCCTCTCCAGGGAACATTAGAAATGTCTATAGACATTTTCAGTTGTCATATCCCAGGGGTAGAGGCTAGGAATGCTGCTAAACATCCTGCAATGCAAAGGACAACACCTCCCCTCAAAAATGGGGATTAGTCAGCCCAAAATGTTAATAGTTCCAAGACTGAGAAATCCTAACTTAAACTGTGACTTTTAAATTTTAAGTACACAAATATTGTAATGCATTTTTTTCTGAGTTAACATGTACTATATATGTCATTATTCAGAGCAAGTAATATACTGGTTCTTTTGTTGAAATTGAAATGTTTAGCTTCATCAAACTGTCATAACCCGTAGAGTCTCAACGTCACCCTTGAAATTGGAGGAAAGAGAAGTAAATTTATATTTAAACCACATCTCCCCGGGCTGGACTGCTCACACTGGCATCTTGATAGACCCAAGTAAGTCTACATGATGTGCAGGATATGGAGAATCTCACGCCTAGAGCTTCAGGGGCAGCTGCTAGAAGACAGTAAATGTGAACTAATACCTAATCCTAAAGTCCACTATAAAATCTGCCTCTATAAATCCTTGTTTTGGGTGTGTTTATGTAGGGCTTACTCATCTTGTGCATTAGCAGCAAGTATAATTCCCCTGTGTGCCCAGAATGGACAATGTGAAAGATAAAATTGTGTTTTCCATTGCCAGGGAGGAGGTCATCATCCTTGTGATGCTCCAAGCTACTCGATTAGCCTTTTACAAGGGAACAAAGTAGGCTGTTCTGAGTGCCTTAAGTGGTAACTCTTTTAAAACACATTTACCTAAAACACTTTAAAAACTGAGTTTTACCATTCCCTCACAGCCTTGGAGAATTTAATTTATAGGTCTGCACATTGACCATAGAAATATTTTGTCATTGATGTTTCCATTAAATTGTACTTGCTTGAAGTCAGCATGGGTTGCAATTCTTTCCAGTGAATACTCTGATTTCTTCCACTCATTTATCAAGGATGCTTATTGACAAGTTTATATGAATAGAATTCTGCCTTTAGACATCATTTTTACAAGAGAGGAACAATCACAACATTGAATAAGAGTCTTTGTGAAGAAAAAAACTTGCACATCAATAAAAAAAAATTTTTTTATCACCATTTTCTTGCTTTTACACAGTAGAAATTTTTTTTGCTCAATGTATCCTTGAGTTCACATACGCATCTTCAGAGAAGCAGGAATTCAAACTCTGTCTGGTAACTTGCTCCAGCCCTTGACTGAGAGCTAATGACCAGGATGAGGGCAGAGAAAGAAGAAAGTTGGGTTTTCTCAAACTCTTTGAACTCAAAGCAGAAACTTACTTAAAGGTCTTGTTTACATCTTCCTCTTCCCTCAAGTGACATGATGGGAATGTGATAGTAAATTGAAGACAGCGGGTTTTCAGCTAGCTGTTTGATCAGAATATAGGACATTAAATGAATATTTATTGAGCTTTACTGTGTGTTTAATTATAAGCTCCATGGAGTGGGGGGAGTAGAGTAATATATATACGACCATTATAAATGATATGCTAGTGCTAAGTAACCCAGAGCTACCAGGAGGAGGTGCCATTTCAGCTGGTATGCGGACAACAGAGGCAAGCCGAAATGGAATAGGATAGTAATCCTTTTAATAAAGAACAAAATGAAGGAGACGAACAGTCCAGGTATTGTGAAGGGAGTAAAGTCTGACCCTCTAGAGCCTCACTGACCAGTACAAATATAATGCATACCATATACGTAATTTTAAATTTCCTGGTAGCCATATAAGAAATAATATAAAACAAATAAAATTCA
Source organism: Pteropus medius (assembly GCF_902729225.1). Classification (NCBI taxonomy): domain Eukaryota; kingdom Metazoa; phylum Chordata; class Mammalia; order Chiroptera; family Pteropodidae; genus Pteropus; species Pteropus medius. The sequence goes on from NW_024349801.1 coordinate 12,086,053, forward strand.
TTTTGTTATTTAATCCAATATGTCCAAAATATTATCACTTTAACAAGCAAAAAAATGCATAAGTTATCAGAGATATTTAACACTATTTTTTATTTTTATCATATTAAGTTTCTGAAGTTCAATGTATATTTCACAATTGAAGCACTTCTCAATTTTGGATTGGTCACATTTCAAGTGCTCAACAGTCACATGTGTCTAGTAGCTACCACTTTGGACAGTGCAGCTCTAGAGTTCTGAACAAGGATTCCTCAAGCTACGGGGAGCCAGGAATAAGCTGAACTATGTAGAGGAAGCAGACATGCATTTCTCCACTGTGAGCTCTTTTTGCACCAGAATATACGAAATGGGCAAAGATATGCATGACTGCTTTGTATATTCTTCTGGAGTACGCGTATACTGGTTCGGCCTGCAGTAAGGCTGCTGGATAATACACTATGCCACCCTCTCTTCTGTGACTGTGGTTACCTTTAGGCGACAAGGGCCTGAGCATTCTTGTAGTCAGTGGAGAGAGGCCCTGGGGAGGAGGGACTATGTCTAAGCTGTTTTGGTGTCTAGCACAAGGGGCACTCTAGAGAATTCTGGCTTGATAAATGATGATGCAGGTCTACAAGTAGGAAATGGAATTCAGAACACAGACCGAAGATTAAAGACGAGTGTGAAATATTTACACTCATATACTTGTGTGTTACAGAATTTATATTCGCATATAAAATGTGCAACTGATACACTATGAATATAAAGGTTAAAATTTGAAAATATACATTCAACCAAGACAGCCTTAATGTTCCCTTCGGTCTCATTAAACTTTAGACAGGTTTCTTCGTGACTATAGGCCCTGACCTCCTTATTCTTACAGGGTTTACTTTAGAAAACTTGCCGTTTTAAATTCTTTCTGTGTCCCTTTGAAATATGTGTCAACCTTCTCCCAGCCTCTTGCAGGTTTTATAACCGAGGAAATCGTTTCTCAAGGACCTGGGAACCATCTCCTTGAAAGTAAACATCTAAGGAGAGAGAACCCCTATTTCTCAGGCTCTGTAGGAAACAGGAGTCTAACTTTGATGAGCAACAATTAGCAAACACACTGACCTAATCATAGAGAAGAACATTTGCAGACTCGGGAAGAATTTGATGTGTTCAACACAACCCATTGATCAATCTCCCCTTAATGTCCCTACAGCAATACCCTAAATAAAGTCTTTTTCCCCTGTTCAACTTTGGCCAATTTGATTTTTGATTTGACACGATTTGTTAATATATAATTTTCCTAGTTCCAAAAACAATGTGGGAAATAAATTAAAGCTAAATCATATACATGAGAGGTAGGATAAAAAGAAGAGAAAATTAAAGACAGGAATTTATAATGGAGTCAGCCAAATTGCCTTGGAAAGTCTAGAAGAGGTGGCCAAAACAAAAGAAATAATCAGGTTTTCACTGGAAAAAGATGAGGTAGGAGTTTATGAGCAAACCTGAGGCAACAGTATTTATGTGAGGAAAAATGGATTTACAAATCTTCCCTCGAAGTGCACAACCCAATCTATAAATTGAGATGGCCCAGGCATGTCACCCATTTTTATCTGTCTAGATTAGATGTCTTTCAATTTCTCATGGATGTCCCTAATCATATACAATACTCTGTCATCTTGTAAGTGACTTCCTTGTTATGTTCCTTTTTACTTGGAATGTTCTGTATGCTCTTTGCTTTCCTGACTATTTTTGAACTCTGCCTTGGACTTTGGAGGTTAACCACTAAGTTACCCTGAGCCTCTCATTAAGTCCTGATTCATAGGTCAGGGGCCATCCTCAGCTTTATCTTCTGAATTGTCCTAACTGTCCAGAGAATTTATTCTTGTTCTAGGTATGAGTTGAAACAGGAGGACATAAAGGGAATCTCTTAAAAATCTAAAATATATACCATGGGGGTCAGAGTAGTATTTCAAATGAATAGATCATTAGTCTGTGGAGTGTGGCATTTAGAAATGTTTTATAGTCAAACATCTGATCAGAACATTTATGAGTAGCGCTCACATAAATCATTTAGCAAATTATATCTATAAATGCAAATAAAAACATCTTAGAAGCATATTTTCCATCATTAATCATAAATATGTTGCTCCTCACAGTTATGAATTCAGCAAAGCAAGCGGAGTTTTATATAACAACAGATCTTAAAACACTGTTAGGTAAAATAAAGATATGTAAATTAAGATAGTTTAGCATAGCCAAACAATAAAGTCATTGGAACTAGCAACTGTATAAACAGATATCATTAGAAACTAATCTTTTCTGAGTCTCTAGCATAGAAGAATAAGATTATTTATATTAACCAGCAACCACAAGATGTATATTTCAAAAAAAACAGCATGTATAAGGAAAGCTGTGTAATTGGGTATCCATTTTCTTTTCTAAAACGTTGGCTTATTACCTCTTCCCTGCTCTAATGTTAAAACAGACACTAAAGTCTGTAGAGTCAAGAACCTTCAGATAGGTGGTGAATGAATTCTAGAAATTACAGATGGGATGGAATTTTTAAAACCATTTCACAGTGCTTTCCTGCTTCTTTCATCACATGAGTTCAAAACTTCTCAGCTTTTGCAAATGTAACCTAGAATTCTGTGAGTCACAAGAGTGATGGGCCCAGCCTGGCTTTTTGTAAGAGGAGAGATGCATTCTCTAGCTTTGTGAAAAATCAAATGCTTCTTCTCTGGAACTTATCATTAGGTTTTTGTTTAGGAGACAAAAGAAGAAACGGATGAGTCAAGAATGTGAGATTTTTTTTTCTTTAGTATATATCAACTCTTAGCATGCCCATAAGTTTTAAGTAAACACTAAATATTATTGAAATAAATTTTATGTCTGTATTTTACTACTGCCAATGAAACATTTTCCATATGCTCGTGGTCATTTTTCCTGTTCGAAATAGGTCTTTTTTCAATTAAACTATCAGATTTAAATGCAAAGTTATAACACAGATTAGAGTATCTACGAAGTGAGCTACTATGTTCTTAATAACATCATTTCTAAAATAACTCATCAAATCATTCAAACTAATAAAAAGAATGGATAGAAAGACAAGTACATATTTGCCAGTATTTACAACTAGAAGACGGTTTAAAGAGTAAGCTTCTTTGATTTTTAAGTCACATCATTTTAAATGTAGTGAATAAATACATGTGAAAAAAATAGATTATGAAGATAAATGCAAATCAGAATGATTTAAAAAATGACTTCGATATCAGAGGAGACATTACTGGTGTTCTGAGACAAATATACTTCCGGAATTGACCTCAATCCTATGATTCTGTGCTTAGATTTGTCTTTTTATTGATTCGAGAATTTAACATCCTAGTGCTTTAGTTTCTTTTCCAAAGTGAGAACAATCTGAAGAGAGGTGGGAAGATATGACAGAGGGTATTGATTTTTCGTTATCTGCACATTTGCTGATTTACAGAATTGGTTTATAGAAAATAAGATAGTTAAATTATTGCAAAGCAGAGGTGGGCTATGAAAAGCTGGAGAGAGGCCCAAGCAAATGCTCAGAGGCATTGCATTATTGACTTAATGGCCCGTCTTAATGAACTGTGTAACCAGCCTCTGTTAAGAATGTTGAAAGTTTACCTAATTTCACATTGTTTTCTCCTTTAAATCTTTCAAACACTGAAGTCAGAGAGTAATTTGAATCCCTATTGATCACCATTTCCTGGTGCTCTATCTCAAGGCCTGCTTAAGCTATTCTAAACATTTTTACTTTATTGTGTTTAAATAACAAAACAGAGGTGGCCTCAAAAGGTGAGATGTGCTTTACTCTTCCCCAGGTCAAAAACACAATCATAGAATTTGTTTCCCAAAAAAAATGTCAGATGTATTTTTTCATTTCCAACTAGGAATTAAAAATGTGACTCATGTATTTGTTAAAGCTATACTCGAAATTCATACCTTGCTTTAGTTTCTTAATGATCTGAATATTTTTCATAGAGATGAACTCTGACTGAATTTAGCATTCAGCACTCTTTGAAAAGCTTTAATCATTTCTCAGTGTTAGTCATGCCTGTACCCTTTGAAATAATTCTAATCCAGCATGAAGTTAAACTCTAAAATCTACCTGGAATAAAATGCTGGATGGTACTCTGGATTAAATAAATTATAATGACAACTTGAACTAACCAACCCAGATATTGGTTTAAATTCCATTTTTAAGCAATTCTTATTCATCCTGTGATACGGTGTTCCCCAGTTCTCTTCTAGGTCCTGAGTAGGCTGATATGTCTTTCCTCCTGAGTGGCTATTATATAATACAACAATTTTAAATATACCTGTGCTTCCTAGACTTGATTAAGTATAGGCACAGAGAAGCTATTTTATTAAAGTATTAAAACATATAGGCATTGCCATGGTGTGTTTAAACGCTAGACTATTTCATCAACTAGAAGGTGAAATGTTTGTTTTCACAGGATTAAGTACAGTAATGTATTCACAATCCTCGACACATATTAAATATTTAATATATGGCAGCTATTATTACTTTTGCTGAATTTTTAAATTAAAAAAAGTTTAAAAAGTTTAAACTTTTATTGAACTATACTCTATATGCAGAAAAGTGCTCATATAATCAATTGACAATACAATTAATTCCCAAAGACTCAAATTTGAACACCAAAGCTCAACATTTCCAAATAAAAGACTTCTGTTTTTTGTTACATGTTTTCTAATTCTTTTTTATCCCGATGTAATTTAAACCCTGAGAAGTTTTCACTCAACACCATAGGATTCAAAGATATAACAATATAAGCTTGAGGGTAAAGTTTTATTACCTATACATTGATCTGAGCCTTTGTTCACAAAGCAATATAAATATGATCATTTTTCTTAACTAGGCATTATCTATTTAAAAAAAAATTTTTCTCCATGTGTGTGGGAGGTGGGTAGGGTATTAAGAATGGAATTAAGTTTTATTGTATCTGCAAAGAGGCAGGCACTGAGGTAGATATTGTCACATTGTTTTTCCACTGTAGGGATACCGTATCCTTATATGTCTATGAAGAAAATATTTATTGTTCTAGATAAGAAAACTGAGAAACAGATGGGTTGAGTATCTTGTCCAATATCCGCACCTTGTAAGGAGAACACTGGACTGTCAATTACAGTGGGAGCCCCTGGTCCTTCACCATCCCAATGACATTGAAATTAAATGTCCATGATCAAATAATCCAATTCTCATAGTTTCTTTCCAGAGACTACCGCTAATGAGTGTCACCACTATAAATATTATTCTTCACATCAACCATAAGACTTTTTTAAACATTGTTTCTCAGGTTTAGCTTAACAGAATTCTTTCTCTTCTATAGGCCAGTAGAACACGTCACCAAAGCTACACGCCATCTTTTTTTGTGCTCAGCCTCCTATGCCCATTTTATACTATTAGTTTCAGAGAAAGTGAGCTGAAGAGTTTAAAACCGTCAGCTAAAGCAATATAAAAATGATCGATGACCCTGGGTATGTTTCTCTTGGAAAAATCAGAATTCTGGTTTATTTTGTTCCATTTCTGGATAACTAATTACCTACTGAATATTTCTATTTGGAAGTTCGCATGTGTTATTTTTTTATTCTACATATCTTGACTTCATAATTTTTCTTCCTCTTCTACGTCTTCCCCAATCATCTACTAGGAAAATCTCAGAGAAATGTTTGACTTGTCTCTCTTTATTCTCCTTTATTTAAAAGGTCAATAAGTTCTGTGGATTCTTCATTTGAACTGTCCCACCTCTCTTTCTCTCCTTACTTTCCTCAGCAGACAAAAACATTTCACATGCTCACTAATTCCTTCGTTAACCTCTCATCTCCCAGTCTCCTACATCTAATCCAAATTAGGCAATTTCAGAGGCTCTAGGAGAGAATCCAGTCTTCCAGTTCTGGGTGGCAGCCTGCATTCACTTGTAGCCACTGCCTCTGTAGGCCCAGTGCCTTCTCTTTTGTATGTGTGCCTTTTTCCTCTTCTGTCTACAGCGAATCTTCCTGTGTCTCTCTCTCTTACAAGAACACTTGTGATTACATTTAGGGCTCACTTCTTATCTCAAGATCTTTAATTTACTCATGTCTGAAGAGACCCTTTTTCCCTATAAAGTAACACTTATAGGTTCTGGGGATTAGAATTTGATATATTCGGATGGCCATTAATCAGCATTCTGTAGGCATAGAGGAGGTTACTGTAAGCCATCATGTCTTAACCGTTACTCTAGCTATGTACAAATTTGGGGTCAGAAATGTCTATGTAGCAGCAATTAAGTGACAACCAAGAGGTGGTAGCAAAAGTCAGACTCTCTCAAGTTCTTTTGTAACAAAGAGAAAGGAGTTTTAGAATATTTTGCTTATAAAATTTTAGTGCTGGTGAAAATGGTGATTTGAAATATAATCAAATTGTTTAAAAAGTGAAATGACTACAGGCATCCTCTGTGAAGAGCAATTTATTGATGGGAAGTTTTAGTTAAAGTGCTTTTAAAGGAAGAACATAAAAGTAGATCTTTGTGGAGACTATTCATATGTAAAAACTTCACACATTTTTTGAGGCTAATAAAAAGGTTGAAAATGAATGTGGGAGAAAAAAATATAAGAATCTGAAAGGCTTCACTTTTGGAATGGGAAGTAATAGAAATACATTACTAAGTAAATTTTCCTAACTATGTGCAAGAATGGGAAATTCTCATTACGCTTTTAATTAACCTTTTTGGGAAAATGTGATATTATTAAAAGTTGTGTCAGTATTTTTAAGAAGTTCAAAGTCTCAGATTCTCTGATTCCTGATAGCTTTTTAACCCTCTCTTCCTACCAATAGTCTCCCTTGAGACTTCCAGCTCTTTCAGTTTGGGGGAGTTTTTTTTTTTCTACAAAACTTGGAAGTATTTCAAGAACTGCTTTTCCTAGTAATTCAGTGCTTTTCTGGCTGATATTGATTGAAATAATATACTTCAAAAAGGCATGAAGATTTAAAGAACTATTTTAAATTTCAAAACTGTTTCCATTTTATTTTAGCTTGGCAGTTTGAAGTAGCTTTTCTTAACATAAGAATTCTTCACCACCTACCATTAACTAATATCATAAAAAGCATTTGCTTACATAGAATCTTATACCCAAAATAAAGAGTAAGAAAGACTGATACAACACATCTTAATTAACATGTACATAAATTACATTAGTTCTAATTTTCACAAAAAGATAGATAAGCTTGTTTATTGAAACTATACATATCATTAATCTTGGCTGCAATAACAAACATTACTCAAATACTTTTATCTACATATGAAATGGTTTAAACTATTGAAAATGTCACTATATATATATGAGTCTCTGATATTTTCTCTTAATTTTCCTTTTCTATTATTAAAACTTTAATCCTCAATTCTTGTGATTTCTCTGTCCTCTATCCCTATTCTTTCTGCCATCTTCTGCCCCATTCAAAAGTTGTATCCCCAAGTTGGGAGGCACTGCTGTTGCTCTTAAATACAGTCAGTGTCTTTATTATTTAACAAACACTTTTTAATTATTCACATAGTCATGCATACTTTACTCTCTTCATACTCTCTTCATTCTTTCATTTATTCAGTAAATATCAATTAAAGATGAGCAGGCTTTGTACTTGATGCCGAGGACGTAAAGACAAATAAGACAGAGCTACTGGCCACAGGAAGCTCGTAACCTAGCGGTTGAGACAGAATTATGAACATGAGGTCTCCCAACCTCGGCACTACTGACATTTGGACTAGATCATTCTTTGCTGTAGAAGGCTGTTTTATGTACTGTAGGCTGTTTAGCAGTATCCCAGACCTATACCCACTGGATGACAGTAGCACAGCCCCAGTTGTGACAACCAAAATGTTTCCAGACATTGCCAAATGTCTCCTGTAAGATCATGCCTGGCCAAGAACCACTGTTATAAACCTACGGATCAGGTTCGGTACACATGGCCTAAGGTTGGAGGGTAAGAAAAGATCAGAGAAGGCTATATAGAAATGGTGGAATTTCAGCTGAATCTTAAAGGATATGCATCGAGTGGCCAGTTTCATATTATTTCCAGAAAATTCCAAGTAAGAGAAACAGCATATACAAAGGCACAGAGGCAAGATTCTGCGTGATTAATTTGCAGATGGGACAATGGAATTGAAAAACATGGGTGTTTTGAAAGCTATCATTTAAAAATAGCAAATGGCAGTGAGTGAGGCTGAAGATATAGGGGAATGTCAGATTGTGGAAGACCTTGAGTGACATGTCAGAGCAATGGACTTTCTCATAAAAATGAGCAGCTGTTGTAGCACGATGGGAAGAATTGCATTTGAAGAGATGTATTTTCTAGCCATTTTAGAGTATAAGTTCTATAAAGAATAAAAAGCATGCTGTTTTCCCTTTTTTTTATCTTTTGTTTTCCCCTTTATAAATATGACACGCAGCAGAATAATCATGCATGTTCAATAAATATTTGTTGAATGAATAGTAATACTAACAATAACATCAGCACTGGTGTTTAGTGCATCCACACTGTGTGTGTTACTCCTCTAAACGTTTACTTGAATGATGGAGCTGGGAGCATACCTGTGATGGGAAGAACCCTGGAGGCCAGGAAATGGTTAGGATATATTGAATTATTACACATTTTAGAAATAACCGGTAGCTAGGAGCAATACCACCAGATGCTAAAGCCAAGGGATACCAAATCATATCCATTCATCCAGTTGGTGTCAAAACTCATGCAAGATCTCATCATACTTTGTTATCCAGTGTTCTTTGTAATATTATCCTGCCACTCTTGAACCACAGTTTCCCTCTGTTAAGCTCCAAATTCCTCATTTTTAAGCAAATATTAATATCTATCTTGCCTTCCTTGTTTAAATTCTATGAAAAGCAAATGGGATAACCTCTGGAAGCTGCTTAGTAATATAAATGATTATTAAGACCTAGGGTTAAGATGTATATGGAATATATGTTCTGCCCCAGTGTGGCATACATTTATATCCTATCAGTTCCTTAAGAACATTCTCAATGTTCCTGCATAAATTAGTTTATTAGTTGGGTTTCAGTGTAAATAGATGGAATTGAGATCTCATTAAAAATACATGAAAAAGTAGTTGCTATAAATATTTTAGAAATTTGAATTATCCTTTTCTTTCCCTCTCCAAAACAAACACACAGACCTAAAAGTAAGAAATGTAAAGGTTTTATAAAGTTGTTCGAAATACAAAAATCTTTATCCTCTACAAAAATTAAATAGCTGAAACTTACTCTGTGGGGTTTTAAAAAGAGTTTAGTGTACATGGCATTGAGAAGTGATTAAAGCATGTATAGATTTTATATCAAAAATTTTCATGCTACTAGTAACTATGTTGTAACCAGAGATTTTGTCCTTTGTTTACAGATTTTATGTCTGTTTTTCAAATGAGAAACTTTAATGATGAAAGTGCACAGCCAATGAGCCAACGATGTCCCTCTTCAATTTTATTCTATTTTGATGGTTCATTTCATTTCTCTAATTTATAAAGGAAATTTTGAATTTTATTTCTATATTATAGATTATATATCCTCTCATCCGAAACAGTGTCATTTGTGATTTTAATGAGAAACATCCCAGATGTCTTCCTTTAAGTCACTGATATCTATCTTAAAATAATACTTGCACCCTGCAGAACAGTACCAGGGAATTTGGGGGTATGTTGTTGTTGTTTGTTGTTGTTGTTTTCACTCTGTTGATAAGAATCTGAATGATGGCTTATTGAATAGTTGTCTCATACTCATATAGTGCTACACTGTGCTACAAACTGACCAATCATTTCTGCAGAATAAATTAGTTTTGCTTCTCATCCCTTCTCTACCACTACATCTGATTAGTAAGAAAGGCATTCATTTGAACAAAAGAAAAAGTCTTTGTTTCCGAGTAAGTTCAATTATTTTTGTTACTGAGTCTGCACAAAAAGTTCTCCCACTGATATTTTCATACATCCCAGATTCCATACATGCAAACTCTTGTGAGCCTAGAATCTCCATGGGTATATGCATTAAATATACCGATCTATGTAATTCTTTTAGTATTTTTTGTTATTAAAATTTGCTAGTCTTCTTTGTTCAGCTATTTATTTACAGAGTGAAATATAAATTTTCAGAGTTGGCATTACCAGTGTTCTACCTTGAAGATATAAACATTTTCAATAAGGCATTCATAGAATATCTGACCTTAAAAAAGAACAAATTCCTTTTAAACACTATGACATGAAATTGTCAAAAGTAGAGTCCCCTGTAACTCAAAGTTTTGATATATATAATGTAATTTCATTAGGCTTTAATGAATATTAATATTAATTTAAAATGATATTTTAATAAATATTACACCATGTACAAAATAAATGACAATTTGAACACAGTATGGCAAACCATTCCTTTGGGTTACAATTCATTGTCTATTTAGAGCCCTCCTACTGCAAACTATATTAATCATGTTTTTTTATTTTTTGTATTTCCTGAGAATTTGACATCTTGGGCCTTACTGACATTGGTAGATACTGTTCCTCCTAGGGTTAACGAATTCCTAGAGACAGGGGACAACCCCACCAGAAGTCTTTCGCATGCAAACCAACCAATGCAAAGCCCACAGCCCAACCACCTCCTTAACCTGGCTCTCGCGGCATGCTCACATCAGGCCAGTATTCCCCTGTCCTAATTACCCCAGCACCAGGTACCAGATGACCAGGGGCAGCCCCTCTACCCCAGCGCCTGTTGAAGTTACTCAGACTAGCCGATCCTAAACCTGCTTACCCTGCCTCACCCATTTCTTCCCACCGAAATCCCAGTAAAGGTTTTTGCCCTTGTTTTCCCCTCACTCGCTCTGCATCCTGATGGACCCTGGTGCTTCCCTGTGCGGCCCCTCTTCTTGGGAACGGTGAGAAACTATCCATTTGATGGCAATTGTCACCTGATCTGTTGGCTTCATTTTACCTGAATAATAATAAAAACTACATTTTTAAAAATACCAACTACATTTGACATTAACTTTTTTCCCTGGGATAAGATAAGATATGGCTTTCCACAGGCTGAATTCAAGTTCTTAGCTCAGGAGGAAAAAAGTTGAATTTTATCTTTCAGAATTAATCTGAAATATATATTTATATATTCCAAATTATGTGTTCTATATATTATATCTTAGATATATATTCCATACAAATATATGGATTTCGTCTCTGTGATATCTTATTTCTTTCCTCCACTTTGTTTTCTTCTTTTGCCTATAATCATTTAAAAAATATTGTTATATCTTCTTTAAGCAATTTATTTAGGGAGATTTTGATTATGTAAATTATCTTGGTGATCTTTCCTCCTTCCCTGGGCAATTTTTTTATGGTGTATATTCTTTTTCTTCCTTTATTTTATCTTATTTTTTTCTCTTCCTCTTTTGATTGGTGGTGGTGAGGTGACTGTGTTCAGACCTTATGCTGGCTCTTTTCTGATTGGTTCCCACCAGATCATCTCTCATCCATCTACCTCCTGGAGGCATCCATAACAAATTTGGGTATGCAACATCAAACACACTCTCATCAAAACTGTTGTTTTTTCTGTCTTTGGGGGTATATTTCCCTTCAATTTTAGCACCCACCATGCCAGTGTGCTTACATCTAATGTCACTATATTATTTTTGATCTGGCGACTGTTACTTACCTCTCCACCTTCTCTAAGTCAAGCACCCCACTGAGATTGTAATCTAGGTTATAAATTATAAAAATGTGCTGTAGCACAATTTTTCCTTCATCAGCCTCACCTCAGCCATCCTCAGATGCTGCCTGTTCACACTCTCGTATTCTGTCTCTGAGCTAAACAAAAAATAGTTATCCTGAATTCGGTCACAGGAAGTCAAGAGAATCTTTAACTTCCCTGATGTCCAAAAAGGAATGTCTTGGTTCCTCCTATCCTGACTTGTCTCACATTGCATGATATTTGATGTATCCTCTTCCCAGTATTGGGAGGTAGCCATTTCCTTGCTTCCATAAAAGTTTTTCTCTCTTTTTTTCTTTTGTTTTTCCCAAGGATTGTGAGACAGAGAAAAAGAGGAAATTTCCTATAATCTGCTTTCATTAACCAGAGGGCACCTGCATATCTTTTTTTATTCGTCTGGAGGAATATGTAAAAGCAGTTATAGCAAGATTCATGTTCGGAAACTACAGTTAATATTGTTGAGTGAATGACTTGTCCTAAAAGCTGATACATACATGAGATAGAATAATGAAAGTAACTTCTACAGGAAAGCAGCATGAATTTAGTAAGTTTTTTAAATCGCATTTGATTTTCACAATAACTTTGTGAATCAGGTAAATCAGGAGTTATTATCTGCATACTACAAATGAATAAACTAAGCCTGAAAGCAAATGTGTAACTTGCTCTAATAAGGATTAAAACACTAATAATTCATATTCTAGTGCCGTTTCTTCTAAATAGTTCTGTTTCTTAGAATTTACCATGTGTACTAAATGCAGGAGGGAATATGTTATTAACAGATACTTGACTTCTAAGGGAAATAAAAAAGCAGAATCATTACACCTTGGTTAGGATTCTCCTAGATAAAAGTGACAAAATCCCAATTCAAACCAACTGAAAATAGATGTGGTAGACTGAATAATGCCTTCCCAAGGACGTACATATCTAAATTCCTAAAACCTGTCAGTATGTCATCTTACATGGCATAGGAGACTTTTAAAATGTGATTAAGTTAAGGATCTTGACATGGGGAAATTATGCTGGATTATACAGGTGTCCCAATATATCACGAGGGTCCTTATAAGAAAGATGCCAGAGGGTTAGAGTCAGGGAAGATGATGTGAAATTGGAAGCAGAAAGAGGGATTTGAAGGTGCTACATGACTAACTTTGAAGGTGGAAGAAGGAGCCAGCAAGTAGCCAGGAATGCGGGCAGCCCAGGAGCTGGAAAAGCCAAGGAAATAGGTTCTCACTCAGACCCTCCAGAAGGAACACAGCTCTGCTGACACCTTGCTTTTAACGCTTTAAGACTCATTTCAGACTTTTGACCTCCAGAATGACAAGATAATTAACTTGTGTTATTTTAAGCCACTAAATTCGTGATCATCTGTAACAGCAGAAATAGGGAGCTAATACAGTAATTACTGGTGCACATACCCCAGAAGGCCCAAGGCCTGGAGGCATGAGGCATGGCTGGATTTCTTGGCTATCCAAACTTCTACTTCATTTCACTCCCATGACCATCTCTGTGCAGTTGGGAGATGCTCCTGGCTCCTTCAGGCTTCCATATTCCACGTAAGTTTCTTTAAGAGGATGGATGGTGTCCACGCACAAACCATTATGTCCAAGGGTGGCATGTTCTGATTTACCCACTTCGAATTAGGTGCTAGCCCATCCGATAGACAGCCCCACACAACTCACAAAAGGGTCCCCCTCCCCTCCAAAAAAATTTGGCAGACAAAAATATAACTGCATTTTAGTTCATGTCTCCTTAGTATCCACACATACACCCTCTCCTATACATAATGTGAAAAAATAACCCCAAGTAAAATAATGCAACTTTTCCACATGCATCTAAAAGCCAAGGTCTGGACCCTACACTGGGCCAGCTCTCAGCCCAGGACCTTTGGGTGGTGTACATTCCTTTTAATGAGATCCAGAAGCGGTAACTAAATATCTACAGTCAAATGATCATCTTATTGACCCCTAACACATCTAATATGTACTTACTATGAGACAACCAAGTAACCACAATCTACCTGCCCATTTGTAACAGGAAGAGAGAAGAGTGCAGTGTACTCACTGTTTCATTGCTTATGACACCTTCTAAGGACAGTGAGCATGTGCAGCGTCATTCTCGCTCAGGCTTTGCTCCCCAGGACCACGGCTCTTGGCTCTGTTGTGTCTGATAATACATGAAAGGAATTGAGTGCATCGCTTTTGCCTTTTTCATCTTGGTAAAGTGGCATAATAGCCAAGGGTAGGCATTAGGATGGGATTAACCCCAGACGGCCATTTTTCCAAAATGGGTTTTTCAAATGACAAAACTTCCTTTAGTTGATTTCTGGTGCTTCACATCTTTGGTCTATAAGCCCGAACCTAGAATCTGAATGCAGATTTTGCGGTCTCTCAGCTCTGCCTGTTCCCTAGTACATCAGAACAATGAGCTGGTCTGAAGACAGGCACTTTTGTCTCCAGGCTGCATTTAGCATTGGCCTTTGCAAAATGGGCAATTGTTACTCTTGTCAGATAATGAGTCCACATCAGGGGGTATGTTAGAGAAGCCCAGAACCAGGCTTTGGTAAAAGTTGCCTTATCTTGAAAGCTGTGTATAATCTTATTTCTTTTGTTGAGCTGAGTTTCTCCCCCCTTGCTTTGTTCTCACTCATGAGCATTTGACTTGAAGAAAAATAAAAGTACTAAATTCCACAGGTGCTCTTTCAATTAAAGATTGAACCATTTCTAAAACGATATTACCTTATCTTATTAATTTTAATAATAATATCTTTAACTTGTTATTCAAGTCTGAGGCCGAGAGAGTATCAAATTTTACTAGACATTGCTTTGCTGTAACATAGTTTTTCCCATTCCTGGATTTGGGATAATACAATACTGGTAAGGATGAATGGGCATTTTTATAACCACATACACTAACATCTCCTTAGCAGCCAACATCATAGTAACCTGCTTTGTGTCTGCTTTTATCAATCGACTTCAAAGATGAGTCTGTTGAGGGAATTTGCAAGAATGACAGGATGGAGTGTAACAAAAGGTAACTTATTTGGAGGAAATTCACATAGGGGGCTTCTTCTGTCTCTTTCAAGCAACACTAGTGAGCCAGCCCATGAGCAAATGTTTAGAAATAATGAGAAAGTGTTCCACAAATGACAGTAACTTCCTAAGAAGATAAACTATAACATACACAAGACATTTTGGAAGTAGTTTTCACATATCAACATATATAGTTAAATATCTCCCTTAATTTGCATGTATATGTGTTAAAATTATCTACAACTAATTCTGATAAAATTTCATGGTGAGTTGCAAGTTATATGACATTAGATAGACATACTGTTTATATTAAATAAGTTAGGCTCACTTTTTAAAACTCAAAACTCTTATAAAATTGGTGGACATTTTAGAGATACGGGTCATTTGGTTGTCCTATTTCAGGTCCAACTCTTTTTCTCTTGCATTGTGTGTGGGGATCAATTTCAGATCCTTTAAAGGAAGAAAGATGAAATTATTTTTGCAGTCATTAGGAATCTGTACTAATGACATGAACGCTTACTTTTTTTTTATCACAATGCTTTCTTAATCTTTGAATGCTTATTAATCCTTCATAGCTTTGATTGAAAGTAAAATTAAAACAAAGGAGTAATTGCAGTAAAATGATAAAGATTAGAGAGTGTGTGTGTGTGCTTGTATGTTCTTACATTCATGCATGCATGCATAACCTAGGCAATCAGAAAACATGTTTTAGTTCTGCTGGTCTGTGTATGTTCTTTAACTATTCACACATTTGACCAAAGTGTTTAAGAAGAGAGAACATACTACAAATGAGAATATCACCAAAGTATAGAATTGTCAGGTGCTATTTTTATTTTGTCAATGCATTCCATACACTGTATGTTGTAGATATAGAACACTCAGGCTCGTTTTATGATCTGTGACAAAATATAATAGAGATTCTGGCCACCAACCAGGTAAAATGCCTCCGACAAGCATCAGCAAGGACAGGTTTCTGGATTTCAAACCATTAATCATTTGAGTCCCAACCGAAGACAATAATCTACTAACTGTCCCTTCACTTTGGAGAGCTAGCATGAAATCACTTCATTAAATCCAGAAACATTATGAAAATATATTCTCATGTGCCCTGTTTAAAAACGAAACAAAACACTATTGTGTTTTATTTTTGTTTGTTTATTTGTTTGTTTTGTTTTTATGGTAAGGAGGCCCTCATGGCCTTAACACTTACACAGAAAACATATTTTAGACAAGAGAGCTACCTGTGACAGCACTACAGGATATATCCCTCATCCTCAGGATCTCTTCCTGTCACTATCATTGACATGTGAGTCAGAGAAAAAGGTGGACTGCTCAGTTCAACACTGTTGCTGCATGAGAAAACACATATTTGTCTGTACATATATTTTGTGAGTTAACCTAGCACACAAAACAATTCATGGTTTCATATTTAGGATCTGGACTTTGGGAATTTTGCCATTTGCCTCATGAAGAACTCTCATGAGTCCCCAGTGCTTCCATCATATGACAGACTTTCCCTAGCCCAGGAACAAAGAGAGGAAACTAGAATATAACCACATGAGTCACAAAAGCACATAGTTGTTTTCTTGGCTGATATAATAACGTAGAAAGAGAATTGCAAATGGGATATATTTAGAGAAAAAACTAATGGATGCATTTTGCATCTGGGCAAATTATGCTTTGTTTTCACAGGACTCTGCAGAGCCTACCCCACTACAAATGAAGAGGGCAGCGTTTACTAGAAATAAGCATTGTTTCTGAGATTCTTCTGCTGAATTATAGTACAGAATGCCCTGGACACTTTTCCAGGACATTCATTCTCTTACTGAGTTCCTGAAGGTTATCTACAAGGAATGAACCCAGAAGGCAGCCTGTTTCCTCTTCCTATACGTGGCCTGCTCCCCTACTTAGAAAGCTAAATGATTTACATTCCCAAAAGCCTTTACACAAGGGAGATGTGCTCTGTGTGCTGCTAATGCATCAAAGGAAAAGTTGATAGAGATGGACAAAAAGAAAATGCACACCCAAAGTCATGGTGAAATGGGGCTTTCCCAAGCAGTACACTATTATGAAGGAAAAAATCCAAGAATGGAAGTAGAAGCTTGGGGACTCCAACCAGGGCAGAGAGGAGGGAAAAATCACAGCACCCTCTTGTGGAATGCTAATTCTACGCAGCACACCATCCTATGCACTTTTCATGTGTTAAATAATTCAAGCCTCAGAAGAGTCTACAGGCTTAGATCTTTTTTTTTTTTAATGCCCATTTTACAGGTGAGGAAACCAAAAAATAGAGTGTTAAGTAACTTACCTAAGGTCATAGAGCTAGTGGATGCTGAAGGCCAGATCTGACTGGAGGTCACCTGAGTCTGAAGCCTCAAATTTGAACCTGTACCTTATTCTCTCTCTACTTCCATAACACCAGAGATGGTATCAGGCTCTATTGAGGCTTGGGAAATGTAGAGTTTCTTTTTACCTATAACCAATTTGAAGTCAAGGCTAGGAAGAAAAGTTTTCCTATGTCTGTGCCCTATTTAAATGTGCCATGACTGAGCAGCAGATCAAAGAAAAACCAGAAGTTCTCCTGAGGACTTATTTAATGCCACTTTAGATTAGCAAGAAACACTGGTAAAAATTAAATAGGGGGCCTTGGTTTCACTCCTTGGAATCTGGGCACAATTTCTTGTAGCATATGTTTTTCACATTTGGAGCCTTAAAATATTTATTCCAAAACACTGACAGCACTTTAATCCAATGTGAGTTTCCCATAAATAATATGATACTGACTGGTTTATTGGGGGGGGCTGATATTTGAGACTCTACAATGAACAGGACATTTGTTTAGGTACTGAAAGAGGTTGACTTCAAGGGAAGACAGATGTTCTTGAAGTAAATACAAGACAAAGCAAATTTAAAAAGGAAAATAATTTGATTTTGTTTTCATTTGTGACATTATGTATGGTGGTTTTTAAAATACTTGTTGAAAACTTTCAATAGCATTAGAATTGAAATCTAGAGCATAAGTTTTTCTCTTATATTTTAAAAGGGAAATTATTTCAATCTACATAAAACTGCTTCTCCCATGTCAAATATCTCCTAGAAGATATCACCCTTCCCAGCATCTAAACATTTCTATTTAAGCAGACTCCAAAACAACATCGAGTCTTCATATTTCTCACAGTCTTTCATAAGAATTAATTTAACCTCTCCAATTGCATTATATTCCCTTTATATTTATATTTTTAGATCCAGAAAAAGCAGGCATTCAATAGAGGTTTAATCAATAAATTAGACTGATTAATGGAAACTTTCCATCTCTGTGAATAATGCTATGCACAAATACTATACATAAATTCACAAAATTCTGCTAAGGATGCACAGGTTATTATAGAGGATAACTACTTCTTCATGAAAAGAATTAAATTTTTTTTAGTACTGTCTGAAAATGCTCTTCTACACGTACATTTGAGAGATTCTTCTGGCAAAGAGAGTAGTATATCTCCATTGGTAGTCATCTCATAGTCACAGGTAAAATATTAGCTATAATTTTTACAGAATTGTTATTCAACATAATGACAATAACTCATATTTTTGAGGGAGTTCATGATGACTGTGGGTCCTGTATCAGTTCTCTATCTATCACAAAACATAGTAGTTTTAAATAAGAATTATTTTTGATTATAGCTCATTTGTGTGTGGGTTGAATGGAAATCATCTTATATAGAGTAGCCTTGGCTGGGAAGTTCTGCAGATCTTGGCTGTCTTGCTCATGTGTCTGTGGCACAGGTAGATGAATGTGCTGTAAGCTGGACAGCTCTACTTCTTGTGTCTCTCTTCTTCCTGGGACCAGTGCCTTAGCCTGGCTGTACTCTTTCCATGGCAGTATTAGAGGCACAAAAAAGTAAGCAGAAATAGATAAGATCTATTGTACATGCCTTCCCAAAAGCTGATGCTTTTGGTTACATGGAAGAATTCAGAGTCAAAGAGTGTGGGGAAAAAAAAAAAGAAGAAAAGATATCTATGTATCTGTATCGATAGATACAGTATGCAGGAGAAACTGCAAAGCCTTCTGACAAGGATGTGTGGATACTGGGACAAGTGAGGAACTGAACCAATAATGCATTTCTCACTCTGGGTGCTGATGCTTTAGCGAAATGCAGGCCCATTACTACTACTTTATTGCTAAAACAGCAAATTAAAAAAAAATAAAAGAAAGTAACCCTCCTATCAACTGGATGGGTGGATTCAGCAGATTCTATGGACTTGCAAGTCTTTAAATGAAGAGTTAGGAGTACAAGTTTCTTTGTTTCATTTCTGCTACTGCATAAACCAAAAAGCCATTGATTTGAGTAAATGCTATTCAAAAAGTATGATTTCAAATCCCTATATCTCTTTAAATAAATGTAAGATGTGTTTTGCAAAAAAAAAAAAAATTTAAAGAACACAAATGATCTAACTGAAGTCTGTTATTCTTATATTTGAAAAAAATCAGTTACTTGAATTTTATTGGAAGGAGAAGCTAATAGTTTGGTTGTACCTCAATCTAGAATACAAATTAATATTTCTACAGCAATAGAGATTTGACTACTTTTTAAAATAAAATAGCTAAATGTGTCCTAAGATTCAGTCTACGCATAGTTCACCTACATTTAAAAAAATTCATAAGCAAAAGCCAAAAAAAAAGACAGCCAAATACACATGGCCCAATGTAATGTTTTTACATACTTATTGAATTGATTATTTTATAACCTCTATTTGCATGTAGTAAGTAGCTGAGTGTTCTTAGCGAACCATTTTAGATAAAATTACCTAAGGCAGCATCAATATAAATAAGTATGAGTGGCTATTCTCTCCACTCTTGGAAGTGCCTTCAAGCTCATATAGTAGATAACATCTCTCCCCGTCTAGGACTTTGAGGCTTGAACAACCCAGACTACTCAGATGAAAATGGACACATTATAGTCTCCAGAGATCCCTGAGTTGAAATAACAAATATTAAGAGCAGACCTCTTATAGACATATGAAAAGATGCTCAATGTCACTAATCATCAGAGAAAGGCAAATTGAAACCACATTGAGCTATTATCTCACACCTGTCGGAATGGCCATCATCAAGAAATCAACAGACAACAAGCATTGGCAAGGATGTGGAGAAACGGTAACCTTTGTGCACTGTTGGTAGGACTGCAAATAAATAAAATGTTAAAAATAAATAAATAAATAAGCAGCCCTCTTAAATGGCCCTACCATGTCAGAGACTGAACTTCTAATTGTGATTGGTCATGCCATATCAACTAGTGTCATAAAAGTACACTGAAGTTATTCTTTTAATGACTAAATTTGTAAATAACAGTGCTCCTAAAATGCAAATTATGCATAAATACTCATTATTACTAAAAACTGTACTGAGAATCTGTTTTGTGGCAAACTTTATGTTTCATATTGGGAATGCAGAATGAATCATATATGATCCATGTTTTCCAGTTGCTGAGAGAAGACTGAATTAATGATCTCTTGAAACATAAGTTCATAATTCCACAACCATTTTTCTAAGACTATTTTCCATCTTCCTCGATTGCAGGGACTAGTTTTGCCTGTGCTTCTGGATGGAAGCAACTTATAGAAAGAAATTGCCATGTGCATTAAACACATACTAGGGGCAGTACTTCAGATCCTCCAGCCTTCCACAGTCTTCTATTTCAACTGCTGCTGTGACAATCAGCTCTGTATGGGATCTGGCTGGCTTTTTGCAGACATTGCCTACCAGCATTTCTACTTCTGCGTGAGCCTTCCTGTTGACTTGTCCAGGAGAACCAATGGGATGCACCTGTCCATACATACATCACCAGAAATGCAAGGCTGCAAGGTAGCCTTTTCAACAATTAGAGGTGGGATCCAGTCAATGAGTTCTTCCCTCTCAACCCTAAAGTTATTTGCAAGGCCATTTATTCAGCTTCTTGAAGGCTTCTGACCATGGGTCTACCAACCAGCCACACTCAACAAACTTAGTAGCATTGGCATGAAAACTCATCCTCACCTTGAGTCTCGCTCCCTCTTTGCTTTCCTCCTCACTCATCATGCTTCCTTCGGTAATAGCACATTTGCCTTCTGCTCCCTCTGCCCCAGGCTGTGCTTTCTGGAAAAGCCTGAATGGGACACAGTAAAAGAGTAATTTCTCATAGGTCATATGGAAATACAATGATTTAGAAGTGAAAGAGAACAAAATAAGCAAGAAATGAAATTCTGTCTTAAAAGACAAAAGGAAATATTAGAAAAAAAAGCAACTTTAATCCAGCTGAACAAGTTGAGAGGAACTATTTTAATCACTGAGGAGTGATAAGACTCTGAAGAGCCAATCATCGTTGTTGTTTAACGTTTCCTTTACTGTAAATCTATTTTACTGAAAAGCTCTTGAAAAACAAAACTCAAAATATATGATGACAGAAGGAAATCTAAACTTTAAGTGGTGAACACACAATGCAATATACATTTGACATATTATTGAATTATACATTTAAAACCTATATAATTTTATTAACCAATATCACCTCAATAATAAAATGTAATAAAAAAAAAGAAAAAAGAAAAGAAAAATCTCATGAGATAGTTAAAGTAATGGTTCTCCTCCAAAATGTCTACTGTTCACTTTTATGGCTGTTGTTAGTGCCAGCAATACTGGGAGCACCGCGTCACCCCAATAGCAAACGGGTGGATCAGTGTCTTTCCCCAGAGATAAATGAAGCAACAATGTGGTAAAAAGCTCTTGGTTTCAGGAGGTGAACAGTTGGATCTTTAATTACAAAGGACTGAAAACCATTATGACACAACGGGGAGTGTGTTTAATTTGCAGAAAGAGAGAAATAGCTGTTTTTTGTGACTTAAATGACCTTAATACAAAAACCCAACAGTCTCCACTTCTGAAGGACAACTACAGCCTCTACCCTGAACACACAGACCGGTGGAGGAACTAGGAATTGCTTCCTTTTCAAAACAAAATGAGAAAAGGATGACACATAATCTTCCTGCTGTCTACCTGACTTAACTATCATGAGTTCCGCTTCATGGTTCAGTGAAGTACTCAAACCTTTGACTTGTTTATAGAAATAGAGCTATATTAGAAAACAAGTGGCTATTGTATGGAATTTGTGGTTTTTAACTTTGCTTTCTTTTAAAAATATATCATATCTGTTTTATTTTTTTATAGCAATAGGCTTTTATCGTATTCAAGTTGTTTGCAGAGTACTCTACCTTATTAACAACAAGAAGAATGCTCTGAAAATGTCTTATTCTCTTTATCCCAAGTTCTGAAGATGTCTCTGTTTCTATAAGTCTCTGGTAAATCCTTTCGAAGCCTTTGCCTCAGCAAGGTCTTGCTCCTTGGCTGAACAAACAGAAACACGCTCTTCATGAGAGCCCTAGTATTCAAAACTTCTGTTAAGTAATTCTGAGCGAATCCAAAAGGGTATTCATTTTGCATTATAATATTTGGCTTATGAGATTATTGAGAGGTAGGAACAATCATTTCTAACTCTTGCTATTTCCTTCCACAGGGAAATTGGAGAGACATCAATTAATTTAACAATCAAGCCCTATATCAACTCCTTATTCATCTTTTCTCCCAGGAAAAAGGAATGTTTAAACTTAGTAAGGGTGCCAGAGGCTTGACCCCTGCTGCCCTCATCTTCTTTGGTACAGACTGCTTAGGGAGAGTGCCCATCCTGCTTTGTGAGAACTAACTGGAGTTTCATTTTAACTTGATCCAAGGAGGACACAATACTGTCTCTAATTTTCTTTGTCTGCAGAGGGTTCTCCCTAAAACCGCCTCTTTTCTTTTTCAGGGAAATTCTGATTTCAAATATGTTTAAATTTATTTCATGGACAAATCTAAAAACTACTTTTAAGTGATGATTCCAAAACACATTTTTTGTTAAATATCTTCAAAGAAATTATCGAGTTGACCTATCTTGTTTAATTTACAATTTTAAACAAAATAAAGCATTCAAACTCCATATTACAGAAGTCCATTGAATTTGCATGAGTATTTCTAAAAAAGAGAAAGAACACACACAAAACCTTAGACAAATAGTCATAACAGCTTTCTTTGGGGATAGCCAAAGACCAGAAACACACCACATGGTTTTTGATGGATGAATAGTTAAATAAATTGTGGTATATCTATTATCCTTGTTTGGAGTTACAATGACATATAGAAAGGTGGAATTCTTTCTTTACTTTATTTAACTGAACTTTCATTCAAATTTGTAAGGCAGTTATCTCTACTGTCTCGTGACACTACCTAGAAACATGCACCTGTCTTATTTTCTGAAATGTTAAAATGGGAGAGGTAAGTCATTCTAAGTCCAAGATTTATCTCATGGAACTACTTTGAACATTGTTGAGGCTAGTGAATCGGGTTATTTTAATTATAAGAATGTGAGTTGATTTTAAGAAAATTTATTTTAACTTTGAGTGCCCTGAATCTTGTTTCTGATACTAAGGTAAAAGCAGACTTTTATCCTTAATAACCCATCCAAGATTATATACAGAGTCTTTAATATTCAAAATAATCATTCAATTAATGCTTTCCATTTCTCTTATCTAGTTGTGATGACTATGTCTCTAATTAACTAGAAGAGGAACAGAACTAATCCCAGGTCAATTACCATAATTTATGTACCTTGATTACTGCATGGAACAGAAACTCTGCTAACAGCACTCACTATGTTCTAATTTCAAATAATAAAAAACAAACGAGATAATATAGACAACATTCTAAACAAGAAAATAGACCTATTAAAAATTTAGGAAAAAGATTCAAAATTCTAAGTCCAATAGGCAGTTTAAATGATCAACATTTTTTAAAGAGTCTACTTCTGTTTTCTATTTAACTCTAATTATAATGATTTTATCCTGGAAATTAAATATTAATAAATAAGAACAGAAAGAGTGAGGAAAAGAGTCACATATAGATATCATTTGGGGATATGAAAAAAGAAGACATGTATTATTTGCTCACCAATACTAAGTCATTCTAGAAAATATTCTCAATTTTGTCGTGAAATAGTGCCTACTCTTCTTGTCTAGAAGTTCTTTTCTGTTTCAATTGCTAAATTCCTTCTGCGTTTAATATTTGTGTCTTCCTAGAATAGTTATTGCTCCAACCTGCAGCATTAATTTTCTCTAGTGTTGTCCTTGGGCTTTCTATCTCATTTATCTTTGTCCGTTTCCATTTAATTGATGATTGTTTTACCTACTGGTAAATCCAGATGGAATATCAGGCTATAAGACCCACCTCTCTTTGTCAATTGACAGATGAATTTGCAATTCTCATTTTAAAAGCAACAGTTTAAAAAATTTGATGAATCTTTGAGATAGATGCAAATAGAAATACCTCAAAACCATGAGTTAATTGGTTTCATCTCATCTTTAATTTTGGCAAAAATGTGTATTGTAACCTTGGTTGCTTGTGACTGAGAATGTTATAGATATATGTGTGCATCCAGTATGGTAGCCACATGTGACTATGGGGTACTTCAAATGTGGCTAGTCCAAATTAATGTGTGTCACTAGTGTAAAAACACATGCTAGATTTCATAGACTTAGCATAAGAAAATGTCTCATTAACACCAGTCATTTCTAACATTCATTATAAGCTAAAATAATAACTGTGTAAAATCTCTGTTGCTTGAATACTTGACTATAGCTCTAGACCACTTCACCTACTAAGAATCCTCTTTCCACTGAGGATTATGTTCCAGTATTGCTCATTGGAGTTACTGCCAGGATTCTCCATTATTTGCCTGGATTCCTTTATTTCTGGTTCTCTTAAAATGACCAGCCAATGGTGCTAGCTTCGCTTAAAACCAAACTTAACAAATATTTAAGTGTAAATGACATTTCCAAGAGCACAGAATTTATCTCTTCCAGTAATAATTTTCTTAGCTTAAAAACCATCCCACAATACAGCTCCCCAGCTTGGCAGAGAAAACTCATTTCTCCTTATTTCCGATAATAACTATAGAACACTGAAAGGTTTTAAATTAAAATTAAACATAGTAATAGATTGAAATTGTAGACTAACCAATTTGTATTTTACTTCTGTATCTATCTCAGTAAAAAAAAAAAAGAAAATAGGAGGTTAATGGTAGAATTTCTCTTATTTAAATGTGATTATTTTTCCTTAAATTTTAAGAGAGATTATAGTCTTTGATACATACAAAAGAATACATGTCACAGGTGTAGAAACCATAAAGCACAATAATAACTGACCACTCATGATCCTACTACACAATATAAGAAATAGAATATTAGCAATGCCATTGCATCAACTGTGTGTTCCTATTTTATACCATCCTCCCCAAGAGGTAACCAATATCCACAATTTTAGGTTTGTTATTCTCCTATTTTCTTTACAAAATTTTCACATACATACTTGTACTTATATAATACATTGTTCAGTTGTGTTAATTTTTGATATGGCATCATATTTATTATGTGACTTTTTAAGCTAAATGTTATGTTTCAAAGGCCCATGCTTGTTTTATTGCTGGAGTTCATGTATTTTAATGTTCTATAATATTCTGGTATTTCAAAACATAAATTTTATGATTTATAAAATCAATAATTAAAAAGAAATACTGTAATTTATTCTCTCTAGAAATTTTAGATATTTGAGTTTTTCAGCTGGGGCTATAATGAATAATGCTATTATAGAAATTCTTGTATGTTTTACTGCACACCTGAAATTATTTTCTTTAGTGAATATACATCAGAATGGAAATTATTGGGCCAGAGAGCATGCGAATAATTCAATTTTCTAAGCTAGTACTAATTGTTTTCAAGAATAGACATGTTGATATATTATCTCATTAATGGTACAGGAGTGGCCTTACTGATTTACATTTGCCAGGAGTTGATATCAAATTTCTAAATTTTTGTCAGTCTATTTTGAGACTAACCAAGATGATTCCTGCTACACCTTATAGAGGGATTAAAAATAATCCAGAGTCTCTAATACTTAATATTTACTTTGTATAAGATAATACAAACTATAGTTATTAGATATATTTTCTAAAAAAAAACAAACAAACAGAAAATAAGACCCATACTTAAGAGGAAAGGTATTTAATGGCAATTGATTCTGTAATGAACTATATGTTAGACTTGGCAGACAGGGATTTTAAGCTATCATGATTATGTTCAAACATGTAAAAGAAAAGACCTCATAATTAATAGATAAATAGGAAATCTTAGCATAGAAATATAAACTGAAAAAGAAGAAATTCTAAGACTGGAAAATATAACATCTAAAAATTTTAAGTCTATTGGATGTTCTTAATAATGATTAGAGATGACAGATAGGTGAATAGAAGATAGATGAATAGAAATTGAAGATAAATGAATAGAAATTATCCAATCTAAAGAACAAAGACAAAAGAGTTTTTCAATGAGCAGAAACTCAGGAACTTATGGAATAATGCAAAAAGTTCTAACATATATGTAATTAGGGTCTCATGAGAAGAGAGAAATAACAGAGTGAAGACAAAAATATTTGAAGTATTAATGGCTGAAAATCTTTCAATTTGGTGAACAACATAAATTTACGGATTCCAGGAATTCAGGGATTTGTATTCCAGGAATACAAAGCAGGATAAATGTAAAGAAAATCACAACTAAATACATTATAATAAAACTAGTGAAAATCAAAGATATAAAGTAAATCTTGAAAGCAATTAAAGAAAAGGACACTGCATACACAGGAACAAAAATACAAATAATCATAGATTTCTCCTCAGAAAATATCGAGGTCAGGTAACGGTGGTAGGACATACAATAGAAAACAAACTAACAAAAACTATCTCCTAAATTTTAAAAGCCAGCAAAAGCATTCATTATGAGTAAGGTAAAATCATTTCATTTTCCGGTTGTTTTATCTCAGTATATAGAAATTTTTTTGTATATTGATATTGCATACTATAGATTTGCTAAATTCACTTATTGGTTCTATTAGTTTATTTTGCTGGCTTGGGAATTTTCTATTTAAAGCATTATGGTGTTTGTGAATAAAGACAGCTTAACACGTTTATTTGCAAACATTTTATCCTTTTTCTTCTTTTACTTGACTTATAATACTAGCCAGACCTTCAGTGTTGATAATATCTATGCCTTGTCTCTGGTCTTAGGGAGAAAGAATTCATATTTTGTCAATAAGTATAACATTAGATGCAGGATTTTTAATCAATGTCATTTATCTGATTAGCCAGGTTTCCTTCTATTCCTTGTTTGCTGAGAGGTCTTACCGTGAATTTGTGTTGAGATAGGTTCAATTATTATAACTGCATCTATTTAAATGATCATATCACTTCTTTATTATCTTGTTAGTGTAGTGAGTTACTTTGAGTGATTTTTAAATGTTAAAACAACTTTGCATTCTTTCAAATGTATCCCTATTGACCATGCTATATCATATATATGTATTTTTGGATTCAATTTGCTAATATTTTGTCATAGATTTTTGTATCTATGTTCATGAGGAATATTGGTCTTCAATTTTATCTTTTGTACATGTTTATTTGGTTTTGATATCAAGGTTATGGTGATTTTATATAAAGAGTTGAGTAATATTTCCTTCCCTTCTATTATCTGAAAAAGTTTATGTAAATTGGTATTGATTCTTCCTCGTATATTTAACAGAAGTTTTGAACGAAATCATAATGAAACTACAATATTCTTTGAGGGAGGTTTTAGATAATGCATTCAATTTTATTACTAAATATAGGAATATTCTAATTTCCTATTTTTGTCAGTATGGGTAAATTGTTTTTTCAATGTACTTATTTGTTTCACTGAATTGTATTTATTGGCAGAAACTTGTCTAAAGAGTCCCTTTTTTTTTAATATCTCTATATTCCATAGCGATGTCATTCTTTCATTTTTGATATCGGTAATTTTTTCTGAAATAAGTCTTGCTGCAGTTTCAATTTTCTTATATTAACAGTTTTATTATTCTATGCTCCATAATCTCTCATGGTTCCTCCCAGTGTCACTTAAAACCTCTTACGACATAAACTCTGGAAACCTTGTTGTCAGTGTAGTTGACAATTGTGTCATTTTTTTTTTTTTGGTCCACTGACTCCTTCTGGTTGGTATATTAACACAATCATTTAAGAAGACAGTATTTCCACTCTGAGAGAAAAGACAATCAAATGTACTGTAAGATTTAATAACAAATGCTTACAGAGTACATACTATGTCTGAGGCACTGTATGAGGCCTATATCAACATTTTATTTTATTGGAGTTCTATTTTTGTGGCCTATCTGAAAATACTGGCTATGGTATTGTTTCTCAGAGCGTGATGTTATAACTTTATATGTTAAAATGAAATTTCTGTTATTTTAAAGAATAACTTTGGATTTTGTTGATTTTTCTCTATTGTTTGCCTATCTAGCCTATTGCATTGCTTTGGGTTTAATTTGAACTTTTTCTAAATTCTTTAGGTAGAAACAGATTATTGACTTTAAACTACTCTTCTTTAATAATGTATTTATCATTTTTTCTGTAAACCCTGCTTTAGGTTCATCATAGACATCTTATTGCCCTATGTGTCATAAATTTTGTTTTAATACATTGATGAGGAATTAAATCAATTATTGGATGAAATATTTCTACTAGAGAATTTTGATCTAAGAGAGCTCTTAACAGTTTTGTTTTGTTTTTTGGTGAAAGTTGTGGCCAAGCAAAATTAATTCTAAGATTTTCCATTTATAAATTGAGAAGCTTTAAGAACTTCATTGAAAAAAAAAAGCGTAAAAACAAATATACTCTTTTGAGACATCATAAAATACACTTGCTATCAACTAAATTCCCTATTTTCCTTTCAGTTTAAGATTTCACTTACAATTGTATCAGTATGCATATATTTCCTATGATACAGTTTGGGAAATTATATATATTTTAAAAGCTCAGATTGAAAAATTCCATGTGCATACAATGTTTCCAAAGAAGAGAATTTTCAGTTTGGAATGTTCCCCAAAGAAAGATTCTATGTATCCTTTTAGTACCTTTTCTTTCTTTATGGAAAAGATACTTTAATGGATATTTTTTGTTTTGTTTTTAACTTTCAGACATTGATGGTCTTATGCATCATTATATATTCTGAATCTGAAAAACATAAACTAAAATCCTGCCTGTAACCATACAGTAATTGTTTTTTATAGTTTCTCCTCTTCAGTGTTTGTGCTGTGACCCCTATTTCAGTTGAAAACAAAATTCCATTAATAGTTTACTATTTATATTATTTTCTTACGCATTGCTACAATATATAGCACAGCTAAATTTTCTCTGTTACTCTTACCCTGAGTCTATCTATAAAAGATAGAAACAATAAAAGGAAAGAGTACTGACATGCATTAAGTTCCTTTCCTCCTCTAGGTGTCATATATAGTACTTTTTATATACTGACTCAAAATCCCATTAAAAAGTGTTATTTTTACTGTTTTACTAATGATGAGACTGAGACTCAGATTTGAGAGAGGACTTGCTTACGGTTATATAGTTGAAAATGGAAGGGCTTGAAATGTTCAGTCAGTGTTTAATATTGTTTTCCTATACAGAGAGTTCATTTTCTCAATCTTTATAAAAACCCTTACTTCCTAAAATACTTTCTCTGTTTTGGTGTTCCTTACCAGCTAAGACAAGTTAGTAATTTTTGTTTTTAGGTTCTACAACAAAGACCATTGGTTCTTAAATATGTTAACTTTTAAATGTAAATAATCGAAACCCTTTGTCCTAGAGATTAATATTTATACTCTCTTCCCTCTAATTGCCTATTCTCTGAAATATATTTAAAGAATTTGTTATTAAGATTTCAAAACTTCAATTTAGTTTATCTTTGTTAAGTTTTACCATTTCTTTTTTGGTCTGCTATACACAAAGGATGCCCTTTCCCCATTCAAGATTCAAAGATCAGTGGTAATCAGTAAGAAATCCACAACAGGAACTGCCAAGCAAGCCAAATGCTCTACATCCCTCTCCTGCTCATCCACCATTTGCCACAGGCAATGAGAAAGAGAGGTGCTTCCTATCTGGCTAGAGAATTGATGTGGATATGTGGGACAAGGGAAGTGACTCAAATTTTAATTAAAAATTTTTAAAGGAGAAGAACAAATGAACACAACTAATCATGCAAGTAGGGAAACCATTAGAGATATTAAGGAATCCGATTACTACTTAATATACATTGACCTCGTACTGGGTTCTAAGGACTTTATATATGAATTTAATTCTCATAACAAACATATAATAGGTGTTAATATTACTTTTTAAAAAAATAAAATGCAAAACAATATTTTTCGGTCATTGGATGTGACTTATCGATTTCATACAAATATTAAATGGTGGAGACAGGCTCATTCAGGTCAAGATGTTTACTCATATACCATGTAGCAATCCTTTTCTTAACTTCAATGCAAATAAACGTAAAAACTTTGATGAAATAGATGGTTATATAGGAAAAATATCATTATAAATATATTTGATAATATAATAAAGTTGAAACTGACTCCATCAAAAATATATAATCTAATCAAATTACTAACTAATAAATGGAAAAAAATAAATAACTCTCTACTTACAAAAAAGAAAAGGCCAAGAAACTGACTAGATAATTTCATGGACTCTGTGACTTGTATAGGTCACAATATGTCTGTACCATCTAAATATTGAAAGCAAAGAATATGCTGATGATGATAGAAGTAAGGAAAATTTAAAATAGGTATGAAATTACACTGCACTAAATAAATACGATACATAATGTTAGACTAAATAATGATAAAACATTGCAGATGACAGATAACTTCTGCCTCTCATTTATTTCATTTATAAAACAACGACTAGTTCAATTAATCAGATTAGTCAGGGTAATATCCTCTAGCTCACATCACAGCTTGATGTGCAGTGGCTGGATAGGCCCTCCCCTCTCGTATGGTTTCTCAGAAATCCAGTCTTCTTTCACGTTGTGTCCACCTTAAAGGATATGGGCAATAGAGACAAGAGAAAGGAAGAGCTTGCATGGGACCACCCAAATGGTCTCAGGGCCAAGGCCTACAAAATGTACCCATTACCACCTGCTACATTCCACTGTCCAGAACTAGTCCTATGACTTCAATCTATCTGCAAGGGAGACTGGACACGTTGCTCTTCCCTCATGTCCAGATACAGTTTCTGTCACAGTCGACATTTGTCATATCCCTATACCCACTTTACTCTTCCTCACAAGCACTACAACTACTCATGTTCTCTCCAAGCAGGTTACCATAAAGCCACCCAGTCCCTGGATTCAGCTCCTATCCAGGTGATGCATGGTGTTTTCCTGCTTGTAAAACAGCCAATCCTTCCCTGAGTTCATATTTTCCTTGCAAAACTTAGCCAATACACATTACTAAGGTTCTTTTTCCGATCCCGTCCGCTAGAGCTCATTAGGAAGGCGGTCTGCCTTCCAAATGCCCCCCCAGAACCAATTATTTTACCTAACAACTTTTTGGTACTATGCCATCCCCTGACCAAGTAACATTATAAGATGTAAAAATAAAAGAAAAACATGATGCTCTTAGTAATCACAGATAAGGATGTCGTTGATGATATGAGTCACTACATAACACGATCTCTTCATGATGAATTTCTTTCCAGTGGTCGCATTAAGGATTGTGTTTTTATTATCGTCTGGTTGTTTTTGTCAAAAAGATAGTATGAATCATTTCCATTTACCATAAAATTAGGTAAGTTTATGGTAAACTTTTAAAAATGTTATTTTGAAACTTAGACATAGAAAATATACAGAGCTTCAGAGAATGAATTTAGCAATTAACCTCCTGAGTTTCATCCCTTTTTCCTACCTGTATTTTTCCACTGGTCCTTGTTTTTAAAATATGTATATATTTAGTTATATATTTGATGATTTCCTTATTCTCTTAGCATCAAGGATGGAATAAAAATAAGCAAGCAAATATAGGAAAATTAAAAATTAAGGTTCATGGTGATTTGTAGAATCTATTGGTTTTGAGCCTCTTTCTCCCTGAAATATCTCAGTTAGAGAATATAAGGAAGTATGGAGGATAAAGAGGATAAAGGCTCTGAAACCTTGATTGGTTTTAAAAGTAACATAGGTCTATTATCTAGAATAATATGCTTTTAAAAAAAAATGACTTGTGATACAGAAGATGCCAGTTAAGCTGCTTTTTAATTTGCTGATGATCGACAGGAAAGCCAAGAAGTCTCTCACTTTCTCTCTGGAAGGGACATTAGAACAGCTGCTTGCACACAGATTAATGGTCCATATATTCTAGTCTCTTGTTGCTGACCAGCTGATAAGGCACATAATTGCCCTTAACAATTTGGCATAATTTATTCCTGCCTTAGGTGGCTGTTACCTTCAGCAATTAAAACATGGTGACTGATGGGCCCTGTTATGTTTGTTATCCTAGCAATTTAGCTGAATCTGCAATTCCTACTCATAGTATATGACGCGACTACACATTGTCAGAAAATTGCATACCAAATAGTTTTGGCTCATGAAATGTTTTTCTATTCCCACAGATTTCTAGCAAATATCATAAAATAAATGTTCTACCCATTTTGATGAAGTACACTTTCACTATAGAGTTAAGGTACATTTATATATACATAGAGGCATGGATTGTACCATCTGGAATACTCAACCCTGGAAGTGTTTCAATGGACCACAAACTCCTCGGGTGTATCCTGGATTCAGTTACACCGGGTAATAATGGGAATCTTCTCCCAAGGGAAATAATGAAATGTTCCTGTTACGATGAATTATTTTCACTTTTTAAAAATTAGGTAGGCAGAGCAGAGAGGTGGTTGCAAAGGAAAGACATGGTTTGTGAGAGACGTTAAACTGGCCTCCTCCATCATCTTCTAACCTACAAGCACACACACCATAGCTATGAGTTCGCTGAACGACTCATGATGAGGACTCGCATCATCAGATCCTTCCGCCCCACCTTGTGAATGACTTTTAAAGCTTTCCAAAGAGCTAAACTGTCTCATAGGTCTCAAAAAATCACCAAGATTATATTTTTATATCGGTCGGTTCTTTACTATTGCTTTTAACTTCTCACAGGAATTAATTTCATAAATAAAATATCATTCAAGAAAAAAGAATCTTAGTTTTGAATGTAATATGTTTCAAATTTTCTACTCCTCTTACTATTAGCAATGAACAATAAAAGAAAAATGAGCAATCTTCACCATTTCAAAAAACAGACATCTTTTCTTAATCATAGCAATTACTTAATTTATAACCCCAAAGAGAATCCCAGGAGGTTAATTTGATCATGCCACCAAGAGTGATCCTTCATTAAGTCATATGGCAAAGATGGTAAGTGGTCTATACCATATTACAAGATCTCCTGATTTCATTACCTTAAAAAGAACCTACTCTAGTTTATAATTATTCTTAAGAAGTTCTTCCATTATTTAACCAGGAGTACTATAGAAATGTAAGAGTAATAGCACATTAACTTTAGACGATTAGTCACATATGTATACGTACGACTAATAGTCTGATGTAGATATATGGAGAGAAAATCAACAATTTTTCCAGTACTCCTTAATTGCTCTAAATACCTCTCGCAGTTTATTTTTACTTTCTTTGTTTAGTATTTTTAAATATCTTTATTAAAGTATCATTTACATGCCATTAAACATCACCCATGTTGAGTGTTCAATTTAATTATTTTTTAATTTACAGAGTTGTGCAACCATCACTAAAACCCAGTTGAGAACATTTCCAACCCCCTAAAATGATTCCTCATGCACATCTGCATTCAATACCTGTTTCCACACCATCCCTAGGCAGCCATTAATCTTTCTGTTGATATAGATTTGCCATTTCTAGACATTCCATATAGAATCAATTATCATATCTGTATATTTTTAAATAAGTTATCACAATGTTTTGGGGTTCATTCGTGTTTTAGTATATATAAGTAGCTAGTTCATTTTTATTACTGAGCTGTATCCCATTATATGGATATACCACATTCTGCTTATCCATTCATCGGTCCATGGAAATTTTGAGTGTCCCACCTTTTGTCTATTATGAATAATGATGCTATGAAAATTTACATACAATTCTTTAGTGAACAGATATTTTTCACTTCTCTTGAGTAGATACCTGAATAAAATTACTGGATTGTATGATATATTCATATTTAGCTTTTTAAAAAAAACTGTCTAATTTTTTTCCATAGTAGCTGCTATTTTACTTTTCACCAGTAATGTCTGAGGTTTCCATTTTTCCCCACATGCTTGCCAATGTTTGTATCATTATCTTTTTGTTTACAGCCATTCCAGTGAGTGTGAAGTGTTATTCCATTGTGGTTTTAATTGCAGTTTCCTAATGACAGATGATGTTTGTATGTTTATTAGCCATTCATATATCTTCTTTGTTGAAATGTCTATTCATATATTTTGCTCATTTTAATAGTTTATTGAAATGTTATTTACATAAGATATAGTTCATTCATTAAAAGAATACAACTCAATGGTTTTGAGTATATTTACAGAGTCATGCAATCACGGCAGTAATCCAATCCTAGAACATTTCATCACCCCAGAAAGAATCCCTGTATCCGTTAACAACCACTTCCCATTTCCCTTCTCCTCCAATTCTTAAATTGAGTTGTTTGTTGTTGTTGTTGTTGTTGTTGTTTTCGATTGTCGAGTTGTAAGAGTTCTTTAGATATTCTTGATACAAATCATTTTTCATCAGATATATAGTTTACAAATATTTTATCCCGGTCTGTAGTTTGTCTTTTTATTCCTTAATGATATCTTTTGAAACACAAAACGTTTTAAGTTTGAAGGCTCATTTAGTCATTTACCCCTCTATAGATTGTACTTTTGGTATCATCTCTGAGAACTCTTTGCCTAATACAAGGTCACAAAGATTATTAAAATGCTTGGCCTTATTTTAAAAAAAAAACTATTATGCTATTCTTGTGGAGAATATTGAATCTCATAGAGTTAACTAACTTTCTTAGGGTTTACACATTAATAACTGAGCTGGTAAATTTGCCTTTCTATTTTTAGAAAAGCATTAATAGAGACTCTCTTACCTTAAACTTCCTTTAATATATACTTATTGAAACTTGAATATTTAAAATGAAGACTTAGAATCTAAACGTGTCTACATGGCTGCATCAGATGAAAGACAAAAGAAAGGGATGTTTTTCTATGAACCTGTGCAGAACTATGTGACCGACTAACAATATAAGTAATAATAAGAAAAAAGGCATTTGATTTTGTTTAAAGAAGTAGAAATAGATTAGCTAGGAAGTTTATAGATAGTGCAATATTAGTGCATTAGTTTTTTCTAATTAAATTTTTGCAGTGTGATAATTCTGAAATAATTTATTGGAAAAACTTTTAACAATTAAATAAATAATAAAAGCCACATAAAATTGGTACATTGCATGTGGGAAATGATGATGATAAATTCTCTGTCACTCATCTTCCTTTCTAGCCTCTGAAGTAGGTGGTAATCGTAGTTTCTTCTCTTTTTAATTGTAGAGAAAGTAAAGTAAAAATAGAAAACATAGCAAAAAAGAGCATAGTCAAAATGCTTTTAATGGGCTCTCTTACATCCTTGAAGAAATTTGCTATTAATGATTTTTCATTGTGCCATGATGGTTTTTGCATTAGTAATATTTTTATATGTATTTTACAACACTGCAATCTATTGAGCTTTTATGGTAAGAAATCAGATGCTAAGAGCATTTGATAATAATATGGTAGTAAAAACATGACATGAAGGATATCACACATTCATATATTTAGCATAAGTTTCTGCAGTTTTGAGAACAGACGGAACATGTACACTAGGGATATGATTCTTTATAACCCCTGGTACTTAGATTTTATAATTTTCAGCAACCATCTGTGCCTTTACCTATACTCACACATTGTTTTCATCACTCTTTACAGCTCAGCATCTTTACCTATCAAACCTAAGAATTATGATCTGAATGAGTGAGATCCACAAAGCTACTTACATTGTGCTACCAAACCGTGTTGGGGGAATTCTAGATATGATATTTGGCATTAGAACGCAAGAATTTAAGCCCCATCAACACTATTTATTCTGGGATGGACCCTGGAAAAATCACTCCCAGTATCAGATTTCTCAACTGGAAAATGAAAAGGAAAACAGTATGCCGTCCTTCCCAGAAATGTTATGTGCCTAAATAAAATCACAAATAATAGGCTTTGCAGATGGAAGCTGAAACGCAATCACTCCTGAGATGCAAGCATATCTGTGCAAGGGGAGTATAGATGTTAAAACCTACAGTAGACAGAGTGGAAGAGACAATGGAATACGACTCCAGAGCACATGGCCTTTGAGGGGACAGAAAGAGAGCAGGGAGCACCTCGGCGATGGACCAGAAGGTGGCAAAAGGGAAGCTCGAGAACCACTTCTACAGAGACAGGTTCTGGGCTCACAGAGTCATGGGTACATGACATCGTCCGTACGTCTTTGCATTGTTCCATAGCCCCTTTCAAACAACCTTCTTCATGAGTTTCAGTAGATTTTTCTGTGGTTGCTGTCACTTTATTATTTTATTATCTGTCACTCAGCATGAAAAATCCACTTTTAAAACTGTATCAGTTGCCGATAGAGTATCCCTTCAACTAATGCCACAGTCTAGTTACTGAGTTTTGAGTGTGATCAAACTTTTTTTTTGAATTCCAATCAGTCCTCTACTTTTGTGGTCCAATCTAGTTGCACCTAAGTCTATGATACACAGTAATAACAGAACAGGTTACAGGAATGATTTCTGCATGCCAGTGTTACCGTAAACATGGCGAATGTTAGAAAACAGTATGTCACTATGGATAAAAGCAGGGGCTTTACCCTCAAATCCTGATTTGTATTCTGGCTACATGACCTTTGGCAATATTAATATTGATAGTCGCTAACCTATAACGCTTGTAAAGTACTTGGCAGAGTGTCTGATACATGAGAACATTAAAAATTGCTAGCTATTGTTTTAAATTTTCTAAGTAGCACTACATAAGTTCTATTTCAACTGATTTCTCTGATCTCATACCCAAAACATAATGCACTTCACTGAAAATAAATGAATACACATGCATATGTTTCACTTTACACAAATTGTACCTATGTGAACCAAGTAGGAACATGTACATGTTAAACCTCTGGCTGCTCTTTCTTTTTGCATTATGTTGATTTATCTTGAACCCACTATGCTCTAGGTAGACATCTCATGGTTCCCACTATACTTCCTATGGAGAGTGTGCTGCTTTGGTGACTAATGCTAATCCTTTCATTTCTTCACCCACTCTTATCCTTTCCAGCTTTTCAGCAAACTTTGCTTCACCAATTTTTTCTTCTCCTATGCATATCCAAAAGTTTTCTTTTTATGGATTGCAGTCCTTCAATATTTAAATATTCTTGAGAATTCCCCAAATGAAAAACAAAATAACACCTTGCTTCCCTCCAACTCTGATGTCCCAACTCACCTTCATTCACCTAATTCCTCTCCTCAAAAGTCCAGTTCCCTCTAATGAGTCTCCATCAGTGCTGTACCATCACACATGTGCTGAGCAGCAGGCAGTGTGGTGCCAGCAAAGCAGAAGCACAAAACTACCAGAGTCCATTACAAACTATTCATGCAGAACTGTGCAATTAAACGACGTACAAGACAGCTGTTCCGACTCCAGAATTCATGTAAATGTTGTGTCTTTTTTAAAAAATACAACTGTATGTAGAATAACTGTTGTCTTATGCTTACAGGTACTAAAGGTCTTAATCTGATTGGGCTCAATTCTCCATTTATTTCATCTCCTTTCACTTACCTGCCACATCCCTGTAATATAACTTCTCCAAAATAAACCCATCAAAACTTTTTTTTGGTCAATATCACCAATGTCTGCTCTATCACTAATACAGTGACCATGTTCCCTTAATTTAATTAAAATCTCCTCAGAACATAGCTGTGTCAACCTCTCTCTTCTTGAAATCATCTATTGCCTGGCCCTAAACTGTATTTCAGCCATACTAAAAAATCTCTCTGATCCGTGAAAAACTCAGACACTCAGTCTTACCTCTTACCCTCATACTTTCACTTGTGTTTCCATGTGGATCATAGTACCTGTCACATAATGGATGGCAGGTACCCAGGGAAGATGGATGAACTCACCGTTAAAAACCTGAATCTGATTATCCATAATACTGCAGCGTATATTACCCTGTTAGACTCCCATATCTCCACTAATTTTCTGCCATAACTCATCTCCCTCAACCTCCTCTACCTGGTCTTTGCAATTTTTGGATTTTCTTCTCTTGATTCTATGCCTCAAAACATTTTTTAAGCCAAAAATTATATAAACATACAAAAGTCAATTGCGTTTCTATGCAACTAACAATGACTAAACTGAAAAGGAAGTTAAGAGAACAGTCCCGTTTACAATAGGAGCAAAAAGAATAAAATACTGAGGAAGAAAATTAACCAAGGAAGAGAAAGACTTAAACACTGAACACTATAAAACATTGCTGAAAAGAATTTAAAAAGTCACATATAAATGAAAAAGCATCCTGTGTTCATGGGATGGAAGATTCAATGTTGTTAAAATGTCCATACCACCAAAGCAATCTACAGATTCAATACAATCCCTATTAAAATCCCAATGGAATGTTTTACAGAAGTAGAAAAAAAAAACAATTCTAAAATTCATATGGAACTACAAAGGTCCTCAATTACCCCCACAAAACTTGAGAAAAAAAATAACACAACTGAAGGCCTCATACTTCTGATTTCAAAACATATTACAAAGCTACAATAATCAAAAGAGTATGACAGTGGCACAGACATAGACAGATATATAGACCAATGAAACAGAAAAGAGAGCCCAGAAAAAAAAAAAAAACCCACATATATACAATCACTTTATCTTTGACAAGGTGCTGGGAACACGCACCTTGGAATAAGATATTTCACTTTAATAAATTATATTGAGAAAATTAGATATCCACATACAAAAGAATGAAATTGGACCCTTGTCTTACACCATAAACAAAAATCAACTCAAAATATATTAAAGAGTTAAACATAAGAACTGAAATTAGACAAGCCAGACTACATCGAACTAAAAGCTTCTACACAGCAAAGGAAACAATCAAAGGATTGAAAAAGTAACCTACAGAATGGGAGAAAATATTTGCAAACCAAATATCTGATAAGGGTTTATTTCTAAAATATATAAGGAACTCCTACCTTTCGATAGCAAAAATAAATAAATAAATAAATAATCAGTATCTACTTTGCTGCATTTTTTAAAGCAAGAATTATGTGTAACTTTTTAAGATAAATAAGATAAGTAAAATGAAAAGAGAGCATGCCATAATAACATGTTTGAGTTTCATTTTTGAATATGAGAACTACAAAAAGACTCATTTTTGTAATTAAA
Organism: Pteropus medius; assembly: GCF_902729225.1. NCBI lineage: Eukaryota > Metazoa > Chordata > Mammalia > Chiroptera > Pteropodidae > Pteropus > Pteropus medius. The sequence continues at coordinate 12,125,330 of NW_024349801.1, forward strand.
ATTAAGTTTTTAATACAATTGTTATAACATGAGAATATAAAAGAGAAAGAAGAACAACTAGGTGTAGCATAACCCATCCCTGATTTATCAAATCTCTAGTTGAGGCAACAATTACTGGTTCTTTAAAAATGATTAAACCAATCATTCGATAGAAAAATATATCTGAGCATAACACTAGGCCCCCCATTCCCCATTAGTTTCAGCATTGAATAATCTAGTTAAGAAAGCATAATGTGATTTCTCAAAATTTGTCAAGTGGCTTATCTGCTACAAAAGCACCTAGGGTTTTGTTGATTTTGTTCCAATAGGAGATTGAAGCATCCTGCATCTTGCAACGCCAGCTCTTAGGTCAGTGACTTTCCCATATGAGTGGAAGAGCTAGAAATCAACACCTTAAATTATCAGCTCCAACCTTCTTTTCCATTTGAATAATTCCTCCTTCTTTCCACACAAACCCTGTTCTTTGCTCTTACTTATCTGTTGCCCCCGTTATTCTTAAATCTGCCTTGGCTCCTGCTGATCCCATTTCCTTAGTTTCTTCTACTTGACTTCTGAGTCATCCAAATTTTCCTCATTCTTCAATTCTTATATCAGTTTCCTGTCTTTTACAAATCTCTTACATTAGTTTGTTAAAAAGTGTTTTCCAGTTGTCTACTTGTCTTTTTTTAAAAAAAAAAAATACTATTTCCCTCTTATTTTCTGTTTTTGTTATTCAAATTGTAGTCTAATCCTAGAGTGTGTCTACCTTCCTCGGGTGTTTTTTTAAAAGCTAGTATATGCCACATATCTTATTTTAATTCTTCCTTGTGCCCACGAAATTACAACATATGCAAGAAGCACTCAATATTGCTTGAAAAAAACAGTGAACATGTGAATGAGTGAATATAAGTTGAAGCTATTATGTTGACTTCTCTTCAAAGATAGCGAATTAATATTTACTTCTATTTCTATTAGTTGCCCATGAAGAGAAGAACTATGGAACAATGTAAGTACAGCAATTAAAGAAGAAAAAGAAGAAGAAGAAATATACAGTAATTTCGCATAAGTTTTAGGAAATAATGTGAAGGAAAATGCCACCTATACTAAATAACTTAATATATAAATAATTAATATAGAAATAACTTAATATATAAATAAAAATAAATAGGGGGCCTAAGAAAACTACATTTCCAATTATATGTCTTTGTTTCCTATGACCTGAAATGAAAGTAATCTTTAAAGTGCATACATTTAAAACATTTTTTCACTCCAGCCAGGGCAGTGAATTTAGTATCCAATGCATAGTAATTGATCACTACATAATTCTAAATGTCATTCATCTTCAGCAGCTTCACAATTCTACTGTTGCCAAGGAGTAAAGCAAAAAGGATTCAACCTCCATTCAAAATATACCTTAACATTACCATTATATTGAATATAATTAGAATTACAATTAAATGTTATATCATTTTAAAAAGAAATTATTTCTCCATCAAGTTTTACAATGGCCTTTGGCATAGTGCAGTGAAATTGAACCTAAAAATAAAACTTCAGTAAAATGAAAAGCTCAAATTAACTGACAATTTTCATACTTCAGAATTTCCCTATGTATTTTTCTCCAGTGACCTTTCTGATGACAAAACCTGAAATGATAGTCAATTAAATTTATATCTCAAGGCACACTATAAATTTGTCAGGAACAAAACAAGAATACTGTGAAGTTCATGAAATCAGCTCATGGTACCCAGGAGTAGAGGTAGGGAAGAGGTGACCAGTCAGTCCTTGGTGCTTAAACTGACATTAACATAATGATGTCCAGATCTGCATGTGGATAAAGAATGAAGAAAAGCTCTCAAAGCTCCCTAATATCATACATTTTATTACCCTGATTTATTTCAGTATCAAGTCTCCACAAGCAGAATATGGCCCCATTTCTAATCGTGAAGTTTATAAATTCAAGTGTATATATTCTCTCCTTGGAAATTTAAGTAAGGCACAACAGGCACTGATGAAATGCCCATTATCTTTTTGATGCAGGCAGATGTAATACAGGATGGAGGATTTTAGGGCTCATTTTGTCTTAGATTATGACACCACGACTTACTGTGAGCCAGTTCGAACTTCAAGTAGACTGTTTTACTTTTGTGTTTTCTTGCCAAATGAGTAAAATTATATCAAATTAAAATTCTCCAGTTTGTTTCCATCCTTTCATCTTGAATAATGTCTAATGATGCCATCTATTATGTAAACCAGGTAAAGGCTGGGCTTCCTCGTCATTTTTCAGTTACATAAGAATCATAGAATCAATTATATTCTTCAAAGAACAATTGTGTGACCAGTCTTTTGGGGAACTATTGCCAGGGGAAACTTTATCTTGACATCATAAGAGTCCTTACATTTTCATATATTTAGGTAACACTCTAATGGATGACCCATGTCCCCTATAGACACCAACGCTCTATGTACACTAGGGCAAGTCCACATGTGAATTCTCAAGGTAGCGGATCAGCTCCAGACACAAATGGATCTGAAACCATTCTCCTCTAGACATGAAAAGATATTTCTCAAAAGCATATGTTTTCTCTACTCTTGCTTCCTATGCTAAACACACATTTATTAATAATTTTGTATCATAAAGATTTTTAAAAGCAGATTTACTGGCAGTAGAAAAGCATTTTGAGAAATAAATTACCTCTAAAAACTTAAATTTCTCCTTTCTCTATTTTTAAAGATTTCTCCCACATTTATGTTCAAAACATATGCTTTTTCCATTAACATTAAATATTTATCATGATATGAAAACATGACAGTGTATTAGAATGTCTAAGTTAAATTTTAAAACCATTAAGAAAAGCAAAAAGGTTGTAGCTGCTCTTTTATGTAAGCAGAGATAGAGGAAAGCTCTTTAAAAATTACTAAACGGCTTCAAACATAATATTTCAAAAACAGTGATAGAAATAGAGATTTAGATTCAGTATGAGACCATGTTTCATTTCTATTTCCTGAGGAAAATAATTGAACTTTTCCTTCAATAATATCTTGACCCATTTATAGAAACTCACCTGCTAGCAACAGTATGAATCTCTGCAAGCTGCCATCTCACAGTTGAGCAAAAATATGACAAACCAATCAGGATCATCAGAAAAACATAAAAGGTGATTTTTGGGATTTAATCAGAATTGAGTATAAAAATACTTGTTCAAGCAGGAACTAATTCAAACCTGACTCTACTGCTCTCAAACAACATATTTTTTTATTTTTCAATTACAGTTGACATTCTGTATTATATTAGTTTCAGGTGTATAGCACAGTGCTTACACATTTATATAACTTATGAAGTGATCCCCTCGGTAAATCTAGTACCCCCTGATACCATACATAGTTATTATATTATTGACTATATTCCTTATGCTGTACTTTACATCTCATGATGATTTTGTAACTACTAATTTGTACCTCTTAATCCTTTCACCTTTGTCACCCAGCCCTCTAACCCACCTCCCACAAGGCAACCACCAGTTTGTTCTCTGTATCTATGAGTTTGTTTCTGTTTACAAACAAGATATTTATTTGATATCTCATTATTGAGCACCCACTGTTTGCAAAGTACTACTAAGAAAACAGAAAATTGAGCCACAATGTGTCTCTTAGAGAGAAAGACTTTGATAGTGATGCCAAAGTGTCAACTGTCATACTATTATAACAAAGGTTGCACTCGATATAGAAATAGGAAAGACAGAGATTGTTGGAACATGAGGAAGGAAAGGGGCTATAAAGAAATGTGTTATCTTGAGAGTGTTTAATTGGTATTGATAGAAGGCTATGGAGAAAGACAGGCAAGAAAAAGGCCTTTCCAAACAGAGAACACTATTATGGAAAGTAAGGCAGAATTAGGGGCAGGAGATCTTGATTCCTGGGGTATGCCTAAAGATGTTGAGCAGGAGAGTGGGACCAGCAGGTAGCATTTTTGGAAAAATAATGTCGCCAGCAGTTGAGAGTTATAATCGCCTAAATGAAATATGCATGCTCTAGACAGAGATGGGTAGGGTGCAAGGAAATCAAATGGAGTTGATTTATTTTTGTCTCATATCTATAATTTCAAATGTGTTATTATTTTATAATGTACATAATATTTCAGTACGATAGAACAGGTACATAAATCATAAACTTATATGTATTTGTGTGATGCACACATCCTCCTTTGATGCTTCGATTTCTGCCAAATATCTCAAACCTGATATTTAAAATAATATTAACACTATCAGTACCAGCAAGAGCCCTATCTTTGTCTTAGTTGATATTAGAAATAACTAATGTAAAGGATGGCTTGGGAAGGAATAGACAGGATGAGGCTGAATTAGAGCAATGTTACTATTAATCTCAAGAGTTTATAACTTAGAAAAAGCAGAACTATAAGATATGGTCAATAACTATATGAGATTAAACAAGTGGAGAAGGTGAAGACCCTGACACAATTTCAAGGCTTAGACATGAATCAAATCGGTATAACAAAAGCAATAAACAAAATTCAAAAACAGAAGTAAATCGAAGGAGAAAATAAAAATGACTAAATTAAGACTCTCAAAAAAACAAATAATCCATATAGTCTCTTTAGTCTCTTCATCGTGGTAATTTGCAGGACAGAGCAAATTTCATTAGCTCTGTGAACGGTATTATGCTTCCACACAAGGAGCAGGTTATTCTGCTCAAGTAATACAGCTCAAGTAATATCAATGAAGATTGATAACTCTCAGTGCAATATATATTTCCAGTGGCTTTAATTTGTTCTCATTCAAGTTAATACTCATAGCAGGCAAACAGTAGTTTTCTATTAGTAAATGGGGATAATACCAGAATGGACCTCAAGTTTACTGTGAGAATTAAATGGATTAATGTACATAAAACCTTAAATGAGTCCATGATATATTATTAAAATTCAATACATAATCACAACTGTTATTAATAATTATTTATGTCCAAACTACCTATGTTGAAATCCTGGTCCCTCTGTTTATAAAATTTTTTTTTTTACCGAGGATAATAAACTGCATCTTTTCTAAAGCTCAGCTTTCTCACTGCATAATGAACATAAAAGTGTTATTATTTAAAACTTGTAAATAAGTCAAAAAGGATGACTTAGTGTCATTTTATCATATTAGAGCATGTTGAACTGGTCTCCACAAAACAATGACTATTAATTCTAAAGAGAAATGTGCCTTTTTTTTTTACTTTGTCTTTATTATGTATTAGAGTCCAAACTAGAAAGTTTCATGTTGACTTGTAGATTTTTGTCTGTTAGAGGTGCCAACGATTTCTATTTAGTAGAAAAGATAGCCCCCAAGATTTAAGGTTCTTTTGCCTTGTAGGACACTCAGTTTTACACTATTATTTATTGAACTTATGCTAACATTCTTTATTTCTGTATTTATATATACACTATCTCTTGAATTCTTTTTAATCAGCTTTAATAGTTTGCTTTTCTCCTCATTAATGGGATAAACATTTACATGTGCTTACTATACATTTGTATGAGAGTTATTTTTAAACATTTTTGGACAGTATTCTTTTATAACAGCTAATATTTATTGAGTACTAATTAAATATTATGTACAATTATTAATTCACTGGTTTCTAAAAACCACAATACAAGATGGGAAATTGTATAATCCATATCTTAGAGAAAAGAAAACTTCTGTGATCGGTCATTAAGTAAATGCCAAACCCACTGAAGAGTGTACCTTGTCTTGTTAATTACCATTTTTGATTATTTCCATCTTTAGACTAAAGGAATTTAGGGCATAATGCCACAGAGCTCAATTTTGCTTTTATCCACCAAAACTTCATGGTTAGCAGATTCAAGAGAATATGTGACACATTTATTCATTCATTGAGATCCTTATTTTATGATTCATTATTTTCTCTCTTGATTTTTTCTTTTTATATTCCGTGCCTTAATTCAGGTTAAATAATCCATCATTTAGGTCTAAATTGTGAAATTATCTCAGGATCCAAATTCCCTAGGTATATAATCAAAAAAATTAAGTACAATGGTTGATGAAGTTCTATAACTTTTACCTCTATGAAACTGTAGAAAATATATAACAAAAGGACATCTAATATCTGATTCTTCTGCTATTGAAGTTTCTGACTAAACTTTCATTTTTCCTAATCTGAGATGTACACTGAACCAGTCATCTCTAACCTCATTAGGGTAGGACATCACTATTGTTGTAGATTTGAGTCATTGAGAAGTTGAAGTAAAAAATAAAAATAAAAAAGTGCATAAACTCTAAGTGTATGTATTTTAGAAATTTGTTATTCATATTCTGCTACTCTTAACTTTTTGCACCATATGCATCAAACATAATTTGAAATTACAATTAATATAACAATGAATAAAAGTTAAAATTCAAAAATCTTTTCTTAATCCCAGCCGATCATCTGGCATCCCCCGTGACCCACCAAGATGAACACATATCACATAATTCTATATTACTGCCAAGATTATAATCCCAAAAAAAGAATCTGATGGACCCACTTTCCTGCTCAAAATCTTCACAAACATATTGTCAGAAACATAATCTGAATATTTACCTCTTTGATTTGAGTAGTATAGGTCACCCTGTTAGTAAGGCCTCTTGTACACCCACCACTTTTCATATGCCCCTAATAAGTCCTAAACATTCAAGTAATATGGAATCTTCCAGAGTACCACCTCTTTCAATACTAGCTCCTCTCATCCTTTGTTCTAATCCATCTCTCATCTTTAGATATTTGTGTATCATTTTCTATAGGTACTCTAGCACTTTAGATACCCTGCTTTGTGTCCTAGCCAGAATAGGCCTCCCCCATCCCACAAAAAAGACACCTACTGTGAATATATCACATTACATGGCAAAAGGAACTTTCCAAATATGATTAAGTTAAAGATTTTGAGATGAGGAGATTATCCTGGATTATCTGGGTGGGCCCAATGTATTCACAGGGTCATTATATGAGAGAGTCAGGACAGTCATAGAGAATGAGATGTGATGACAAAAGCAGAGACAGAGAGATTTGAAGATGTTATGATGCTGACTTTGAAGATGGAGAAAGGAACCATGAGCCAAGGAATGCAAGAGAACTCTAGAAGTTAAAAATGGCAAGTAAACAGATTTTCCTGTAGAACTCTGGAAAGAACACAGCCCTGTCAACCCATTTTATACTTCTGAATACCAGAACTTTAAGATAATAAATGTGTGCTGCCTTAAGCCACTGAATTTGTAGGAATTTGTTACAGCAGCAATAGGAATCTGATACGTCTTATAGTGACATGATTCATCCTCCTCTCCATGTGGGAAGCTCCAAGATGACAGACTATGGCTGAATCTACTTGGTTTCTCACAGACTTCCTTGGAAAATAATTAGATTCTTAATTAGTATTTATAGAAGGAATGATTTATTGAGAGTAAAACAGTTTAGTCCTCTCTTGAGTAGAATATCCTCAATTTGTTTGGTGTAAAGAGACACCATTTATGACCTTAAATGATTCTTAATAATTTTTTATGTTTTGTTAGACTGAGATGGTAGTCACCAAATTTATCTCAGTTCTAGATAATATGTGGGTTTATTTATGGACCACGGCGTTTAAATACCAAGTGGAAAAACAAAACACATGCTTCTCTATATGTGTTTTTCAGGAAATAAAGTTGAGACATATTTCCACAGTAAATCTAAATGTCTTCTATATTACTAGGCTTAAAAAGGTTATGTACATTAGATATTAGATCATTGCTTGAAGTACATTAATGCTTTTGAAAACAGCTGCCTTCAATCTTCATTCTCATAAAAAGAGCAACTACAGTCTGTGCTTTTGCTAATGGCTTTAAAATGTATGTTAACTTAGAAATTCTGATCCACACTAATGTTTGTGTACCATAATATAGACTATTAATGGAAAACATAAAGGGAGAAAAGCCTTTACAAAATAGGGCAGAAGGAGAAACTTATGTTTCTCAGACTGTTTTTGCTTTCAAAATTCTTTCCCTTTGGCAATGAATGTGTTTTTAATAAAACCTTCACGAGGCAAAACTACTAGTACACATGTGAGAACAAAACAGAGCCGTTGATTTGGAGAAATTTTTCTAGACGAGAAAAGTTTTGACCTTTGTATACAGAGCTGACTTCCATGACTTCTCATTAAGGCCTGCTCTACTGTGCACGGAACCATGGTATGCACAAGTGGCTGACCTAAATGTTAATGTGTTATCTAAAGATACCAAATCTAAGGATTTCTGTGGCTTCAAAACCAGCTTTGCTCCAGGAACAGTTTCCTGAAACATTGGGTGCACATTTTTCTCTCTCTGAAGAATGTAATCTCTATTGTCCTCATTCTAAACCCTTGTATGGTTTACAGAACAATGCAAATGAAAAAACCCATTCTGATTAGCAAAGTGCATCTTTAATATCACTCAAGATATAAGAATGGAAATGTACAGAGATAGTGATAATGATAATGATGATGATTAGTTACTCATCTCTTACCGATTTGGGCAAAGTAAATACAGAAGAAAATTTGGTTCTTTGCAAGGATGAACCGTCCAGCATCAGGGAGAAGCTCCTCCTGTGTTACCACCAGACAGCAAATTAGCACAAGTGTCACTAACACGATGCTGCCTTTGCCTAAATAAAGAGGTAATAAGTGCTTCTTAAATGGCTGTTCCTTACCTGAACCAGCAGGGAGAGGACACACACACACACACACTCCGGCACTTAATGTCTAGAAATGGGGTTAAGAGCTGCATTTGACTTTCTCAAGCCTGAAGAAAATGAAGATTTTATAAAAATAAAACACGATGCTGGGAGATTGGTGGCTGTCTTGACCCTCTGCCCTCCTGCAGAGCTGAGCGGCACAAGCCCAGCGGCTGTGCCAGCGACAAGGTCCCCTCTCAGCCCTCCTGCTGGTGACAAGGAGTTTGGTGCATTTGTTTTGTCTTTAACAAGTTCAGAATTTACCTTAGGGTATAAATTTAATGGATAGTATTCAAGGGCTTTGTACATGGAAAAGGCGCCTGAGGAAAATAAAATACTAGAAAGATATTCTGAGCCATGAAAATTACCTCCAGATTTTGAGCTAAATGGCCATTGATCAAATGGTTTCATGAAACCAACCGTAACTTGGAAGCATCTGCTTTTCTGTACACATGTATGTATTTAGTTGATCACATCATTCCTTATAAAATATTAAAACATTTTATTTAAAAAAATTAAAATAGAATACTTTCTGAAATTTGAAAATGACCAAGATTGTATAGCAGTTGGGGTGCGGGGGAGAAACGAAGAATAAAAAGAAAATGGCGAGAATCCAGGGGGAAGAGTGGATCTAAATGTGCATCAGATTGATGAATACATAAGAACTCGATGTGTTTTTAAGCAAATGAAGTGATGAATGAATACATGCAATTAATATTTCAAATCATTTGGACAATTTATTATACTTATAGATATTATTTCATAAGTTACTAGCTTCCAAACTTTTAGATTTTTTAGAATATTTGCTGTTTTACAGGGATAGTAGGATAGAATATTTAAGAACAACATTATTTCAGATAAGGCTGCCATCTCATAAATAGACCCGGTTAAAATTCCTGTTTTCCAAAGTGGGACTTAAAATTATTTGTACAGAGACATCATTACAAATGCATCAAGTGAGTCTTTAGTAAATTTTAACTTCTCTTTCTCTTCCTAATTTTTTCAAGACAAGTGAGTTAAACTATTATTTACTTTTATATAGAATCAAGCTGAGAAAATATTTTAAAAATTAAGGTCATATTCCTGATGAGTTTTCTCATGAAATTGTGAGATATAAATGCTCATTTGTAACTCTAAAAGTCAGACTTTTGCCTGTGGTGAGAAACCCAATCTGCTAATTACTACTATTAATTTGGATGGTGACTTTGCCTTTATAAATATGAAATATTAGCAGATGTGATAAACAATGCATTTGAATCTAAAAAAAAATCAACAAACACATAAATGCTTTTTACATTATTGCTGACACATAAGCATTCTATTTTGAATATTATCTATCAATAGATCTATCTGTAGTTCATGGATATTAAATTTTATTCATTTGAATATTTTCTGCCAAAGGCGTATCAGAGATTGTCTAATATTCTATTGTTTGAAAATTAATTTAATAATTTTCCCAATATTATGATTACGAGGGTAAGCCTTCTTTGGAATTATTTTAGAATGAGTTCTTTTGTTTTTAACTAATCATTTAACAGAAATCTAATTAACAAAAACCTCTCTAATTGTACTAATATTTTTAAATTCCAAGGAATTGTCACATTGATAGTTTACAGCTAAAATCTGCTTTATTTTCTTTTTAGCCATAGTGGCATTCTCTAATTTCAAAACTCTTTGGGAAACACTATAGAAAATGAAAGAAAATTATCTGTAGGAGTTATCTATTGCTAGATAACACATCACAACAAAATTAGCAGTAAACACACACATATTTATTATCTCATAGTTTCTGTGGGTCAGATCAGCTGGGTATTCTGCTCTCAGTGTTTCACAAAGCTGATTTCAAGATAAAGACTGGACTGCATTCTCATCTGGAAGCTAGAATGGAAAAGAATCTACTTCCATTCTTACAAGCTTATACACAGAATTAATCTGCTCACGTCTGTAGAACTAAAGACCCGGACTTCTTACAGGCTGTCAGCTAGAGGCTGCTCTCATCTCCTACAAGCTACCATGGTTCCTAGAGGCCACTCCCAGTTCCAAGAGGCACAATTTTTTTTTTTACTTTTTCAGCATGGTGGTGTATTTCATCAGCCAACAAGGAGAGCCTCTAGAATAAGTTTGCTAGAAAGATGGCATCTTAGAAAATACAATGTAACCACGGAGGGGCATTCATTTGACATCGCATTCATCGCCCTTGTAATATTTCATTGTTTAGAAGCAAGTCACAGGTCCTACTCACAAGTGAAGGGAGAGAATCATACAGAAACATGAACGCTGGGAGGAAGGGATTATGGGGAGCCACCTTAAAGTATATCTGCCAAGGTCTCTCTCTAAAAAAAAATTTATTTTTAGTAAAGTCTGATTTTTCCTCAGTTAAAAATCAGTTGATTCTTCATTTTAAACTTTAAGTGTAACTTCATTTTTAAAGGGAAGTTAAATATACTGATTTTTTAAACCTTTGAAGATATTTTGAAAGAAAGTTACTGCATTACCCAGTGGAGAGAGAAGGTGTATATGTAAATATCTAAAAAAAAAAAGATGAGACATGGAGAAAATTTTACTTGCTTAGAAATTTATATAAATAGATATTTTGATTTATAGGCCTATTTAAATAAAAACGTAAAAAGCATCTATGTTTTTGTTGATTTTTTTTAGATTCAAACTGCTTTGTTTATCACATCTGCTAATATTTCATATTTATAAAGGCAAAGTCACTATCCAAATTAATAGTAGTAATTAGTAGATTGGGTTTCTCACCACAGGCAAAAATCCGACTTTTAGAGTTACAAATGAGCATTTAAAAGCTGAAGCAGTAAGTAGTATATTCTCTGAGAACAAAATGATTATTTAACATAATTTTATAAAGAATGAGCTATCCATATTAATTTCTATTTAAATATAAATTATATAAATAAATTATTCACACATTCCAATTTATTTAGTATTAACTAGCCTATGAAGAGGACTTCTGAAAAGTTTTTATTTAGTAATTTTGTTTGATTTCTATTCTGTTGATGCAGAGTTTATGACACTCCAGGGAATTTAGGTGGAAAAATCTCTTAATAATTCATTGTTATAGTTAAAGATTCAGAAATTCACTTTATTTTACCTGAAAGATAGCTTTAATTTTTAACTTATTAATTGACACAGTTCATACTATAAGATTTTAATAACTGTCTTGGGTTATACTGATAAATGAAAGAGTAAATAAAGAAAATCAACTCATGGAGCTATATCTCATTTAATTTATTGTATTCATAATATTACCTTTGACAACATACTATAGGGATCTTGCTAAATTGTAATACCTTAGCTTTATTGACCCTCAGTATAATAGATATAGTAATTATTAACTAATATGGTTATTTGATTTGTAAAGAAATATGCAAATACACTTTTTTTCTGGGGAAACTCCAAAATTTTCATTTCTGCCCCTCACCTTCTAAAATATATATAAATGAGTTTACAGGAATTATAATTTAAGAATCTTGATTATTATAACTTTTCATTTTGTAATCATTTTAAATGCCAGAGAATATGTAAGACTATTACAAGGATTATTTATCACTTCAGCTAAAATTTCATATTTACAAAGGCAAATCACCATCCAAATTAATGATAGTAGGTGTAATTGTCAGAATTCACAAAAAGAAAGAAAGAAAGAAAGAAAAATATATATGGCCCTCAATTAAATCTGAGTTGCAGAGAAACAACAAATAATTTATTCAGAATAAGTATGTCACAGCAATATCTGGAACATAGTTATCCTAAAGATAGTTTTATGGGATCATTAAATTTATCGAGGTGACATTATTTAATAAAATTATATAGGTTTCAAGTGTACAATAATACATTATCTGTATATTGCACTGTATGTTCACCACCCAAAATCAAATTTCCTTCCATCACCATATATTTGGCCCCCTTTGCCCTTATTGACTTCCTCCTCTGCCCACCTTCCCTTGGGCAACCACTAAATTGTTGTCTGTGTCTATGAGTTTGTTTGTTTGTTTGTTTGTTGCTTTCAGTTTTATATCCCACATATTAGTGAAATCATATAGTTATCAACTTTTTCTGTCTAATTTCACTTAGCACGATAATCTCAAGATCCATCCATGTTGTCACAACTAACTGTATTTCATCTTTTCCAATGGCTGAGCAGTATGCCATTGCATATATATGTACCACTTCTTCTTTACTCAATCATCTATTGAAAAATAGTTCAGTTGTTTCCATGTCTTGGCCACTGTGAATAATGCTGCAATAAACATTGGGGTGCATATATCTTTATGGATATATTTTTGAATTCTTTGGGTAGATACCCAGAAGAGGGATTGCTGAGTCACATGGTAATTCTATTCTTAAAGGACCTGAACAGACACTTCTCCCAAGAAGACATACAAATGACCAACAGAAATATGAAAAGATGCTCAACTTTACTAGCTATTAGTGGGATGCAAAGCAAAACCACAAAGAGATACACCTCGTACCTGTAAGAATGGCTATTATCAACAAGACTAATAACAAGTGTTATTTAAGTATTTTCACAAAATTCCTAGTCTACTGGTCCTATCCTCCGTTATTGTTGCAGTGTCTAGTTACTTAGTAGATGTTTATCTTTGTTTTGGTGGTGGCAGTGAAATCCATAAGTTTATTTCCAATACATGTTAACAATGCTTAGTGTTACTTTATTTCAATTTACTCTAAAGATAAAATATACCTTCTGAATTAGCAACGTTCTCAGATTAAAATGTTAATAATTGAAATTAATACAAACTGTAAGTAACGAATAGTAAAAACTCCTTTTCCGTTGATATAATGGAATTATATTGATATAATAGAAAATAAATCTCTTTGTTCATTTAATCTTTAAATTAATACCCATTTAAAATTTTATAGATAAGTTCATAGAGCCTTTGAAGAACTCAAATCAAAATATGGACCAAAATATAATTTTCAGAGGATAATGTCAAGTTCCTGTAACAACAACAAAAAAAGTTTTCCTATTTATCCTGATACATCCTAACAGGAAACTGATGCTGAACTCAGCAGAGTAATGAGGCACTCCTATAAAGATGTGGAGAAGTGTTAGGATAGCCATCGGAGCAGGGTGCGGTACTCTGAGGCTAGCCACAGAAGAAAGCTGTGCCACATCTTCTACAGGAGATGGTTGCCAGAAACCTGAGGAAGTTGATGGAGAGTGACAGTCAGCAGGAGCTGTGGCTGACAGAAGGGCACAATCAAACTAGGTGAGTTGGCAAGGATGGAGCCAGGTTAATAAGTAGACTCCTCCCTTCTGTCTCATGATGCACTCAATCTGCAGAAAGATTCTGACTGTTCATTGTATATACAGTCTGGTATTTAATTGATATATGTTTTATTGTTGATTAATTTATTTTCCTTAAGTTTAGTAATTATCAGAAAATTTCATTTACCCTTAAAATATTCATCTACATCATTTTTAAATTTTATTTTGTTTCTTACTGTTTTTTTCCTGAAGATTTGTATGACATATGTATATCTTAAAAAGCTCTCCATTAATTATTATTCTGTCATAAATGTAATGAATGTTTTGCTTAGTTTTTCATTTTATCTTTAATTTTTCACAGTGCCTTTGATGAACAGAAGATAGATTTGGGGAAGGGGGCTAAGTATCCTAATGCTTATTATTTCTTCTGGAGATTTTTTAAATATCAAAAATATCTTCCTTCTATATTTATTAGCCTAATATATTTGTAGATATCTTCAACTTAAGTATAAATGTAAGTATAAATTTTAAATTAGCTCAGAATATTTTTTTCATTGGAGGTCTCATAAAAATTCTAAGGTGTGTGTGTATATATGTATGTTTATGTGTGCTTGTCTATATAACTAAGTACTCCAATGATTTTTTGAATAACCTATTCCTGTTCATTTTATCATATACATCATATCAGTGTCTCTTTAAAGATGAAGCAAATGTCTCATTGATCTGTTTACGCCAGCATCACACTGTTTTAATTATTGTAGATTTATCATTTTGGGCTTCTGATAATGTAAGTCGGTTTGAAGTCTGTTTCTGCTCACTGATGCTCATATTTAACACTGAATCCTTCATTCCGTTCCATCAGTCTTTTCCCACTCGGAGAAGATAAATCCAACAGAGATCCTGTGCTGAGAAATCTAGGGTGTAGAGTATGAAAACAACTATTTGCAGAACACTTTATGCAAAGTCAGAAGTGCACCTTGTCCAATTTGTCAATATAAATCCCTCCTCATATTGCATTTACGTAAATTGCTAAGGTGATCAAATCACCTATAAACCTCTTTGAATTGTCATTGATAAAGGTAACGTGGCTTTATGCCTGTCAAAAAATGTATGTGAACAATGATTTGGTTTGATTTCTATATGTTTCTAGTCAATGTAATACAGTTTTAAATTGAGAGTTAAAGGCACTCTAAATCAGAGAGAAAAATCATTACCCAGCTTCTGCTCTGACTCATATTAAAGCGAGGGTTATTTTCACACTTTCAAAAATGAGTGCCGAAATGTCCAGAAGCTATGCCTGCTTTCAGTGATGAACATGTTTTCTCGTTGCACCTTGGGGAACTGGGCTCATCAATGCACGATGTTCGTCAGCTCTCTCATTCTCTAGGCCACCTGCTAATTTGCTGTAAACGACAGACTTGATGATGGTATTTTTGTTTCTTCACCCCCTAAATTACCTTCATGGCCCAAATATTCTAATTGGTATTCTGTTCCTCGAAGCATCAATAGTTGATTTGCACAAGCAAATGAAAATGATAGGTGGAGTTCTCTGACTGAGCTCTCACAGGTAGGTAAGTTTTGTGACGTGCTCACTGCCCACCGCCTCTGCTGGAAAGTGATGCCTTGCTCAGCATCACTTGATGGGGCTCCTGTATTAAGACCTGCAAAACTCTATTTAATTTGATTATCCTTCTGACAAATCATTAGCAGTCTTCTCCTTTACCCCCCAACTGAGATACCTTTTATGAAGTCTGTTGTAAATAAATTTGACAGTCTATAGGATATGATTTGTCATTCTTATAATGTTGACAAAAACAACTGGATTTAAAGGTGAAAGTGTTTGGCAGGAGGACTGGGAGGACAGTAGGAATGAAAAAGTGTTTAAGAATGCGGAGAACCACATGCAGTCAGAAAGCACGGATCAGCCCAGGAGTGCCTGCTGCAGGGCCGCTGGTTCACATGCTGACTGAGCGAGCCAGGAAAATCTCATTTAAACCAAGTAGAAAATTATAGTTACCAAATCAACAATTACTTCTTTCACACATATAGCTTTCCTTGCTATGTTTCCATCATTGCATAGGTCACTTCTGACCTGAGGACTCTTTACAATTTTTGATTTCATCAGAGTAAAAAGTATGCCCTCTGAACACTGACAGGTATAACTTCAGGACAGAAAGATCAACTGTGTGAAGCAGGCAGGACATCTTCAGCAGCCCCTGAGCTGCTCTGCCGTGGACCGACTGTGCAGGTTGCTTATGCTTTGCTGGGATTTCTTTCAACAAGAAAACCATTTGATGCAGCATCAGCTTTGAAGTGATGTGGCAATATCCACACTCTAGAAGAGTAAAATGCTAAGGCCTTTCCCTCTGAAGAGCCAAGTGACCACATCAGGCTTACATGACATAAGGACACAGCTTCTACACAAGCTCTGACAGTCTCCACACCCCGAGCTGGTCCTCCTCGTTTAAAGCCAGGACATGCTGTGATATTGGTAACTAGCTAAGGTCTCTGCCCACTTGCTTCCTTGCTCCTTCTATACTGCTCATTAAAGTATTCTATGATCCATGATGAGTCTGATTTATTTACCCAAATGTTTATGAGCATCAATTACAGAGGAGTCTTGGTGACTGGTGGTAGAATTTAAGGAAAAACAATACAGTCATTTCCTGGCCTTTTCTGAACTAAATATTCTACAAGGGAGACAGGTACATTAAAGAAGAAATTAGAGTAACGGTCAGTGAGTACTGTGATAGAATTTGAAGGCCCTATAAGAACATGTGGCAAGGTCGCCTAACCTAATCAAGTGGAATCACAGAATGTATTTAATAAATATTTGTTGGGCAGCACTAAATGAGTAAGATGATATTTGGGCTGGTGCCTAAAAGATCATTTGAACTAGGTTCAGTAAAAAGGTGACAATGTAGGGGCAGGTATGAGATCGAGAAGGCAGAGGGACAAGCATGGGAGAAGACCAAAAGCCAAAGAGAGTAAGGAATTTTGAAGAATTGAAATATGGTCAGGACAGCTGTCACAGGGGATGCGCCCAAGGGAGTCATGAGTGCGGCTGGAAGGGGAGGCCACAAAAGATCTTCCAAACCAAGTTAAAGAATATGAAATGTATCTTTATGTAGCCTGATAGTTACAGTGTTCACAAGGTCTCTACCACATAAGAGACTTTCTTTTGTATTACTAAAAACATCAAATGTATACATTTCTGAGCACTAAATGAAGGTGTCTTGTAAAAATACAGTGGCACACAGTCAGTAAATGTACAATGATTCTGAAACTAAATGACTACCAAATAGGAATTATAATTTCATCCATTTGTAAAAATTTTGTAATAAGATGTGCAAATTTCCTTATTTATCACCTTAGCAAATAATATTTTTATCTTTAAAAACAGCTCTTTAACCTTTGGCAAAAGCTTAATTTCAAAAAACTTAAAGATGCTGAAATAGATGATTGCATATTTCCATTGCACGGAAATATAATTATGAGTACCTTGAATGGGAGCACTATAAATAAAAATAACTCATCAGGTTGCTTTTATAACCTGATCAATGCAGAGTAATTAAACCAAGAAATTAAATTCTGTAAAATTAAAAATGCAATTCTATACATCAGATTTAGCAATGATTTTCATGGAACTGATTTATCTCGCAGTTGTGAAATAGCCTAGTTTGGTCGAATTGTAGTGTGTTTGCTTATTTCAAAGACTGTCTTACATTAGCAAAATCACAGTTTAAATTTTCAAGTCAACTGGAATTGAATAATCCCTACATTAAAAACTGTGTGTGTTTCTGACAAAGAGCTTTATAGGAGTGAGTCTCATTAAAAACATCTCATAGTATGATTTGTATTATAAAACAGTCTTCATAGTTTCAAAAATATAGTCCATTGCTGGTGACAAATTATTCATGCTATTCTATTTAAAAACATCTTGGTTAAACAATTATAAACTGTGAAATATACATAAAGTATTTTTTCTATGTGTACATATAGAGCACAATCCAAAGACAAGTCTTTATATAAATATAGAGAGGGAATTATAATCTGATTATAATTATTCATGAGAAAACCAAATATTCTTTATTGTGTTCCAGGTAGTCTATTAACTACTTTCTTACATATTTCTTAGCATGTATCTTTAATCAACCCATATTAGTTTCTACATATTAAGGAAAAGTTCATTGATTTTAGCCTCTTCTCCATGTCTCAATGTATCCTGAAGAATGCACATGTTGTTATTTTCATTTCAGCATTTTTAGAGAGAGCGTGAAAACTACTGAAAATCTTAGTTTTTGCAAATGCATATTCATATGAATATGCATCTCACACACACACACACACACACACACAGCCAGTTTATTTCTATAGGCAAGGACAAACAGAGGATTGTCTTTCCTCTTCCACTTCCCTTCCAATTAAAAGATATGAACCTCTGTCACATGAAAGGCCAGGAGCTAAAAAAAATGAAGCTTCTTCCCTCCAGCTACACTTTGTTGGAAGTTGCTCCCTCCCCTTGTTCCTTCAGAAGAGTCAAGGTTAGAGAGGCTACAGTCAATGTCTTCGTTGCTGCTGGCCTTTCTATCATATGCTATCTTTTCTGCATACCATTAAATCCTGTCCACACTTCTATATATAATCCTTTTAACGAATTCTCCTCCATGTATGTGTCTTCAGTTCCTTATGAGAACCTTGGCAGATACAGTAATTGATACTAGAAATAGTCCTAGGAAATAAACTTTCAAATGGAATTCTGAAAACAGCTGTCCGTGTTTTTGAGAGGTGTACAGAGAGCCACTTTGCTATGGGAAAGTGGTACAATGCTAAGCCACAGGAGGAGGCAGCAGCATGCTTATTCAGGTTTTCCCTGGAGATGACAGGGAATGAGACAGATGCAGGTGAAAGACAAGATTCAAGAGATCATGTGGCCACGACGCTTAGCAGCTATGATAGAATTAGTAATAATAATGAAAACAAGGTCAGCTGGCTGTTTCTGAGAGCCACAGAGGATGTACAAGGATGAAAAATAGAAACTGAAAACCAAGACTTTTTAATCCCTTCACTTTTTTCACCAGCACCCTAACTCCCCTCCCATCTGGCAGCCATCAGTTTGTTCTCTGTATCTATGAGTCTGTTTCTGTCTTGTTTGTTCATTTATTTTGTTCTTTAGATTCCACATATAGGTGAGATCACATGGGATGAAAAAGGTGAAGGGATTAAGATGTACAAATTGGTGGTTACAAAATAGTCATAGGGATGTGAAGTACAGCATAGGGAACATCATCAATAATACTGTAGAAACTAGGCATGGTGCCAGGTGGGTACTAGACTAATTGGGGGTATCAGATTGTAAATTATATAAATGTCTAACCACAATGCTGTACACCTTAAACTAATATAAAATAATACTGAATATCAATTAGACTTGAAAAATAATAATAATAAAAAAGAAAACCAAGACTTTCCAATTTAAAAAACAAATGGAAAACCAGAAAGCAATACCTTCATCTCTTATAGCTCTGGATTGGATTTGGCTGAACATTAAAACCAGCCCTGGATATGATTTTAAGTGCTGAAGAGGGATATCCAATTCCCATTATCCCCGGACTTATAAAATGACTTATCCATTACTATTGTATCCCATACAACACCACCTCAGACCAGAGGGACACCTTTTATAGCAAAGGAAGTTCAACAATAGGCTCACTTCCATATAAATTACTGGACTTATCACATGCTCCAGTCTCTGAAGCCAGTTGAGAGACAATGCCTTTCAAGGTCAAGTGCAGGACAGTAGAATATGATATAGTCCTTAAACCAGCAGTCAATTTATTGTGTAGGCATCTATGGGTCCAAAATCCAAAAGGCGAAGGTAGGAGTGTTCCCTTTACTGCTACACCAGGAAATATGCTTGATGAATTCTGTGTTTCTTTGTCTGGAAACATTGTGGTTGAAAGTCCTAGTGTCCAAGGGAGCAATGTTTCTACCAAAGATTACAGTCAGGGGTTGATATAATTGAACAATGAGGCAATTCTCCATTTTGAGGTCCTCCTGTGCTGGAAGATGAAAAGGGAGTCGAGGAGACTCCCTTTTTGTTACCAAGGGAAGTCAAGTTGCTGCTACCCAATAGTAGGAGGAGTATGTACAAATAAAACTGTATGTGGAATCCACAGTATTTAATGGGATGTCTCTCAGTACATACACCATTGTGAGTAGTCCTGATCAGTGAAAAGCTGAGGGAACTCCATGAAGAACAGGAGCACCAAAGATTCAGAGGTTTTTGTTTTTGTTTTCTTCTTTTAGGAATGAAGGTTTGACTCATCTCTCCAGTAAAAGAATGTTATTAAGTCAAGGTGGTAATTTTAAAAAAGTCAAGGTGGTAACAGACAGCAAGTAAAATTCGGAAAGTGTGGTAGAAGAATAAAGTTCTGATTACTGACGTCTTTGTGATGAACTACATAAATGGGACTATACCAAAAATGGTTGTTGTTGTTGTTATTGTTGTTGTTGTTAATTGCCACCTTTTTATCACTGGTACCTTATATTAATAGCAATAGTGTAGCTAACATTTTAGAATTACAGATGGGAACATATTCTAAATGATATTTCCTCAAGATGTTATATTCTAATCATACATGTGAATTCACTGTTGAATACACAATTTTTTCACCTATATAAAAATCAAGAGTAGATATAAAAGACAAAAGAGATGGATTATACTACATTTCTCCTATTAATCTCTCCAGCAGTGGGCACTAGCATGAGATCAGAGGCAGGAGAAGAGGAGGTTGGTGCTTTATTCTATGGCTTCCTCCCTGTTGGATCATCTTCAGTTGACCCTCCACCAAAGGCCATACTCCTTTCTGTATGACATCTGTCCCTGGCCTCCACAAGTAGAGGGGAGGTAAAGGGTCCCTCACTGTTGCTAGGTCTGTAGCACTGAATTATTATTTCTCATTTCCCTAAACACTGCCCACCTCTTTGTAAACTTCATTAACTTTCCTCAATTTCCCTATTTAATTGAAAAAGTTAGCTCAAGATAAAAGCTTGAAGTACTTACATACTTTAAACTTATTAGTTTAACTTAAAAAACACAAAAGATTTTCCAAGTGTTGAGATTAGGTTTACTTTTTGTTTTCCATTATCCTTCTTGCATAAAGTATTCTACTCACAATGCATTATTTAATTGTTTGTGGTTTCAAGTTTTTAAAGTGGAACAAGAACATCAAAACATCTGTGAAAAATATCTGAATACAGAATTCTAGATCTTTATTATTCTTTCTTATCCTTTTCTACTTTTAGATCAACAGAAAAAAAATTTTAATGATATCCTATATCAAGTCTTTCTAATATATTCAATGTTATTTTTATAGAAACGGCTCTATTATTATTGAATTTATTTTCATTTGGTACAATATATAACTAAAATACCCAAAATAATATTCCCTACTTACCTAATAGTTTTGGGAACAAAATCTACTGACCAAAATAAGCATACAACTCAACTGGTAGGAGGAAATGTAGAAAATGCAACCTATCGGGCACAATAGTTCAGCATCCTATGGGAACCAATGAACCAATGGTTAGTATCCATGAAGCCAGCATATTGGTTAATCAGAGGCTGGTTAAAAGAATTATTTTAAGTGCATCCATGGAAGAGGATGAGCGCCTGAGAAGAATGTGTAGAGTGTGATCAAAAGAGTCTAGGACAGAATCACAAGGAACACCAGCATACGAGATGTGTCAAGAGAAGGAACCGAGAAAAAATACTAAGGAAACAGTGTCTGAAATACTGGAGACTTACCGGGAATTATTTGTTAATTAAAAGGGCATCTTTCACATCCTAATGTAGTTAAACTCACAAATTTTCATTTATATCTTAGCCTGGCTGCCTTTAACTGACATATGTTGGAGTGTTTGCTTCTCAGGGAAGATGGTGTTTTGGGATGAGCATAGGATCATAAATTAAAAAGTCATGGCTGTGAATTCTGCCTCTGACTCTGATATGTCACAATGACTGTGCCTCTGAGCTTCATTCATTTTAACTGTAAATGTGAATAATTATAATTCAGAGAGTGGCCATGTGGATCATGTAAGATGTCTTGCACAAAACTTACATTCATAAGTATTCAATAAACGTGCAATTCCTTCTTTCCTCTTCAGTATATTATCTCTAGGATACATGGTAAAGTGGTTGGAAACTGAGAAGGAATTCCAAGACATTCTTTCACAACACACACATGAATCGCTGGCTCTCGTTCATTTTATTCTTAATGTGGGCCATTTACTGACAATTTCTCTACAACTAAGGGAAAATGTTCTGCTTCATAGCCCAGAATATATGCTTTGTGATTTCCTGATTGATTTTATTGATTTTATTTCATAGTACTTTGGTCGTATTTCTCAATTTAGATGTTCTGCCATGCCATGCCATTTCAATATTTTTTTGAGCCACTTACAGTTGTGCAATCTAATAGCCCTGGTTAAAACCCAGTTCTCTTCAGTAGGACATCTTCCTGTGAGGGGATCGTAGAGCCAACCTAGGTGTCCGTAAAAGTATCTGCTTAGAAACAATACTTCCTCTAAGGGTGTGATCAAAGAACTGTACTCAGGTTAATGTTTTTTGCCATTTGAATAGGTTAAAATATGGAGATAGTATATTAATAAATGGATAAGACTAATGTGATCCTTTATGTGATCTAACAGTTAATTTTAGGTACAATATACAAAAAAAAATTGTGAAAGGAAGATCTAATGTGGCAATTTTCTTTCTCTGTCTTATATATCATAATAAATCTAAGAATTTAAAATATAATTTCAAGATGGTCTTGAACTTAAATTTCCCAAAGATAAAACCCAACATAATTCCAGAGACCCATCTGCTCACAGTATTTCCTTGATCCACCCATCTGATTTGCAGAATTCAAACTGTCAAATCAGACTAACTTTAGAGACAGCAGTATGGCCAAATGCAGCTTTGTTCAGCATTGGAAATGCAAGTTGTCCATGTTAAAAATTCAGGAGTTTAGCTACTGAAATACGCAGTATAGAGTTTCTATATTCCATGATTATTGTTCTTAAAGAAAGATTGGTAAGTGCCTGATGATTATTATCATGACAGATTCTGAAATTTATCAGACTTCAACCTATTTTGAAACCTGTATTCATTAAAATATCTCCAAATGGTCAACTCATATTCAGATGCTTGCTTCTCAAGTAATGAATGAGATTCTTAAGCTCCATGACCCCCAGCCACTCACCTAATGAACATTAGAGCTTTATGCTGATATTAAAAAGGAAATAGAACATATCATTTGAAGAATATTTTAAATAGCATTTAGAATATTTTCCAAAATATTAATAACATATTTCACTAGTCAGTTAAATATTTTCAATCATGTCTTTTGAATTATATTTATTTTTAAAATCCAAAAATAAATTTGAGTATGGCATGTGTATACAAAATCTTGTTACTATTGATCTTTTTTTCTTATTAAAATTATTGGGATGACTTTGGCGAATAAAATCAAATAAGTTT
Organism: Pteropus medius; assembly: GCF_902729225.1. Lineage (NCBI taxonomy): Eukaryota > Metazoa > Chordata > Mammalia > Chiroptera > Pteropodidae > Pteropus > Pteropus medius. The sequence continues at coordinate 12,148,834 of NW_024349801.1, forward strand.
CAAGTGTACAATTCTTTTTTATAGCTATACAATAATATTTTCTTTTTCATTAAAAATTATTGGGGTAACATTGATTAACAAAATCAAATAAGTTTCAAGTATACCATTCAACAATAAGTCGTATATATATTGCATTGTGTGTTTATCATCCCGCGTTAGATTTCCTTCCATCACCAAATATTTGGCACCTTTTACCCCTATCTACATCCCCCCTTCCTCTGGTAACCACTAATCCACTGTCCGTGTCCATGAGTCTCTATTTGTTTGTCATGTTCGTTTGTTGCTTTCAGTTTTGTATTTCACATATGAGTGATACCATGTGATTTTCCACTTTTTCTGTCTTATTTCGCTTAGCATGATTATCTCAATCACAGTGGCCAGGACATGGAATAAACTGAAGTGTCCTACAATAGATGACTGGATAAAAAAGGTGTGGTACATATATACAATTCAATAATACATCATATATGTACTGTATTGTGTGTTCTCCACTCAAAGTTAAATTTCCTTCTGTCACCAAATATATGACCCCTTTTGCCCCTATCGACCTTTCCCCACTTCCCCTCTTTGCTCTGGTAACTACTGGGTTTTGTTTTTTTTTAATTGAGACACCAAGATGACTAAAAAATAAGAAAAATATGTGTATGAGAAAATTTTCTAGTTTAAATTTAAATAATCTCATATATCTCATGATTCCTTTTACAAGAACAAATTTTATGCTCTGTGGTGATTTCATTTCAGCATAAGTATGAGATCAGACAGATTAAGATCTTGACAATCATCTGAGGTTGGACATCAGTCTGGGGAGCAGAAATACTCTACATAGAATTTTCCACCATGCAGGTATTTTTGCTTCCACCAAATCAACCAGAACTCTAAGCAAAATAAGGATAAAGGGGATAAACTATACGGTGACAGAGGAAATTTAACCCTGGGTTGTGAATACACAACACAATATACATATGGTATACTATTGAGTTGTATACTTGAAACCTATAGAATTTTATTAACTGTCACCCAAAAGAATTTAATAAAATTTTTAAAAAGGAATTACTTAGTGACCCCTCTAGGAAAACTTTTAAATGAATGCACTAAATACTTAAATGAAAAGTACAACAATTTACAGGTATATGATGCTGATGGGAATTGTATATGGGAGCTGGAAGAATCCCTTACTCAGGCTAGTTGGCTCAGCATTCTTACACTCTGCAGGAATCTTGGCTAACTCAATATGCCATTTACCCAAGAGCTTGCTCCTACACTTCAGCTTTCATTAATTTGGAACTGTCTCTTTTCTACACCTTTCCTTTTCTACACTTTCTGCATGTTCCCCTGTGTATTTTGTTTCTCTTGCTTCTTTGCTCAGCTTCTAAAATCTACTGTGAATAAAGTATTTAAGGGATGCTCCATGCACCAACTGGGTTTCTTTATTGAGGTTTCTCCAACACAAAATTCACCAATTTGTTTTTTTTTTTTCTGATAGCATCTAAATTAAAGTCTGTGTACTTCTTGAAAGCCCAGTCATCTGCACTTTTTCCCTGACCAATCACCTTTCTGCATGGTGAGAAGAAACCATTTTCTTCAGGATCTTATGGTGTATAGCAGAAAGTCATGAGGAGGCTCACCAACCCCCATTTCTTACTCTCAAAGGAAAAAAACGACCTTCCAAAAAGCTTCCTTCTATGACACATTCATTTTTCCACACTATAAACATCCTCTCAAAGCTAAAGTGGGATGTCAAAAATCATAGTAGCCTGGCAGAAGTGCTGCCCTGGCCCTTTTAAAAGTTCACTCCTAAAACATGTGAATATCTAAATATCACCAAGACATTTGACAAAACTTTTCATTTGAACTGACAAAATTGTGAAAGGTGGACTCAATTCTCTTAAATGACTTACAATCAAGAAAACAAGAAAAAAGTGTCTTAAAGTTTACATTATAAATTAAATCTACTAAAATTTTGTGATAGATTTATGTAAAATATAACTAGTAAGCAATCAGCTATTTCTCCATTTTTGTTGATTTCCAAAATTTTATATTACTTTTAAAGATCAGCTTTGTGCTAACAATTATTGAGCAATGAAATATAATACTCGGGAGTGTGTTCTGAGAATCACTATAGCTCTGAAGTCAGGCTGCTCGAATATGGATTCTGGACTCCATTCTCACCAGCTATGTGACTTTATTTAAGTTACTTAACTGCTCTGTGCCTTGGCTGATAATTCTTGTATCTATCTTCTATGGTTCCTGGGAAAAATAAATAACATAATGAATGCAAATCATTTGAACAATGCTTGGCAGACGGTACGTGCTCAGTAAGTCCCAGGGATTGTTCTTATCTTTTCTTATTATCTTTTCTAAATAGCTTTACAAGTGGGATATGTTTTCTTCTATGTTCAGGCTTAAATTTTATCTTCAATAAAAATGATGTAGTAGGAAAAATCCTCAGTTACCTGAAACTCTTTTTTAATTTGTATTTTGAATGTGGGTCTAAGTATTCACACAGTACTGAAGGACTGAGAGGTTTCCTTAAATGAGACAGCCCACATTTCAGCACTGTGAAAAGAAATGAGCAATTCAAGGGAAAATTAGATTAAGTCCTTAAATTAAATTCCAGATTTAAAAAAAAAAAAAAAAGATCCTACTAGAAAACGTACCGGTGGCTTGCTATTAAGATCTAATATTTTCCCAGTTGTGTAGTAATGGGGGTTGGGAGAACATTCCTAAGGCATTCTCATGAAAAGATTGGAATAAACAGTATGGCAGTATATGAGGCTGCCTCAGTAATGTCAAAATCATCTCCAACTTAATTTTACTCATTCAGAGAAAGAAATTACTTTATTTCTAAGTTAATATGAGGTTCCTTTTTAATGTGATAATTGGCAGACAATATTATTTTGCTTGATATGCAATAATCCTAAATGTACTTCGGGGGTTGTTAAATCAGTGGGATCTTCAAGGCCATGGAGAATAAGAAGATACAATTATTTCTTTTTCTCATGCTTTCCTCTGTGACTTGAATTTTCAGATTTTTATCTACAAAGCACCTTCTGTATTGGAAAAGTAACAAAATTCTGATTTTACCAGAAAAGACTCTGAATTAAAGTGAATATAGTAAAATAAAAAAGTGAACCAGGGTAAGATGTTTTGTTTCCATTTCATCCATTTTTTATCCCTCCTGTATAAGAGGAGAAAAATGGATATTTACATTGACTGTCGGAAAGTTTGACATGTTGTTACCTAAATACGTCTTCAGGAGAACATTTTCAGAATTCTTATATAAACATCTCCCTACAAACACTTTCCTAAGGTTATTTTTAACTAAATCTATAAGCTCCGTGAGAGGGAGACGCTTTGCCTTTCTAGGAAGCCGACTCACTGAGCACTCAGCTGACATGACATAGCTCCTCTTGAAAACAAGAGCTGTACTGCTGAACGACTTTGGCAAAGGTATATGGAGGACTTTAAAACTCTGAAGAACACAGAATACAAATACATTATATAGGTACTAAGTAATAACAATGTTTTAGGAGCATAAATTCATCTCTGATCCTAAAAAGAACAAAATGAAATCCAAGAAGTCCTTTAAACTAAAATGGGGATCATACATGCTGCCCTACGGGAAAAAATATATATGCGCACCCACCATCCTTCATCAAGTCATCTCAGTGTTTCAATTCACCATCCAATGCCTTAAATATTATGCGCTGTCTCTACTACACCACCATTCATTCCTGTACTTTACTGCAAACCGAATTTTTGTCTCTCTGTGTATGATTCTCATCATTCTACTACGGCTTCTCTCAGGGAGAACAACGTTCCTCCACATCAATCAATGTCTTTTTCCTCTTCTTCCTCCTTATTCTATTTGTCCTCTCGGCAAGAAAACATTGCAGATGCTGCTCCTCCCTTGGGCACCTCCTACTTCAGGTCTCCCCAGACTTCTGTTGCCCCATTTCCATCCTTGCGACTGACCCTACACACATAGAGAATTTTTTATAATTCTCTATAGGCCACTTGCTGAAGCTACTTGTTGGACCTGCTATGGGACCAGGTAACCCAGAGACAGTGTAGTAGACCAGCACTGATAACGAATTTGAAATTTGCATCAACTGAGCTTATATCTTCAACAGGCTGAGTGTTCTTCAAATGTTTCAAAAGGAAATGACCAGAATATTGGTGTCAAAAATAGTTTTTCCTTAGCCAAGGGAAATTCTCAAGAGTAATGCATTCTGTTAGGACCAAGTTCATTTTTATAGACACTGATAACACGCTAAAATAATGACTTAATACACAGGACTCTTTGCGGCTCTTTACCTCATCACCATCTTCTTCCCTGTCTCCTACCTCCTATTCTAGAAGACTTGACTGCTTACCTGTGTCCCTTTCTGTTCATCCCCAGCCTCAGCCTATTTTTCCCCTGTGATCTCCTTGGCAGCAGCCTATCCCTAACCCTTCTGCTGACTCCTTTCTGCCTTTAAGTCTCAGATTATCTGCGGCTTCTTCTAGGGAACTTCCGTGTTGGTTTTCCCCAGTGCTGTGAACTCTTGAGGGCATCGGTGGTCTCCTGTTTAACTTTTTGTTCATTAGCCTGAGCATAATGTCTGACATATAATAAATGTTCACTAAATATCTGAATCAATAAATAAGTGGATGAACAAACAAATACTGAATTTAAAGATCCTGATATACTATCCTAAGACTCATCATCAATAAGATTAAGTTTAGTAAACACACAATATGTTTTTTTGGACCTCAAAAATGGTCCACCATAATCATATTAATATGTGTATATCTATGTTTTTACTATTATTACTAATTAACCAACTTAACATATTGATATTCTTATGGAGTGGTTTACTGCACAGATCGTGTCATTTTGTTTACATAGTCTCATAGAAAGATGCAGTGAACAAGGTCACACAACCCTTCTCTGAGAGGATTTAAATCTTAGTGCTCTCAGAACAGAGTTAATATTATAAAATATCATTGGAGGTAGAATGATGGATCCAAATTAAGGGCAAGATCAATTTCTACTCTGCTAGGTAACAAATTTCAACAAGATGTTCTGCTATGTCAGCTTGGGTGCTATTAGAAAAAGAAGAGTGATTTTCTAAGTTTAGTTTTATTGCTAAAAAAATGCAATGTTTTATTTCTTTTTAATCTGCTATGGAAACTTAAGCAAAGTAATCCCATTTATCTCAACAATTTTAGTAAGTGGGCTTGTGTCTCAGGCTATTTTATAAAGATATGTAGCAATGTAGATTATATTTAAAAAGATGAGAGATGCATGTTCAATCTTCCTCATTAATTAGCTCATTACTAGGACAGGATATTGGTGACGTAAAAATTTTGTTGGGTCTCATTTTCAAAGAGTCTCAAATATTTTACCACTTAAAAATATAATAATAATGTAAAAGGGATCAGATAAAATAAATATGCACTGTAGTCATTAGATTTCATCTTCGAATATCTTTTTTCCTTCACTATGTCCTATATAAGTTGTTTTCTCAGGCATCAAAGAAAAGAACCAATTTAGTCAATGCAGGTATCAGAGTGTGGATATTTTTAAACAAAAAAGTATGTTGATACCTTAGCCATCTAGGCAATTGCCTCAAATATCATGTCCATTTCAATTTGCTGAGACATTTGAACAAACTCTATGTATCTCAAGTTGAAGGTGCATGTCATTTGTATCCAGTTCACTGCAGAACCTGAACAGGGATTAGGAGCCAGACAGAACTGAGAACATTTCATTATCAAGAAGTGGGAAGATATGATAGAGTGCTATAATCAGCATGACTCAAAGAAGAGTTTCTTTCATACCTAGTATGGAGGTTTATTATTTATAATTGCTAGGTTGCTTCCCCCAAATCAGTCATTTAAGGACTGCTGTCTTATCATAAATCATGTTTACTTTGGATCGGCAACATATGGCCTTTTAAGGATTTCTCTTTTGAGTCAGATAAATACATTATTTTGTAGTGATGAACAATAGATCATGATTTTTATGTCTTTTTATACCCTATAAAAAGAGACTGACCTTAGAGAAAAAGGAATGAAAAAGAAAGGACTGATCGGGTATAAAATTTGTAGTGACTGCTTACGTCGCGATTTGAATATGTTCATTAAACATAATCATGGCATAATTTGTTTCTTAATGAATAGAGGAATGTACAGATAAAGGAATATTGGGTAAGATGAGAGAGAATGTTATTTAGGTCTTATCTGCATAATCAGACAGAGCTCCTCTACACGTGAGACAATTGCAGCTATGTAGCAGAATCAAGTAGAAAATTACCAAAATAATATTCTGACTTTTTTTGGCCAGTTGTAAAAAAAAAAAAAAAAACGACTGATTTGTTTAATTTCAGCAAAGCAATCACTTAAAATTTATATTCCTCTTTCATAAACAGGTAGAGCAAAAGAACCAAACCAAATGAAATGAATCACAAACTGCACAGATATTGTTAAAGATGAAAAAGTATTGTATTGAAGTGAATAATAGAAAAGCTGCATCATCTAGTACAGTTATACTTGCAAGTGTTAGCACAGTTATACCAGTAATGAATTTATTTTTATTTGGTTAAAAGCAAAATGAAAAACCTAGAATTGTATACAAAAAGAGTATTTTCTTTTTAATTGTATAGCAGTTCTTATGAAACATGATTCAGTCTACTTTTTAAAAAACCTTATGGTTGAAAAAGTTTTAATTCAAAAATTAAATAACAAAAAATTTCAAAAACTAAACATTCCAAAACCTCAGGATCCAGATACCATTACTGTTGTCAGAGATAGGTATACACAATGCTAAGTATGTTTGTAGAATAGGTATCATAGCAATGCTTTACAAGAAATAATCAGCAACTAACTTTTTTTCACTTAATACTATATAATGGCCTTATTTTAAAATCAATACAAACAGGTCTACCTGCTTTTTAACAAATTGCTAGAGTGATAGCCATAGTAATTTAGTTAATTACTGTCCTCTTAATGGAACGTTTCGATGAGTCTGATATACTGCTACCACTAACGCTATTATAATAAGATATCTTTCTATATGCTCACGCTGTATGTACATTTTTAAACTTTGAGAAACTGTCAAGTCAGCAACACGTATGAGATTATTTTTTCCCCAGATTTTGTCATCAATGAGATTTTTTAACTACTTTAATCTTTGCAAATTTGATAAGCAAAATCAATGTCATGGTTTTCATCTACATTTATTATTAGGAACGTCAAATGACCTCTTCAGATAATGTTAGGGATTCCTGCCAAATGGTCTATTACTCTGGTCATCATTTTGTTTATTTTTTAAGTTTCTTATGTACTATAAATTTATGTATTATATATCATTTAGGAAGTGCATATGAGGATAAGTGCTGTTGTGGGCTGAATGTATATCTTCCCCCAAATTTATATGTTGAAGTCCTAATTCCCAGTGCAACTGCATTTCGAGTAAAGAAGAAATTAAGGTTAAATGAGGTCATTAGGGTGGGACCCTGATTCAATACCATCAATGTCCTTATAAGAAGACACCAGAGAGCTCACTCGATCAATCTATATGTCAAAGAGGCATCCAGCTTTTCTTGCCAAAGACAGCATCACTATGGCACCTCTTACTCATCTTTCATGCCTCAGCTGCAGTGAGAAATTACACTCTCCGACATTGATTTGTTTCCTCCTCCCTTATCATTTGAAAAATGGGCCTCCTAAGTAAAAATCAGAGAACAGCTGAGTCTCCCCTGCTTCCTGAGATTAGTGCAAATCCCAAAAACTACATCTCAGGGTAGTAGAGAGTCTTCTCCAGTATCTGCACAGACAGTGAGTGCTTCGTTTTGGGGTCCTCTCTGCTGAAGTCTCCACTGAGACTTTGTGATTCTATCTCCTTTCACTTCACCCTCTTTACCCATCATTCTGAGGTTACTAAACTCAATGGTGGTTTTAAAGAAAGAGAGACATTTTCAAGGTGGATGTGAAGGGTGTGTTTTCATGACAGGAATTTATACAATTTGATTTTAAACATGAAAAACCTCTTAAAACGTCTGCTAGCTTTCCTCATCCCACCTTCGCCCCCACCAACCCTCACACAACAGAATCTCACGGGGTCTCTTTATATCTCTTCTCTCACTTCTATCTTTCTCCTATTTCAAATGAGAAAAGAAAAGATAAAAGAATAAAGTCATCTGACTTCTTCCTATTGAGTAGCTCTTAAGGGTGATTGGGAGTTGTGGATACACATATCCTGGTGATTTTACCTTCCAGCTCAAGTTGTCGATCAGAAATATTTCCTTCTCTGAATGGAAACCTCATGCTCGCTGTCAAGATAATAAAAGTTATCCATTGGTGGCATATTTATACTCTTCCGACACCAGAGCTCCCAAAGGATGCTTATGCAATTTGTCTTATTCATCTCAGGAACACCCAGACCCAGCCTTATGTCCAACAAGCCTTCCATGTGTATGTGCCATTGCACTGATTACACGAAAGCTATATTGAAACTTAGGAAGTTCACATAGTAAATACTACATGAGTATAACCTGGGTTCCTCGTTAATTTGCAAGCACTTATATTTCCTTCAATGTTTGCAGGACTTCAAGAACATAGAACTTCAGGAAAGTGGTATAAAATACTGCATCATATTATAACACACGCCACACTCCTAGACCTGCCATCTCCAGTACACCACATTGTATACAAAATGCCACGTCTCAGAACACAGCATCTACACACCACATCTACAACTCCTGCTGTATTACACAGCACCCTGAATACCATACCTCAGCAGGTGCGCACGTGCACACACACACACAACACACCCTATCATCCTAACATACCATACTGTACCACAGAGCACAATACACACTAAACTACACTCCACTACACACCCCACACTCCATATCTACCATCCCCAACAGTCCACATTACATGAACCACACAACACACCATTCCACTTCTAACACATCACAGCACACACTTAGCATTGCAACACATCACACCAATCCATCCCACACCAGACACAAATATAAATTATTTAAATGCTTTATATTTGGTACTGGCTCGATCCCGAGTAGAAACAGGGGATGCTGAGATTCAAGGATATCGCATTCTACTACTGTTTTATGGCATTAGAATATTGACCTAAATAAAAATTATTATGGACTTGAGGGAGAGATATTTATGTCCATATTTATAAAATATAGTTATAATGAATACTAAGTAAACCAGAAAACTGGGATGGGAGAGGGAAAAATAAAGTTGAATCCTGATCATTTGTGGATGATCAGAGTGGTTTTTAAGATAATGTATTGGTTTGTTCCCCAATGACTCTTCTCAGACCAGATAGCATTTATCACAATATATCATAAATATTACTTTGCTTGTCTTGTTTTCCAACCTACTTGATGAAGGCAGACATCTTTTGTCTCTGTTTGCCCAAAAGTTTCCCTAGCATCTGGCATTCAAATTTTTATTCAATCACAGCTCTACAGAGGAAGAATAACTGGTTATTATAGATGTTATAAAAACATAATTTCAAGATACATCCACTCTAAATAAAAAGAGTATTTTCTTTTTAATTGTATAGCAGTTCTTATGAAACATGATTCAGTCTACTTTTTAAAAAACCTTATGGTTGAAAAAGTAAAATTAAATAATGCTGTTGGGGGACTTTTCAAGCCCTTGCTACCTCATTTATTCTCATCCCCTTTCGAATTTCATGGGAAACTTTAGGGCATTCAATTTCTAACAGAGTTGTGTAAAAGATTTCAAATTAAATAAAAGTAGATTTCCTTGTGATTTAAAAGTGGATAAGTTTCTAATCAAGTATGCACATAGTTCACTTAGCTTGTCCTTCATAGGGTAGAATTTCTAATGGTGTTTAAAGTTTGGGAAACCATGAACAGTCTTTCTACCATATGCTACCATTTTCTTTAATTACAGTCCTATTTGGTTTCTTAATGAAGTAAAAATAAAATCCAATATATAAATGTTATGACATTTAGGGATATCTAATTCATGTTCTCAACCTGTGATTGATTTTCCTTAGTGAAGAATTAGAGTGGGTTAAGGCTGATAAAACTAAATATATTCTAAGCCCCTCAATATATCAGTTTCCAAATAATTGTATTTTTTTTCAAAGCCATTGAAGCATTGCATTTTATAGCTCCTGTGAGGCCATCGTTCTGAGCACAGGTATCTTCATGAAAATGTAATCAATGTAATTTATCATGCATTTGAATTTGAAAAAGACCAGTTCAAACTGCACGTTAACTCTGAAGGCAACCACACTGATTCTTATTTATTGCAAACATATTTTTTCTGTCACCTCACTGTGTTCATCTTTATCTTATGAGTTAGCTCATGGAAAATGAGATAGTAAATATTATAAATAAAAATATCTTTACTAAACCATAAGATTTGAAACTTATACTGCCTAATATTAAATAGTGATTGTAACTATTTCAGTTGAGCACTCATACATTACAATATAGGTGTGACATTTTATATGCTTAAGAACTTTTTAATACAAAATCATAGCTTGAGAATATTTTAATACCCAAACTGAAAGTAAGGTAGTTTTGTGTTTGTGTTGTTACTCTTGATTTAACTTTTCAAAATCTCCTTGGGAATGGTGAGTGAAACTATAATAAGTATATTTTCCCCTCTATATATTATGCCTTAATAGACACATCAGTAGGGGTAGCAGGCAGAATTCTACAATTACTCCCTATGACCCGCACCTTTGTAAAGCCCTGTTCTGCTGAGTGTGGAAGGTACTGAAGAATATGACAGAATATAATTAAGTTGTGTTATATGGCACAGTTGACTTTTAAAAAGGGAGATGATCCTCCCTGGGCCTGACCTAATCAGATGAGTCCTAAAATAGATAAAGGCTCTTCCTGGAGAAAGAGATTGAAAACGTGGAGAGAATTCAACTTGAGAGCCTCTGTTGTTGGCTTTGAAGATGGAGGCAGCCAAATAACAAATTACCTCAAAAAACATATCACAGTCTAAATGAAAAAGCCAAAACTACAAACATTTTTAAATAATATGTAGGAGAAAACATCTATAGTCTGGGTTATGCAAAACCTTTTTAGATACACCACCAAAAACACCATCTACAAATGAAAAAATTGCTAAATTAGATTTTATCAAAATTAAAAACATTTGTGTTTTGAAAGACAGCAGCAAGAAAATTAAAAACGACCATCAAACTAGTAGAAATTATCTGCAAATCAAATGTCTCATATCAAAAAACTATAAAAAATTCTTAAAACTAAGACATAAGAAAACAACCTAATTAAAATAAACAAAAGTGTTGAATTGACATTTTATCAAAAAAAAGGTAAGTGAATGGTTAATAAACACATAATATTCAACATAATTCATCATTAGAGAAAGATAAGTTAATACCACAATGTGATATCACTTCATACCCACCAGAATGACTATAATTAGAATATATTTTTTAAAAAGAGAATAACAAGTTTTAGAAATAATGTTTAGGAAATGGAATATTCACATATTTCCAGTGGGAATTAAAATAGTGTTGCCACTTTGGGAAACGGTTTGGTTGTTCCTTAAAAATCTAAACATGTATTTCCCATATAATTCATCAGTTCTACTTCTTGGTATCTACTCAAGATAAATGAAACAATATGTCCACATAAACATTTCTAAGTAAATGTTTACAGTAGCACTATTAATAGTAGTCAAAAAGTGGAAACAAAATATTCATCTACTGATATAGATAAATAATCATATATTCATGTGATAAAATATTATTTAGCAATAAAAAATAAATGAACTACTGCTATATGCAAAACATGGAGATGAACCTCAAAAGTATTAGTCTAAGTTTAAAAAGCAGATACAAAAGACCATACATTATACGTTTCCAGTTATAGGAAATGTTTCCACAGGAAAGGTCTAAGGAGGGAAAATCTGTAAAGACAGAAAGCAGATTTTCTTGTTTGCCTGGAGCTGGGTGTTGAGATTGACTCCAAAAGAGCACAGGGAATCTTCAGGGGGAGAGAAAAATAGGGGATTATGTTACTATTTGTAAACCTATAAATTTATTTAAAATTATTAGATACATAAAATGAGTAAATTTTATGATGTGTGTTTATACCTCAATAATGTTGCTTTTTAAAAATCACACAGGTAGTAGGTGTTATATAGATAGTAATCTGCAAATGTAGGCATTTCTGTCTTCACAGCCAAGGCTACACTATGTGGCTTCCCTAAATGTACCAGGGTCCATTAGATTTATTTTTAGCCTTGGAGTTCTAGAAAGTGTTTCCTTTCAGCTGAAGCATTTTATATTTCTGCTGGTTGTCACAACAACACAGCTGGGATAAGTCAATGAAAGCGTACTGCCCTTGTTGGTAGTGGTGTTAACAGTTGTACTTAGGGGTATGGTGCACATGCTTAAAGACTGATTTCTGGCTAACAGCCAGAGGTGGGAGAACCATTAGGTACTGAATAGGACTTATAGTGTAACTCTTACTATTAACATAGACATGTCTGTATATTGAGAAATGTTGCCAATGAAAGAAGGTGACTGAGGTAAGGTCACTGATCTCACATACAACATGATTTTTGCAAACACAGTTATGGCTATCAGGAGCATTTCTTTTCCTGAGGGATTCTAATAAACATTGTCAATCTTTTATCAATAGAAATATCAATAGACATACATTAGAGAATTGGTTAGAAGTTTCTCTTTTCCTTGGACACAAATCAGGCAAACACTGACTACTCTGTTTTTAGTCTATGCTGAAAATATAAGTTAGGTCTGATTGAATAACTAAATTGCAAAGCAAAGTTTATAGCTTTCAAAATCATATTTAGCCTTCTTAATGTGTCCCTAGAACAAATTCCCCTCAGGGCATATTAAATTTATATAGCATTATATAATGGCTTGAGAATTACAAAGAATGCATATTAGTATTAGGGGAAAAAACTAGACATAATATTGAAATCACATTACATGAGATACATTTCTTTTCTTTTCGGAAACTAGTATCATTTTTTTGTTGTGATTCTAAGGGTAATGAAATTAGTTTAATGCTTATAAACCAACTGCCTATGTTTATCTGAAAACCTGTTCTTTAAAAACAGAAATTCTTATAGAGTATGTTTTTCAGTCTTTTCATTTTAACATCTTTCTTTAAATCAGCTTGTGTTTAATAATCAATATACAATAAACAAAAAAATCATGTATAATACTTGATACTGAAACATTAAATTGAATTAGAATTATTATATCTCACTCAGAGTAGAATTAAAATGTAAATTAATTTTGTTAAAGATGGAGAAAATTTTATTTCCTACCTCAAAATAAAGTTATTTTGAAATAAAAGTAGTAAGCATTTTAGTAGTGTACATTTATACCAAAAAACTAATAAATAATATAGAATATAGTACAGAACTTTTAAAATTTTATCAGAGAGTATATGATAGTGAAATGTAGAAAAAAATACATTAGATTCCTATTACATTGAAAGATGACAATAAAATGTGTGGAATCTAGAAGTGACTCTGTTTCAAAAATATTTTTTCCTGATATGGTATCTAAACATTGTATTTTCTGTAACAAGGATTTCACCTATATCTTTTATGTCTGAAATGACACCATTTTTCAGATTGTTATTTTAAAATTCTTCATGTGGATCTGAATTAGATGTGTCAAGGTATTATATATAACATATTAGACTATTGTGTAATATCTCCTCCCCTCCCCATTTGATCTGGGTTTTGTCACAGGCAAATAGTAAAATTATTTTGTCTCCTATCTCTTACTGTTGGTCTCCAGATTACATGCAATGGTTAACCCAAGAGGTTTCATTTTAACAAGGAGAACCATTTCCTTCTGCATGGCAAGAATCTGCAATTTGTGTACAGATAAATCATGAAAGAATCTATTGGAGACATCTGTTAGACACTGGTGATAAAACCCTCATATGGTCCTACTGGCCTCAGAACGAAAGTGTCCTTGAGACATACACTCATACTAGATCATATAAGTATACAGTATAAGTATGGTTCTTGACCTAAACATGCACTGTGTAGAATACAGACAGAATCCTGCACTATGCGTTCAATGTAACTGATGGTTTCCTGCTGCCACTGCTCTGAATTGCAGTTTCCACATCTATAAAATGTTTGAAGGTTTCTGATGTTCAAAGTTTCCTTCACCTCCAAGTTTTAATATTTAAAAACAAAAAAATCATTCAATTTTAAGTATAGTCATAAAGTTAGGTGGACGAAAGTTAGAAGTTTGAATAACAGTGGTGGGTAGATGGGTTGATGAAAATTTTCATGGGTCACGGAACACCTATAAATCACAGCTTTAACTACAAGAACTTAAAATTACATGTTCATACATTTGTTTAATAATTTTATAGAATTCCTGCTGTAATATAAAGAAGAAACGAGAACTATGGTTTTGGCAATGACCAACCTTACCCCTGAGAACAGCTTTCTAATTCAAAACAACCTGAAAAACTGAAAGAAATAAATTACAAATTTATGTATGAAGCCATCAAAGTATTAATGGAATAAAAAAATTGGAGGGTGAAAGTCCAGAAACTCAGTGAGATAAACCCAGCATTAAAGGCCACATTTATCATAGAAATTAATGCTAATATTAGAAGTGACTGAGAGGCTGTAAAGATGAGCAAGGCTTTTGACATATTTACACATTTAGGTGGACAAAAATAGAATTAAGGAACTTCCAAGTGGAGAGAGCTTTGGTAAACCACGAAGGGTATGATTTAAACCGAAAAGACCACACCATAAGAGAAGGATGAGCTGGAGAAACATCAGTCTTCACAGGACCAGTGATTGCTAACGACCATACCTTCCACCCAAAGCAAATTTAATACCTCTCTGGAGAAAGAGAGCATCCTTCTAGGGTGCAAATTATTTTGACAATTTCTTATTTACAATATACGGCAATGAATTTTTTAAAAAGTCACTGCAAGCAGATGATACTAAATGACAAAATCAAGGAAATAACAGAGAATACAAATAAACCCAGGCAAAATTCTGGTAATGGAATTATCATGAAGTTTAAAATAACTGCAAGATGCTTAAGTAGATAAAAGTCAAATCAAGAACTTTAACATGACAGTAAACTATGCGAATAGAATTTATGTAATGAGAAATTATCAATTATTGAAACTAAAAACAATGAATGTGTTCAACAGCACACCATACATAGCTAAAGAGAAAATCAGTTATCTATAATACAGGAAAGAAGAAAGTGGTGAAACTAAACAACACAGAAAAAGAGAAAAAAGTAGTATAAGTTACTTGTGGGATGAAAAGAGCTTAATGTTATTGGAGAACTGAAGGTGAGACTAGATAGAAAGGGAAAGAAACAAAGAATGAGAATTTTCTAAAACTGATGTCAAGCTACAAACTTAAGTTGGAGAGGAAAAAAGAAGGAATAAAAAATAATTACAAGTAGATCATATTTTTAAAAACTTTGTGAAGTTTTTTGAAAACCAAATAAACTTTTGAAAATGATTTTAAATTTTTTAAACTGTCCAAAAGGAATAACACGCAGTAACTTCAAAGACCCAAGAATAAGCCTGGCAACAGACTTCTTAACAGAAATTATAGAACCAAGGAGACATGGAAAGAAATCTCCAAAACGATATATTTTTTAAATGCCAATAAGTAGTCAATTCTGTGTAAAAATTTAAAATATTGGATGACTCTAAATGAATTTTGACTATAAAACCATAATCATGAAGCATTGTGAAGTTTAAATATTTATTGTAGAGAATTAAAGTGCCTGAGAACAATAACAGATCAAGTTAATGTGTTCTAAGGATACTTTTTCTCTAAAAAGTATGAAAAATTTTTAATATATGTTAACTTTGATAAGTTAGCTATGCATGTGGCATAAATTTATGCATCTCTAGGGAAATCACTGAAATAATTTTCAAAGAATGTGCAACATAAAACCATAGAGGGGAAAAGGCATAAGAAAATATACAGTTTAACTTGTGGTATGAAAGGAGAGACAAAGAAACAATGAACAGGTAGGGGAAAGAAAAACAAATAGTAACTTAAATTCAAAAATTCAAATGATAATAATATCATTATGTATATGGATTGTCACACTGAATGAGATAACAAATCTCAACTACATGCTGTCTGCAAGGGATACAGTTTAAATACAAGAACACTGAAAATAAAAATATTGACAAGTTAATATCATAAATACATTAAAGAAAAGGAATCTGGAAAATGTTTTTGCACAGCTTAAAGAGGAATGAACACTTCATACTGGTAAAAGTTTTAGTTCACAGGAAGGATGTAATAATTCTAAATTTATGTAAATAATACAGAAAGTAAAATATAAACTGAAAAATAATTGATAGAACCAAAATGAAAAATAGAAAATCCAACATTAATGTGTGATATTTTGATTGATCCTAGTATCTGATTGAAGAAGCAATAAAAATTGGCAATGGCATAGAATATTTCAACAACAATAATAATTAGTTAACTCAACTAATATATTAAATATTAAGTCCCCCAAATTTGGAATACATCTAATTTTTCCCCATTTCCAAAAAGAACCATCAAAAAACAATGTTATCCTAAAATACAAAACAAATCCTAGACATTCTAGGAGTTGATGATATGTAGTAAATAATCTTACACTGTAATTAGGCTTGAATTTAGTAACAAAATATAACTAGGAAACCCTTTTATATTTTAAAGTAAAAAAATCCTGTTTAATTAACTATAGGTCTAGAAGGAATCATAAGTTAAATTCAAAAATATTTTTAAATAAATGACATGGTAATTTTAAATTATGGCCTCAAATTCCTTTGACACCTCCCTCATTAAGAAGTGAGCTCCATGTGCCTTCCCCCTTGAATCTGGGCTCTGTGTTTTATCAATAGAACAAAGTGGAAATGGAACCATGTAAGTTTCTTGCCTCTGTCTTAGAAAACTAGTATATTCCACTTTCTGTCTCTTTGGAAACTCACCCTTGGTCTCCAGGCACCTGTTCTAAGGAAGCCGGATTAGCCTTTGCAAAGACTCATGATGGGGAACAAAAGCACGAACTTGTCAGCCACATGACTGCACCATCCTGGTGGAACTCAAGCCATCCTGACTGATGCCACATGGAGGAGAGACCAGCATTCTTCACTGAGCCCTGACCAAATTGCAGACTTATGAGCTAAGTGAATGATCGATGTAGAAACTAGAAACTACTTGCTATCAGCAAAATATGCCTTTTGAGGAGGCAAGCCCGGAAGAGTATAAAAATGTGAATTGCACTTGTTTAGCAGTTTATTGAACCAGAATCCCAAAAAGAAGATCCTATTTTGGTAGGTAGGCTTACAGAACATATTCTCCCAAAACTGTATTACACAGATTCCTGTTTAGCTGAATCACCAAGCACGTGTTTAAGGATGGCAGAGTAACTAATGGTACTTGATTGCTTGCTTCCTTCCAAGAATTCATGCACATTATTTCTGTGCTATAAGTTCGTATGAGTGAGTCCAAAGGCCCCTCAAGATTATTCTAAAGGAATAAGACATAAAAGTTCATGTTTTCTTTTCTCGCATATATAAACATGCAACTGAATTCTTCAAAAAAACAAAAACAAAGCAAAAAACAAGATTTCAAAGGGGGAAAAAAAACAACTTAGAACCAAGTAATATGAGAGAGTTGCTTTCATAGAACATGAATTAAAGCCATTGATCCCATCACAGAATACCTGTCATCATTAAAAACAAACAGATATGTTTAAAATTGACAGAAAGAAAGCAAGCCTAAATTTGTAATCTCTATCCTGAACATCCATATTTTAAAGACGGTGTTTGGTATATTATGATAGATAGCATTCTAAGGATTAAAGAGAAAAGCTAGAAAGCAAGTGGAAAAGAAAATGGCAATAAGTCAAAGATTTGGATCAGTTCCCAGCCTGTCAAAAGCAGCAGGTGAAGATTTTCTACTGAGTTATACCTAATTACAAACCAGTGTGAGTAAAGAACACAGGCATGAAAGAATGAGACAAGAACTTTTCATTAACATTCCAAGAGGGAAGAAATGGGCTGCCCCACCTTATAGCAGCCCATTGATAAATTCCATATCAATTTCACAAATATTGTGGAGTTCTGCAACATTTAAAAACTGCTAATTTGGTCTTCAGACTATAGAAATCCCCAAATTTCTGTCTAAAAGTATATATACTCTCAGAATTTTTAATACTTGGTTAGATTCTCTCTCCTAAATTGAAAAATACGTTTCCTCTTTCACTTCTTCCATTTCTGAGTTCGACATTATCCTCCCCATACTTTAGGCTGAGAATAAAGGATATTTATTCTAAATTTAAGAAAAAAAAGACAGAGATGCTATTACATCTTAGTTAAGGAAAAATAGCTATGTTGCTTACAGTTACACACTGTTTATGGATTTATACACTTGCTTTCTCTAGTTGATGTTTTCAGCATAATAACAAAGTATTAAATTGAAAGTATATGATCTATATA
The DNA here is from genome assembly GCF_902729225.1 of Pteropus medius. Taxonomy (NCBI): domain Eukaryota; kingdom Metazoa; phylum Chordata; class Mammalia; order Chiroptera; family Pteropodidae; genus Pteropus; species Pteropus medius. The sequence continues at coordinate 12,167,364 of NW_024349801.1, forward strand.
ATATTGCTAACTCTATATAACCATTTAACCATTTTCAAAGTGTGCAAACAACAGCAACAATCATTTTCATAGCTACCAACTTTGTATTTTCAAATTGATATAGATGCAGATATTCCTGTAGATTAGATAGATAATGAATACATGATAGACAGACAGACAGACAGACATGTACTCTAATTGTCATTGATCTCCATTTGACAAACATTTCATAATAATACATTTCATTTTCTTTGTTAACCAGACAAGCCAATGTTTATAACATACTAGAGCTTTTGGACTGCAGACCATTTGCTAGAGTGTTTGTCACTGCTTCTTCAATTAGATGTGCTTACTAAGAGTGTGTGGGGATGTTTCGTATGCCTTAAGTTAACAGTGCTTGGTATAGCTATTAAACTTAATTAAACTATCATAAAATTATAATAAAAAATGAAATATGAGGGAGAAATGATACCTATTTCTTCTGAGAAAAGTAATTTGAATACTTTGGAAAGACTCCATAAAGAAATATAATGTGAAAATGCTTTTGAATTAGATACAAATGACAGTCCAGGACAAGTTTAGAAACATAAATAGAAAAATTTTGCTCTTAGATGGCTAAATGAATCTCTTTAATGTCTTACTTTACTTAAAAACAAACAAACAAAAAAAAACAATTGGGGAAGTGGGGGAAGCGATTGTTTAATAGTAACAGAGATTTGGATTTGCAAGATAAAAAAGTTCTGGATATCTGTCTCACAACAACTGAATATACTCAACACTCTTGAACTGTACACTTTTTAAAAAGTCAAACTAAATATCACATATAATAGAATTACAGGCATATTTTTCCTAAAAACTATAATTAATTGAACACTGCCCTCAAAAGAATTGTTTCTATATGAAAAGATTTACAAATAAATAATGAACATGCATGTGATTTAGAGTAAACATAAAACATTAAGTTCACACGAGTGATTGTTTTTTCATAATTTTCCTCTTTAACCAGTATGATTGTGTCCAATAAGTTTGTGGTGGATGTTTTTGTACATAAGACACTTGCAGCTATTAAATTCGAGAATGCTGTCTTCTAAACTTTGGTACTGGAGTTTTCAAACTGTTTCTTCAATGGAGTCTTGGCACCCTGGGGCAGAGCTCCTAGAGCTGTCATGGTAGGTGTGGCAGCGGGAGGGGCAGGAAGTCAGGAAGTGGGAGAGAGAATACAGCTGGGGGAGTGGTGAGGGAAACAGACTAAAGAAGATTCCAGGACTCCAAGTCCTCTTCAACCAAAAGAGCTCTGGTTTCGTGTTATATGTGGGTTGTAGGTGAGAGTTCACTAGGAAATAAAAGGTTCTATGGGGTTAAAAAAAAGTTTGAGAAATGTGGTTTTATACAGCAAAAGGCAACCAAAAGGAATATCATGTGCTTATTATGTATCAGGAACCACACCAGGACTTTTTTAAGCATAGATATTGCTTTGTTTCGTTCTTATAGCAAATTTAAGAAGTTATTGTTATCAAATTTTACTGGGAGAAAATTGTGCTTCAAATGCATTAATTCAGGCGAAACCACATTGCTTATAAGAAATGTCAGGTATTTGATGAACAAGCCAGTTTCCATGATGATCTACTGTTTTATAACTCTTCTGTGTTACACCTTTCAAAATATAATTTAATATATTTTATTAATGTTCCTCACTAATCAATTCTGATTTCTTATCAGTTCTGAGGAATGCATGACTTATTTTTCAAATCCCTTTTGTTTTGATTTTACCTAGTAGATCCCTGGTCTCATGGATGTCAAGAATGTGTTTGTGTCACAAATTATCACACAGTAATATATACACACATGAATATGTTTTCTTGTAACACCAAATGCCATTAACTTTTATTTCAAAAAACATTTAGTACTATGTCTGGAAGAAGTAGCAACCTAAATATGACTTTAAGTAAGTGCAAAAATGTGAGAGGAGTATTCTGAGGCAGGTGATGCAATATTCTAAGAGAAATATTTTAGTAGACCGCCCAGAAAAATTGAGAAGAGGGAGCACAGAGTGATGATACTCTCATTTGGATTTAGAACTAAGTCTCATTGCATTACATTTTTACTTCTTGGATGTGTAGAATAAAAAGAATTAATATAAGGAAAAGCACTGAGATCATTTGGATTCTAGGATCTTGACACCCCACGAATGGTGCAAGCCAGTAAGGGTTTCATGCATGTATGGTTCAGCACAATTCCCTGCAGTTGGGTCAGCTCTTGTTCTGAAACAAGTCATCTTGAATGAACAAGTTCACAGCAATCCCAGGAAACAGCACCTACTGTTTCTAGCTAGGAACTCTATTTTTACCTTAAGGAAACTCAAGTATTCATTTCACTAAAATAAATTTACATAAAAACCAAATTTTTTCTTTACAGTTTAGCTATTCTCTCAGTTCAAAAGTTGATGACTTCCCTTTGACTCTATGATGATGAAAGGTTGAGTGCAAAAGAAACTTGCTGAAGTTCCTGACACAAGTTTCCTAACATCTAACTTTCTGATTTCCTTCAGGTTTTATTGCCATGCATGCCGTTTTATAATACAAACTCTTACACAAATTATCCTTTTGTAAATAAATTATTCAGAGACATAACCCTTAGAATTTTATAGGCTTATGATTTCTGTTTCTTTGGGCAAATTATAAAATCATGGTTCTGCTTCATCTCATCTCTACATTTCTATTATCTGATAATGCTACATTCTTGAAAAAAATTGAAATAGAAATATAAAGGACACAATACAACAAAAAATGGTTACATGAACTTTAAATTTCTTTTTTTATATTCCTGTGCAATCAAGGACAGGATTTTCTTTGTTCTAATACTTGTTGAATAACGATACCAATATGTGATCTTCACATTACTACGATTAGACAAAGGGAAGGAGAAAGGGCAATCTCAAATCAATTTTACATCAAAGCAAAGAATTTTGAAAGTATTGCTTTCCCTTCCAATCTCATACAGGCACCAACAAAAGCACCATTTGTGGTAGTGACGGGAGTATGGGGGCGGGGGGGCTTGTTTTAAGAAAAGAAAATAGCTTTTTCAAAGGCTATTTATTGCTTTAAATGTTGTTTAAAAGCTTTTTAAAAAGCAGCTTTTTTCTTCTCCTTAGGCATTATCAGGGGATAATTGCCTTAGCATGCTTTTAAATAATCCCATTTAAGACACACAGTTGCATGGAAGCCTGTGCTTGGCAAACTTTTTACTTTTTACAGAACCTCTACAAATAATGACACTTTGGATTTTAATTGTCATATTTTGGTGTACACATCTATGAATTTTAACACGTATAGATTCATGTAACTACCATCATGATCAGGATACAGAATAATTCTCACCCCAGAAAAACTCCCTGTGTTCTCTGCTTTATAGTCGCACCTCCTCTTTCCCCTTACACCGTGGAAACCATGGATCCATTTATCACTACCCTTTTGTCTTTCTGAGAAGTCATACGGCTTTGTCAGTGACTAGGCAAATGACTGGCTTAAGAGCTGAAGTCCCAGAACTTAATGACTTTTTCTTCACAGAAGATAAACTGAGGCAATGAAATCAGCTGTGAAACACAAAATTCTTCAGCCATCTCTGGCAGTTGCTCAACCAATGTCCTTTAAACTCTCTAAGCCAAGTAGTTTGTACATCTCAGAAAGATATTTTGGGATCTAGACAGATCAGAAAAGGTAAAGTTTTTATACAGAGGAGAAACATTCAAATTCTGAAATGGCTATGAGTTATGATATCAGGACTAGAAGCAGCATCCTGTTCTCTTTTGAATAACTATTACATTAGTAAATAGAATAAATTCTTGAATACTTTTGTCACCCAGAAGTGAACTGAGCCCTTTCTCATCTTCAGCAAACCAGAACATGTATATAGTACCACATGGATATGAAAGAAGAAAATCAAGCAGCTTCATCTTAAAGCTGAAATCTAAATTTCCATCTCATTTAAATATAATTTACCCTAGGGTTTATTAATTTTACACTTTAAGAAACTTTAGGAAATGACATAAACTTAAATTAGCAAAAGATAGTCAACTATTTTTAACATAATGAAAGAGCTGTTTGGGTTATTTCAATGGTATTTTATGATTTGAAAGAGAAAACATTTTGCATTCTATTTGACACATGCTTCCCCTCAAAAATTTAATAGTGTAACAATTCTAACTAGAGTGTATGAATTTTAGCGTTGTAAAGTGTTATGCATTCCTTGTTTTCGATTGTGCTAGGGTAAAGCAGATGTTCAACAATTTGAACTCTGTTTGGTATCTTCCTACCTGCTGGGTTTAATTTCAGAAGCAAGCAACATGCTTGATGATAGACAAAATGTTATTTGTTCTTTTATCCATGTACCACGTTGCACTAATTTTCATCATTTCCAGCTCTGTTTATGGCAGGTCATTTCTAGAATACATAAAATCTAATTGAAGTCCTTAAAAGGAATGAGTAAATTTTGTTCTCATGTCTGTTAAATAAAATATTATAAAATCATTTGAGATATACAGAAAGTACATATTGATGCCTGATTTTCAGTTAAAAACAACAACCCATAGATTTTCTACTGTATTCAATAAATGCTAAGAACTTAGGGAAAGTGTTTGTTCACCTTCTTTATGGGTTTTAAAATATCAAATAAAATTATTTTTTAATTAATTTTATATATAGTTAGATACCAGTGTATTCTAATTTTTTGTTTTGAGATTGTTGAAATAATTTCTATGTACACATTCATGTTAACAATGAGTAATGACTTCAATGTCTGCATCACTCTATCGGTTGAGTTCTCCATTGCTGTTGAATGAAGTGATGGTAGCAGACTTCCTTGTTTTATTCTCTTTCTCAGAATGAAATAATTCAGTATTTGAACATTAATGATTATTTAGGATTTTGTAGATTCTATCATATTACAGAAGTTCTCTTCCACTGATAGTATGCTAAATGTTCTAAACATAATGAATATGGAATTATTAAATGATTGTTATTCATCTACTGAGGTGAGAATTTGAAACGTCTCATGAATTCTGTTAACGTCTGAATTGTATTTATTAATTTAAAAATGTCAATTGAACTTTGTAATCCTTGAATAAATCTGACTTGTTCTTAATGTATTGTGCTATTTATAATCACTGGATTTGATTTACAAATAATTTATTTAGAATTTTGCATTCATATTCACAAAATATATTTGTCTATACTTTTCCTTTTAATATTCTTGTCTGGTTTTGGTATCAAGGATATACTAGAAATGATTTAGGAAGCATTTCTTCCTTATCTCTTTAATGGAATAATTGGCATAGAAATTGCAATATTTCTTCATTACATGTTTTTAAAAACTCACTGATGAAACTATATAGGACTAAATACTTTTCATCAAAAATCTTTACTTAGGTGGGGTGGCTCCATAGTGTAGTGGTTAGCACGTCTGCTTTACACGCAGAAGGTCCTGGGTTTGCGCCCCAGGTGGAGCCACGGACCATACCCCAGGAGCGCCAGGCACCAGGTGTGCACTGCAAGCACATGGGAGGAGACGTCTCGCCTTCAGAGATCCAGTTCTTAAGAGGAAATGGCAACATCCATGGGTCAGGGGTAGAAGTGGGGGAGAAGTGGGGGATTAAAGAGGGGGAAAAAATTTTACTTAGGGTTTTAATATCTCTAATCATTATTACCTGTGCATATTTCCTTTTTGTTCTAGTTTTAGTTTTGCACATTGTATTTTTCCAAGAAAAATTCTAGAAAATTTATTTTACTTGAATTCTAAAATTTACTGCCATAAAGTTATTCATAATATTTTTTGATGAAGTTAAAGACATTTCCATAATTAGTTGATGAAATGTCCTTTAATAAACTTTGAAGAATGCTAAGGAACCAACTCTTATTTATTGATAATGGAAAAAATATCAGGCTTTTTCTATATAAACCATATCCTTGGGTAACCAAATAGTTGACAAAGGAGATTTGCTTCTTTTAGAAATATTTCAACTAATATTTGAAAAGGGAATAATAAAATTAGAATATATCTATTTTGCATGTGGCTGCATCAGGGGGAGAAAGAGAAAGAAGGGAGACAGAGATTGGATACCGTCTGATGAAAAAAACACAAGACCTTCTATAAAGCAATTTTGTCCAAAAATTCTAACTTGAACTTGATCATATCTGTAGATATAATTTCTAATTCATAGGAACACAGACAAGGGAAGAACATGCTAAATATCACCAGAAATGTGCACTATTCAAAATCAAGAATGTGAAAAGCTCTGCAGAATGGCTTTCCTTCCATAAATAAGTTGCATGGAATGAGACAGAATTTGTAGATCAAGAGATACTTAAAGATATTTAAACAAATTGCAATACTTGAATCTTATTTTGGATCCTGACACATAAAGTTATACAGTTGGTGCCATCAGAATCCCAGCAAGCTATTTTGTGGATACTGACAAACTGATTCGAACGTTTTTACGATGAGGCAAAAGACCTAGAGTAGCCAACACAATATTAAAGGAGGAGAATAAAGTTGGAGGATTGACACTACCCAACTTCAAGACCTACAGTAAAGCTATAGTAATCAAAACAGTGCGGTACTAGTGAATAAGCAAAAAGATCAATGGAACAGAATAGAGAGCCCCAAAATAGACCCACATAAAGTCAAATGATATCTGACAAAGGAGCAAAAGAATACAATGGAGAAAAGATAGTCTTTTCAATAAATGGTTCTGGGACAACTAGAAATGCACATACAAAAAAAAAAAAAAACAACTCTAGAATCTAGACACAGACCTTATATCCTTCCCAAAAATTAACTCGAATTAATCATAGACATAAATGTAAAGAAAGAAACTATAAAACTTCTAGAAGATAATATAAAAGGAAATCTAGATGACCTACAGTATGATGCTGACTTTTTAGATACAATACCAAAGACATAATCTGTGAAAGAAATAATTGGTAAGGCGGACTTTATTAAAATAAAAATAATGTCAAGAGAATGAGAAGCCACAGACTGAGAGAAAATATTTGCAAAAGACGTCTAATAAAGGACCATTATTCAAAAAATGTTAAAAGAACTCTTAAAAGGAAATAAAAAAATAAACAACTTGGTTTAAAAAACTGGGCAAACACCTTAATAGACACCTCACCAAAAAGATATGGAGACAGGAAGTAAGCATATAAAAAAGTGTTCAATATCATATGGCATTAGGGAATTGCAAATTAAAACATACCCTTACACATCTATTAGAATGGCCAAAATCCAGAACACTGAAAACACCAAATGCAGGTGAGAGTGTGGAGCACCAGGAACTCACTCATTTCTGGTGGGAAAACAGCCACAACGGGAGACATTTTATCAATTTCTTACAAAACTAAACATAATCTTACCACAGTATCCAGCAATCATGTTCCTTGATATTTACTCAAATGAATTGAAAACTTCTGTCCTCACAAAACTTATGTCCTACACATGGGTGTTTATAGCAGCTTTACTCATAATTGCCAAAACTTGGAAGCAATAAAGATGTCTTTTAGTAGCTGAATGTATAAATAAACTGGTACATTCAGACAATATACCAAACACTAAAAAGACACTAAAAAGAAATGAGCTACCAAGCCATGAAAAGACATAGAAGAAACTTAAATACGCATTACTAACTGATAAAAGACAATTTGAAAAGGCTACATACTGCATAATTTCAACTATACAATATTCAGGAAAAGGCAAAACTATTTATAGAGAGGGTAAAAAAAATCAGTGGTTATGAGGTTTGCGGGGGAGGGGATTGTGCAGGAATAAGGAAGTGGAGCACAGAGAATTTTTAGGAGAGTGAAATACTACAGGTAGTATGTATAATACTACAGTAGTTGATATATGTTGTTACACATTTATCCAAACCCATAGATAGTACAATTCCAAAAGTTTATTTCATATCCCATTTATCTGAATGTAATTTACTTGTTTAGTTCCCAGAGTATATTCATGCATGAATATATAAGGATATGCATATCTATACATGTCAGTATGTGATTGAGGTGGGTGCTTCATTCAATTTTTAATAGGATTAAAAAGGTACTATTCATAGTATTCGATACATATGAGGTGAAAATGGTGGAAAATACAGATGTAGACAGCACACTTTTATTGGTTAATAACTGTCTTCATTTGTTTTTAAATATGTATTATTTTTCTAAAAATTTTTTTTTACATTTCACGTTTCAGGTTTCATCATTTTCATAAAAGATAAATATTAGGTTTATTTCAGTTTTCTGCCAAAATAGGTATAAAATAGTATATGTTCATCCTTTGAAGAGTATGTACTCATATTCTAGGAAGAATGGATTAAGCTGCTTCCATATTCTCTTAAATAACTAAAAATTGTGATATGTAACTATGAAGTGTCATAACTGTCAAAGTTATATTTGCTATTAAAAAGCCAAATGTATAAAGAATTTTTGTTGTTGTTGTTTTGTTTGGTGGAGTTTATTTCCTCCTTCTCTTCTTCGGGTATGAGGGATACAAAGTCCTGAAATATTCTCCCAGCAGATGCTTCTGTTAACATCCAGCCCAAAACAATAACTCATTGTCTGAATTCTTGCTTACATGTTTATTTTTCATATCTGAAACTAAGATGTTTTCTTTTTTTTAATGTTTATTAAAAACTAAGTTCAAGAGGGTGCTCTGTAATTTGCTGCAGCTCTCATAGGCTGCTATGGCCATACAAATTGTAAATCCCCTGGCTGGCGTTTTAGCTGTGACAATACCTCGTTTTAAAAACTAATTATACTAGACTCTAACTTTTAACCACACTTCAGGGTCCAGGGCTCTGATACACCTGTGATAAGAAAACCTCTTTATCATGTTAAGGCTCCCTAACCTCAGTCAGTAGGTGAGAGAAAACCAAAAACCCACTGTTTGTGTCAACCCATCTCTTTGTTCATGGAACAGGTAGACAGTGTGAGGAATTTAAATATTAGCCAATCCAAACTAAAATGCTAAAATTATGTCTGAGTTCTTTTCTCCCAATCTAATAGTTCAAATGTCAAGTTTAAAATTAGGACAATTAAAAACCTTCAACAAACTCGTGAGACAGAAAAAGGGAATATCCATTTGAAACTTAGGAACTTTCTCCATTGAGTGAAAATAAAATTGTATTATTAAAACTCCAAAGAGGGAAATGTAATTTGATCATACTAGTGAGCTCTGTAGCAAATGTTATTTACTCAAATTCATATGAATAATATTCATTGGTATTCCAACACTTATAACAATTTCTGACCTTTATTTTTTGGCCTTTGCTCCTTCTTACCACTCTTGGTCTCATCTAAGTTTCAGGTCTATCATTTTACATGCCATTATGAGGCAAATTTTAAATATTTGTCCTTGGCGTTCTCTGCCTGACACTTCCCCCAGGTCACTACACTAGGCTCCGTCTCATCACTCATTTTGCAGCCTAACTATCACCTTTCAAAAGCATGTCATCTTATCTAAAGCGGTCCCCACCCACCACCACAGTTATTCTTTTTTTAAGTACACTGCTTCATTTACTTAAATCACTGATAATTTTTGACATATGATTTTATCTGTTTATTATATATGTACTTTATGCCTATACATGTAAATGTGAATTTTAGGAGAGCACGAGCCCAGTCAAATTGATGCACTCTCACTCTGACAGGCAAATAATAAATACGAATATTTATTATTATTTGTATTTGTTAATATTTGAAAAAACAAAGAAGTAAATATTTGTTAAATAAATAACAATTTATAAACATAGTACAGAAGATTTAATGAAAGCCACATAACAGAATATGTTTTTTCAACTTTGCCAAAGAAAAATTAAAGTTACAGCTGATAGTTCTTGAAGGTGAGAATTAGTGAGAAGAATGAGGGAATTAGAGAGCCAATAAAAACACCTCTTAAAAGGGGACATCGAGGAGGCGGGACTTGGGAATGGTGGTGTAAAGAGCTCAGTAAATCCTCGCCCCAACAAGCAATGATACAACTGGACAAAACTGATCAAAATAACCATTTCAGTACTCTGGAGATCAACAAGAGGCATGTAAAAAAAATGGAGATGATTCAAGAAAAACTACCAATAAAGAGAGGGAGAGGGGGAGAGGGAGACGGGGCAGGAGAAAAAAAGAGAAAGAAATTAAGAAACAAAGAAATTGGGAGGGAGGGAGTGAGGGAGGGAGGAAAAGAAAGAAAGCTACCGAGCCTGAGGCAAGAACAGTGGGAGTTTATGGAGCTTTAGCTCGGGGGCTGCTTTCATCTGCTCCGCTCTTTACCCCACCAGCTCACTGAGCAGAAACCAGCAGTTTCCCTACTTGAGGACACTGACTTAATTTGGATCAGACTGTAGAAATATCCCAAACTCCTGGACATTGTGCAACACAGTAGCAGTCCTAGCGGCAAGCAAACTGAAGACGAAACTCAGAGCTAACATGAGGCTGCAATTCTAGCTGAGACAGGCAGTAGCCAGATCAGCCAGAAATTTAACAAGGATCTTGGAATGAGATATGTGTTGTCCCTGAAAAGCTCCACATATTTCTAGCCACCTGGAAGCCCATGTGCATGTGCAAAACTGCACAGACATTCAGGATAGACCAGAGAGGGTCCTAGCTATCCAAATATTACTATTTGGATCATGAGGCCTTATGTATTCTCAGAGAAAATACAAGGAGACCCAGTAGGAGGTAAAATGCCAGAGTCGACTTATGACCTGCCTAAACTTCAGCTGTGTTCATACAGCCAACCCACAGAATAGGTAAACAAATGAGTGTGTCCAATCAAATTTTGTTTACAGAAACAGGTGGTTAGGCCAGATTTGGCCCACAGGCCATTGTTTGCTGATCGATGGTGTAAAAAATGTAAGCTAACCCACTGTGGCATAAAAGAGATCGCCAGTCATGGATATAATGGGGGCAAGAGTGAGGGATTACACAAGAGCAGGAGGGAATTTTGTGGGGCAGTGACAGAAACAGTAATTATCCTGATTGTGGTGATTATTTCGCAGGTGCATAAATATATTAAAATCTAATGAATAGTTCATTTTAAATATGTGCAGTTTATATGTCAATTATACTCAAATAAAGTTATTAAAAATCAATTAATACATTTTTGCCGCATTAACAGAATAAATTAGCACAACCATATGACCATATCAATAGATGTATAAAAAGTGAATTTGAATTTTTTCAAATTTGACACTTCCTGATAATATGTGACACCCAACAAAATGTTTGACACATAGCACGTTCAGTAAAAGTGGTTATTATTATGAGAGATAGTGGCATAACAGAAAAGTACGATGGAAATAACACTGGCTTTTGAAACAGGTAGGCAATTGTTCAAGTCCAAACTAAGCTATGTGCTAATTGTATAAACAATAATAGTCATCTTATTGGTCTGTATTATAACCACTGGAATAGCTTACATAAAGTATATTGTAGAACCCCTGACTGTAAGTGGGTAGCTATTACTGTTGTGGTTTTCTAAACTTAACTTTTTAAAATCCATACAGATCCTGGCATTCTGTGTCCAGTAGGCTCATCAATAATTAATAAAAATGAGTTAACTACACTGTGAAACTATTTATTATGTCTATTTTCAATCATTCCCTAATGTAGAGAGAATAGATAATGAATGTTCATGTACTCAAAACAGCTTCCACAGTAATCAATCATTTTTGCCATTCTTTATCATTTACTCTCCCCTCTTACCACTGGAGTATGTTAAAATAAATTCCAGACATCATATCATTTTACCTGTAAATACTTAATATGTCTGAGATGGATTTTTTTTTTAATAAAAAACTTTTAAACATTAGGACCTTGTATCAGTAGCAATTCTGGTAGCAATCGAAATGGGGAGACTTGTCTGCTAGAGCAGCCATAACAAAGTACCACAGGCTTAAACAACAGAAATTTTCTCACAAATCTGGGGCTGTATGTCCAAGTTCAAGGCGTTAGCAGGATTGGTTTCTTCTGAGCCCTCTCTATTAGGCCAGCTCGATGGCCCTTTTCCCCCTGTATCTTCACATGGTCTCCCCTCCTTGTGTGTGTGTGTCCTAATTTCCTCTTCTTACAAGAACATGAGTCATATTAGAATTTGGCTCACCCTTATGACCTCATTTTACATTAATTCCTTCATTAAAGGCTCCATCTCCAAATATAGTCATGTTCTGCGGTCCTAGGGGTTAGCACTTCAACATATAAACTTTGGGAGGCCACATCAGCACAGAACAGACCTATACAATGAGAAAGAATTGTGACAGCCATGGAAATCCTTGGCTCAGATCTCCCGTTACAAATCTCCTGCAACAAACGACATCCTTTGATGGCAGTCTCCAGCTGCCGCACCTTGAGATGTGTTGCAGTTTTTACACCAAAGCTACGCTCTCTGCACTGCTCCCAGCCACTGACTGGGTGCAGTAGGGAAACAAAAGCCATTCTGCTTTATGTGGGTCTCCCATAATGGGCAATAATTGTTCTGGGTCACTTCAATGTCCTGGTTGAAACCTTCTCAGAGCTGTACCACTGTGTGAGACCTGCCAACCTCTTTCTCTCGTCCTCCCTCCCTTCCTTCTTCTCTTCCTTCCTTCCACCCCTTTCTCTTCTCACGTGTAAGACCTGCATCGTAGTCTAAAATTTCTCCCTACTTGCACCTGATCTCTCTCTTCTTTGCTGTCTAAGTATTTCCCCCAATAAATCTTGTACACGTTTAATTCTGTCTTGATGTCTGCCTCTTGGACACAATAAGCATACTAATAGTAAATGTTGAAACCTAAGGAAAGAAATTATGTAGATGATTGGCAATATTAAGAATCAGGTTTCTCACTGTTGGAATGGGACATTTCAGATAAGTAAGAGCAGAAGGTGATTTATGTGGTAATGGATTACAGCTGGAGGCAACAATATGAACTCACGTTTATTTTAGTTTATATAGTTACATACAAAATATTGAGAGATATGTGTATATACATGGGTTAGTACACACACATATATTTCCTTGCTTTGTTAGCTAAGAAGGCCCAGAAAAATGACACATCAGCAGTAATGAGTACACCTATCACTCAGACCTTGGTTTCTAATGCCGGGGGTCCTCGAAGAAACGGCTGATCCCAGTACTGGGGCAGAATATCTACCAGATGAGTGTGGGGCATCTTGTGGTGCCAGGAAGTAAGGAAGTACTAAACAAATCAATAAAACAAAAAATACCCTTACACAACAGTGATTGGACTGTGTCAAAGGGGCTTAAGAGCAAACATAAATGGCCTCCAATGGCCAAAGCTGTAATATTTTGAGCAAAAAAATTAATGTTGAATTAAATTATAATGCAAAGTAAAAAGTAAATATTTACGATTTCATATGGATATATGTATATGAATGAATAAATGGGAGAGACAGATCTCCAGATTTTGATGTGCGTGCTGCATCCTTCAATATAAGCTCAGCTACAAGTTAATTGACTGTGATAGGCCTTTGACAGCCAGAGCTGGATCCAAGCATGAGCAGAATTTCCAATGATTTATGCAGATCCTCCACTCTAAAGGAGGTGGAGCATAATTCCCCACTTTTTAAGCATGGGATACGCATAATGACTTCTTTCCAAAGGCTACAGTCTGGAAAGACGGGCAAGAGTGAGTGACTTTGCAGTAGAGAAGTGACAACCACACTTCAGCCAGACCATCAAAGTGAGGGTTAAGAATGATAAATCACGTTCCTAGTACGTACTCTTGATTTGCTATGACAAAAATAGCACTTTACATCTATGATTGTGCTCTCAAAAACTCATAACCCTAGTCTAACCATAAGAAAAACAGCTGACCGATTCCAGATGAAAGACAGTCTATAAAACACAGTACTCCTCAAAACCGTCAAGATCATCAAAAACAAGGAAAATCTAAGTAACTGTTACAGCCAGGAGGACCCTAAGAAAACATAAGAGCTAAATATGTAAAGTGTTATCCTGGGTGGTACCGTGTAACAACAAAAAAAAAAGAACATAAAGTAAAAACTAAGGAAAACTAAATAAAATATGGACTTTAAATAATGTGTTAATATTGGTTCATTAATCATAATAATTGTTCCACATCACTTTAAGGTGTTAATAACGGAAACAAGACACAAGGAGTATGTGGAAACTGTACTATTTTGTAATTTTTCTGTAAATCTAAAATTTTTCTAAAATAAAAATCTATAAGAGAAAATGCTATGTGGATTATGACTACACTAACTAATATTTATTTAGCACTTTCCAAGCTACAAAGCACTCTCTACTGCATTAACTTGTTGAATGATAAATCCATTACCTTCCAGGATTTTATGATGAGATCATGTTATGAAACCTGTCTAAAAAGCACATGAATAAAACATGTAACTGTCATTATTTCAATAAAATCATGTTCTGCTCAGAAAAAAAAAAAAAAAAGAAAGAATCATAAAAGACCTGAAGTTACCAGCACAGCTTTTAATTTCTGGCAAATTTCACATCTTTGCTCTGTGTCAAATCTGTTCTGGGCATGTTGGGTTTCTATTTTGCAGATCTCCAGTGATTTTTAACAGCAGTTGTGAATACTTAATGAAATTCATCATGCATTTGCAACAAATTGCTCACCTTTTCCAGCCCAAGAGAGACATGTGCAAGTAGAAGAAAAGAAGCTGGTGATGAATTGCATCCCTCCTCACCAGAGCAGGAAGAAATAATTGACAGGACAGGTGCCTGCCAGAGATGGAGCAAGCAGCACGCTGGTGTTTCAGAGCTGCTCCTCTCCATATGCATCTTTTTGTTCATCCTCCCCCCAATATCACTCTTCCTGTCATGTCACTTCACTCCATCCTTTTCTTTTGCTCATGTGTCACTTTCCCCTTTCCTCTTCATTGCTTTAGACCAAGTGGGAAAACTCAGTAAAATCCCCAAATCCTACTGAAGCGTGCATGTGGTATTCAGGAAAAAGAGGTGGCTAACTGTAAATTAGAATATTAAAATACACTTCTCTTACCCCACGAATGCCCTAAAGCACTTACTTTTACCAAACTTCTCAGTTCCTTATTTCATTTTCTTTTGGACATGTAAGAATTCAGCAGGAACCAAATACAGGGGCAATATCAATGTATGGGATGACCTCTCACCCGAAATACAATTACGCATTTTGATAGGCCTGTGAGACAAATAATGGTATGTTTCTTGACTATATAACATCATAAACCTATAATATGTAAACTGAAAAAAAATCCTCAATCCAAATACTCTTGACCATAAGACAACAACAGGACCCAAGGTGAAGAAGTTGAATGAAGGCTCTGACACATGCTAGTCATGTAACTTGAGATCTCACAGGCTCCATGTCCTTGTTTGTAAAATTGGAATATTAACAGCAGCATCCCAAGGGATCATTAAATGTAAAGGAAATAATGTGTTTAGAATACACTGTAAGCATTTAATAAATATTGGGGGAGAAAAAAATCTGTTTCAGATGAGAGTAACATATGCTACATTGACTCTGGCTTCTAGGTCCTTATGTATAAAAATAACAAAAATTCATCTTGACCTCAGGATAGTGCATGTTAAATTTTCTATGGCCTTGAAATAAATATGGAACATTAGTTTCAATAAATTATGTAACTTGGTATTCACAAATTAGTCATAAACATGTAGCATATTACAAATATCTAGCCTTAAATCTGGCACATACTTTTGGAAAGACAAATGCTAATGAAATATGTGTGTGACTTAGAAGTTGAAATTATCAGAGTTCGGCCAACTCTCTGAAAGCAAATCATTTATTTTTGAATCCTTTTAAGTCTATCACTTAGTAATATTCTTAGCCTATGTTTTCTATATATTTTGAATAAATGAATGATAAATATATTAACTTGCTACATGATATTTAAAAAGAACATCTGGTAAATATATAATATATAAATGGAATAATATTAATTTTTATGTTTCCTACATGAGAAAAAAAATTTTAATCTCTATATCAGAACAGTTCCTTGAGTAACTCTGTCAGCTGCATTTGGATGACCACCCCATCACCTTTACCAAGAAAAAATTTAGACAGGCCCATTACCAGGTCTCAAAGGATTTGATATGGACCCTGCTTCACAGTTCAAATTGCTTCAAGTTGTGTGTGTCAACTGAGCACACACAATTCAGTGGTGGGAAAGAACTATAATCAAAATTGCTATTCACTATTCTTTTTTTAGATAATTATAAAGTTTGGAAGACCAAGAGTTCAAATGCCAAGATTAGGTAGGATATTTACAAAAAAGTAAGAAAAGGGAACATAGAATTTAAGAAAATAGGTTAGCTTCCTTTACTGTGTTTATACACAATAGGTATTAACCTAAAAGCATTTTTGGTGCTAAACCTCAGAGGAATAAGATAATATTTTCATATTCTTCAACTTCAGAGTCACATCTCACAGAGGAAGGAAATAAATATTATGCCAGCAATTCACATTCTTTCTCAGGATAGAGAAAACTTTTCCTGTATTTAATTGGCATGATGAGAACATTTAGACTTTTTTTTCATTTTCTTGGAATTATGAGATAAATATTCAGATTGTGATTTGTCCTTGTGATAAGGCGATTGCCGACCCCCACCCCATATTCTTCTCCAACATGCAAGTAGTTGTTAAGGCATGCCCCTTACATCAACAAACAAGATTCTGACACTGTGTTCAACTCCTTAATATAGAAACAATTAATTAGGCAAAACTTGTCACCACTCAGCTGACAATCAAACTTCACGGTATTCACTAAATGACAAGTCACATGGAGCATGATATTTACAACTCAGCTCACAGGGTACAGCCTCCTGAATATATGGAACTAAAAACTACAAAGAAACCAATTGATTCATGTAGAAGCCTTCAGCCAGTCAATAAAATGAAAGCTGGAAGGGGTCACAGAAAAAGTCACTGTAAAGCAGAGTTCCAAATTCCATAGGGATGTGGCTTTTTGACCTGCTATGCATAGAGACTGAAATGTTATTCATTTTCTCCACATTTTCATGTAAATTTAATTTTTATGAAATTGTTGACTTGCTAACCCTGGAGACTGGTGATCTCTCTATTAATCTACAAAATGAGTCTTAATGGTAAACTCTTCAAACAAACACTTTTTCATTCCCTTAACCTTTCCTTCCATTCAAATTACTACACTCTGCCCCTCTTGAATATATTTGTTGGATAGAAAATAAAGAGAAATATGAATGTTTTCTGCTTACTCCCTTATCCCCAAAGGAGTGAGTGTATGATCCTTAAAAGCTAGATAATTACTCCCTGACCATGTCATAAAAACAATAGCAAATCTAAAAGTCTAATTTTTTCTTATATAATAAGAGCAAAAAACTTCCCAAAAGACGTAGAGATTGGCAGAAAACAGAGATTCAAAGGTGATTGAAAGAGTTATAATGTAAGAATGCTTGGCTTGGTTATTTTTTACCTCTAGAAAATTGGATGCTATATTTTTTAAATGTTCCTTGAGTTTTCAAAATGTCATGAAAGAAGACAGTAACCACTTACAGTTCTCATTAAAGTTTCCTTAATTCACATATGGATTTATGAAAGAAATTAACTTCTGCTCTCAGTTATGTTAGAGTAACTCTCCCACTGAGAACTGTAATATCAGATACATTTTTTAAAGTCTGTTTGAAGGCATCAGAGAGCTATCAGATTGGTAAGGCTTTGAAGGGTCAAGAACCCAGGGAGAAACACAGAGCAGAGCAGTGAGCTTAATCTTTGGGAGTACTTTTGCCCAAGAAACATTTTCTAAGTCCCAAGAAGTGCTAGAAAAACCTAGCAAAAAGTGATGGTTACAGATCTACCTTAGTTTGGGTTTTTCCAGAAGCGGACCCCAAGGTAAAGACCTTAGTGCAAGTAGTTCATTTGGGAGAGGCAAGGGACATCAAGAGGAATGTCGGAAATGATGTAAGGAAGGGAAGCCACCAATAAGGAGTACCCTAGTAAGCAAGAGGACAGCTGGAACTAAACTCTGTTGTAATTCTGGAAAATATTGTAATGCAAATACCTCAGACATATCCCACCGAAGACTTGATGGGGCTGGAATTTTTGTAGCACCATTTCTAGTCAGGTATCATTTGAGTGGCTTTCCTGAGGGAGTTAGTTAAGTACAGAGCACTTCCATCCTTCTCTGAGTATGGCAGAGTAGCCTTCCATAATAAGTGATGAAGCATGAAGAAATAGATACCGCTTTGCGGTATCTGAGAAGGTATGACAGGATCTGCTACAGATCGCCCTTTGTAACGCTCAGAACAACACACACCCAAGTTAAGGGTGCTCTATCCTGTCATCTCTTCTTCAAAGTCAAATGTTTCTAAAGATTAACAGGTACAAAAGTTTTAGTGGAACAAGAGACATGTCTCATTGCAGTTCTTCCAAAAGTTGCAACTAATATTCACTATCTATCTCTTCTAATATTCAATCAAGATTCCCCTTATAATTGGCCAGTGCTTCTGATAATCTGGAATAGACTAGATCTTTATTCTTAAGGGCTCTGAGCCCCTGGTTACCATACTCTTGTTAGGTCATGCTTTCTGCTATCATCCATTTCTGGTAAATTTCTAGATATGAAAACACAATGAACCTCCCTGCCTTCATTCTATAGCAGCAAGTCTATATCTTCAAGATAATAATGATTAATTACCACTGACAGTGTAATAACTTCTCAAATGCCTTCAGTGCTCCTATGTAAGAGCCCAGAATGACTAGGGTATAGCTTTAAGTTTAGCTTTCATGCAGCCTGATAGAAGCATTTCTCTCCGGGGAACTAAAGCACAAATTCCTCAAGGGAATCATTGGGAATACAGTGAAAAAGACCACTGCTAGTCCTACTCTTGGTCTTTAGAACCAAAGGGTACCCATGTCACTTTCAGGGGGGTCTGTGGAGTCATGAATATTTTTATAATAATATTAAGATGCTATTTTCTTTTGTCACTGTGTGGGCAATTGTATAAATGCATTAGTGATTGGTGCTATCACTTGGTTAAACTTATGGTAGTTCGCCATAATTTTCCATAATCTACTGACAGTTTCAGGACCTAGACTAGTTAATAGAATGGAAATATGATAGGGGCCACCAACCTTTAAGTCTATAGAGTGACACGAAACCTGCCATTTCTCTCAAAATGCGTTATGGCTTCTCATTTAATCTCTTGACCAGGGAAAAATTTTATGGGTTTCCACTTCTTTTTCCCTAACATTTTGGTCTTTTCTCCATAACCCAGATAATCAATGTGAGAATGCTGCCAATTACATGTATCCTTATTATGTAATGAGGGACTGGGGCATTCACAAGAGTGTATCGATGAACCACTGGATTCACAGTGAGGAAGACTTGGGCCAAGACTCCAGGTATTACTTGACCTCCATAATACCCTCATTAACAGAAGCACCACCATAAGGGCCTTTTACAGTCTCCTGGAATTACAGTAACCTGAGACCTTGAGATGAGGACTTGAGTACAGTGGTTTATTTGGGAGTGAAAGAAACACTAACATGGAGGAAGAAGTGATGCAGGGAAGGGAAGGCAACTAACAAAAGATATATCATTAAGCTAATCCCATAGGAGAAACTCAGGGTAGAGATACAGTATAAAACACAAGCTCCAGGATTATCCCACCAAAGGGTGGGGGAACCATTAAGGATTAAACATTTATAACTGCCAGGCTTTAGTTATGGGCTCTTTCAGGGGTTTTAAATCCCTGAGCATTTTTAGCACTATCGCATGAACAGCTAGAGCAGCCTTCCAGAAAAATCCATCAGGCACATATCTGCAGATCTAGCAAAAGTCTAGCAGTTGTAGGTAAAGCTCTGACAGCATCAGCTACAGAATCTAAGGAAACTAGCGGAGTTTCCACATTTTCAGAGAACTAGAAAATTCAACAAGCACCAAGGCATATATCTTAATATCACCTAGAGAAGAGAGACACATCACCCTTAAAGTAACAACAATAACACTGATACTTAACACTTGAACAGAAACTACGAAAGCCAGAAATCCATAGAATGGCATCATCAAAGTGCTGAAGGAAAAGTATTTCAACCTAGATATCTATACCTAGGAGCAAACATCCTTCAAAACTGTACTGAAATGAAAAGAGTTCCAGATAAACAAAACTGAGAGAATCTGTCACCAGTAGATAAAATATTTTTAAGTGCTAATAGTACTACATATTCAGAAAATATTAGTTGTTAACTATAATCTAAAATATATAGGTATTTCAATTGAATATAAATGTACTGAGTACTTCCTAAAAGAAAGTTTATGAGACTGGCTAAATTATACCAAAGCCCAACAGTAGTATATGCCTTAAATATAAGGATAAAGAGGAGCTCACAGGAAAAGAATGAAAAAATTATATATAATACAAACATTGCTCCAAACTGTACATATAGCTATACCAACAGAAAAAATAAAAAGTCTATTTCAACATGACAGCCAGAGACTCATGGACATGAACAGTGTATTAGTAGTTGCCAGAGGGAAAGGGGAGAGCGGGGAGGTAGGTAGGCGTAAAGGGGGGTCAAATATTTTGTGGCAGAAGGAAATTTAACTTTGGGTGATGAACACACAATATAATACACATATGACATTACTGAACTGTACCCTGGAAACCTATTTTATTTTACTAACCAATGTCACACCAATAATTAAATTTTAATTTTAATTTAAAAAGTCGATTTCAAGGCAAAAAGATTATAAGAGGAAAAAATAAAATGTTCAACTGTGATTAAATAACCCATCTATCAGAAAAATTTATGCATCTCATAAACAGTATATGGAACACATAAGCACAGTAAGAGATTTTAACATGTTGTTCTCAGTAACTAATGAAATAAGAAGTCAATAAAATCAGCAAGGATAGAGATGTTTTGAAAAATGAAATTTAAAAATTTTGATCTCATAAACATAACATCATCCTCAAAAACTCAAGAGTATGCATTTTTCCTAAGATGATATGGAACATTTTTAAAAATTGATAATGAACTAAGCCATAAAGCAAGTCTCAACAAATTTACAGAAGCTGAAATAATTTTATGTGTATCTCTGATAAAGTGAAATTAAGTTAGAAACCAATAACAAAATTATAACTAAGAAATCCCCCAACATTTAAGTCAAAGCTAATATTGCAATTAATATTGTAATTTTTTAATCAGCTAAAAGAAAATAAACATAATTCATACAGAGTCTTTGGGGACACATTTAAAGATTCTAGGAATTTTAAAAATTTATAACCTTGAAGGCATATTTAGGAAAAAAAAATAATGCTGATACTCCATGATCTAAGTATCCATCTCAGTAAATTATCCAATGAAAGTAAGAGGAAGGGAGAATAGTAAAAACAAGATAAGAAATTAATGAAACACGCAAAAAAAGCACACATTAGAGAAAAATTTTTAAACAGGAGTTTAAAAACTAATAGTTTAATGATGGGAAGACTTTTTAAACAGAAACAGAAAATCTGATCAGAAATGAAAAATATAAAATATGTAAAAAGACAAGAACAACTTTATATAAATTCAGATAAAATGAACAGATCGGTAATGAAATACAACTTAGTAAAGCTGACACAGGAAGAAACAGACAATCTGAATATTCTTATATCTGTTAAAAATTGTAGCTCTAATGAAAATCTTTAGAGAAAACTTCAGGCTGAGATGATTGAACAATTGAATTCTTCCAAATATTCAAGAAACGTCCAGCTTATTTTAAAAAACTATTCTAGAGAATATAAAAAGGGGGAAATTCTCAATATGTTATGAGACAAGAATATCATACCAAAATCTGACAAAATAGAAACATACTTACAAAATTCTGTCTAAAATATTGACAAAAATAATCCAGAAATCTATACCACTTAGATTAATTCTAAGAATACACAATTGGTTTTAACATCAAAAAATAAATCAGGTAATTCATCATCTTAACAGAAGAATAAAAGTATATGATCATCTTGATAGTTTCAAAGAAAGCATATGACCATATTCAATACTTTAATGATAAAACCTAATATAATACTAAGAAAAGTCTTTCTTATCTAAAAAATACCTAACATCAAAAAATTATATGTAATAGTGAATATTGAAAGATTCTCCATGAAATTGAGGGGAGGGACTAAAATATCCACTTTCACTATTTTTCTTCAACATTTTCTCAGAATCCAAACAAGAGAAATAAAGCCAAAAAATTAAAATTATAATAATTTCAAAGAAGAAATAAATCTAAGGGTAATTATTCACCTTAATAAGTGATTTTAGGAATCTTACAGTGTAAACAATCAATATAAAATCAATTCTATTTCCAATTAAAGGCAAGAAAACAATTAGAAAAACATTTTAACAATATAATTTGCAATAGCATCAAGACATCAACTATACAGACATAAATATATTAAGAATCATACAAAATTATCAAAAGAAAACAAAGCTGTAAGTAATGAGGGTCATGACACATTCATGGGTAGGGGAAGAATATTGTAAAGATTTTTTTTTCTTCAATTGATCTATAGGTTTTATGCACTTCCAATCAAAATTCAGCACGTTTATTTTTTAAACTGACAAGCTGTCTCTCAAATTTATATGAAAATGTAAGTGGTTCACAAGAGCCAGGACAATCTTTAAAAAGCCCAAGCAAAATTGGAAGACTTACATAACTAAATCACAATTTATCATAAAGATAGAATATGCAAGAGAGTGTTGTACTGAGTCAAGCAAAGGTAAATAGATGAATGAAATGGAACAGTCCAGATTCAGAATTACACATAAACAGAGACTCAATTAATGACAGGTATTATCACTACAGAACCTTTGGAAATGAGTAGACTTTTACAATAAATTGAGTCTGGTCACTGTATAAGGACATATGCTTCGTCAATCCCTGTGGACAATCATTAAATTGGACAATCTACTTCACATGATAAAAATAAAAGTAAAGTATAAAAGAAAAAAGGGAACAAAAATGTAAAAGATATATATAAAACTTTCAGAACTTAACATAGAAGAATATTTTTATGACACTGATATACGCAAGTTTTCCTATAAAGAAAAATATGGATAAATTATGTTTAAAAAAGAAGGCATTCTCATTAGGAGAGACTACTAGGACAGTAAAGATGTGTGTCAGAGAGTAGAATATATTTGCAATGTATTTAGTAAACAAAAGGCCCATATTAAAAACATATGAAGAATTTATACCAATCACTATGTAAAAGACAAACAGCTAACAATAAATGACCTTCTCAACTTTTTCTCAAAAGAGACTAAATCATGGTCGATAAATATTAGAAAGTATTCTGTCTCCATAATCACCAGAAAAATAGTAAACTAATTCTACAATGATTTACAATTGCTTATCACCAACACCAATACAACAGAAATCAAAGACTGAAAACACCAAGCACTACAAGGGAGAACCTGGAACTCTCATTATTTCCACTTTGATAATGAGATGCTCGTTGATGCTCCCTACTAAAGGTGAATATGCCCATACCCTATCACCTCATCCCCAACCACCACAAATCTAAATATAAACCCAATAAAAATGCATACTCATATCACTGAAAGGTTTGCATAACTACAGTATAGTAGCATTATTTGAATAGCTACAAACTAGAAACAATGCAAATGTCAATAAAGATTACTGGAATTCAAGTAAATAAATAACTACTTCTAATGCAACAGAGTGGAACAACAGCACCCCATAACTTTGGATGAAAGAAACCAGACACAAAATGATACATACTGTATGAGTCCATTCAAGCAAAACTAATCTATAGTGAAAAAACTGGCTTCCTTTGGAAGAGGTGGGCAGTCAAATGAAGGGGACACAGAAAGATATTTGTGAAAATTCTTTAAGCTCTATACTTATTATTTGTGTACTTTTCTGTGTGGACATTATAATTTGATAAAGATTATTTTTAAAAAACAGATTAAAATAATGAGAATTATGTTAAAGGTAAAACACAATGTCAAAATTAATCACTAAAGAAAACAGAGGATAATTAGCGTTGAGACTTTGTAGTAGAAAGTAAACCTAATTTCGTTGCTCATTCTTTAAATAAAGTTTTGAAAATTCTTTGAAAGATCAAATTATTATTAGAAAATGAAATATTACATATTAAATGCAAAAGGAATAAATAGGAGTATTAGTTCTGTATATCCACAGGGTATTCTGGATTAAATGAGAAAATCTCAATTATAGAATTTTACTATTAAAAATAGAAAGTTTGCATGCCTGATGGACTGTATATTTGCATTAATGAACTTAGGCTGGTTTGGCTTATAACCAATGAGAAGCACCAGCAGTTCCTCAAGCATTTTAACCCCAATTAAATGTCTTATCTTTTCCCTAAAGCTGCTTATGCTTCTCTGTTCCTAGTCACTATAAATGACAGCCTAGTCTCCTAATCATTTACGTTTAAAACCTCAGTGCTATCCTTGACACAGCCCTCTCTCTTCCATTGATCCTTTTGCCTTACTACCTTTCACATCTATCACGATCTTTACATTCCAGTGAACAACCTCTCATTCAGGCCACAATTACTCTTTCCTAAAATATTGCGAATATTTTCACTTGTAGCCTGTTGACATCAGTCAGGGCTATACGAGCTTGTAGTCTTGCATTGTAGTCTTTTCTGTGAGCAGCACTAATCATGTTATTCTTCAATTCAAAAACCTTAATTGAGTTCCTATTATCTAGAGAATAAACTCCAGTATCCTTAGTTTGACTTCCAAAGCCATCTACAATCTAGCCCCAAACTGATTTCCAACAAGCATGTTATATTCCAGTAATGCAGCAGTAATGACATTCACCTCACTTTTCTGCCTGTTTCTTTCATTGTACTACTCTCATTGTCAAGAATGATTTTTTTCAATTTTCTCACAATTCTAAATCCTCTACAACCTTTAAAACTCAATTTGTCATGAAGGGTTTTGCTACAGAGTGAGGTCATGAAAACTGTAGAGCAAGAACTTAAGTGGTTTTTAAAATTCATCAGGTTTTAGAATCACCTGAGGAGCTTTTAAAATTAACCAATACTGGGTCATATCTGCAAACTCTCATAGAGCACAGCTAGAATTATTAAAGTCTGTGAATCTTAAAAGAAAGTCTGGTATTGCTGTGGCACCAGCTCAACACCAGTCCAGACTAGTTCAGGGGGACCCGATGGACTAAAATCTGTGGGCACCGAGGATGGCAGGACTAAGCAGACAACTAAGGTTATATTATATCAGACTTCCCATGTATATAGACAACCATGATCACAAAATGAAGATTGAAGTAAAGGCAAATTGTTTGCAGTTCCACTTCTGGTGTGATTGTAAAAGCTCCTATCAAACTGACTAATCTATAGATAACAATTATAAACTCTGGAGAAATGACTAAGAAATAAATATTAAAAGCAGTACAGCGAAGAAAACTGAGGAGATTCTGGAGAAGAAGCAATATTTGGAGAAAGGGAAGAGAACTATGTTTTTGTTCCAAAAACACCATAGTAAAACAGTCAACATATGAAAATTGGAGAGAAAATATTGAGAGCAGTCAGGATAAAAGCAAACAAGCAAGAGCAAAACATAAATTACATACAGAAAACACCAATTTAGATACCACTGACTTCTCATCAGGAACAACTGAGGGCAAAGAAAAGTTGAAACATCTTTAAAGTGCTGAAACAAACAAAACAAACAACAACAACAACAAAAACCTATCGACGAAGAGTTCTGTATCTCGCAAAATTTTTTTCCTGAATGTAGGCAGGCCTCCAGTTTCCACCTAAGATGAAAAAGGCTGGTAAGAGTGTCACTCCTACCCTAATGACAAGAAAAAGCAGGATAACGTACAAAATTATAATGTTCCTTGGACACATCAAAAAGCTGAGGTAATAGAACAATCAACTACTCTGGTATCAAAGGAAAGACAGTGTGAGAGCACTGTCATAACAGCTGCAGCCAGAGAAGATGAGATCTTCACACGAGAGGATAAAAAGAATTCAGCTGAATTTTCAGTGAATTGTGAAAGTCCCAGTGTACGTGAGTGGAACAAAATAGAAACCCTAAGAGTCACAGACATAGAGCACTTCGCACTCACTAGACTCTTCTCTATGGACTGGCCAGGTGCACAGGATTCTCCAGGTGCACAAGAAATCTATAAGACAATGAGTGTTGTAGGAGGAAGACTGGAGAAGTCCTCCCTGTATATTGCACCCTCTGGAGGTGCCTTCTCCTCTAAGTAACAAAAAGATTAAGCCACTGGAGAAAGGGCAGCAAACCCTATCCCTGAGGACAGAGTAAAAGATCCACTGTGGCTGGGGAAAGTGGAGGAAGGGGAAAGTGGAGGAAGGGGAAAGGAAAAACATTTCATTCCCTTGGAGAGGGGTGGAAACCATCCTGAACTGAGTCCATTAAATGCTTCTTACCTAATACAGGGAACAGAGACAGGATTGTTGAGAAAACCCCACCCTTGAGAAACAGGATCTGCCTAAAACTAAGGCTGGACCAGGAAAACAGAGATTCCTTTGTCTCTCAAAACAGGCTACCATGCACAAGAAACCAACAAAAGCAATTTGCCACTCAGAGAGAAACAAAAGATGGAAATAGACCCTTTCTGAAGTCATCTATGTCATACTTTGAAGGGATGTGACACCCACTATTTAGATAACTAGATGAAAATAATGCATGCCACACTATTTAGATAGACAGACAGACAGACAGACAGAAATTTGTACCACAGAAAATATCTTAGAAACAAATACAAGCAGCGTAAACATTCAGTCCTTCAGGGAGTGAATTTTGGGGATAGGTGGGTAAGAAGCTTTAACTCTATTTTATTCATCACTACAATATTTATTGTTGTAGTAAAGTTCTATTTCAAGTATTTCGTAAAAGCTAAAATTATCATATTAATGTTGGTAAAGGTAAGGAAAAGCTACTACTCTCAAAAATGACTGGTAAATTTTTAGATCAATATAACCTTTTTGAAAGACATTTTGATAATACTCACTGAGGGTGCTAAAAATGTCCATTTTTCTCTATTTTTGGCATAATCCAAAATATGGAAACAATTATGTGTGCAAATATATTTAACAAAGTACTCTGCTGATTATTTTAACTACAATTTTTAGAATAATTCCATTTTTATGGTCCCTCCACTTGATGGAGATGATCTAGTCATTAGAAGTTATTGTTATTAAGACTACACAGCAACATGAACAATGAATATAATATGATTCTGTTAATTGCAAAGGAAGATTAAAAGAGGCGATGCTGCGAAACTGTGCACAGGCAAAGAACCAAACTGACTAAATTTGTGTCCTAGAAAATTTACCACGCTTCAGTCTTCATATCTCTAAAATGAATGTGATTAACACATATATCATAATTTTTCACTAGAATTGAATGAGAAAAGAACTGGAGTACACACATTAGCTTAGTGCTCAAGAAATATTACTTATCAGTATTAATATCATAATATGCAAATGGAATTTTAAATAGACAAACATATGAATATAAATGGCATTGAAGGGAAACATTTGAACTAATAAATATGCATAAGTCCTTTGCTAATATCATTGGAATTTTTTCCTTTTCTGCATTTTCCAATTTGTTCATAGGGTGGATTACTCTGGTGCCCTTATAATTTAAAAAGTTATTATATTGAATAATGTAGTTTGCCTTCATCGTTGAACATTTTCTGCTTAGAACAAATCTGCTCAATCTGGAACTATTATCCATATTTGGAACTTCCCTTCAGTGTCCTTTCAAATGCCTGATTTGGAAAGGCATAAAAATGTTTCTTCTATTCTGCTTTTACTTTAACTTTAGTTTCCAATAAAAATGACTCACTTAGATAAAAAATTCTCTTTTGTTAGAATACTTAAAGCTTCTACAAAAAAGCTTGATATTCGATAAACATATCCACATGTACAATTTTCATTTGGGAAAACCATGGTCCAGTCATCTGGAAATTGATGGAAAGACTCCATCAAGTGCAGCAGTAGGCCCTGGTCCCAAGGGAGGGACTTAGCCCATTTTGGAATCACAGGCTTGCGAGACCACAAAACTTATCCCTGACACATGTGTGATTAATGACATTGACCTAGATCTAGAACATGTGACTTTATTCAAATGTACCTGGATTACTGACAACACCCAAATCCATACCATTCTAAATTAAGGCTTGAAGAAGCAATTTTCAAGTGAACTGAAGAAGAAAATCATATGTTTACACCAAGGGAGGTAGCAAATTTATGAAGACAATGTGTGTGAAATGACAGGTTTGTAGAATGATTTTGATACATCTGCACGGGAACTCTCACTCAACAGGAACTGTGAGCACAAAGTGAGAAGAGAAAAATAAAAATTCAATTCTTACCCATAAATCTGAAACTATTTTAAATCATTAGAAATTTGGAATAGAGGTGTGTGTGTGTATATACCATTTCCCCACTGAAAGTAATTAAGGAAAAAAATTACTTTGTTTTTGAGTTCAAAATTAACACTGAAGAAAGTTACTAATCATGTGTGATTGCAGCTTTGTAAAACTGGACAGATGCATGCAAAAATAAAAATAAAAATGAAACTGGACCACCTTCTTACACCATATCCAAGAATAAACTCGAAATGGATTAAAGACTTAAGGTAAAACCTCAAACCATAAAATTCCTAGAAGAAAACATAGGTAGCAAACTCTCTGAGACTGTTCTTAGTAATATTTTTTCTGATCTATCTCCTTAGGCAAGGGAAACAAAATAAAAAAAATGAGAATACATCAACAACAAATCATCAACAAAATGAAAAAACAATCTACTGAATGGGAGAAGACATTCACCAGTGTAATCTCTGCTTTACTGCAAAATACCTTTGCAATCAATACAGTTCTGAAGAAGTAGTATCTGGAGATAATGATGATTTCAAGAAAGAAAATAGAAAAGATAGGCAAGTCTCTATAGTTATAAAGAAAAGTTGATTTAGTTTTTAAGCTTTATTGAAGAATAATTGATAAGCAAAAATCTGCACATATTTAATGTATACATCTTGATGAGTTTGGATGTATGCATACACCCGTGATGTCATCACCACAACCAAGGTATTAAACATATTCATCACCTCCCCAAATTTTCTTCTGTTATTTTGAGGAATTTTTTTCTTTTTGTTTTATTGTTTTGTGTTTGGTTTGTTTTGTGGTAAGAAAACTTAACATGAAATCTGTCCTCTTAACATATATTAAAGTGCACAATACTGTATTGTAAATGATAGGCGTTACATTGTACAGCAGATCTCTGGAGACTGCTTCTCTTACGAGAATGAAACTTTACACTCCTTGAGTAATGTCTCTCCCTGCCTCTGATAACCACCATTCTACTCTGCTTCTGTGTGTGTGACTATTTTAGGTATTATATATAAGTGAAATTATGCAGTATGTGTCCTTCTGTAACTGGTTTCTTTCACTTAGCATAATGTCCTCTAGGTTCATCTATGTTGTCACGTATGGTAGGATTTCTTTCTTTTTTAAGGCTGAGTAATATTCCATTGTGTATATACCATATTTTCTGTATCCGTTCATCTGTTGTTTGAGTTGTTTCAGTATCCTGGCTCTTGTGCATAATGCTTCAATGGACATGGGGGTACAAATATCTCTTTGAAATCCTGATCTTAACTCTTTTGGACATATATCCAGAAGCAGGATGGCTGTCGACACTTCCATTTTTAATTTTATTAAACAGTACCAAAAAAAATGACGAACAAAAAAAATAAAGAGTTTCAAGGGTAACTAAAATGAGAATGCTCTTGAACGTGTAAATGAGATATACTACTGAGGGATAAAGCATATCAAAAAAGAGAGAAAAACATTGAAACTAAAAAAATAAAAATTTCAATGCAACGAATTAATAGAAAAGTGATTTGCAGTGTATAAAGAAATACCTTTGCTTTATTTGATGAGAAGGACGATTTAAACAATAATTACATAATCATATTCTGTAATTAAAAGTCAGTCAGTGTCAAATAAACAAAGGCATCTTGTGAAGTGTTGACAGTAAATGTATCATATTCTGCTTGTTTCTATGACTCAGTCGCACAGGGCTTCTTTCTTGAAGAAAAATTGGGACTAAGGACATATAAATAAAAAACTTGTGTCTCAGTCACACAGGGCTTCTTTCTTGAAGAAAAATTGGGACTAAGGACATATAAATAAAAAACTTGTGTCTGGATGAAATTGAAAACTTACAGAGCAAAGAATATATGAAATTTAGAAAGACGTGAAAGCTTTCTTACACAGAAGGCCACTCCCAGCCACTTCCAAACTGATCAAAATAAAACATGCTGTACTCTGTGAACATCATCGAAGAAAATGCCCAGGTATGAAATTGTCAATACCATCAGGTAGAAAAAATATACAATAGAATTAAGTGTAGAAAACCCGTAAGTGTCTGACCTTACATCTGTTATTGCATCTTCCTTCCACGGTCTTTAGAAGAATAAAAACTTCCAAAACAATGACAGTCCAGAACGTCTCTCTGAATCGTCTGTGGAGTGCCAACTCTACCCATCATTTGGAAACAAAAGAGAGGTGGACACAAAAGCTCTGACGAGCAGTAACAAGACATAAATTAAAGCGTATCCTACAAGGAGGGCTTCTGAAGTGTATTCTAGCGATTTTGAAGAAACAATGGTTCCATTGTTCTTGTGCCCAGAAATAATCTTATTGAAGGTGAAGTCAGACAGCTCCTCATAAAAATAAAACGTTTTCTCTTCGAGTACCTCTGAAGCAAGATAGTGAGATTTAGACTGGGCTGCCAGAGTGACTATAATAGGCCTCAAAGAGAAATCACCTATTACAGTTTTCTTTCATCCAAATTCTTTATAATCCCAAATATGTTTTAAAGAATTTCTCTTAGAGTCTTGCAAACAATTTCGGCAATAACTAAACTTCCATTTTGTCAAATAAGCTTGGATAGTTATATGAAAACTATGCAGAAAAAACCAGGTTGCTGACAATAGTCTGACCCCCGGCAGCATTTCAGCATTTTAAAAAAATTATCAGCAGCATCCTCTTGTTGCTTCATTTGTTACTATCATATTAGTCAGTGAAGAAAAATGTTGTGATTTTTTCTTCCTTTTTATTTGTTTTTCCTCATGGGAAAAATGGGGGCGGGGGGGAGGGAGCGTTCCATAAAATATAGACATCCATGAAATGAATTAAACCGCCTACAACCAATTGATGCCATGCTTACTTTGCCATCTTTCGCTCAGATTAATAAATGTTAAAAGGAAAAAACTGTGGTGGGGTAGAGATGCATTCTTGCCTTTGTGGAGCAAAATGGATCTGAGTATATTATGCTCAGAAAAATAAGACTGGCTCCATTTCAAGTCCCTTAAATAAACTTACTTCCAAAAATATTGATTATGAACTAATTTTCCATAAGAAAAGACCTGCAAAGACATGAAATTAGTTCTTCAGTTAAACCTCTTTCTCTAGAATGTTTCCATTTCACCATCATTTAAAATTTGTACAAAATATTCTGTAAAAAAATTAATATTTAGCAAATTTACAAACACCTCTATCATGAGGGTCATCAAGTAATTTGCATGTTAGTTTTTATTACTAATTACTTCATCCTTTTCAGCAATGTATTTGTTTCCTATTGCTGCTATAACCAATTACCACAAAATTAGTGCCTTAAAACAACACAAGCTTATTATCTTATGGTTCTAGATGTCACAGATTTAAAAAGAATCTTATGAGACTAAAATCAAGGTGTCCATGGGGCTGCGTTCCTTTCTGGAGGATCTAGTGGAGAATACGTTCCTTAACTGTTCAGCTTTCAGAGGCCACCCGCATTCCTTCTGCAAAGCTAGCAACATCTAGCTAGGTCCCTCTCATACTGCCATTTTTTGGGTTCCCTCTTCAGAATCCTTCTTTCTCTTTTAAAGGCCTTTGTGATTATAATCCAGAAATAGCTATCTATTTTAAGATTAGTTGGTCAGCAACTTTAATTCCATCTGCAACCTTTAATTCCCCTTTGCCATGTAACTTAACATGGAAGTTACTAAAAGAGAACACTATTTTAGATCAAAATTTCCAGTATATTGGTTGTTAATCCTAAAATCTGAGAGAGTATCTAAAATCCCCAAAACAGTCAGAATGGCAAATTCTACAATAAGCACAGGACTTCCTAATTTATATGTAACTTTAGAAACCCCCATTCCTTCTCAAAAGAGTAGATACTGCTGAGTGAGATGAACATTTGGAGTATGCAAACTTGCAAGTACAATAGTTGCCAGGCCAGAGTGAATTCTTCTATACAATGAAGGTGTAAGAACTTCGAATGCCCTTGCCAATTGGGGATATGGATATGGAAATGAAGAAGAACCAAGTGGGCTAGTGCTGAATGGTATGAAGATATATGAGAATCACTATTATTAGAAAGAGAGGAGGGAAACCTGGAAAAAAAGACACAATGGGGTTTAGTTAAACCAGAAACATTGATAAAGATTCTACATGGTACATATAAACAATGGAATATTACTCAGCCATAAGAAGAGATGAAATACTGCCATTTGCGACGACATAGATGGACCTCGAGATAATCATGCTAAGCAAAATAAGCCAGACAGAAAAAGTTGAAAATCCCATGATATCACTTATATGTGGGATAGAAATCTAACAGCAACAAATGAACAGGACAAACAGAGACTCATGAACATGAACTACAGACTAGTGGTTACCAGAGAGGAGTGGGGAGGGGGGCTGTAGACAGGATAAAGGGGATCAAATATGTGGTAATAGAAAGAAATCTAACTATGGGAAGTGAACACACAGTGTAAACATATATATGCTTTACTGTCAAAGTGTACAGCTGAAACTTATTGGATTTCGTTAACCAATCACCATTAAAAAATAATGTTTTAAAAAAAGACTCTACAAGGTAGAACTCAGGTGATCTGTGAATATAGGGTCCCAAGGTGAAGACCATTATCTTTCCTGTTAAGTCACCTTTTGTTCCACTCTGAACGGGAACGTCATTTCCTGCCTTATCCCCCTCCTACTTTTACCACATCTCCTCTAAACCTTTATCATGCCACCACCCAAGATTTTCAGTTCCAACCTGGAAGAATGGTGCAAAGCTTTAAGAGTGATGAGGAAACTTTAAAACATACTGGTGTCCTGGTCCCCAACAAGACCAAAGTCAGGATTTCTTTCTGGTCATGGGGCTGGGCCTCACTGCTTAATTTTTAAAGCTGCTCATATGTTTCTAGTACACAGTCAGGGTTGAGAGCTAGACCCCAGGGGCGGGGGTGGGGGACAGCAGCAGGTCCTCACCGCACCCCATGGGAAGGGGGGCAGGTCTTTCAGATTCTTCAAAGTGAAGATCAATACGGAAGACAAGGTGCTACTGGCAACCACATCTCCTAGCATACCTGTGAATTTTTTGTTTTCATAAAATGTAGAACTGGAGAGAGGTGAGAGAAGTGAAGAAGGAGGTAAGATAGAAAGATACCTGTTCCTATAACACTTCCCCTCGTTGAATATGAATTGTCCCCGACAGGAAAGGGCAGCTCTGTCCCTAGTGTGCTGGGAGAAACTAGACGTTACTCCTCCATCCTATATCAAAGGAGAGATTTGACTGCTCTCTCAGATGACACTAAGACCCCAGGAAATCTGATGGCTCCTTCAAGCCTTCTCAGCCTGGGCACCCACTTAATGCTACATTTGCATCTTGTGGTAAAGGAAGCTCTTGCAGGCAGCCCCACCTCACCCTCCCAACATGCAGCAAAGCACAAGGTTTTCTCTGTGATGGCTCCATACCCCTCCAGGGATTAACTCAATTTCCCCTATACTGGCCAGCAGGAAGTGAGGACAGGAAAAAAAGAACACCATTAGTCTCGCTTTCATTTCAATTTCTGATTTCTGGTTTTTGAATCTGGTCAAAATATTGGGACTGGAGAGGGACTTTCCCTGTCATAATGTGTAATCTCCTCAGAGCAAATGATTATATCAAATATTTATTCACAGGCTTAGTTTTTCATTCACAACTCGTCTTTTCTATCAAAATGTAGGAGCCCAATCTATGAGTTTTAAGAATAGAGCTGAGAGAAAAGGGCAGGGAGGGGACCATTAAAGAAATAATAGTCCTGATTCTGTGGTGACTGTAGCACAGGCTACTGGGTCTGTCTCCGTGGAGAAACTACAGAATGAAAAGACAGTATGATCATGAGGAAATATGTAATAACTGTGAGGAGCTCCTGAGGAGATCAGAGATTGCTGGAGATTGTGCTGTATCTCTTTAAGGAGGTATGTGTGGCACAGGTGGGTCTGGGGGCTTTGATAGATACAGCTGGGCAGAAGACAGTGAGACCAAAGCTCATAGGAGCTCTGGTTTAGTCTCCTGAATTCACCTCCACTTCCTCACACACACGACCTTTGCTCTACATTGCTATTGGGCATCCCAGTGTTACTGGAACACTATGAGAGCCGAATGCAAACCCTACGGGGTTGAGGCGGTGATGCACTGCTGGAAACATATATACGGGCACTTGTGTTGCCATCTCCCACCGAGTCCTACATTCTCTAGTCCAAAACTCCCAATTTCAAACTTAAGGAGAGTCCTACTCCTTAACTTGAAGGTTCACCTGGGGGACGGGGAGAGAGAGCCTTTCAGAGTTAGAGGACAACCCTTCTGTGGTGCCTGCAGCTCTCGTACTTGCCCCCGGCCTTTCCTACCAGATAGGATGGCTAATAATTGAAGAGCCATAAAACTGGGGACACAGTAAGAAACACAAAAAATTTAGAATACATAGTATCTGTATTACTGAAACAAATGCACCAAGAATTTAAAATAAATACAATAAATATCCTCAAAGGCAAAACAGAGAATGGTTTAACATGAAAGAGAAACAAGAATACAAAGTCTCAAGTAGGAGTTAAATGGAGTTAAAACTATCACAGAATAATTGCATTATTTTGGAAATATAAAAAGGTACTAATTTAAAGTGAACAAGTCAAGGATAAATATTACAATCAACTAAATAAATACTAAAAATGAAAAAGGAATGAGAATAACAAAAATACTTGCTTAATCCAAAAGTATGAAAGTAAGTGGAGAAAAAGCAACAGAGAAGGGAAAAGTAGAGAAAAAGCAAGATGGTGGACTCAGTAGTAAGTAATTACAGTAATAAAAATTAAATGTTAATGAAATAAATGTTCTATAAAAGGCAAGGATTTTCATATTGGATAGAAATAACAAAACCCTACTATATGCTGTTTACAAGGTATGTTTTAAAGAACCAAAAACTGTCTAAAATTGAGTGATGGGAAAAGATATATCATAAGATCATTAAAATAAAGCTGGTATAAATATATTAATATCAGACAAAAAAGCAAGAAATATCACTTACATATAATGAAAACACATTTCTTAAGGATAGAAATGTCATAATACAGAGTTTAATTGAACTTAGTTCGTAGTAAATTTATTTTTAATACATTGCTAATTTCTAATATTTTCTTTAGAACTTTTAAATACATAGCTATATGAGAAATTGGGCTGCTGAATAGGATTTTTTTCTTTTTTTTTCTGTATTTCTTTTTTTTCTTTTTTTCTTTTTCTGTTTTTGTCAAATGGTCAAGCTTCATAATGACATAAACAGAAAAACTTGCAGGAGACTTCTCTAGAATAGTGTTAAAAAACACCAAGACAATAAAGCTGATGTTAAGCTCCTTTGTTGTGCTCAACATGGCAATGAATGTTACATGTACTGTCTCATATACTGGAGGAAAATACTGCTGTTCAGATCTGAAATTTGAAACTGAGTTGAGCTTCACACTCTACTTCTAATTATTGCTTCATTATTAATTCACGGATCCTAAAGGATATACAGACATACCTTTCTTGTTTTCTTTAGAAATATGCAAGTGTTATAGTTATGCATCAGGCCCTTTATACAGTGCTGAAATGTCAGCAAAACAGTAAAATATAATGGTTTTAATAATAAAAATAAACATATTTTCTGAGTTATCACTGATAAGCAGAATTATCAAGCTAAGTATGAAATCTCATTGCCTTTATTAATAATCCTGAAAGAAAAAAGAAAACTATCTGATTTGAAGGATTATTTCAAAGAATTTTACATTAATAAAAATTAAAAATGAATTAAATTTTTCAAAATCATTCTTTTGAAAAATATACATTAAATCACAAATTCTTTTTTTAACAATAAGGCATATATATATATATTTACAGTGTTCACCTCCCATAGTTAGATTTCTTTCTGTCACCACATATTTGATCCCCTTTACCCTGTCTACCTCCCTCTTCCTGCTCCCCACAACCTCTGGTAACCACTAGTTTATTGCCCATGTCCATGAGTCTGTTTGTCCTGTTCATTTGTTACTTTTAGGTTTCTATCTCACATATAAGTGATATCATGTGATTTTTAACTTTTTCTGTCTGGCTTATTTTACTTAGCATGATTTTTTCAAGGTCCATCCATGTTGCTGCAAATGGCAGTATTTCATCTCTTCTTATGGCTCATTGTATATATGTACCACATCCTCTTTAGCCAATCATCTATCATAGGACACTTCTGCTGCTCCCATGTGTTGGCCACTGCGAATAATGCTGCTATGAACATCGGTGTGCAAATATCTTTTT
Organism: Pteropus medius; assembly: GCF_902729225.1. Taxonomy (NCBI): domain Eukaryota; kingdom Metazoa; phylum Chordata; class Mammalia; order Chiroptera; family Pteropodidae; genus Pteropus; species Pteropus medius. The sequence continues at coordinate 12,204,048 of NW_024349801.1, forward strand.
GGATATGAGTTTTCAAGTCCTTGGGGTACATACCCAGTACAGGGATTGCTGGATCATATGGTAGATCAATTCTTAGTTTTTTTGAGAAACCTCCATACTGTTTTCCATAGTAGCCGTACCAATCTGCAGTCCCACCAACAGTGTATGAGGGTTCCTTTTTCTCCACATCCTCTCCAACATTTGTTATTACTTGTCCTGTTGATTATAGCTATTCTAACAGGTGTCAGGTGGCATCTCGTTGTGGTTTTGATTTGCATTTCCCTAATAGCTACCTATATTGAGCATCTTTTCAAATATTTGTTAGCCATTTGTATGTCCTCTAGGGAAAAGTGTCTGTTCAGGTCCTCTGCCCAGTTTTTAATTAAATCATTTGATTTTTTGTTGTTGAGTTGTATGAGTTCTTTGTATATTTTGGATATTAGGCCTTTATCGGAGGTGTTGCTTGCAAATATATTTTCCCATTCAGATGGTTGTCTCTTTACTTTGTTGACAATTTCTTTTGCTGTGCAGAAGCTTTGTAGTTTGATGTAGTTCCATTCATTGATTTTAGCTTTTACTTCCCTTGCCTTTGAGGTCAAATTCATAAAATCCTCTTTAAGTCCAAGGTCCTTGAGTATAGTTCCTATGTTTTCTTCTACACATTTTATTGTTTCAGGTCCTTAACCCATTTTGAGTTAATTTTGGTGTGTGCTGATAGACAATAGTCTAGTTTCATTCTTTTGCAGATGGCTTTCCAGTTTTCCCAGCACCATTTATTGAAGATGCTTTCCTTTTCCACTGTACGTTTTTGGATTTTTTGTTGAAAATTATTTGCCCATATAAAAATAGGTTTACTTCTGGACTCTCAATTCTGTTCCATTGGTCCGTGTGTCTGTTTTGCTGCCAATACTATGCTGTTTTGAGTATTGTCACTTTGTAGTATAATTTGAAGACAGGCAGAGTGATACCATCACTCGTTTTGTTTTTGTTTTTGTTTTTGTTTTTCAAGATGGCTTTGGCAATTCGGGGTCCTTTGTACTTCCATACAAATCTGATGTTTTTTGTTCTATTTCTTTAAAAAATGCCGATGGGATTTTGATGGGGATTACGTTAAATCTGTATAATGCTTTAGGTAATAAGGTCATTTTAACTATGTTGACTCTTTGATCCAAGAACACCGAATATCTTTCCATTTCTTTGTAGCTTCTTCAATTTCTTTTAATAGGGTCTTACAGTTTTCATTATATAGGTCCTTCATATATTTCATTAGATTTATTTCTGGGTATTTTTTGTTGTTGTTGTTGCAATTGCAAAAGGAATTATTTTTTCCACTTCTTTTTCTGACACTCCATTATTAGAGTATAGGAATGCTGTGGATTTTTGACCATTAATTTTGTATCCAGAAACATTATTGTATTTGCTTATTGCTTCTAGTAGTGTTCTTGTGGAGTCTTTAGGGTTTTCTATGTAGAAAATCATGTCATCCACAAATAGTGACAGTTTGACTTCTTCATTAAACCACTGATTCTTAAATTTGCACACTCACTAGAATCCCCTGGTAGGGCTTGTGAGAACAGATTTCTAGGCCCCTCCCAGGAGTTTTTAAATCAGTAGGTCTGGAGCAGAGCGTGATAATTTGTATTTCTTACAAATTTCTAGGTGATGCTGATGCTGCTGGTCCCAGGACCAAACTTTGAAAGAGCCACCACTTTGAAAAAATGAATAGACCCACCTGAGAATTATCTAATCTCCAGTATCTGAGTAATTCTTTGTATTTTTCCTACTCTAAAACATTGAATTAGTTCAATGTAAATGAGATTTCTTCCATATGAAAAGCACTTAATTGGATATATTCCACAAAATAATGCTTGGTACTGATCCAGTATTCAGAAACCCTTCAGTGTGTCTCAAAATCATGCCTGCTTAGGGACCTGAAGTGCTTAAATACAATAGTGCTCCACAATTCTCCTTCGACATTCTAGAAAGTCCCAGAAGGTGAATTTTACTGTAGTGTCTGGTCTTTCAAATCTGTTCACATCATTGCATTTTATGTTGCTCCTCATTCCCATGAACACTGAGTCCCATTAAAGCAGGAAAACATTGCAATTGAAACTACCCAAAGAAACCAAGAGTATCCATGAGACACTAACACTTGCATTCTGCTTTTTTATCTGATGTTTAGTGTGTCTAACTTACAACAGGGAATGGATGTAAACAAACATCTTACTAAGAGCAACAATAAGTTGGAAAGAAAACCCAGTGGGACATAAGACACAGTATCCTGAGTTAGGCTGGCATTCTATGCAGCAGAACAGAAAGAGATGAGTTCCTCTAGAGATGTATCTGTAGATCTCTATAGATCTCAATCCGTAGAAAATACAACTTTTTCACTTACATCTTTGCCTGCCATAGGGCACTCGTGATCCCCTTTTCACTATGCAAATTTTCAAACATAAACAGAAGTACAGAGAACATGATAATCAGCCTTCTTCATATACTTATCTTTAAACTATATTAACATATGGCCAGTCTCAATTCATCTACTGACCCACATATTTTAGCCAGAATATTTTAAAGCAAATCCTATACATTACAACATTTCAATTATAAATACTTAAGCATGCTTCCCTAACCAAGATGATTTTTAAATAATCATCATACTTTAAAAGTCAATAATTTCCTAATATCATGAAAATTTTGTTTACTTGATTTATTTGAGTCAGGATCCCTCAATGTCCACATATTGCATTAAGTTGTTATGTCTTTTAAGCCTCATTTATTTTATAACATTGCCTCTCATTTTATTTATTCCATTGATATGCACTACCAAATGTCCCACATCTTGCATTTGACTGATTATTTGCTCGTAGTGTTTATATTAACTTTCCTTTATCACCCGAATTTCCTATAAGCTGGCAGGTAGACCTTGGAGGACTTAAAATACCCAAGCTCAAGTATTTTGACAAATACATTTCACATGTGGTGTTTTGTAATTCCTATTACTGCACATCATTGACCTCCCATGATATCTGGTTGCCCTGTATTTAATGATATTTAAGACTTATCAGGAAATTCAGATGATGTTAACCTAGTCCTCATTATCGAATTTCCAATTGAGCTTTCCCTTAACGATTTTAGGATTTATCTTGATTGTTGCCTAGGCCCAATATTTTATCCAGAGTTGCAAAATATGCTTTGAGAATTCTGAGCCTTTCATCTATGTACTTACTGGCAGAATTCTTATAAAGAACTTTCCGACCCTCAACTAGTTGTGTTCCATTTTAAGATATTTTTTATTCTTCTAATTTGAAGAATATTTTCCTATCTGCTGGAATCAAAAATATTTTCTTATTCTATTTTTGGATGTGTAGCCATGATCTGAGTGCCTGGGGAATGTTAAATAATGTCAATAATGAGCCAGATCATCTCAATGCATAAATTATCCTTGGGCTTACATCTCTTACTTTAGAAGCTTCATTAATTGCTTTAGCAGCATTAACTTTTAAAGGCCATTGGGGTCCCATTAAGTTACAGTTATCTTATGTCTCCATCTGAGTTGCTTATCCCCAGGGAGTAATTTGTGTACTAAGAGAACTTGGGGCGACAAAAAAGAGAAAGGATCACTTTTAGTCGCAAGTTAAATCAGAAAGCATAGGTTTTGCAAGAATAACCATAAAACTCATTTATTTAAAGCATCATAAAATTTGACTGAAGTACTCTTAGTAGGCTAGCTACACTCTTTTTAAAAATGTGACCATCTTTGGCAGCCTGGGGAAGCACAGTGCTCATAAGGCCCAGGTTTGCTCCCAGTGGATGGGCCAGTTGATATCATGGGGAACATAGCAAACACCTGGAGATTCTGCAGCTTGACTCAGGTGGCTGTCTTGAAAAATGTATGTCATTAAACTTGGAACAGTGGGAAAAGAGAGTGCATATTTCAGTAAAATAACTGCTTGAAAAAAGATCTGACTTTCAGAGAAAAGAAAGGAACACGTTTAAACAACAGTAACAAAGACCTGAAAGCACAACAGTAAGTAAAATACATTCAGTGCAACAGAACATGCCTTGAGCTCCTGTGAAGCTATACCTCTGATGGATTCATGATATTGCTTCTGAATATGTCTATGTACATCTTCCTTCTATAAAAATATACTCTGTCCAAACTCACAGAATTACATCCTATCACCTCAAATGCAATTCTTTTTTTTCATTCATTAATCAGGCTTCTCAAAAGAACAGTTAAGCTTCTGCTTAAAAGAGACACAGAAAGAGGCAAAAGGCAGAGAGAAGGAGCATGAGCAGGTTCATTAGAAAGAATCAGTGCAAGACAGAGAGTCGGAGAAACAAGAATTGATGTAAAGAATTAATGATTTTTTTTTTTTCATCAAAAGGCAAGGAGGAAAGGTAACTGAGCAGAATGGGAAAATTCGAGTCTCTGGACCTGCAGAGCATCATAGAAAGTGAAACAGTTGACTCTGCAGACCCCTGTGAGGTTGTACAGAGAAAAGTTTCAGATGTGGTAGAGGCGAGCCCCTCCAAGAAATAGAGATTTGTTTGAATGTTTGTCCACAGAGCAACTGGACCTAAGATTTTCTCCCACATCCAGGATAACCTGGTGCTTACTTTCCTTCACCCTGCAATAGTCTGAGATACATTCTCGGGAGAAATTAAACCTGAGAGGTTCCATGAAATGTCGTAGAGTTCATTCGGTAGTGAAAATATAGTGGTTCTCTGCTGTCTTTCTGAGCATCTCAGTGCCCACAACCCTGATCTCAAGCAAAAGCAAATGATACACCTTGGCAATGGATAAATGGAAAGGGGATTATATTATACCTGTTTAGTCATCAATTGGCTAGCTGGCTGCCTTCATATTCTTCTAATATTTCATTTGTTTTGGTCCTATGGAAGTATAACATGGAACTCTTTCTGCCTATCACACTATTTTTTGAAAAAAAAATCTAAAACCATATTTCTCATTTAACCTATTTTATTTTTTCTGTTATCGTTTTGGTTTTTTTATTTAAGGTATACTTTTCCAGGATGGCATAAAGCTTTTTAACAGTTGTACTGTGAGATGCAAATAAAAATAATTGTAAAATCTAAGTAGCAATAAAGTGCATTTATTATTAAACAACTATCCATGCATCAAAATTTCCACTGAGAAAGAGAATGCACCTTAGACCAGTGACTAGGAATTTCAAAGGGGGCACCCAGGCAGACAGTTTGTCTTCATGTATTTATCAGCTTTGTATTTCAAAAATTACAGAAGCTAAAGTGTTTCCCATTAGTATGCAATTAGGATATCTATCTTCAGTTTACATTATGCAAACACATGTTAAAGGGAGTGAGAGCAGGTTTAACGGAGGTACACAGGGCTCTGCAGAAAGAGGTAAACCAATACATTAAACCAATATTTGCAAAATGTCACAGCTAAAAGAAAATCTTGGGAATTTCAGCTCAAATATTAATCCAGAGAATCCAGACATATACCAGTGGATTATTTGCAAAGATCAATAGTCTGGTTCTCATTATGGGTTTGAGCAAGTCACACGAGATAAAATTGGCTATGGCAACAGGATACAGTCATTGTTATGGTTTGAATGTTTTTGTGCTCCAAAATTCATATGCTAAAATCCTAATACCCAATGTAATAGTTTTAGGAGGTGAGGCCTTTGGGAGGTGCCTACATCAAGAATAGAGGCCTCATGATGGGATTAATATAAAGCAATTTGTAAGATTTCTAAGAAACTCTACAAAGCTCCCCAGCCTCTTGTGCCAGGTGGGAACACAATGAGAAGTGTGCCACCAAGAAGGCCCTCACCTGACTATACCGGCAGCCTTCTCTCAGACTTCCAGCCTCTATAACTGTAAGAAATAAATTTCTGTTGTTTATAAGCCACACAGTCTGTGGTATTTTTGATATAACAGCGCAAATAGACTAAGACGGCCATTATAAACTTTAGCATCACCATTCACCCAAACCCAAGGCTTATCATCAAGAAAATAGGACCTCGTATTAGAAACAATTTTTATCTGACAAACTAATACCTTCAAATGCTTCCATTGATTTAGAACCTTCTGATGAGTTAGATTTTGATTATTTTTACTCAAAGCAAAATGTAGTTGACACTGCACAACACAATAATGTTCATTAAAATGACAATTATTACCAGAACATGTACAAGCAACCTTACATGCAGACTCTCTTCTGAGTATAGGTTGTTTGTTTGTGTTTATTTGGTTGTGCTTTCTTTTTAGAAAGGGGGGCAGGGTGAACTGGAAATAGAAGAATGTTTTCTTTCTCTGTATTTGTTAGATATTGAAATCGAGGTTTCGAAGAGAAATGGGTAACTATTATTTTAGAGATCTGTTATAGTTGAACATAGACAACTTCTAGAAACCATCCCGCTGCATATTTCCCCTCAATAGTCCTCCCTCTCACCCACCCTACTTGATCCATGTAACAGGACCTGGCCCATCTTTCAACACAGTCTCATTATAAAGCAATAACTAATCCCAAACTTTCCTGTTCTGTGATGATTCTGATAACCACTTCAGACCCTGTAAAGTGTACGTTTGTGTGAGAGTGTCCTCTATTATGTTATTTTAGCCACTGAAAAACCTAAACTTCCATTTTTGAATAATTCTAGGTTATTGTCACCTTGTCTTATCTTTTCAGGCTGTAAGCAATTCCCCCTCCATCTATATGGTTATCTTGAATGTATTTATAGAGTGACAATGTGTTTCCCCTGAGCTTCCTTCTTTGTACCTGATGATTGCCTTGCTGGAGGGAGGCAGATGGAAAGGTATCATGCATTCTTCGCCCTTTAAAAAGTAAAGCAACTCAGATTTAAGATGTCACACTGTTTTATTGGAAAGTATAAAAAGAACTGTTTTATAGTGTCATTACAATGACACGGTGCAAGGGTTGGCTCTAAAAAATACCTCTGCCTTGGGACACCAAATAGTTTAAGGCAGAAACTATCAAATGATCTCAGGCTAAACTGTTTATCCATCAATAGAGAATAGAACTGTTTTCTCTAATGGAATGTCTTGTCTTGTTATGCATTTACTGAATATTGAAATCACCTCTAACAAAAATTAATACAGAGGGGAAATACATGTGTTATTTGATAATCTAGTTAAAGGCACATGTTCCAGATTGAACGAGGTTTAATCTTAACAGATACAGACAGAAATATTAGAAGATTTTATCTCTACCCTAAGGGTTAAACTACCCTCAAATATGTAAAATTAACAAATATGTTTATTTACTTCTGTTTTATTTAATAATTACTTTCTTGGACTGACCAATCAAAAATACAAACAGATAAAAACTCTTAATTACCAATAGTATTTACCTTTTTAAAAAAGTGATTTTTTGGGGAGGGGGGGTTGTTTTTTTTAACATTGTGGTGATTTATATATATGACTAGAATCTTAGAAACATCTTTTATACATATGTCATTACATAGTGTATTTCCTGCACCACAACGTGGTAAACATTCTTTCAATGAACTAACACTGTCCTTATTCACATATATAACTAGCATTCTAAAAGCAAAAGTAGACAAGTGGGACTACAACAAACTAAAAGGCTTCTGCACAATGAAGGAAACAACAGACTGAAAAGGCAACCTATGGAATGGGAGAAAATATTTTCAAACTGTATATCCAATAAGGGGTTAATTTTCAAAATAAATTTCTACAGCAAGATAGCAAAAAGCAAAAAAAAAAATAAATAAATACAAATAACAAAATTTTTAAATAGGCAAAAGACTATATCTCCAAAGATATACAAATGGCCAACAGGTATATAAAAAAATGTTTAACATCTTTTTTCATCATCGGGGGAATGCAAATCAAAACTACAATTAGATATCACCTCAGACTTGTTAAGATGGCTATTAATAACAACAACAAAAAGATAATTGTTAGCAAGGATGTGGAGAAACTGGAACCCTTGTGCACTGCTGGTAGGAATGTAAACTAGTGCAGCCACAATAGAAAAGAGTATGGAAGGTCTTCAAAAATTAAAAATAGGACTATCGTATGACCTGGAAATCCTCTGAAACAACTGAAATCAGGACTCTTGAAGAAATATCTTTACTCTCATGTTCATGGCAGTAATATTCTCAAGATTTAAAAACAACCTAAATATCCATCAATGGACAAATGGGTAAAGAAAATGTGGTAAATACTATCATTCAGCCTTAAAAAACAAGGAAATTCTGACATATGTGACAATCTAGATAAACCTGGAAGACATTATGACAAGTGAAATAAGCCAGTCACAGAAGGATAAATACTACATGATTCCACTTAGATGAAATATTTTAAATAGTCAAATTCACAAAAACAGAGTAGAATGGTGGTTGCCAGATGCTGGTGGAAGATGTAAATGGGGAGTTGTTCTTCAATGGGTATAAATTTTCAGTTATGTAAGATGAAAAAGTTCTAGAGATCTGTTGTGCAATACTGTGACTCTACTTAATAATACTCTTCTATGCACTTAAAATTTTGTAATGAGGATAGATTTCATGTTGTGTTCTTACCCCTAATAAAAAATTTAATTTTAACTATGGATTTTTAAAAATGTTTCTAAGAATGCTAATTGTATATATGAATAAGGAAAGCCTTACTTAGTTCAGTGAAAGAATGTATTCACCACATTGTGAGGTGTGGAATAACAGACTTTTTTTTTAAATGGTAACTTTGGTTAATGAAATCCAATAAGTTTCAGCTGTACACTTTAACAGTAAGGCATATATATATTTACACTGTGCGTTCACCTCCCATAGTTAGATTTCTTTCTGTCATCACACATTTGACCTCCTTTACCCCGTCTACCTCCCCCCTCCTCCTCCACTCCCTCCCCTCTGGAAACCACTAGTCTATAGTCCATGCCCATGAGTCTCTGTTTGTCCTGTTCATTTATTACTTTTAAGTTTCTATCCCGCATATAAGTGATATCATGTGATTTTCAACTTTTTCTGTCTGGCTTATTTCGCTTAGCATGATTATTTCAAGGTCCATCCATATTGTCGCAAATGGCAGTATTTCATCTCTTCTTATAGCTGAATAAATTTCCATTGTATATATGTACTACAGCTTCTTTAGTCAATCATCTATCGTAGGACACTTCACTTCACACTTCAGTCTTTTGCAGGTGGCTTTCCAGTTTTCCCAGCACCATTTATTGAAGAGGCTTTCCTTTTCCACTGTATGTTTTTGGCTTTTTTGTCGAAAATTACTTGCCCATATAAATATGGGTTTACTTCTGGACTCTCGATTCTGTTCCACTGGTCTCTGTGACTGTTTTGCTGCCAATACTATGCAGTTTTGAGTACTGTCACTTTGTAGTATAATTTGAAGTTGGGCAGAGTAATGCCTCCAGCCTTGTTAACAGACATTGTTTTGGAGCAATATGTATAATTAAGGTAGCTTTTAAAAAAATTTCACTGTCAATAATTAGGAAATGTAATCTTCTTATAATCCAAATTGGAGTACTGTTACAAATTCTTCAATGGTTTCTATTGCACTTAGAACGAAATTCATCTTTCTATCGTGGTCTATATTTTTTGCATTTGTGGGTTCAGGTTATTTTTACAGGTTCCTCTGCTGAGCCCCACTTCATACCACCCACCTCAGCTTATAGTACTTTTACCACACTACTCTTGCTTTAGTTCCTTGCAGAAATCAAGCTCATCTCAGGGCATTTGCACATGCTGTTCCCTTTGCCTAGAGTGCTCCCCCCCACACTCTTCCCTGGGACTGGCACTTTTCTCTACTCGAATTCTCTATCTGAGCCCTTAATTCATTTATCCATAGCTTTTAAATCTCATAATTATTTTATAGTGCTTTTATGTCTGCCTATGACCCAGAAGTTAACCTGCACAAGGACCCAATAATTTCAACACCACCTAGGACAGTATGTGTAGGCATCCAAAATATATCTAAAGAACACACAATGCATCATAAATAGGACATATTATTAAACTGTACACTTAAAACATATTTTTATTAACCAATGTCAACCCAATAAATTTTTTTTAAATGCATGATTTTAGGGAAACTTGTAAAAGGTGTGTCTTATTCTTTTCCTCAGTATGTAAATTCACAAGACTATTTGTAAAATTGTATGTTCTAACAAGTATTTAGCCTCCATTCATAAAAACCAATGACTACATAGTCTCCTTTTCCCCAAAATAAAAATGCAAACACACTCTCACTCTCCCCTGTCCTCTTCCTTATCTTTCTTCTTCCTCTTCTTCTTTGAGCAGCAGGAAAATCTTAAAGTTTTTGAAGGGAAACAACCCTCTCGTGTGAGCACGTGATAGGTACATTTAAATATACACTTCATGTCGCATATGACATTTTTTCTAGCCTATTCTATAATAGCGGTTTTGTCTATTCCCAGATATTTGGATCATGATTCTTACAATGGAGACTAGATAAGGTTGTGAAGGAGGTTGGGCAAATCAATCCTTGATACTAACAGCACAAAGGAGGAGTGTTTTCTTATTGATTTGGTAGAGAGTCAAAATTATCCCAAAGTATGTCAAGTCTGTAATTAGAAATTTTATCTTTAGAAATCTTAAATTCAGTCTTCTAAACTTCAAATGGTGTTTGCTACAGCAAACTGCTTCACTGAAGCAAAAGAATGTTTCTACATTTATCTAAAAAGATATAAGCCCTATTCAAGACAATATCTTTTTGACTCTAGACTAGACTCTTTAGTAGAATTCCTTTAATAATAAATGCTTAATTACATAGCTAATATTAAATTTGTGACAATTTTTAAATTAAGTAAACCAAATTTGTTCTTTTCCACCAACTTATATGATCATTCTCTCCTGTCTCAGTAACCATTTTTATCCCTGTGATGAGTGTCCTCCATGCTTGTGCTATAAGACATTCTGTAGCATTTAGGAGTGCACACATTGTCCTATACTGATACAGAGTTTATTTTTGTGTTTTAATGCATTTTTTATGTACTTCAGGCTTGCTTTATTCACATTATATCTTGCAAATCTGTGACAGAATATCATGTTTTGTAATTATTCCCCATCATAACAATATGGTTGTTCCTTAATTTCTCATGCCCTACTGCTGACATATAGGTTAATATTACAAAGAAGAATATCATAAAGCATGCATGTTTAAAACTTAGAATATCATAAAGAATATCATAAAGCATGCATGTTTAAAACTTAATAAATGCCACCAAATGTCCCTCAATAGTACCTATACCAATTAATAACCCCACTAAGACTCAAAATATCTGATACATGCCTTTATTCATACTTAATATCAGCAATGTTTTTTAAATTGTCATTCTATTTGGTGAAGATAAAATTTAATTAATATTTATGATTAAAATATATCATTGCAATCTATGCATCTGTTTGCTGAATTTGGTGTTTCACCTTTTGTGTTGTCTTTCCCTTTCCTTTGTCCATTGATATTCTTCTCAAATATGTGAAATGTTTCTTTTTAGGAATCTTAGATGTAACTCTTTTATCTGTCAACATAGTAAAAATATTTTTTCCCCTGTTATCACTTACATATAATTCTGTTGGACTGCTTTTTATATATTGTTTACCTTAACAGAATCAAATTTCCAGTGGCTCTTCTCATAAAGAAACGGTTTATCGAAATCTGTTTAAATATCTATTAGATGTTTTATTGGAACATTAAAATTATAATTTACAGAGATATAATATATTTTTAAAATATTGAGTCTTCCATCCAGGAAAAATGACTTATCTTTACATTACTTGGCATGTTTATATGTTCTTTAGGAATCTTTTTAAATCACAACAATGTTTATGTGATTTTGTAGAATACCAAAAAAATGCAATATATGAATATAGTTAAATGCAGAAGGGTTATATTTTTTCTTCAAGAAGCTATGATTCTCATTTCCAATAAAAACAGACATGAACTGAACACACAGAAACGGGTTGGTCATTAACTTCACAATTTTGCCCCCAAAATGACCTATAGGTGCATTCTTTTCTGATTGTCCAGAAAGTCTAAAAAGATAGCTAAAGGAAAACTTTACTCTCTGATTCTTACCATTTGAAAGATGTTATAGTCTATTGTAACAGATCCAACATATGAACAGATGCCTATATTAAATATTATTTCAAAAATGAAGCAGTAATGAGGATCTCCTTGTTAAAGAGGTCACTACGTGAGACTAGTATAGTTTTTATAAATTCAAAATGATAAAAATACTGTTATAAAAACCCTCTAGGAATATTTTATACATATAGATTTTTCTTTATTTTGTGCACTTTTAAACAATAGAAGTCTCAAAATATAAAAGCAACTGTCTCAGACTAAACTTAATTATTGTATATATTATATTGAAGGGAATATTTGAACTATAATTATCCTACAAAATATCAAATTGTGCCATAATAGGAAAGTGTATCCTGAACTAAAATATTCCAGTGTACTTTTGTTTGGAAATATCATGTTAAAAACCAAATCACCAAATACAATTCTAAGGTGTAGAGTAAAATGTGCTTTTGCATTAAATTGAAGACGATTGTTAATTTAAAAAAAAATAGAAAGAAAAAGTAGGAAAGGTATTTAGTGTTACTTTCTAAGTTCACAATGCTCTACAAAATTCAAGATATCTTATTCTCATTATGAACATCAAAAGCAATAATGAATTCAGTCTTAACAAAGAAAAAAGAATCCTGCTATATGCGATGACATGAATAAACCTGGAGGAAATTATGCTAAGTGAGAAAAACCAGTCACAGAAGGACAAATACTGCATGATTCCTCTTATATGAGATACCTGAAATACGAAGTCATGCTCACAGAAACAGATAGTATAACCATGGTTGCCTTGCCAAGGGCTGTGGAGAAGAGAAAATGGGAGGTTGCAGTTCAATAGCTATAAAGTTTCAGTTACATAACATGAATGAGTTCTGGAGGTCTGCTGCTGCTACACAACCTTGTGCCTATACTTAATGATACTGTATTGTGCACTTAAAATTTTGTTAGGTGTCCAACTGCAATTTTTTTAAAAAATAGTTATTGTAAATTAAAGGAATAATAATAACCTATTTGTTACCCATTAGAAAAGTACAAAGTTTAAAGGGCAATAAGATTCATAGCTAATGAGAATAAGTCATCCTCAGATTTTGTTCATTTCAGTATGAGTTGCTATAAATTGGGGAAAATAACTTGGAGATGTGCATTAAAATTTAAAATATGCATAATGTTTAACTACAATGGTACTTTTGGGACTCTGTCTCATTGTAATATCAACACACTTATCTAAGATAAATGTATAAAGGTTTTTGTTACATCATTGTTTGTCACAGTAAAAAAAAAAAACTAGAAATAAAAATAAATTTTTTTTAAAAAAGAGTCTTGAGCTTCATTATGATTAGATTGTCTTGGGCAGTATTTTCATTTCTTTATCAAGCTCTGTGTCCAGGGATTAGAACAGAAGATGAGATCAGTTACTCAAAAAGCAGATAAACTGGGGGCCAGTATAGGCACCTAGAAAGTCTGGGTACGATCAGAAAGGAGAGATATGATTATATAAACAAGCAACAAACACACACCATGGCACCAAGAGTCCCTCTCAAAACAGTAAGAGCAGAGAGAAGCCACTACTTAACACTACAGCTGAGCCCTGAGTCTGACAGTGGAGACTTAAGAAATGCTTACTCTCATGGAGCCCAGTAGATGTCTGCATAATGATGGAAGAGTGGGAAGGAAACCCACTTTTATTAAGCATCTCCTATGTACCTGAGTATTTAACATATATTTTTAAACTTAATGTTTGAAAAACTCTATGCAGATATTATTTTTACCCACTCCCTTCAAATTATTACAGATTGAGAAACTTACGTTATATGGCCTAAGGTCACATGATTTGTGAAGGGCGGAGCTGAAATTTAAATGCTGTGATGCAGGCCGAGAGAGAGGAGACTTGCTGTGTGAGTGCAGATTTCTAGCACTGCTCGTGGACATCGGGCGTTGGCTATGCCCTCTTCCACTTATAGGTTGTTTGAAAGACAAACTCACACAAAAACATCACTAGTCAATGTGGCACTTATTACATATCTAGACAGGGAGAAGAATGAGAATAGTCACTGAAAATAATCAAACCCCCCTTGGTGAAGTCTCCAAATCTTCTTGGCAAAGCATCTACACGCTTTCTTTCCCTCTCTCCTTTTTCCCCATCTCAGCCCTGTTTCATCAGCTCCACCTGGCTTGCTCTAGACTTTCCTCACTGAAAAACCATATTTCTTTACCACCATTCATACAAAATGGAATTCCTCTACCTGGGAGACCTGGATGTGGGTGGATCTCGGCACTGGAAGCTCAAGGCCACTTTGATGACAGGAACGGCTCTCCTGCAAGGAACTCTCTTTCTAGCTGGCAAAAAAATAAAACTGTCTCCTTAAGGTTGCTTTCATTCTATGCTCCCCATAGAGTAATTTTTTACAAGAAACACTGCGACCTTAAAAAAGAGAGTTGGTGGGGGTGGACTTGAGTATGAAGAAAGAGGGGCATAGCAATTATCGAAAACCAATCTATTCTTCTAGACCATAATAAAGACATGAAAATGAAACAAAACACCTCAAAGCCCATGTGAGACAGAAATATTAAACCTGCCTCAAAAGGGCTATTAAAATTGGTTCTTTATTTCACCTAGGATAAGCTTTACTGTTAAAGTATTTCAGCCAGTTTTTTGGGTTTTGCCCACTAGATTACTTCAAGCATCATTTATAGAATACTTATTAAATGCAAGACAAGCCAATGTGTGAGTGTGAAACAACTAATCACATGCAGGTTATAGTCCGCAGTTCAGTAGTAACTCATGCTCACTAGTGATAATCCCAAAATGGATGTTAAAAGTATAAAGCAATCATTAAATATTAACTATTACTATTATTAGCATTATTAACAGTACTCTTATTGTTCTTAGCCTTTGCGTTCCAGATTTAATACTGTAGTAGTGCTTGACATACAAGTTTATAGACTAATAATACATAAGTATTGTAATCATCCCACAAGTGGAAAGTAATGTAGTTCCCTGGGAATTTTAAAGGCACTCCATAAACATTTGGTAAATAAATGTTTACAGACTTGATATGCTTTCTGTGAACAGAAAATTAACATTTAACTTTGTCTCAAATTATGAATTAACTTGAAATTAATAGGAATTAAACATGCAGCATGGCATGTGTGCTTTAGAGCTATTTCTGAACTCTCCTTTTATTCATCCTATCACTCGTTCACACTCTGTCTCATTACAAGTTCTTTTGGGAATTTGTTTTTCCGTATACCACAGAAAGTGCACCAAACTCTGTTCTCAACAGACAGTCTCTATTTCTCAGGGCAGAGGAAGTCCTCTGAGAAACCCATTTTTAACTCCCATGTGATTTAGATGTTTTTCGTTGTTGCTCTCATGGTATTTTGTGGATACAATGGTGGTAGCATTTTCAAAACTGTGCATTTGACCGGTTAGCAGGTTACAAAATCAATATAGAAGATTATAACCAGAATTCAATTTTTAATGGAAATAAAATAGAACAGCATAGAAAATATCAGAGAACATCACAGGTCTAAGAGTGAGTGTACTTATGTGAATTGTTTGAATTGCATATTCCTCTATGTTTATATATGTATGATTAGGGCCATAAGGTATAATACATGTCTTACTACATGTCATGATCAGAATAAAATTTTAAACACTGATATACGTATAGTTAGTTTTACTTTTCCCTAATAGTAAGGCTTCTTGAAGAAGCAGGTCTCTGGTTCCCATAACCAACAATGTATGACATCTGCCTTCTATTGAGTTCTGACTCTGTGTACCATGATATATGTTTTAATTTACAACATAAATAATTAGCACAAAACCCAAAACTGGCCATACCCCCTCCCAAACTCCACTTTCCCCCAAAGGAGAAGGATTGGTCAGTTTCAAGGATGTTGTTACTACAGTCTTACAATATAGAGCTTTCACGATTCTGGCAAAATGGGAGATCATAATTTAGGGTCCAAACAAAGGTGGCCTCTGGTGGTATTCTTCCTTCAGTGTGGGAGGAAGACAATTAAAATTTTTTCTTGTGTGTCTGAGGAAGAGAAAAAAGGCCACTGTGCCTGGAGAATAGAATAATGTTAAGAGTAAAGAGGTGTAGATAAGAACTGGATCATCTAAAGTGATTTTATTCTGGTTGCAATGGGAATATCTCAAATGGCTTTAAGCAGGAGAGTCATATAAGGTTAGAATGTTTTCAAAAAACTCTCTCTGACTGCTGGTCAGAAATTAAGTTGCAGGAGAGCAAGAGAATATTTAAAAGACTTGTATAGTGATCCAGGTGTCTGATGATGGTGGCTTAGAGTAGAGTTATTATATAGAAGATGATAAGAGGTTATCATATCTCAAATATATTTTGAAGACTGAGATATTTAAGCTTATTGTTGAATAATTAAGGATAATTTGTAAGTGTTTGTACCAGGCAACAGGTGAAGGTGGTGCTATTTGCTGAGACAGGGAAGACACGGGGATTGGAATGTCATTTTGGAAGAGGGGTATGCAGTAGTTCATTGAACTATGTGAAATATGGTATCTCTAAATGCAGACTCACTAACATACAGAGATAGGATTAGATGAGTTAATCTACAAAGAGCGTAGATGGAGAGGAACACTGAGAACAGAGATGCTAGGTCCTCCATTTTAGACTGGATGAGTAAGAGGATGAAATTAATAAAGAACAGCAAGTGAAGTAGAAAGAAAACTACTAGGTGGGTGTGTTTTTGCAGAAGTCATTCAGAATAGGGTTTCAAGAGGAAAGGTGAAGTCGGCTGTATAGACTTTGAACAAAATCATTACAAGGAGAATTCCAGATTGACTACATATTTTGCCAAGACTGGAGTTACTAATGACCTTGAAAGATGATTTCATTGTATTGATGGGGGACAGAAAGCTTGATAAAAGAAGGCTCATCAACATACAATCAGAGTCCACTGGATCCAATTTTCACTTTTGAGTTTCTTTTTTTTTAATAATTCCATTTGTAAGGATTAATATTTCATTTTTCAATCTTTCTGAGATCTTCCAAAAATAAAGCAAAGGAAAAGTTTACTAATTTTAATAGAATAAAATCCATTCTATTGAAATTACAATAAGAATCTATAGAACCCTTTAATAAACCTAAAGTATATAATAGGATCTTAGTGATATGTTTACTATCTCTTGAAACATCTTCCTATTTCATAATCCTAGAATTTATTTAATTAGACTTCATCAATTATTCCCATGCATACTAAAAAAGACTAAAATATAAAAATGGAAGAATATTAAACTTATCTAAAGGGATAATGCACTAGTGAAGTAAATGATCATTCTTCAATTTTCTTATTGTTACCCAAAGTATTTCATCATTATTCAAAAGGTATTTTTAAAAGACTGGGAAAACTATCTTTGTAGCCTATTTTTACTTTTCATTAAATGCAGCTGAGAATTAAGATCTTTTTTCTGCCATAATGTCAAGGAAAATATGTAAGACATTTCACGATTTTTAGAAAAATGAGAGGATGAATATAAAAAGACAGCAGCACCCTGGATCTAATGATGATGATGAAATTGATCATATAAGTGAAATATCAAGATATGAGCCTTCAGACAATGCTATCTTATAGATGATTTTCTCAAACTCATGAATCAATATGTTAATAATACTCTTCTCAGGACATAAAAAAAAAACAACACAGTATTATCCTCCAGTTAGTCTTAATAGGAAAGACAATCATCACACAATGTTTTATGACAAAAACCTGGATCATTGCATTTTGCTACAAAAGCATATGATTTTTTTTATCTTTAATGAGGTTATCTTTTAATAATAAAAATTATTTGATATAGAGAAATTTCTATGTCTAATGCTTACTACAATTTTAAATAGTTATTCTTCACTATTCCTTTATTCTTTTTTAAATTATTTATAAAATAATAAATATTTTAAATAGATATTAGTCAGGCCATTAGACCCCAATGATAAATGGTAACAACTCTTTTTCCTGGTATACTAAGAGTTAAGAAAAAATGTAGGATGAGGAAATGAAGATTCTAAGTAAATATTTTAACCAACATTTTTATGAATTTTGCTGTGAGGAGGAACAGAGAAATAGGCAATAGCTAGAGAGAGATGTGGAGCTAAGGGATATTGAAATGGATGCTATCTCTCAATAAACAATGCTGGACAAGGCCAAAAGCCAGCAATGGAAAAGGGCCTGTGCCCTGACTCAACAAGGCCTCTTGACTATTTTAATACAAATGGAGGCTGAAGTGATCATGGAGTAATGGCCCGAAATCCCTGCTGCTGAGTCCCAAGGGCACACCTATGGAAAGCTTATGGCCCTCCAAACACATGGAAATTCTCTGGGGGTGCAATGATTGCCCTCACCACCCGAATAGGTCAAAATAAAACAAATCCTGTGATACAGTTAATAGGGATAGGAACTATTCTAAATACCACTCATCTCCTCTCCATAGGAAAGAGGTGGGCCCCGCTATGTAGCAACACACAATAGAAACCTGTCTCAGTACAAACCTGTGAGATGAGGCAGGACAAGTGGCTTTGTCCTCAATTAACTTAGAACCCAGAAATAAGCAAGTCATGACCAATTGTAATGATGCCTGTGCCTACAGTATCTTGTATATGGGGGCAAAAGTGGATTCTATTAGGAAGACAAAGCAAATAGCTCTGAAATTCTTACTGATTTGTTCTATAAGGAAACTGAAGGGTGCTATTGATCATACTGTGATACAGCATAATACTGGTATCGTTAAGACTCAACTAACTCATGTAACTTATTACCATAAGACTTACTGGGAGAATGAGTTAAAGCCTTCTCAGGATGTAATACCTATGGAAAATGTCTGACCTGAGAAAGAACTGAATCTAGCTCACCATTGGCTGATTTTTGTGCTAAATAGTTGTGCACAGCTTATGAGGCACAAAAAGCAGCAAATTGAGAGGGGAGAATAATCAAATTGTAAAAGAATATGAAAATGTATGTAATAACTTTGTAAGACAAATTAACTATGTTTTTTAATCTATCTATCCCACATTGGCTTCTCCAAATGTCAGACACATATGTGTTGGTACCATTGCTATGTGTTCTATAAATGCTATACCAAATGAAAATGCTCTGAAAAATATGACCATTTTGCTGAAACAGGGCCATGGCCTAATTCTGGGGGATGAATTATGACATAATTAGAAATATATATCTGGTCTCTATCCAGACACACAGTTCCTAAAACCCTTGTGATTTCCTGAGTGATAGGAGCGTCTTTTGTTCTAATGAGGTAACTGATGGTGGGCTCCTGGGTGGGGGCTGGTCACCAGAAAGATCAAGCCCGATTAGAAGCTTGGAACTTTCAGCCCATCCCCCATCCTCTGAGGAAGGAAGAGAGGCTGGAGATTAAGTTAATAATCAATTATGCCCATATGATGAAGACTCCATGAAAATCCATAAACCAGGAGCTTCAAAGGACTTCTGGGTTGATGAATACATCTACATGGCAGGATGGTGGTATACCCCAACTCCAAAGGGAGAGAAGCCCCTGTGTTTGGGATTCTTTCAGACCCTGCTCTATGTACCTCTTCATCTTGCTATTCATTTATATCCTTTTGTATATCCTTTATAGTAAAACGATGTAAGTCAGCGTCTCCCTGAGTTCTGTGAGCCATTATAGCAAATTATTGAACATAAGGAGGGAGTTGTAGGAACTCCAGATTTACAGCCATTTGGTCAGAAGTACAGGTGACAACATGGAACCTGGGACTGGTGTCTGAAGTGGAGGTGGTCTTGTGGGACTGAGCCTTTAACCTGTGGTGTCTGCACTAACTCTAGCTGGTTAGTGTCATAATTGAATTGTAGGATACCCCCAGCTGGTGTCCCGAATGTTGGAGAACTGGCTGGTGTGGGAGAATCCCACACACATTTGATGTCAGAGTGCTATGAGTACAGGAAAAGGTTTTTCCCTTTAGGTAGATAGACATTCCCATGGATTTATAAGTAGGAAGAAGAGATGGAGCTTGTCTGATTGCTTCTCCCTTACCTAAGAATTATGAAGCAATCCACATTAAGGAACTTACCAAAGGTCACGCAGCTAATCGGTGGTTGAAAAAAGACTCGAAGATAAATCTGATTGCAGAGTTCAAACACTTAACTACTGTACCATGACTAAGGAAAGGTAACTGCTTATCTTACAGTAATGTAGTCAACTGTGTGCTCAAGGTCTTTTACATGTTTTTGTTAAAACACTCACTATATTGTTTTGTGATTTGTTTGTTTATTGTGTGTCTTTTAAAACATCTCAGTGCCCTCTGTGGCAAGCAACGTATGTGTCAAATGTGATGTTTATCCAATATTTGGTGAAGTTAAGGAAGAAAGAAAAGGAGAGAGGGAAAAAAGGAGGGAATAAAGAAGCAAGGATGAGGAGAAGAAAGGGAAATGAAGATAAACAAGTATACAAGTAAATACCTGGTCCCAATTCTGCCATACTGGCTTGTAACTAGGGAGACATATAGATATTTCCTCGTGTCCTAGTATAAGTTGAATGTTTTATACTAGGTCAACATTTCAAACTATTTTTCTATGTAAACTTCCTTTAACTAATACCTGATCCACATTGCAAATAAATAAAATACTTAAATACTGTTGTGGTTGAGAGGGTATGAGGAAAATCTAGTTATTTCCCTTTGGCTCGTCAGAGTGACTTTACACAGCCACACATCTCCTAGAGCACCTGCAAGAGCATTAGAAAAGCATTAAATAAGGTGGTCTCCATCTTAAAAGATGGATCAATCCCCCAGAGGTGAGCTTGGCAACCCTCAGAGCTGCAGGGGGTGGGGCTGATCCTTCGTCTATAATCTACTCGCTTCTCCAACACAACATTTATTTGAATAATAAATTACTTAAAAGGGCAACAAAAAGAAATTTAGTTTATGGTATCAAAACAATTCTATTGATATAAAACCCATCAGCTTCATTATAGTAACTCAGAAATTAATATCGCTACCTCTTATTAAACATATGTCCAATGGTACAAAAGAGTACGTTATTTTTAAGCATGAGAAAATTAAGAGCAATTTTTCATTATCTTTCCTTTTTTCTGTTATCAGTGTTACTCTTAGTAAGAGTTTTGAGGATTACTTTCTATTAAAGCATCAAATCAAACTAATTACTCTGAGACAGTTTAAAGTTAAAGATAAACTGAACAGCTCCAAAGATAAAAAGCACACCCACATTCTCTTGAGAAACCTCTTTTGATCAGATTTGGAATGACTCTTAGCAACAACAAACAGTATCTTGAAATAGCAACAGACAAGCATACAAAAGAAAGCAGGTCATTCGTGGAAGGGTCTTCCTTTGAGATTATTCTAAATTTATTTCCGAAGCTTTTGGCAGCATAAACCTCTCTTTCTTCCCACATTTGCAGTAGCATTAACTCTGAGTCCCCAACAGACAGGATGGTGTTACAACTATAAATTTCTCTTCATTAAAAAGCTCTGATTCGACTTTGTATACAAAAGCTCACTTCTCAATTCTCTCTCAAAAGAAAATATATCAGGTTCCAACAGCTTTTTCTGGACTGTATAATTACGAAAATTTCTTCTATTCACCCTCTTAAGAGTTAGGTAAAAAGCAAACAGTAGTACCTTGAAATTACAAATTTAATATTCATACTAAGCACAACGTTTGGATGAGCCACAGGACCATGACTGGCAATGATTCGTAGTTTTGTTGAGTTGTATGCCCTCTAAGTGTGAAGGAATGAGTCACCCTCTCTCCATCACTGGACACATAAGGTGTCCTTCGGAATGATTAAGTTTGTTGCTTCATCTGAAAAATTACAACACAGTAAGAAAGAAAACTAAACACTTGGAAGCAGTTATTTGTGAACTAAAGATACAGAGAAAATTAACAAATTTCAGCTACATTTAGGATTGAAGCTAGAAGCAGGAACTTGGAAAATTATTTTCATATTTATGAAGTCCTAAAGATCTTGTTTCCTCACCAAGGTGAAATTTTGATTCCAAATATGCTTATTCTTTTTTTATCCACGTATCAAAGATGTGAAATTTCTCTGAAATTTTTTCACCCCCCCAAAAAAGCCTCCTTGAGCTTCCACTGTCAATAGAATCAAAGTATTTATTGTATTATGACTTTACCTATAGAATAATAAAAAATGTTATTCCCTATCAAGATTTATGTAGGTTCTTTTATTTTTTAATGTCTATTCCTATATCAAGTACTGAGTTTGTTTTGTTACAATTTGCATTTTGGTACAAGATGGAAGTGTGTGTGTGTGTGTGTGTGTGTGTACCTGGAGCCTCAATTAACAGCTGGCTTATGTATTAAGTGCAGCACTAGCAGGAGAACCTAAGTGCTATTCACACCGCCTAGAGGAAGGAGCATGTAACTGCCAAGATCAGAAGAGGTGGAAGCTCCTATGGAAGAAATTATATTCAAGACATGCTTGGAACCAAGACACATAAAAATAGTTCAACGAAAAGAGGGAAACACTTTTTAGGCAGAGTTTAGAATGTCAAGATCTTGAGCTATAAAATTATGTGATCTATACCAAGACACACTTTGTTGTAACAAGAAAAATACACATAAACTTTAGACAAACAAACCTGGTTCAAATCTTGACAGTCTAATTCTTATATTGTGACTAATTTTTGAATTGTGACTATATGAAAATAAAATAACGACTTTGTAATGGAATTTGTTTTTTATGTGACACCTTATTTATGGCATGAAGAAAGAAGATAAGTGAAAACAGATTCAAAATATTTTGCAGTTTTATCAGAAGCCTGCCCACTAACCCAAAGCAAATGTGATATTTATTCTTTAAATCTATTGGGAAACTGACCTTTTCTAACGGAGTAATAAGTTTCTAGTAATACAAAGACATCAGCTCCTTTAAATGCTTCTCCCCACTTTACACACAAATCTGGTAATTTTTCTTGCTCAATATAGTATTCAATACTAATTTCTTCCACTAGATTACTTTAGAAAGTCGTAAAAAAATGTAAACACCATATTATAATGAATACATTTAATTTTAGCTTTTAATCTACTATTCCTATCTCAGTGATCAGATACATAGCACAAATATGGGGTGATGCGTGACTGTAGGTACTAAGGAAAAAGCTGAAAAATATGTTTTTAATTTAAAAAAAGCTAAAACTAAGCATTGGCTACTTTGTTCATTAAAAAAATACTCTGTAGCTTTGCTTCACCAAAAGAAATATAACTACAAAATGTTGATTCAAACATTAATGTTGACCTAACAGTTTTTTTTAATTAAAACATGGTTGGCATACAATATTATATTAGTGTCAAGTGTACAAAATAGTGATTCTACATATATATATATATATATATATATATATATATATATATATATATATATATATATATCTTATGATGTGATTGTCGTGATGTCTAGTAACCACCTGTCATCAAAGTCATTACAATTTTGAAAATGCATTTTTATGGCAAGTGTAGTGATCTAAACCATCTTTAGTTACTCTACTCTTCCTACTATTTTCTAAGGTATTTATGTCACAAGTCGTTCAATGAAATCTTATGATACCATCAGCCCATAAGTGAGAACAAGTATTTCAGGCTTGAATCAATTTCTAATTAGGGAAACCAAGGCAACAGGCAAAGTTGAGGAAAGTTTTGTGTGAGGAGTATTTAGTATTCTTAATGAACATTAGTTGTTTGCAGAATTTGTTGATCTCAGTGTGAGATGGCAGTTGTGAGTTCACTGTCCAGGGAACACAGGGAAGTTTGTTTTCAACAGTTATTAACAATTCATGTTTACCATCCAACTTTCTATAAAGGAGTCAGAGTCCAGCTTAGAAAATAGCACTACCCTTTGCTTACCATACACTTAATTAAATGAGCATGCTACCTTATCTACAACTTGGTGGGCAAATATGTTTCCCTTCTAATCTTCCCCAGATAGTGAATACTATACCATCCAACTATTAGTTCAAGCCAGGAACTTCCCCAATAAGTCTAACTTTTCTGCAAGTAAAGTTAATTCTATTATCAAAACATATCTTGAATCCCTCGCTATACTTGAATCTCCATCTTTATGGCCACCACCTTATTTTTTGGCCACCATCAGTGCTTGCCTGAATGACTATAATAGACTCCTAAGTCGTAGTTCTGCTTCTATTCTAGCTCCCTCCAATCTATTCTCCACACTTCAGCAAAAATAATCTTAAAAGTTGCCCTTCCTCTTTAAGACTCTCTAACTGCTTCCTGTTGTGCAAAGATATAAACTTTACTATGGACAACAGGATCTGTGTGATCTAGCCCCTTACAACTGTCCTCTAATCCCCCTTGCATTACTCTCCCTCACTACGGTGTATGCTCTAAGACACTGGTCATCTTCACTATCTTGACTTCCCTACAGTGTTTACAGAAGGCCCTTTGTATATGCTATTTTTCTTTATCTGGAATGTTCCTCCATTGACTCAGACAGATTTCATTCTTTTCATTTTTTTTATTTTATCTCATATATTGCCTACATAAGGTTTTTCCTGATCATCTCATTTAATTCAGGCTAATTCTGCAAATCTGTTCTCTATTTCAGCCATTTGCTTCCTTTATAGCACTTTGCAGATATCGCAACTATTTTCTTTGTCTCCCCCACTTGAATGTAAGCTCTATGAAAGTGGGGATGGCATGGTGCATGATATATAACAGATATTCTAACTATTTTGTTACATGGATTAATGATTGAAAAATCTGAAATATTTGTAAACATATTCTCGGTCTGATAAACTGGGATGATATGAGCCCATGACACTAATCAAAAAACCCCATTTTAACTGAAGCCTAACCTCCACCATCAGGCTGATCTTGAGAGTCCAACATTGCCAGGTTTCTCTGATATGGGGAGAAGAACACAGTAGGAGGCAGTCAGCCTGCCACTATATCCTTGAAGCACAGCAAATAAGGACTCATCAGTATACAATTGTCTGTATTTACCTTTAATCCCCAAGTGAAACCAAAGTACATTAGAAAGTGAAACAGTAGAGTGGTAATGATTTCATGGTTGCTAAATCCCCTTTCTTACCAATGACTCCATTTTTTTTTAATGAAGGTGTGAAGACTAGCATACACTGTGTGGAGGAGGGGTTTGACCACAGGTGTCCATGTGCTCACCTCTCCCTGCAGGTTGTCTGCTCATGCATAAGATAACCAACTATGGTTGAGAAGAACGTAAGGAGGTCAAGCTCCAGTTTCAGCCTGTCAAGCAACTAGTGTTATTGGAAACCTCACACTTCAGTTGCCAAGCTGACCATTCATAGTGATCCTCCAAAGAAGGACTGAACAATAGTACAGACTCATAAGTTACTCTGCAGCAGAAAAGGGACAGAGATTAGAGCCAGACAATGGAAGCCAGGAAAATAGTCTGGAAGACAAACACAGAGTGTGCCAAAGACTAGCATGCTTTGTAATGATAACAAAACTAAAATCCACTGACTGGTTCTCCAGAGCCCAGGGGCATCTCGGACAGAGCCACAGAAATCGTTTGCAATAAAGTTATTTAAAAAATACATATATATCTTTTTTGAAAAGATACAACCTATAAACTTATCAACTCTTTTGTAATAATTACCACATATATTTCTCTAGATATAATTCTATTTTTAGAAGTGTTTATTTTCCAATACACATACAAATTAGGCCATTGTAAGCACAGTATTAACAAAAATGAACTTTGGTGCACTTGTGTCTGTCTACATAAAAATGGGATATTTTGGATAAATACAGTTCTACCTATTGTTTGCAAAAATGCAGCATTCTCTACGTTGGCACTGTTCTGTTTTGTGTCAAGCCCATCTGCTGCAATTATCCAAATGCCCATTTTTATTATTCAATTTCCCAATAACATGTGTCTGCCTTCCTTGTCCTATTAACTCTCTATTCTTTTATGTGCTTCCTATAAAATAATCAGCTGTATTCACTATATTCCACTGCCAAAAAAAAAAACATTTTAGGAAAGAAAGGCTATATGGATAAAAGGCAACTTTACACAGTTGCTGATGATTACTGTGGTCTTTGATACACAGCACCTATTCACCTTTCAAACAAGATTGACTCCGACAAAGTAATCATTTCCTAAATTGGTATGTAGTGGTAGCAGTAGAAATATCAAAATAATTTTATTTACCACTGCACCTAATTTGGTTAAATTATATTGTACAATATAACACCCCCAAAATTAAAACACAGATGACTAGAAAGATTTACTTAAATGTGGGATCATGGGTGGATATCACAGATTTTTCTAGATAGAGCTCATGCTTCTTCTTCCTCAGGAAAGCTACCTTGGTGTATATAATAGTCCTCACATCAACTAACGAGCAAACACAGGCACACTTTCCTAGGGTCTTCCTTATTTTCAGAGTAGGATATAAAGCATTGTATTCACCATCAGCCACTCCGCCCACCTAGTGATCCCAAATTTATTTCTAGTTTTAGGAAACAGTGCTAAGTACATCTCTTAACTGGATGTAGCCCCAAAACTGACTTCTAGAGCTACATTTGGCAATCCTCATGCTGTTAGAGCCCTATAATCAGAGCACAGTCTTTCATCTGACCTACAAAAAATGTCAGAAAAACACTAAAGATCCAATGACCATTTTTAAATAATTTCATCAAAGGATAAATGTTCCTGAAAAAAAAATCTATCAAAAAATGTTTCTTTGACCTTAAATATTTACCTCAGTTCTAAAGTCAAATAGCTTATGCATAACAATATAATCTAAAAAACTAGATTTGGCATCTACTTCTGGTTTAGATACTAACTAGTAGTTTTTCCTTACAGAAGAGATTTAACCTCCATTCATTTAAAATATATTTCTTTACTGACCATCTATTTGTTTATTGACCATCTACTGTATGAATATATGTCAGGTAGAGTCCTAGATCTTCTTGGTCATTAATATTCTCAACTGATTAAACTTTTTGATTTTACTCAATTGTAAAAATCTATATAGTTTTACGATATAAGATCTTGAGCCAAGGTAAAGTCTGCCTTATTCATTGATGGCAGGTGCAAGAAGGTGAGAACATATTTTGTGTGTCCTTTTGGCCAAGTAACCACAATAAATAACATTCTTTAGAGCATAAAAGCAGCACCTCTTAAGCTACCTGTTATTTTCCTAGCAAACAAAAAAATATTTTTAATTTCCACAGAAGCAGAGAATACAGTTTTAGGTTCCCTCAGCACTTGTTTTAAAAAACTTTACAAGTTTTGTTCCAAGTTTATTGAAAAGATGTCATAATACCCCTCTTTGGGGCAAGCAACCCTCAAGCAGAGGTCAGGACTTTGTTTCCATTGATATAGAAATACTTTCACAGGAGAAAATTTCTCTCAAAATAAATAGCAGAGTTTAGCACCGAATCATGTCAGTGGTAAGGACAGCATAACAAGGATGTATAACTAATATGTGGTTTTTGTACATGAATGTATTCACTCTCAAAGCTTGCTTATAACCTGTCCCTTCAGCCAATTATCCTGGCTCAGTCACCAAAGACAAGCTAAAATAAGATAAAGTAATCCTTACCCTCATTCCATGGAACATAATTTTTAAACCACTTTACTGAGGTGTAATTGACATACAAGAAGTTGTACATATTTGCTGCATACAAATTACTGAGTTTGAAGATAAGTATACACCTATAAAACCATCATGAAACATGATTTTGAAAACAATTGTTTCCTAAATCTTGGGGTATCTCATCTTTTATCTTAGAATAGGGTAACTAAAGAAAAGGAAGTGCAAATACTAGGTTATAAAATATAAATATTTGCCCAGAAACTACTAATATCTGCCTTACAAATGTATTTTGATGTCACTTCTTGAATTATCTCCATAATAAAGCATGAGAACAGAAATAACGCTAAAGTTAGCAAATAAATTTCCAAAGCAAAATATAAATTCCCCTAAATTACACAGTGATGTAGAAATGACACAGAACAGTCCCCTCTGTGCAGGTAATGCTCATGGCATTTAGAACGAAGACTTTCTAAACCACATGCCGAGAGGAATAACACCAAGGCAAATAACTATGGTTATACTTAGTTAAGGTAAAGTTGTTCAGCATTATGTTTATGAGATGTATGCATCTTGTTGCATTTAACTGTCGTTCATCCCTTTCCACTAACGTAGAGTATTAGAAAGTGTGACAATACCACAGTGTGTTTTCTGTTCATACAATTGATATGAATTGATGTGCATTTGGGTTGTTTCTAGTTTGGACTGTTAAGGTAATAAATATGCTCTTAACATTTGTGTGTGCATGTGTGCATGCCACACATGTAAGTACTTTGGTTGAATGTCTAACTACTAATGAAAGTTTTAGGTAATTGGGTATGCATATGCTCAAATTTAGTAGAAAATAAGTGCTTTTTCAAAGTGATTGTGCCCATTCATATAGCTATCAGAAGCAGAGTTTAAATTGATCTGTATCCTCAAGCATTTAGCATTATATATGTTTTTTTAATTTTAGCCGTTAGGGTGGGAATGCAGTGGTATTGCTTTGTGGTTTAAATTCGAATTTCCCTGATGACTAAAGAAGCTGAGACACTTTCCTTATGTTGATGACCACTGAGATATCTTTTCATTGGAAGTGCTTGTTCCAATCTCTTTACCATTTTTTTACTGTATCTGTCTTTTTATTGATTTGTAGAAGTTCTTTATATACTCCAGACATGAGATTTTTAAAAATTATACGTTATATCTCACCCCAGTCTGTGATTCGACTTTCACTATTTTTAATGATATCATTGATTTAAAAAGTTTTTTATTTTAATGTACTTCAATGTAGCATTCATTTCATTTGGGGTTAGTGCTTTTGTATAATTATAAATAAAACTTTTCCTATCCAAATTTCAAAAGACATTTTCTTATAATCTATTCTAAAGACATTATTGTTTTCACTGTCATTTTAAGATCTATGATCTATCTAAAATTGCTTTTGGATTATGATGCGATATAGGATCAGTTTTTTTCCATTTGGGCATCCATTTAACCCAGCACCATCTTTTGAAAAGAATTTCCTCTGTCATTACGAAGTGTAAAATTATATCTATAGTCTATATAGGGTGGGTTTATTTTTGGACTCTCTATTTTAGCCCAGTGATCTAACAGTCTATACTAACACCAATACCAGACTGTACAATGTAGAGTAGCTTTATCATGACAACTGTCAGTTGATAGAATAATCTTTCCAACTTTGTTCTTAAAGGCTCTTGGGCTCTTCATGGTTCTTTGATCTGGCTATATTTTAAAATCAACTTGTTGAATTCTAGCAATAATTTTGAGGATGAGTTGATTTAATCTATAAATATTTGGGGTAATACCATTTAATAATATTGAATCTTCCAATCTTTTGCCATGGTATATTCCATCACTTATTTCATTTCCTTTAATTACTCTCATAAATGTTTTATAATTTTCTTTTAGATGTTGTATATATGCTTTAGTAGATTTATTCTGGTATTTGGTGTATTTTTATTTTATTACCAATGGTATTTTTTTTACCATATTTATATAAAAAATATAATTTATGTTCTGATTAATCTGTTCATAAATCATAAATGTTCCTTTTTTTTTTTACAAATACTTAGCTTAATAAGTGCAATGAATGGAAAAGATCATAGCTATGAGCACAAAGACATTTACCATAAAAATTTTTTGTTATCTCGGGGTTATTGGTCTATGTTTGGTTATGATGGAGGAGTGGAATATTGAGATTTATTGCAAGACAGATAGATACTCAAGGAGTTCTGATCACCATTACAGGGATTCAAAGAAGAAAAGAATGGGTACAGTTGATCAGAAACTAAAATTTTGGTAAATGTAAAGATATGAGTTCCATCACTAATTTCACAACAGAAATTTTCTAAAGTCCACGTCCAGGAAAATTCCTACTCAGAATACCTGGGTGTTTACCTGGAGGGCAGTCCATGGCTCAGTGCTGGCAGAGAAGTACTTTCTTGTCTCAGACTTAAGGTCTAAAATCCAAGCTCTGTAGACAGTTGGATCTCAATTTGTCAGTGAGCAGATTCTTGGCAAACTCCCAGGTCCAATTTTTTGCTTTGTCCTACGTTTACATCCCAGTAATAGCAGCCAGAGGTGTATTGCAGGGAGCCCAAGACACAAACTGAGTAGCGGACTCTTTCAACACACATTCACAGTTTCTGTTTGGTATTCCTACTCTAGATATTCTTTGATTGTATCAATATCTAAGGTCATATCCACTTGGAACTTCGGCATCCTTGAATTCATCTGTAGAATAGCTCTCAGCTGGAGCCCTATTTCTTTGATCTTGGAAACCAGCTCTCTCTCAGCTGGTATTGTTCATCTGAGAGACCAAAGAACGAAAAGGACACAATAAACCCTTCCCATTGAGCTCCTTCTGTAGTTAAATGATGCATTGGAGGCAGCAGACATATCCACAGTTCAGGTACATGGGTTTTTCAAGATAAGTTAGACAGACAAGACTTCTACTTGCTTCTTTTATGTGTTCAGCTATGGCAACTCTCTCTCTACTAAGTTCTCTCCAGCTGCTTCCACTAATAGCTCAGTTCTGAGATAGACTTGCAAGGGGCTTTTATTAGAGACAGCTTCTCCTCCCACCTTACATCCTGCCTTTCCTTTTTAATCAAATATTTATTTAATTCTGGTATAAATGAGATTTTTTACTAATGTCATAGAGAGAGGAAATGTTAAACAAAAAAAATGACTGTATCTAGAGAGTGCTATTTTTAAATTAATACAGACAAAATATTACCCTATTATTATTCTAGATTAGATCTTGAATATTATGTCTGTTGACAATATGTATAATATGTATAATTATAAAGGAAATTAAAAATTATTTGGCATAATTATTAACCCTTGTAAAATAAATGAAGCTAATTTAAGTAATGCTTGATCATAAAAGTAAAATCACCTCATATTTTGATCAAGGAAATTAATTAAACCTACTAAGTCTTTCCTAAAGTCACACTCACTAGACCACAGACACTACTTCCAAAGGGCTTTCTCCAATTATAAATATCCTCATTTAGAAGTTTGGTAAATAAACCTCTAGCTGTTCCCTGACAATCGGTCAGCCAGTCATTGTTGTTGTCGTTATTAGTTACTGTATCAAAAACAAAACATATTTTTATAATTTTACATCTCTTACATCACAACATATATGAGATACATTTTTTTAATGTTTA
Organism: Pteropus medius; assembly: GCF_902729225.1. NCBI lineage: Eukaryota > Metazoa > Chordata > Mammalia > Chiroptera > Pteropodidae > Pteropus > Pteropus medius. The sequence goes on from NW_024349801.1 coordinate 12,235,363, forward strand.
AAAATGTTCCTCATAGACTCAGATGATTCATAGATGGTCAGAGTTTGAGAAGTAAGAATGAAAATTTGGGAGAGGGAGAGGATTTATGATAGGGATGGAAGTGGTTTTAAAACCTTTAGGTGATTAAATTAAATAGTCTTCCATTTAATCATTTACACACTAATTATTTGCTGGTGTTTGCTAGAGGCTCATCATTTCACATCCAAAATAAAAGTATATTCCAAGCTCTCAAGTCATGTTGCCTCATTAAGGCAAACAAAAAAACACAATTCTAAGTACGAATTGTGACCCATATTTTATTAAAAGTCCTTTACACTACATTTCTCTGCTTATTTGGAAGTACCCTAATGTGTATATAAACATGTATATATGTAAAGTTTGTATTTCTTGCTATTTTAATGTTTCAATTAATTTATTTTGTAACTCTCTTTAGAATGTTCTAACATTGTTAGAAGTATTCTCAGGTTTGTAGTTTAATTAACTTGCTCATGGAGGATTGGTCCCTAATGTGTGTTTTTTCGTTTTTATTGTGGTAAAAACACTTAACATGAGATATATCCTTTTAACAATTTTTCTTTTAATTTTAACAATCCTAGCATCCTTTTTTATTATTATATGTTTCAAGGGTAAATTATAATTCAAAATATGTGTACACTATAAAGTAAACAAACCCAAAAGTCTAATTACTGCCCATCACCCTACAATTAACCCCCTTCACCCCTTCTGGTCACCCCAAGCCCCTTTCCCCTTTAGTAAGCACCAATCTGTTTTCTGTATCTGTGAGTTTTTGTTTTATTTTGTTTGTTCATTTGTTTTTAGTTATTCCCCATATGACTAAAATTATATGGTATTTGTCTTTCTCTTTCTGACCTATTTCACTTAGCATTATACTCTCAAGTTCTAACCATGTTGGAAAGATTCTGTTCTTTTTTATGGCTGGGTATATTCTATTGCATATATATATTCCACATCTTCTTTATCCATTAACCTATGAATAGACATTTAGGTTGCTTCCATATCTTGGCTATTGTAAATGCTACTGCAATAAACACAGGGCACATATATCTTTTTGAATTAGTGTTTTCGTATTCTTCAGGTAAATACCTGGAAGTGGAATAGCTGGATCATGTGATAGTTCTAATTTGTTGAGGAAACTCCATACTGTCTTCCATCATGGCTGCACCAATTTATAATCTCACTGACAGTGTTTGAGGGTCCTTTTTGCTCCACGTCCTCTCCAATACTTGTTATTTCTTGTCTTTTCAATAATAGCTATCCTAAGGGGTGTAAGGTGATATCTCATTGTGGTTTTGATTTGCATTTCCCTAATAATTAATGATGTTGAACACTTTTTCATGTGCCTATTGGCCTATGTGCCTATCCGTATGTCTTTTTTGGAAAAATGTCTATTCAGCTCTTCTACCCATTTTTTAATCGGGTTTTGTTGTTGTTGTTGCTGAGCTGTATGAGTTGTCTATAAATTAACCCCTTATTAGATCTATGTTTGCAAATATTTCTTCCCATTCAATAGGTTGCCTTTTTGTTTTGATGTGTCCCTTCACTGTGCAGAAGTTTTTCGGTTTGATGTAGTCCTATTTGTTTATTGTTGCTTTTGCTTCCCATATCACTAAGACCATTATCAAGGAGACTGCTGACTGCTTTCTTTTAGGAATTTTATGATCTCATATGTTACGTTCAAGTCTTTAATCCATCCTGAGTTAATTTTTGTGAATGCTATAAGACAGTGGTCTAGTTTCATTCTTTTGCATGTAGCTGTCTAGTTTTCCCAGCGCAATTTTTTGAAGGAACAGTCCTTCTCCATTGTCTGCTCTTGGCTCCTGTCATAAATTATATGTGTAAGTCTCTCTGGGCTCTCAATTCTGTTCCATCTTAACAAATTTTTAAGTGCATAATTGAGTATTAATTATAAGCACAATGTTTTAAAGCAGTTCTCGAGAACATATTCGTGTTGCATAACTGAAACTCTACACCTGTTGAACAGCAACTCATTTCCTCCTCCCACCAGCCTCTGGCAACCACCATCCTCTCTTTTTCTATCAGCTTGACTATTTTAGATACTTCATATAAGTTGAATCATGCAATATTTGTGCTTCTATGACTTGCTTATTTCACTTAGTATAATGTTCCCAAAGTTCATCCATATTATCTCATATAGCAGGATTTCTTTTTTCTTAAGGCTGAAGAGTATACCATTGTATGTATATACCACATTATACTTATTCATTCATCCATCAATGGATATTTTTAGGTTGCCTCCATTGACTATTGTGAATAATGCTGAAATGATCATGGGAGTTCAGGTATCTCATTGAGATCCTGATTTCAAACCTATTGGATATATACCTAGAAGTAGAAATGCTAGATCAACGGCAATTATTTTTAATTTTTTGAGGAATCTCCACATTATTTTTCATAGTAACAGCACAATTTTGCATTCCTACCAATGGTGTACATTTTTACCAATACTTGGTATCTTTTTTGTTTTGTGGTTTTGTTTTGGTGTGTGTGTGTGTGTGTGTGTGCACGCACGCGCACTTTATAATGGCCATATTAACAGATACGAGGTAGTATCTTATTTTTTGTTTTGCATTTCCCTGATGATTAGAAATGTTGAACATCTTTTCATATAGCCATTGGCCATTTGTATGTCTTCTTTGGAAAAGTATCTATTCAAGTCCTTAGCCTATTTTGTAAATGGGTTATTTAATTTTTTGCTACTAAGTTCTAGAAGTTTCTTATATATTTTGGAGATTAACCACTTACCAAATAAATTGTATGCAAATATTTTCTACCATTATATAGGATGCCTTTTCTCTGCTGATTGTTTCCTTTGCTGTGCAGAAGCTTCTTCATTCGATGTAGTCCCGCTCATCTATTCATGATTTTGTTGCTTGTGCTTTTGGTGTCATATCCAAGAAACCACTACTAAAACCAGTGTCATGAAGGTTTTCCCCTGTTTTCTTCTAGGAGTTTTAGAGTTTCACATCTTAATGTTTAAATCTTTAATTCAATTTGAGTTGATTGTTGTTTGTGGCATAAGGGTCCAATTTTATTCTCCTACATGTGGATATTCGGTTTTCTCAACACCATTTATTGAAGAGATTATTCTTTCTCTTTACCCGCTTTGTATTTTTTGGCACTGCTGTGGAAGATAGGTTGGCTGTAGATGTGTAGGTATATTCTCTATTCTTTTCCCTTGTTCTGGATGTCTTTTTTATACCAGTACTGTATTATATTAATTATTGTAGCTTTGCAATAAGAAAGTAAGATGACTTCAGCTTTGTTCTTCTATCTCAAAGTTGCTTAGGGTATTCTGGGTCTTTTGTGGATCCATATGAATTTTAGGATTGCGTTTTCTATTTCTGTAAAAATATCATTGAGACTTTGATAGGAATTGCATTGATTATGCAGATCACACTGAATAGTATGGACATTTTAACAATACTGTCTTCAAATCCATGAACATTAAACATGTTTCAACTTATGTATGTCCACTTTAATTTTGTTCATCAGTGTTTTATAGTTTTCAGTGTACAACTATTTCACTTCCTTGGTTAAGTTTATTTTATAGAAGATCTACGAACTATTTTGATGTAATTTTAGTGTTTGGTATGAAGTAGGGGTACAAATTCATTCTTCTGCATATGGTTATTACATGTCGCAGAAGTATTTGTAAAAAGATTATTATTTCTCCATTAAATTTTTAATCTGTTATTAATTTCATTTGCTCCAGATTAAATAGAATTCTGAATACCAGGGAAGCTTACATAACTGTGAGAATGTGGCATGCCAGAAACACTGAAAATTAATGAAAGGCCAAATGATAACCTTGATAAGAATTAAATGAAATCTTTATTTTAGTCAACTGGTTGTCTCAGACTGCAAAGACAAATAGTAATGTAGGCTCAGTATAGTAATGAAATTAGTTTTCAAGTAATATTTTATTTCACTGGGTTTCACCAGCAATTTAAAGCAGCCCCTTTTATCTGGTGGAAAGACGGTGTGCCACCACTCAGAACAACAAATCCCTTGGCTTTATCGACTTCTACATTGTATACTGACTAAGTCCCTTAGAAAAGGCAATGTGCTGCATTATAATTTCAAAAATAGCCAGAGATTGAAAATTAATGCACCACAGAGCATGTTGTTTTGGCCTTTTGTCTAAAGGGCAAATGCAGACAAATCAGAGTCTAGAGCTTGTGCCATATATAGGGATTTGTTTCCTGCACAAAACTCCAAAGAAAACAGAGCATTCAAATGGTAACGAAGAGAAGGCCTAGATGCAGATAATGGTATATTAAACTTGGATGAGCTAATTGTGCATTTTCATGTGAATCAGCCTCCTGCTAAGACTCATTAGGAATGCACATTAAAGATATAGACAAATGTGCCGCCTTTTAATCAAGTGTCTTATTTCTAACAACACTATTAGTATTGTGAGCATTCTGGTAAGTGGAATTTTTGACTGAAATTTAATTGTACAGCCTGGAAATTTAATTCCATTTCAAAGCTACAAGAATATCTTCATGTGAGGGTACAATGAGAAAAAGTGGGGGGAAAAGGAGAGTGGACTAGAATAGAAATTGATCGATTACTTTCTTTTCTCCTAAAAACTAAATATGCTGGCCTGTTGAGCTGAATTCTTACTTGGAATCCATACAAATTCCCACAAAATATCAGTTTACAGATGGTGCTGAGGAAAAGACAGTCAAGACCATAGCAACAATGCTTAGGAAAAACGAGAAGCATTTCTGCAAGAGGCTGATAGAACACATGGGGAGCCTCAGATGGAGAGATGTTACGTACAGGGCAATCTGCATCCAAAGAGCAGAAAAATACTCATATGATTATATTTAGACATGCAGCAGAAGAGCAAAACATGATTTTGCTTATTAAGAAATTGAAATTCAAGTGGGTCACCCTTAATACTATAAAATTCCTTGCAGAAGAAATGTCCACTTTTTTCTATTCATGTTATTCTGCACTTTTAAGAGACAAACACTTAAATTTGGTTGCATTTGATTCCAACGTGTATTAAAGGAAAAAGGCCACCACAAAACATTCACCTTACAAAGATATGTCTAAATATTGAAGTCATTTCTGTGAGATTCTGGGATAATGGCATGCTAGTCACATATCACTACTCTCCTCTCATCCCCAACACCTTTTCTAGAGAAGGTGATAGATCCAGGCAAGAAGGCTGCTAGTAGACCATGAAGAGTGCACCAGAAAATACAAGTCTTGATGAAATTTCCAAGGAAAGAAATCAAGGCATGGCTTTCTTCTCCAAGGGATCTAGAGTAGAAGATAAAGTCTGTCTCTCCACAATCTTAGAAAGCTGTTGATGAGTGGTCCCAAGTGGCTGAAGCCTTGAGATCTCTGGAGGTTAGGTAGCACATGTTCAACTACTTTTTGTAATGCTTAGAGCATGTACTTAATTGTGTGAACACTATTGGTCCCTGATGGAAGGAAGCAGCACTTATGGCCAAGGACTGTATCTGGCCATAAGTGCTGGCAACCAACCCCTTGGAGAAAGAGAGCAGAGAGGAATCCTCCCCAAACCATAGAAGAAAGGTTAGAGTCTACCCTGCTCATTCCCTCTGAACCCACACAAGAACTACCATGCCTTACATTACTAGCTCATTTGCCACAGTAGAAGAGAATATGATACATCAAGGTATACAGTTAAAGAGATACACAACCATGACTAGGTTTAAGAAATGCATAGATAATCTTTTTATCACATTATCTGTATCCAGGTCCTCTCTTCATCACCATTTATTACTTTTTTGAAAAAGAGAAATTGAAGATAAATAAAGTTACGTTTATGAAAAATATAAAATCTCAGAATGAATTTAGATTTAAGAACTGTGAGATATCAATTAAAATCTTGAGGAAAACTATAAATCTGATCCAAGAGACAAATAATTTCAACAGACAGATAATCATAGAATGAACCATTAATTAAACTACTACCTTTAAAACAACCTCACTTCAAATTGTTTTATAGCTGAGTTCTACCTTATTTTAAGTCCTACCTAATTTTAAATAATATTTTACTATTTCTTTCTAGGTCATAGGAAAATATGGAAACAATTTCAATTCATCATATTAGAGTATTTTTGCTAATGATATTAAAGAAAACTTAACCCCAATCTCATATAAAGCATAAAAATAAATTTTATGGTACAAATTATGAAAATTTTTCTGGAGAAAAATTATATAACATGCTGCATTAGTCAGGGTTCTTCAGAAAACAGAGAGAGAGAAAGATTGAGATTACAGGCATTTCTTCAGACAGTTATGAAGGCTGAGAAATCCCACGATCTGCTATCTGCAAGCTAGAGAACTAGGAAAGCCATTGGTGATAATTCAGTTCAATTCTAAAGACCTAAGAATCAGGGGACTGATGGTGTATATCCCAGTCTGAGTCCAAACACCCAAGAAAGTCCAAAGCAGGAGAATATGGATGTCTCAACTCAAGTAGAGAAAGCAAATTTGCTCTTCTTCTGCCTTTTTGTCTTCTGCCTTCTATTCAGCACCTCAACAGATTGGATGATGCCCACTCACAATGGTTAGGGTAATCTTTACTCAGTCTGTGAATTCAAATACTAATGTCTGCAGACACCCTCACAGACACATCTAAAGAAATGTTTCACGAGTTACTTGTTCATTCTTAGCCCTGTAAAGTTGACAAATAAAATTAAACATCACACATACTGAGGGGATCTTCTTAAGATGATCCTATTATATAACATAAAATAACTGCCAAAAACCTCTATAAACCAAATCAAAGGATAAACAATACACTGGGAAAAGCATTTAGAACGAACATGACAAATAAAAAGATAATATTTCTAATATACACAAAGTTCTAATTAATGAGTCAACTAAAAAACAACAAAAAATACAATGATGATTTTATGAACTATATAGATGTCTAACCAATGTACTATATACTTGAAACTAATTAAAATAAATTTTTAAAAATTCTAAAATATATATATTTATACATATAAAATATATATATAATGATGAATATATATAATATACAATGATGAATATATATGTAATATATAATGACGAATATTAGGAGGCAAGCCACCTAATATATATATATATATGTAAAATGATGAATATTAGGAGGCAAGCCACAAAGAAGGACATACCAATGGTCATTAAACACAAAAAGATTTTCACCATTATTAGGCATCCACACTGCATCATGAATGAGATATACTTTTTCACTTATCAGATTAGTCAAGGTTTTAAAATTTTATGGTATCCTGTGACAGAATTTGGGAAGAAAAGGCATGTCCACCATTGTTTTGAAAGTGTGGATTTTAAAACTTTTTTGCAATATAATCTTGCAATATCTATAAATTTAAAGGGTACCTATTTTTGAACAAGCTGTCATATACTTTAGAAATCAATTCTAGCAATTTCAGACTTTACACATTTGTTGAAAAATAAAAAAGAGAGAGAGAGAAAAAAAGAAAAGAATACATGATCATAGAGAAATGTTTGGATGAACATGCTCCAAAAAGCTGTGTGTGTGAAGGGCAGGGAACAGGGTGGGCACTGAAAAGGTAATACTAAATTTATTTTTAAATATTTCTATATTTTTATTTATTACTATAAATTTGTACTTCTTTTTGTAAAAATATTATACATACTTATGTATAAATGTCACATATATATCTTGTATAGATCATATATATCATGTATATCATACATACAATGTATCATTTGTTGCTGAATCATAGAAATATGTAGTCTTAGGAACTTTATAATTAAATACCCCTTGGACTCAACTGAAGATTTAGGGAATATGGAGATGCCTTAGTTCATCCTTTCATGAGCTGTTGACAAGGTAACTTCTCACTCTGTCTCATGTTAAGTCTTAGAGGAGCCTGCTTCTTCTAGCAATCTACTTTTAATCTTGATTTAAAACACTTTCCCCAAGAACCCTTGTGCCCTGTTTGTGGGATTGTCAATTAATGCAACCACTATGGAAAAACAGTACGGAGATTCTTCAAAACTATACCCAGCAATTCCACTTCTGGGTATTTATCCAAAGAAATCTAAAACACTATTCAAAAAGATATATTCAGGAGTCAAGATGGTGGAGTAGGCAAATGTGCTTGCCTCCTCTCACAACTACATCAAAATTTCAACTAAACTACCAGTCATCATTGAGAATCACCTGAAGTCTAGCTGAATAAAAGTTCTTAACTAAGAATATTAAGAAGAAGCCACCTTGAGACTGGTAGAAGGGGTGGAGATGCAGAATGGGCTGGTCCCACACCCATATGTGACAGTTAAAAATTGGGAGGGCTAACTTGGCTACACTGGTCACCCTGAGGAGCAAGGGGTCCCAGCCCCTTACCAGGCTCTCATGCCCAGTGCTCCAGTGCCCCATAACTTCGGGCTGTGAAAACAAGCAGAGATTGTGGCTGAGTGAAATGGAAGGCTGCTGGAATCCTAGGTGCTCCTCTTAAAGGGCCCCCACACAGATTTACTTGCTGATGGACTTACTTTCTCTGAGCTCAGTGCTGGGGTAGCCGCTAAAAAGGCACCAGAGATATATGGGGAGAAATTGAATTATGAAGTATATGACAGCTTGTTCAAAAATAGGTATGGCTTTAGGGTAAGGGATGGAGGGGCAACTGCCAGACAGAAGTGCTGGCAGAAACCATCATTTCTTTGTTAAGCTCTCCCCTCACCCAGCATGCAGACGCAGGTGGCTGCCATATTTGAGTTTCATCAGGCTAACTAACATCCTTCACCCAGCCCTGGTGATTCTCTGAAACCTTGCCCCAACCAAATGCAGGCCCACCCAAGCCACTTCCAGGGGCTTTTCCATACAAATGCCCTGCCTAGGCTCATGATGCAGACTTTCTTAAAATCTCCCCAAAGTTCACAAACTCCAAAAAAGCAGAATCTGACCTCAAAGTGCCCCATACTTCAAACCTGGCACTAGCAGCGGCCAGCTTCAGTTCATAGCTGAGCCTCTTCCAGGCATCTCCCAGCCCAGCACAAGTGGCAACGATCTGCAGGTCACTTTGTAGTTCATACCAAGTGGCCTCAGGCAGGGCACAGACAGCAGCTAAACTTGGCTTGCAATAGAGCCCCTCCAAAAAAAGGCCCCAGAACCAACACACCTGGTGCCCAGCTTCAGATCACACCAGAGCACCACCCAACCACCTCCACAAAGGACACACCCAAAGGGCAGACTGGGCAGGCACCAGAGCCCAACTAAAGTTAATCCTGGTCCATAGAGTCAGCCCCTACACAACAGCTCCTCCACTGTAGTCATGGCCCATCCTCACAACCAATCAGCCAGAGGGCCAATCCCTCCCATCGGTGTGCAAACAGCAGCCAAGCCTCAACTACAACAGGAGGACACACACAACCCGCAGAAGAGACACTCCTGGAGCATCTGGCTCAGTTGAGCAAGGAGACTATGCCACTGGACCCCACAAGACACCTACTATCTAAAGCCACTCTACTAAGACCAGAAGACATAGCAGCTCTAATACACAGAAACAAACACAAGGAGGCAGCCAAATGGGGAGACAAAGAAACATGTCCCAAGTGAAAGAACAGAACAAAGCTCCAGAAAAAGAACTGAACAAAATGGAGCCAAGCAATCTACCAGAGGCAGAGTTCAAAACATTGGTTATAAGGATGCTCAGTGATCTTAGTGAGAACTTCAACAAAGAGACAGAAAACATAAAAATGGAAAGAGAAACAGAAAAGAACCAGCCAGAAATGCAGAATGCAGTAACTGAAATAAAGAATACATTAAAGGGAATTAACAGTAGGTTAGATGAAACAGAGGATCAAATCAGTGATTTAAAACAGTGGTCCCCAACCTTTTTGGTACCAGAGACCAATGCTCCTATGAGAATTTGATGCCTGATGATCTGAGGTGGAGCTGAGGCGGTGATGCTAGCGCTGGAGAGCAACTGCAAATACAGATGAAGCTTTGCTCGTTCACCTGCTGCTCACCTCCTGCTGTGTGGCCTGGTTCCTAACAGACCACAGACAGGTACTGGGGGCTGGGGGACCCTGATTTAGAAGAAAAGGAAGCAGAAAACATCCAGTTAGAACAGCAAAAAGAAAAAAAAAAAAGAAAATGAGGTCGTTTTAAGGGGTATCTGAGACAACATCAAGCGTACGAACATTCGCATGGTAGAGATACCAGAGGGGGAGAGAGCAAGGAATTGAAAACGTATTGGAAGAAATAATGATGAAAAGTCTCCCTAAACCGACAAAGGAAATAGACATACAAGCCCAGGAAGTGCGGAGTCCCAAACAAGATGAACCCAAAGAGGCCCACATCAAGGCACATCATAATTAAAATGCTAAAGGTTAAAGAGAAACAGAGAATCTTAAAAGCAGCAAGAGAAAAGCAGTTAGTTACCTACAAGGGAACTCCCATAAGACTGTCTGCTGATTTCTCAACAGAAACTTTGCAGACCAGAAGGGACTGGCACAAAATATTCAAAGTGATTAAAAGCAAGGACCTACAACCAAGACTATACTACCCGGTAAAGCTATCATTTAAAATCGAAGGACAGATAAAAAGCTTTCCAGACCAGGAAAAGCTAAAATTCATCACCACCAAACCAGTATTACAAGAAAGTTTAAAGGGACTTCTTTAACAAGAAAGGAAAAAGATAAAAAATATGAATAATAAAATAACAGACACTACATATCCATCAACAATTACTTGAAACATAAATGAATTAAATGCTCCAATTAAAGGACATAGGGTGGCTGAATGGATAAGAAAACAAGACCCTTACATATGCTGTCAACAAGAGACTCACTTCAGATCAAAAGACACACACAGACTGAAAGTCAAGGAATAGTAAAAGATATTTCATGAAAACGGAAACAAACAAAAAAGCTGGGGTAGGATAAGAAAACAAGACCCTTACATATTGTCAACAAGAGACTCACTTCAGATCAAAACACACAGACTGAAAGAATAGTAAAAGATACTTCATGAAAACGGAAACAAACAAAAAAGCTGGGGTAGCAATATTTAAGACAAAATAGACTTTAAAACAAAGGCTATAACAAGAGACAAAGAAGGATCCAGTAATCTCACTTCTGGGTATTTAGCAAAAAATAACAAACAAACAAAAAGAAAAAACACTACTTCAAAGGGATATGTGCATCCGTATGTTCACTGCAGCATTATTTACAATAGCCAAGATATGGAGGCAACTTGTATGTCCATCAATGGATAAGTGGATAAAGAAGAGGAGGTACATATGTACAATGGAATATTACTTGGCCATAAAAAAGAATGAAATTTGCCATCTGCAACAACATGAATGGACCTAGAGGATATTGTGCTGAATGGACTAAATCAGGCAAAGAAAGACAAATGTCATACGGTTTCACTGATAAGTGGAATCTAAAGAACAGGATAAACAAACAAAACAGAATCAAGCTCACGGATAGAACATTTTGATGGTTACTGGATTTGGGGGAGGATGACTGAAGTGGAGAGGGGATTAAGAAGCACAAATCTGTAGTTACAAAACAGTCATGGGAACGTAGAGTACAGCATAGGAAATATAGTCAATAACATTATAATAACTCTGTATGGTTACTAGACATATTGGGGGGATCACTTTGTAAGATATATAAATATCTAATCACTATGCTGTACACTTGAAATTAATACAATATGGTATATCAACTATAATTGAAAAATAAATTTTAAAAAATAAAAATACAATAAAACAATTGCCTCAAAAGTATACTTTCCAGGAAGGATCATATTGGTTATTTCCACAATCCAAAGATAACTGCTTTAAAAGGACATAGAGTTTGAAAAATAGTGCAATTTACGCGGAATAATGCAGTTGATAATAAGGCATGTGTTTGCAGTTTATGTAATGGAATGTAGAACAGTAAAAGAACACAGGATTTATTGTCAGATCTGAATCTGGATCAGGTTGGGCCCCTTAACTAAGATCACAGCTCCTCTGTCAACCGCCTAACTTTGAAAATGATAGTAATTACCTTTCGGTTACACATATTCATTAACCTTGTTGGTTACATTATCATTGTTAAGGCAATGACTGGTCATGTATAAGGGCAGTGTCCAGAAATGTCCCCCCATGTAGGACTAAAAAAATGATATTTTACCTGGTTTTATAGTATTTGTATTAACTATTTAAAGAAATATTGGACATCCCATGATGGCTCTGGAGGGTATAAAATTGAGAATATTGTTGATAGCTATCAATCTGATTCTAATTTAGTAAAAAGAAAACTTTACATTTGCCTAAGGATAGAATGAATTAGTCTAGAACTCAAGGGTTTTCTTTAATGGAAAGTATGGGACCAGATAATGTAAGCCTTAGGTTATTTCTCTCCCTGAGATTCTGATTTTATGCCTTGCTCTCTGCTGGCAGCTGGTCAGGGAGACAGCTGAGGCAGACAGTGTAGTGTATGGGCAAGAGAGATATAAGACAATGTTTTAAATCAAAAGAAGATTATAGTCTCAGAGAAAATCTGAACAATTAGATATAGTTGGCTATTAGCTACCATATTGGATAACACAGCTTTCATGTGTTTGGATCTAATTAAATCACACAGTCCCAAATAAATCTTAATCTTTTACAGATTTTTGTTTACACTTTCTTCAGCAGTTTTATCCCTTTAAATGGGATTTACTGAAAGCAGCTCAGCCATTTGTTTTTCTAAATCCCTCCACATTAGTCTAGACTTTTATGGACACTTATTTCACAACACTTAGAAACATAAAAACTAAAATTATGGTTTATTTCCCATTCTGAGATATAGATGTACCTACACATTTTCAGCTTGACTTTCACATTTTCAAGAACTCCAAGTCTGCTTTGCTGATTCTTCCCAGAAGACATTTGTGTTTTAATAGAAAATATGAACTGCGAGAATGAGATTGGAATGCTCATTGTTCTTCATAATGAATTTCATTCCCATAAAGCTTGTTCATGCTCTAGTCAGCTCAGGCAAGGCTGTCATCTTTGCTTAACCCACACAGTGCCAGATTAGAGTATCATATAGAGACTCAACTAACTAGATACTAAGAAATGGGAAAGTTCTGACTAATCATAATGACTTGTTAACTTAGAATTTCTCTATTTGAAGTAGCAAACTGAATGAGACATGGATACAACATGATGAATTAAAGAGAAGAAAATTAGGATTTCTAATACAAGCAAGCAAGTATAACTAATTATGCTTTATCATCAAAATTTCCTTAACTTCTTTGAAGTCAGGATAGAAGTCTCAATTTTAAAACTGAGAAACCACAAAAGTTCCTTAGTGAGACTTTTATCTTGGCACTAAAGTTTAATGGAAATGATCACATACAACCTAAATGTATTGGAAAAGGAGTAACACTCCTGACAATAACTTCAATAATAGATTAATAAAAACCATTTAAACTTTTTTTAATTATGTTTCTTTTATTTTTGCTTCTATTCATTTACTTTTATTTTTATTTTTATTTAATTTGAGATACAGCAGTAGTTTTGCTCATCAACTTGGGAAAACTCACTAGCCATTTCTGAGGAGAGCTTGTTTTATAGTGAACAGAATGTAGACAGAGTAGATAAAGTGTATTGATCATGCAAGTACTACATACAAGGAGGAAAAATCCTGTTCGTATTTGTGATTATACCCTTATGCAAGAATCACTACAATTTTCACAAAAGTATTCTTTAGTGAAAACTGGAATGGAAGAATAGTGTCTTTTAATGTTCATGGACATAGGCTATGAGATTATAATTTATAGTGACTATAATGTAACCCCACCAGTAAAATAAAGATCCTATGATCAGGAAGAAGAGGTGGGAGATTGCTATCATAATTTTAGTTCCTGATTTAAAATATCTACTAGTCTCTCACTAATAATAAAATAAATTCCAAATTCACCATATACAAAAAAGCCTCATTCTATCATAGTGTTATGTACTCTTCCAAGAGCATAAACCTTGCTCTACATCACTGTTACTTGCACTGAGAAACTTCCCTTTATCACATTGATCTTTGTTAAAAATTTATATGGATTTGTACTTATTTGCTTAATGTCTGACTTCCCATCAGATAATATCTTCCCGTTAGGTGATAATGCGCATCTTACTAGCCACAATACTTGACATCCAATAGGTACCTAATATATATTTGCTTTAAATGAATAAATTAATAAATCTTACACATCCATCATCTTCTTGATTACTATTTTTCACTGTCTATATTATTTTTCATGTTTCGAAAGCTTCAATAATCTTTAGTTTCACATTCCTCAAACTATTCTGAACACCGTTGTCAGTTAAGTTTTCCCAAAACACAGCTGTACCATGTCACAATTCAACTCACGTATTTTCCATGGTTCTTCATTATCTAGAGTCTAGATCAGCCTTGCTCAATCGGAGTTCCCAGAAAGAATTAAACACAAATGCCCTGGGCACTCATAGCATATAATGAATTAACTCCTCTCCTGTGCATCTAGATGGGTGATAGCTATGTAGTAACTTTGGGATGACTGAGAAAATAATCACTCAGTTTATTCTATGTAAGGCTTAATTCTCTTGTGGAACTGCAGTTGAGAAAGACTAGTTCCAGGAAAACAATATGGACTTGCCTTAATTTTCTGGTCTATTCTCCCATAACTCCTCTTCACATTCCCTTGGTATCATACAAGTTGGACTCTGCACAACAACCATCAGGGATTTCTGTCTCCAATTAGCGTTCCCACTTCTTTGCATATCCATTATGTGTCTCTTTGCTTGAAATCTTACCCAGTTTTTAAGATTAATCGAAAATACTCCATGCATTTTTACTGCCCCAGTAATTTTTTTCCATCAGGCTTCCTGGATAGAATTGAACTTATTACACTTAACTTAGCATGACAGATATATATTTTTTTTATTAAGTTTATTGGAGTAACATTGGTTAATATTATTATATAATTTTCAGGTGTACATTATAATTTGACATCTGTATATTGTGTGTTTACCACCCAAAGTCCAGTTTCCTTCAGCTACCATATATTTGATCCCCTTTACCCACTTCACCCCCCCATCCCGCTATAGCTGACCCCATTTAACAGTCTATCTACTCCCTCCTCCACCACTCCCTACCCTCTGGTAACCACTAGTCTATAGTCTATGTCCATGAGGCATGACAAATATTTTTGTGTATTTTTTTTAGTTCCTTGAAAGCTGAACTTTTGTTCACAAAAAAAAAAAAAGAGCATTGTGATTTTTGCAGAAGAGAAGCTATATTCAGAGAGCAGACTATCATGTTGTTAAGAGAAAAGATCTAAGCATAGCTATGAAATTATGGAAAGATGTAGGAGGAAGTGCAAGTATCCTCCGATACACAATGTCGGCTTTCCACTACTGCCCACATAAAGAGCAGCATGGCAAGAAGTTAAAAATCTGGAGAAAATATCAGAGAATTATGAGTCACCTTTTCTTTGCAGAGTTGTGCTTTTTTTTCTAATTCAAAACACAGGATCCCGCTTTCTCTCACACATATACACACACACTCACACATGGACTCTCTATGTTGAAGAGAGAAATACACTTGACACTTATTCACTATCTATTCCTGGGAAAGCAACTGGAATAAAAGCATAGTTGAAAAGAGGGTGAGAAGTTTCAAGATTTGATAGTAACACTACCCTTCAAACCTGAGGATGTTCCTCTGACTTTGGTTGAGACTTTCTTGAGCAGGTTGTCTGTCCCTTTATAATGCAAATAATATAGTCTTTTGAGCAACTGTCTACTATTATTATATGATTATATTGTTCTAAAATGTCTACATAGCCTCTTGCTCTAAATATATAGTACATATGTGTGTGCATGTGTGTATATACATATACGCACTCGTATGTATATATGTAACTTTGAACTTATAGCCGACTTCAATTTTCTATATTTAACTGCTAACTTTCATGAAGTTCACTGTAACACACAGCCCATGTCTTCGCTGTGATACTATTTTATTATAAATCTCTTCCTGGCATATGCTATTTATGATATTTAATACATTAATGTCACAATGTGCTAAATGGTCCACCTGATGGTTATTTTCAAAAAGGTGAATATGCACTTTTAAGTACTTAAAGAATCAGAATGTAAATTAATTACTAAAAGTACATAATAGTCAATGTTTTATTATAAAATTCTGCTATTAGCTTAGAGTTTATTAACCATATTTAGAAAAGCATCTATCATTTAAAAATCAGTTCAATTAAAAGCTGTCTACTTTTAAGTCTAAACCTAAAAGAAATTAAAATATTTAGGAAAACTTGAAAAATGTGTTTTAAGAGGTCATTCTGAATATTAATTCTGTTGGTGTAGGTTATTCCAGTTGCGAGCAGGCTGTTAGTCTCAGTTTGCCTAGAGTAGTATATCTACCCATAAAACTGATAAACTGGAGATCAAGTAATTTCCTGCCATATAACTTCTTTTCATTTAAAGTTAAAACAGCATCAATAAGCAAAGATACGGAGGTAAGTATATAGGTGTGTGTGATCATAATTTAACATTACAACAGTTAATGCTGAAATAATTAAAAATATATTCCCTAAATATTAAATAGTATAAATAAAAAAAGAGAAAAAACTATATAGCATAAGATATCAAAGGAAATATAAAAACAAATTATACAGAGTTTTATAAAATTAAAAAGCAGAATAAGTGATATATCACAGCAAATGGAAATCAGATAAATTCCCTATTAAACCTCTGGCTGAGAAATAGATAACACAGTTAGTCCTCCCACCCAGGTAGCTGAATACTAAGATCTTTTTTGATGGAGACACATTAAAGTTGTATCAAGAACAACTTATATTAGCCCCAACAGAACAATAAACCTCATTGCAAGGGAAAATTGTATTATATAGAAAATGGATACATTTTCAAAACACTCTGTGAAGGTCCCAAGGCTGCAGTACAGACTACCTAGTTAAAAAAAAAAAACAAACACAGCCCAGAAAACGAGCTGCTACATGAAGAAAGCGTGTAGTATAACAATACCTTGCCGTCTGCAATATTACCAAAATCCTAGCTCTCAAGAAAGCTGGGAAACTATAAAAAAATAGATAATAGAAAAAAGTTAGAAGAATACTCCTCTTACAAAGAGTAAGAAGCAATATGGCTCAAATACCAAGTTGAATTAGCTGTATGACTTGCAAAGGTTTAACTTTCCAATCTTGTCATTTCATTGTAAATATAATAAAAACCATTATTATCTTACCAACTATCATCTCTTTAAAGTTGCACTCTAAGTCAGATGACATGAACACGCACACACACAGACTCAGTAGGGTGGAAGTAGATGAGTAAAGTCTGTTACTTGGAGTTTTGGGTTTTTTTTTTTTAAAGAGTGAAAGATTTTTAAAAAATTCTTCTATATGTATATATATATCTGGGAAATGGGACTAATAATGCAGAACTTCCAGAGCTGTGCCAATCAAACGGGATTACAACGTAAGACACTTAGCATTGGTGCACTTACACAATGCACCATCAGCTCCTGATGCCATGGACAGCCATGGGAAATGCTGGGGGTAAGGCTTAAGCTGTACAAAACAACTGTGGAATGTTTGTCACTTGTACTTTGACTTATGCAAATTCAAGTGTAGCTGCTTGAGGAAAAGAACAAAGAGCAAGTATTGGCAATCCACCCTCCACTTTTCTCGATGAACATATGCTGCAGTACAAGTGGGGCCCCAGCAAGAGAATCTGCTGTTTCCTCATCAACCCATCTGCTTCCAATATTGTGAATACCTCAGCTCACTAAGCATGATTTTGGGTTAAATATACATAGCTTTCACATTGGAGGATGCCAAAACACAAGCCAAATCTTCATCTGATGTTCAATTGAAGAAATGATGGTTGGATCAATGCTGCAGGAGAAGCTGTCTGACTTCGTTGGTCTTTTTGAGGTTATCTACATCTATATACTATTCATTTTCAGTGATTTGTGGTAACTTTAAGGGGAAATGTTTTACTATATTCCAGTTCCACCTTATAAGAAAACTTTAGAAGCCTCCTCTGTGTAGAATGTACCTCCACTTTATAAGTATGGAAGGGAAAAACACCCACAAGAAAAGGACAGGAAATATTTTTAATGATTCCACGAAATCTGGGATAGCAACAAAACTCAAAACCAATCCAAAACATAAACACTGAAGATGGTTAGATCAGAGTGAGCCGGATGAAAGCTTACCTAGTTAATTGTTGCAACATATTTTAAGAACAGGAGCAAAGGTGTTGCAGGCATCAAAAGCAAACTTCATCCCTGACCAGAAGTGTGGTGCAGGAAAGGGTCCTGAGAAATGCGAACATCAGCCCATGTACTGGAGACGTGGGTCAAGACTCAGGAGGAAGAAAAAACCTAAGAGGCAGAGGTGACTATTTTGCAGACAAATATCTCTTTCTGTGTGTGTGCTAAGGGTAGGGAGAGTAGGTGTGGCATACACTCTCACCCATGTACCAGCTCATAAGAGAAAGAGCAATGGAAGCAGAGATAGTAGGGAGATAAAAAGAACACTAGACGCTGCTGCCGTATGATAAAGCATTGAACATTTAAGAGTTCTGCTACCTGGGGGTAACAATCTGGGCTATAAAGTGTTCTAGTGCAGGGAAGAATTTTAAACACCTCTTTGGCTGGGCTTTCACTGGCCTTGCTTAGCCGGTCACTGGATAATTATCACAGACATTTAGAGTTCATTAGTGTTGAGACTATTTAATTACCATTTGTTAGGTAGAGCCCTGGGCTATCAGATGGTGAGCCACATGGTTCAACAAAAGACCACAAGAGAATTGAAATAGAGGTATTTATTACTCACAGATCCTGGAGGAAGTACAAGGCAGGTCTTGAGGGAAGATCAACGTAAGATGCAAGCGAAGACTGCTGCAGCACCTGGGGCACACACCTTTGTTAGGGTCCACAGGTAGAGTGCTTTGTGGTTTCCAGGCTAAGGCCAAATTGGTCCATTCAAACCAAAAAGAGTGGGAGTTTGGTGAGCTCCTCGACAGTTTTATCTAAGGGAGCACAAAGGGGAGACCCTGGGAGGGAAGGAGGGGTGGCAGGATGGGGGTGTTGGGGGCATATCTGTGTCAGTTCAAGACACCTGCAGGCCACCTGGCCACACAAAATGGATGCTGAGGAAGCTCAACTCTCAACAATCAGGAAAGACTAATCTGTCATGGATGGAAAAATAGGAAACCAAACTAATACAATCCTTCTCCAGTCTACTAGTTTAAAAGTTTGCCTTGCTCTCCAGTGACAGGCATAATGTCCAGGGCATTCTGCTAGCTAGACAGTCATGAGAAAGAGTGACTGTGCGCCTTAGATGCCTGAGATGTTTCTTTACAGGAATCTGTGATGACTACCAGCCCTGGGCTGTACTGTTAAACACAGATTCAATCCTTCTGGGATTTTCCACTCCTTGATAGTTACTGTTGCTTTGTTGGGAGTGGGGTGAGGAGAAGGTGGCTGTGAGGCCCTGTAACTGATGCTCTATTTACAGGCATTTGCTGTGAGGATGAGAAACTAGGCTGAGAGGCAGAGATTTCTGATGACCCTCCACTGGTTCTACTTCAACAAAGGTTTCAGGCTTAAAGAGAGAACCAGTTACGAAATCAATTTGGTGAAATCGGCTGCATCTTCATGAAAAAGGCTAACTGTGTACCGTGGATGTGACTTTTTGCCATCGCTTTTTGTAAATACACAGGTAGGGAACACTGCCAGTAGCCCTAATATTCCATTAAAGGGGCAGCAATTATGTCAAAACAAAACTATATTGTGTATCCGTAACTAATATTGTACCCTTGCTATCTGTTGCTGGCAAAAGAATATAGCAGAAAATATTCAATAAGACAGAGAATTGCTAAGCAGCTGGCTAATCATGGACTATGCAATTATTATATTTTCATTCTGGCTCTGAAAAAAAGAAAGGCTTAAAATGAATGAAATATGCATCGGCGCCTCTAGCAATAAAATTAAGCCACCTTATTAACTGCGATTTTTACAAAGGTTTCAAGAAACACTCATTAGGCTTTTTGTTTGAATTGAACTCATCTTCTGCCTCATCTTAATTCCTAGAATATAAAGAAACTCTTACTTGAACACCTCGGTTTTTACTGAGAGATATGAAATAAAATACTTGGATATTTTGGAACTAGAATACATATTCTTACAAGGTCAATATTGGTTGTTTCATATTGTATTTAGCTTATTCCTTATAGTGATTATCTTGTTACTGTTATTATTCACTATCGTCATCATTACACTCAAAATGTTATGCTAGGAACTTATACAAGATATCACTAATACTTTAAAAACAATAAGGCAATGGGTGGCTCCATAGTGCAGGGGTTAGCACATCTGCTTTAGATGCAGAGGGTCCTGGGTTCGCGCCCAGGTAGAGACACGGACCATACTCCAGGTGTGCCAAGCTCCCCCGGGTTCACCAGACCCTGGGTGTACCAGGCTCCCCGAGTGGGCCAGGCCCAGGGTGCACACCACGACTGTGTGAGAAGAGATGCCCCACCTTCAGAGATCCAGTTCTTAAGGGAAAACGGCAACATCCATAGGTCAGGGGTGGAAGTGGGGGGCAGGGAATTAAAGAGGGGGAAAATCAATCAATAAATAAACAAACAAACAAACAAGGCAAGACAGGAATTCACTATTGTCATTTACTAGGTATGGGTAGTTTCAGAGTACAATTAGCTTTCTGAAGCTCTTACAGCTAATAAATTCCGAAGTCTCTATTAAAACTCATATTAGAACAATTCCAAAGTTTACAAGTATCCATCCCATCAGTCATGTTTCCATATAAAAACTTGTCACGGATCAATGAGAAAATGCATGATTTATATTTTATTATTATATCAGTCAACCTAATAATACTAATGTAATGAGATATTTTCATTAAATGTTAGCTATGTTACTCAGAAAGGTTTTATAAATATTAATCTCAAGTTATTAAAGTTTCTAAATACTTAGTATTAAAGGCCCACACATGACTATTGCTTCTTTGTCTTCTGAAAATCATCCAAGGAAATAAATCATAAAATGAGAACGTTACTGGAAATTTTTTAGCACCAGGTTTTCAATCACTTTGAAATGATATTTGGCATTCTCGACTAGGAGAACTGTGCTGTATATTCAATTGACGAGATTGTTGACTGAAAGGATTAACAGTAAATTCACAGGAAAGGAAGTAACTACCTTGAAATTGTGTTTGATCTCAGGAATTTTTATAGCTCCCTCCCACATCCTACACCTACCAGGCAAAAATAGAAGGAAAAATCAAACAGGTATAAAACAGCTACCTGTACAATTAAATTAAAACCAAACTCCTACTGTGAATAATAAGTATTAATTAATCTGTCTAGTTCACATTATACCTATCTTCATAAAAATCTTCTAAACTACTAGACATTCTTCGTACCACCAAAGAATCTGCAAGTTGAACAAAGGATCAAATCGAGGCTACCGAATTGCCCCACCACTAAACTGGATGAACTGCAGTCAGTGAACAGGCTGACAACATCCTACTTGTGGTGGTTATCACCGGCTCAAATAATCCTTTTGCTTGGAAGTCTCAAACCAACAATAAAATTATTTATAAGGCCCATACCAATTACAAAAATATTGAGCATATTCTCCCTTCTAAAAACTCTGGAATGAGTTAAATATACCGGGTGAACCAGGTTCTTAACTCACACTTTTAAGTCAATATTCTCATTTGCATACTTTTGAAACTGGAAGAGCCCTTTCCATGACGTCCACTTTTCACAGTTTAAAGCAGGATAACAGAAAAGCTTCTGGACACAATTTCAAAGGCTACTTCTAATGGAGGAGAATCAGTAGTAATTAAAAATGATAGAAGTCTGATATGTAGTCCTTCGGGACTAGGTACTGACAAAAATCACTCATATTCAGGCACAAGCTAGTACACATGCGACAAGAGCTTGGAGGAAAAGAAACGACAGGTTCTACAAAACGTGCATGAGGGAACTCTCCCTGTCCAGCACTCATAATTTAGCCAGGGGGAAACAAGCAATAGGAGGTCAATTACCCAAGTAATGGGTGAGCAATAATCCTTAAGGGGAAATATAAGGCACTGTAGATTAGGAACTAAATGATTATTACCTGTTGTTATAGTCTTGGCTTTTACACAAACTATTTTTGTGACCTTGGGCAGGTTGTTTTCCTTCTTTGGGCTTCTATTTTCTCCTCTCTAAAAGGGACATTTGGGAAAAGAAAGACTGATGAATTACGTTTAGAGTTCCTTAAAGCTCAAATGACAGAAATTCCCAAATGCCAGATACACAGAATAGGTTTTTTCATGAGCTCTTCCCTTTGGCCAGAGTTTCGGCAGCTTAGGTGCAAAATGGGGAGGAACATCCCAGCAGGACTCCTCATTACGGTTTGCTGGCCCCATTCGGTCCCCCCTTAACAAAGAGGCCGAGAAGGGGCTGATGTTATTCCTGTTCATTCCTTCACATTTGTAGACTGGCGTACCCGAAATGAAGACAGAGGTAATATACGAGGTTATATGGCATAGCCACCACATACAGTTGTGCAGTCGATAACCTGTTATTGTGAGCTGGATACAATTGGAACATGCAGTGTACGTGTCTACATTGGATGTGGGGGTGACTGTTCATGAAATAAAAACCTACTACGAAAGAAAAACCAGTAGAAAAAAAGGCATTGGGTAGAATCACTGTGCATTTAGCTATAATCCTAATGGGACTATATTTAACTGATGACTATTTACTTCTTTTCTTGGAAATTTGTGAATGACTATGTCTTTAAGGGAAAGATTAAAATTATAACATTATAAGTGCATTTCTGCCCCAAACGCTTTTAAGATTAATCAAATACCTAAAGAGAAAATTAAGGGTTGGTATCTAATAGATGTATTTAGTATATTTCAAAATTAAATGCATAAATTGTTCTGTTTATTCACATCCAAATTGAAAGGCAGCTCAATCTCAAAAGGTTTACTCCTCGTTTTCAGTAAAAATAAGTGTAAAAAAAGTTTCCCATGTTCCAAATCAAATAGAAAAATTCACAATGCATATTAACTATCTATACCTGCACAAGTATATGAGTATATGAACGTTGTTTGTGTATGTGTGCAGTTGAGTGTGTGTTTGTGAATTGATAATTGTGTGTGTGTGAGAGAGAGGGAATGAATATATGCCCTTGCATGTAGGCATGTGAATGAGAATGTGTGTGTATATGTAGTTACTAATGTGTTTTATTTAGTGTGGAAATCAAAGGTCACATTCCATAACAGAAGCACACAAAAGTCTTCAGCTTCATAAGAATTTTTTCTCACTGAATATTGAATTATGCCTGTGCACACAGTAAAAATTTATTGTTGGTGATTTATGGAAATAATTTAAATAAAGCATGGAAAGATTTGAGTATTTTACCATATACATGTAAAAGATAACTTCTGATAGCTTTGATATGGACCTAATACAAAGAACAAATAAATATTGAACAAATATTTATTTTTGTTCAATAATAAAGAACAAATAAATATTTTCTTATAAAGGAAAAAAATTCTAAAAATAAGATAATATAACTGTTATTTATTTTTTATGTAAAAGATTGTTAATTGTGTGATTTTTATTTCATACAGACACATAACTCACAAATAAATCAATATAGGGTAAAAGTCAAAATAATATAAAAGGCGAATGATTTGCATCATTTTGCAAAGATTAAATGATTTTAGAAATGAAAAAAACTGTTATAGTGAGTAGTAGGGTGGCAATGATGCAGCTCTAATTTTTCAATGGTTATTGGGAAATTAGGCAGTTAGATGTTAATGGTCATACTAAATCCATAAAGAGGAAGCAAATGATCACATTAACACACACCATATGTTTACAATCATTTCGCTATGGTTACTCTACCATCTCTAAAAGGAGAGGAAAAGTTCAATTTAAATTGGGAGGAGAAATAAGAGTACACTCAATGCTGAAGCCAGAGACATGAGCATTTCTACCTTCTACCTTCTGCAGGAATCTTAGTCTCTCTACTTCACTTATTTTCTTAATGGGCCATCTAATTCTCTTTACTTCTTTAGTTTATCCTCTCTTCCTTCTGTTCTCCAAATTTGATCGGCTCTCTCCTCTCTTCTCATTCTTCTCTCTTCTTTGTCCTCAATTCACCTATCTTATATCTGCCTTTTCATCTTTATGGCTCAGCTTAACCAATTTAACTCTGGGCCCCACCATCCATCTCCTGTATATTGGGATGCGTGGAACTCATTACAATATCACTCACAAGTCACACCCTCCATATCCACCTCACACTCCTATGTTTAAATTCAAGAACAGTACAATCATGAAATAGTTGTTTACCATTTAACTACCACCCCCAATACAAGCTCCAAAAAAATCTACACAATCTACACACACCGTGAAAGGACAAGACACATAAGCAAGCATCTCTGAGTTTTTAAACTTACTTTGGGAAAGTGTGCTCAGTATGTCCCTGTGAGGCATGGCATGTAAATGACATAAAAACAATAGTTATTATTAATTAACATCCTTTCTATTGATGATAGCTGCTTTGGACTGAATTTCTGTCATGTGATACACACAGATTGATGCTGTCGCTAAGACTCAGAACAAACCTGGGAGGTCTATGGTATCATTTTACAGATTAGAAAACACAGAATCAGGTAATTGAAGCATTTGAAGACCTAGGATTACCACTCACAGATGCCCGATAGTGACACCATTGCTTCATTAACTATGGCACCAACTATGTAATTCCATTTTAAAAAGTCAGCAGACTAGCACACTTGATTTTAACCATCTCCCTGTTGTTTGTGGTTTTTATTGTTGTTTGTTGCTTGTTTGGGAGGTTTGGGGGGACCTTTTATCTCGCTTATGTGCTTTTAATACCAATAACCATCATTAATATGGTATAAAACTATCATGGGCATGTCTTCAGTGCAGAAGTTGTGTGAATTGTGCATGCATTATCCCAGCAGTCCCCAGCCTTTTTGGCACCAGGGACCGGTGCTCCTATGAGAATCTAATGCCTGATGATCTCAGGTGGAGCTGAGGCGGTGATGCTAGCGGTGGGGAGTGTCCACAAATATAAATGGAACTTCCCTTGCTCACCTGCTGCTCACCTCCTGTTTTGAGGCCCGGTTCTTAATAGGCCACAGACCACACCAGTCAACAGTCTAGGCTTTAGGGGCCCCTGCATTAGAAAATAAAAGATAGGCAAAATCCCTTTTACCAGCCTCTAACTTGTACATTTTTTATAATCTTAATATATCCATCTCAATTTCATCAAAATAAGAACCAAAGAGGGATTGAATAAGTGACATCAGCGGAAATGACAGAGTAAAACCTCCTAAAATCTCCTCTTCCATTTAAGACATGAAAAACTGTTTTGTTTTGTTTTGTTTTGTTTAAAAAAAAAAAAAAAGGTCAGAATCAACATTTCGGAACTCTGGAATTAACCAAGCCTTGCAGCTATCTGGAGAGCGTTTATTGAAGATAAATTGCTAAATCTCAGGAACAGAGCTTTGTGGCCTTTTTAATTTGCCCTATTCTCGTTCCCTCCATGCCAGCTTAATGACAGCCTTGAAAACAACACCTTCACAATCATGTGAAAGTCAAAAGCTTGGCAGCCATGGGAGAAAGAACAGGATTGGAGGTCCTTCAAAGCCCAATTCAAGACAATTTTCATTATTTAACCAGTCTGATAGTTTCCTGAAGATTCTGCTTACAAAGTTGTCTTTATTTTAACTGACTGTCTTAGTCCATTCAGGCTCTATAACAACAATACTGTAGAGTGGGTGGCTTAAACAATCATTTATTTCTCAGGGTTCTGGAATCTGGGAAGTCCAAGATCAAGGCACAAGCAGATTGCTGTGTGGTAAGAGCCCATCTCCTTCCTGGTTCACAGATCACAGTCTTTTTGTCATGTCTTCACATAGTGGAAAGAGTGAGAGAGCTCTTTAGGGTCTCTTTTATAGGGGCACTAATCCCATTCATGAGGGCTCTGCCTTTATGACCTAATTACCTCTCAAAGGCTTTATCTCCAAAGATCACCATATTGAGAATTAGGTTTCAACAGATGAATTTGGGGAGGACCCGACACCCAGTATACAGCATTAACTCAGAGCTCACTCAGTGCAAAGAAATTCTTTTAGGGGGGCGGGGGGAGCTGGAAGTAGAGAGATTTGTCAAAAACAATTAGAGGCAATTGTTTAATATCATGGATGCCTGAGGTAGTAGATAACAATTCAGACGAACAATAAGCTAATTATTAAGTTTAAAAGGAAAATCCGGGGAATAATATCCACAGAAGAAGTTAAAAAGCTCCAATATATTCCTGGAAATCTAGAAAGCCGTACACATACATAGGTCTGTGCCCATGTCCAGGGTTCTGCACATGCTCAGGGAAGACCTGAGAATATTTTATGTTGTTCTCTCACTCTTGGCTAATCTGGAGTCTCTGCACAAGCAAGCAGTGAGGGCTAGGCAGGATTATAAAATGCCTGCTGGGTGTTGAAGGGTTAAAGGTATGCCTTATGACATTCCCTGATAAATAAAACTGAGAGAGTTCATTGCAAGCAAATCTGTCTTATGAGAAATACTAGAGTTCTTCAGACTGAAATGAAAGGATATTAGACAGTAACTCAGATCCATACAAAAAAATAAAGAACAGTGGTAAAGATCATGTTTTAAATCTATACAAGAGTTTTGGTCTGAGTTGAGATATTTACACTATTTTTTAAAGAAATTTGGATGTATATTCTCTTCATTTTTTATAAATAATTACACTATCTTTCCATCATTTGGAATGTACACTTTCTTCAGGCAGATTTTTTTTTTCAAGAAAACTGAAAACACAGTTACAAAAATATTACAAGAATTTTAGCAAATTTTCCTGCATGAGTTTAGCAAAATTATACATATAAACCTATGTATGTATATTTAAATGAGTATATATATGCTTAAAAATATCCGATAAAATAAATTGATGAGATGATTTTAAATAGTTGATTTTCTTTCTAATTTCCATCTGATGGCAATCAATGAATTTCCATTTTATAAAAATATATTCAAGTAATGAAACATCTGGCACTTTAGAATATTTCCCTAGGCAATAATATTCAGGGTCATAGTCTGTAGAACTACTTCACTTGTCAATTTAGAGACAAGCTGACTTGTACTCTATATCATTTGGTAATAAAAGTTTTACATAATAGTGTTTTATTTGTATCTTGTACCTCTTTTAGAAAGCATGTATTTTTCAAATTATTAGCTCTAAGATTAGGTTAAATATCTATACATTTAAAATATATCCTATGTGTATGTCATGCTAATATCAAATGCTAAAAAACAGGGAGCTGTGAGAGGATATGAACAGTCAAGGAAAAATGTCATCCATTATATTTCCATGATATAATTCTTCACATTTGGTGAGGACAGAGATTATGAATTGATATTATCATCTGTGGCCAGAGTGTTGAGCAATTTAGGTGTAGCTTTAAATAAGATGGACAATTAGATGAAATATGGTTGAGATTTTGCCAGGCAAACACAAAGAAAGGATAACTAGATCAAAAAGTGAACAATATTTCTGAGAAGAACTGAAGTAGAACCGAAGAACAAGTTGGAGCCAGGTATGAAAGGAAGTAAAGCAATAGGGACCTGATAGAAATAATAATCATTCCCATATGCGCATAATCACTCTTGTGACAGCTTATCTGTTTTATCCATGAAAATATGAAATTATACACGCTTTGTATCCTAAATTCCAAAGCAGTTCCTCAGAATTTCCAGCTCTGTTACTGGATAGATGTACGTCCCTATCAAGTCATTAAATCAGAGCAATAATCCTCAGGATTATGTGTACATGAAAGCGTTCTATAAACTATCATTACTATTGCTTTGAGGAAAAATACAGAAATGTATGACAATTTTACAAAGATACTAAACAACCTAATTCCCTTTCCTAGGAGAGGATCAAGATGAGACAAGAACAGCTTAAAGAATTACAAACGTTTCCACAGAATTTAAGATCAAGCTAAATGGACTTAGTGATGTAAAGTAGGAGTAAATTCTATGACATTATCATATATCCATTATAAATTGCTTCTTGGACTATCAAACATTTCGGCTTAGTATTTATTTTTCATTGAAGCACCTGAAAATTTATGTATTGGCTTATTTTTTTTTCTGGCTTGATACATCATCTCTTAAACAATAAATATCATTTTGTAACATCTCCATCTTGCTGCATAGAAAAATGGAGTTTTGTAACGAGTGTGTTATAGCAACTCAGATAATTTTATCTGCCACAATTCAAGGTTTAATTTACAAATTTGAGAATTTTCAACAGAACAAAGCTTGTGTTTCTGTAACTATGTAAGAATAAATACACAGACAATAATACAAAATTCAAACACATAATTTAACTTAGAATACAACTATAACAGGTGAACTAAAATTGTATACCCTACTGCTTACTCATTTTACCTAAGCTGTTTTAATTTCTTGCTTTGGAAGAAAAGAAAAACAAAAACACAAAATAAGACCCAATGGACATATGTTGTGCAGAATCAAAATATTAAAACTCATGACCATGAAAGTCATTTTTCTGTCTTAAAGAAACTTTGGATTCTAGCTTGAGAAGCAAAAGAGTCAAATTATAATACTCTTTAAACAAACTCAATATTATAATCTTACTAGAACACTAATATTTGTTAGTCGAACCATAGAAAATAGTAGAAGTAAACCACACTTTAGTTAGAAAGTATTGATGCTGCCAGATATTTTCTTTCTCTTGTCTATCAACACATGCTAAAGCATGTATTAAAGCTTGCTTTGGACGTTCATATAAAGTTCTATAGTGACAAGCCAATGGAAAGAAGGTTTGTGCCCATTTAAACCAAAATACCCGGTTCCAGGATTGGAAGCCTAGGTGGTTGAAGTAGGTAGAAAAATATAGGGGGAAAAAAATGGAACAAAATATTTTCCAATATACCAAAATGGCAATTTTTAAATAATACACAATGTTGGGCATTTTTATCAGCAGATATTTTGCCTAATTTAATTCGAAGGCTCTGTGCTTTAATTCTAGAGACTTTCTATGTCAATTTTAAAGTCATGCCCCACCAGGAGTTACCAACATCATTTCCAATCATTCCCCAGGGGGCCTCAATGTTGAGACACTGGTATTTATTCTCAAGAAGTAGAACATTTCTATGCAATTGTTAGTTTCAATGACTAAACTGAAGATCCTTGCCTTTTCATGGATAATACAATAGCGTAATGAAATTTCTTCCTCTTAGGATAGAACACATTCCAACCAGCTCGATAAAACCAGTTCAGTGATGGCAATAGTCTGAAAACTTGATATTGAACTATCCCACAGTGCTGAGTATTAGGTACGAAGTTGTCATTAAAGAAGAGAGTGCCCATCTTGTGTCTAGTTGGTGCAATAAAAGTCACAGGGGCATGTCTTGGTGCATGCAGTATTAGCTCAGGAAAACAAACCAACAAATAGGTTGCCTTTGCTAGGTGAATTTATCCTTGAAATATCAAGCTAGACGTTGACTATAGGAGTTCATGACAAACAGCCCTCCTCTATTGCTAAAAGGCAGTATTCTTTTAGTGGTATGCATACAATGCAAGTACTTTAGTACCATAAAGAATGTTGTCAGACCTAAATGGAAGTACAAACAGTGATGGGGTTAAGTGCTTGCAAATGGAAAAGACTGTTGGTGAAACAAATATATATTTAGAATATGAAAATAAGAAACTTGTTATCAATAAAATATGATCCTCAGAAAAAAAATACATCATATTCTCTTGTACATTGTTTATTTTTTAAGTGTCCGTGGTATTGTCAATTATGCTTTCTTAATTACTGCATTTATCTTTCATATTTTCCATAATTAAACATGCCAAATGTTTTGCTTTTTCTAAAGACCCATATTTTGGGGTATATTTATTTATTTATTTATTTATTAGGTGAGGCAACCCTTGGTTGACCTCACAGATTGCAAGGACCTTGTCAGTTTACAATCCCTTATTTTTTTATTTTTTACGCCTACAGCACCTGGTCTTCCTAGGTGGTCTCCCATCCAAGTACTAACCAGGCCCGACCCTGCTTAGCTTCCGAGATCAGACAGGATCAGGCTTGTTCAGGGTAGCATGGTCATAAACTATTTATTCTTTAGAAATATACTTTTTCTATTTATCTTTACCTCACTAATTATTACAACTTTCATTGTTTCAGTATGTTGTATCATGCCTTTTCTAGTTTCTTAAGTTAGTCATTATATTTATTGAGGCTTTATTTAGTAATAATAATTTTCTCTGAATAAAGCAGCAGCTGTCACATAACCTACAATATAAGCTGATCTTTTGGTATTTTCTTATCTAGATAATTTGATACTTTAAATTTCTTAATTAAGGACTTGTATTTGTAATTATAAGTAGTTAAGATTTTACAGTAATTGTACTATTGGTTTCTAGTTTTATTGGCCATGATTTAAAATGTAACCTGCAAAATCTCTAAATTTGTAATGTTATGGTCTTATTCATGTTTTGAGCATTGTACATGCCTGTGAACCAAAAATAATGCTTGCTTTTTGCACATAAGCTAAAATGTTTCTTTACTGCATATTGCTTTGAGCTTTTAATTACATAAAATGGAGGTTAGCCTGGCTTTTTTATTTATCAATGGTTTTCTAACAAGTTATATTAAAATCTACTAGTATAATTTTACTTGGCCCAAGTCATTCTTATTTTTTAGAGCTTTGTCATATGTTTGGTGCATTTAAGTAATACTGTCTTGATTGTATCAGTAATTATTCTATTTTGTGGACTTTGCATTTATCCTCCTATGAAAGTCTCTGACTTATGAACATTCAGCCTATATTTTTTATGTATTGTATGATAATTTATATACGTGGCTTTATTCTTATACTTTCATCTCATTTGATATATTTATCATTTTTTTGTTTTGTTCTAATTTTTACTCTTTCTGGCAAGTTTATTTAGGGTTTTTTTTCCTGTTATTCCCCATACCCACCACCCATATGCCAGGTTACTTTGGAAAGGTAACCATGATTCTCATTATTATTACTGGTTCTCTATCCATTCCTAATAGTTAGGTTGAAACCCACATTTTTCTATTGATGAATCTAGATTAAGTAGTTGTGCTGCCAACCAAGACTGTTTACTTGCCTATTGTATTTCTCAAGCACCAAATGAAATTACTAGAATGCTTTTATTCCCAGTCTGTCTCCACTTGGCCAACCAACCACATAATATATTCATATTTTATTATCCTCACCTGTTAGATGACTCAACCCTTTTCTACTATACTTGAATAATTTCTTATATGAGATAGATGGGTATAATGCCAACTGAATCCTGTATTCTCTAAAATATATATTTTTCCTAAGAGAAAGATGATCCTTTGGCTATATATATGATCCTTAGAGTTTGACCTTTAAACAATCAACTATATGTTGTTCTTACATCTCCCACTTGATATTTAGAACCTTTAATTTCATTGCTATTGAGGGAGCCATTGAGCCTTTTTAAGTTTTAGAATTAAGTCATTTTTCCACTCAGGAAAAGTTTCTGTTCTTTCATTATTATCTATATGCTATTTATTCTTCTTCCCTCTTAGTCATCAGTTAATTATCCTTCACTTCTGTTTTCCATTTTTTTTTAACTGTCTGTCTTGTAAGCTACTTATTCCATTTGGTTTTCCAGGACAATAACTGGGTTCTCGCCAGTGATCTATTTTTTAAATTCTTTCACTGAATTATAAAATCCAAAAACTTTGCTTTCAGAAAGGAGTTTATTGTTGTTGTTCCATTTCATCTACTTGAAAGTTCAATTCTTTCTTTCTGTGTTAATGTTCCATGTTATTTCTCCATTGGTTTTTCCTCAGAATTAATCAGCTTTTTAACTATTGTGTTTATCCAAAGTCATATTATAATCATTTGCAACCCTGCACATAAATTAAAAGCACATGAGAAAATTTTAAGATATACTGATACCTGACCACAGCCCCATCTATTCTGACTTTATGGTCTGCATAGCTTCTAGGCATAGAATTTTTAGAAGTTCTAATATGCATCCAGAGTCTGAGATCCACTGTCTTACAAGAATTACAGTGACCCCTGCCTGCTCACTGTTATAATTCCTACATTGTCCGCATAGGCTGCAAGGGTCTCTGGGCCACTAGCAAACCTGTGGGCAGTGAACAACTCAACAGCTCTTGTCATAAAGTCACAGCAACAAGCTGCTGCCCTATGCTGGGTGATAGAAAGACTCTGGAACTATTCGGATATAGATGTCCCCCTATACCCCAGACAAGGGAAAATGTCTTTCAGGCCCCATGGCAAGTTGCTCTCTAGCTCTGTGAGGATTTAAACAATGGGGAAGCCGATCCCAAGTACCAAAGACCTCAATAGCAGCAGAGGCCACAGAAGCAGACTACTCTTCCCTGAGATCTGCCCCCATCTGCTGGCAGAGCATAGGCCTGAGCCGTCACTCCAGATAGTTAAGTCCCTTTCCTCTTTCAGGGACATCAGGAAATCTCACGACCAGAAAAACACCCTCTAGCCTCTGTCTGTGGGCACTGGGTGGATCCTGAGTGGGATTTATGAGGAAAAGAGA
Source organism: Pteropus medius (assembly GCF_902729225.1). Classification (NCBI taxonomy): domain Eukaryota; kingdom Metazoa; phylum Chordata; class Mammalia; order Chiroptera; family Pteropodidae; genus Pteropus; species Pteropus medius. The sequence continues at coordinate 12,268,128 of NW_024349801.1, forward strand.
GTCAAGTATATGCATCCAGGACATCATCTTTCAGACCCCTCTCCTTGCACTCCACAAGCCAGCACAATGCTCATCCCAGGTGTGAGGAGTACATATTCACTAAATCTTTGATAGTAAATGAGGTTTGAGTCATCCCTGCACTACATTCTTTGAATCTTGGGAAATCCTCCAATTCTAAAGTGATATAGGGACTATTTTAAGAGAGCCTATCAACAAATCAATTATGCTTAGAAACCAATACTGACACTTCTTTATTCTTACTCTCCCTCCTTATTACAAACTATATTTTTTCCATTTATATGTTGGTCATCCTCACTCTTAATGAAATTGCAGAAAGCAGAAAACAGGCCTTAGCCATTGTTGAATTCCCAATGTCCCGCATGATGCCTGGCACATTATAAGTGATTGACAAATATTTCTTGATGAAAAATTATGGTATTTCCCATGGAGCACCTCCTCACAGGGGCGCTGAAGGATTAAATCAGATAAATATGTAAAATGCTTAAAGTAGTTTCTTGCACAGATTAAATAACAATAAACTACAGTCCTTGTTTCACTTGAATCAAATTCCTGCTTATTTCAAAGAGAACTAAGCATTTCATATCTTTTTCTCTGTCATCCCATCTTCTCTTTTCATTGATGATAATAATGAAGAATAATATATTAATCATTTCATTATTTGAAGTAGTCATCCTTACTCTTCCCAGCTCCTTCTCAATGTACCTTGTATAAGTGCAAAATTATTTAAGAAGAAAAATAACTTTTTTATACTAATTATTTACAAAGGTCCCTAAATTCCCCAGACATTAAGAAAGAATGACTATATCAGATTAAACTACAGTGTACACACACCACACATGAACTGTTCTATAGTGACTGTATAGAATGTCAATAGTGCCAAGTTTGAGTGTAATTTGGTAATTCACAAAGCTACTTTTATTCTAAAAGCTAATGAACTACTCTGAAACTCTCTTATGGTCATATCTTCTTGAGCTAAGCAATGTGGGATTTTAAAAAATTAAAACAAAAATAGATTTCATATAGTATTTTTACTGGTTTCTGTCTGTTAACATCTTGGTAGAAAACTTAAAGAGAACAAAATAGCTGACTCAATTTATTTATTTTCCAAATATCCCTCTGGCACTTTGTGATAATTATGTAAAGTACTAATAGCATTTAAATTTTATTTAGTCATTAGACTTCTTTAGAGCTTTAGCTCTAGAATCCAAAGTGCTTTATGAAGAATTGATAAGCCCCATTATCCAGAAAGCAAGGAGCTGAGGAACTCATTTACTTGTGCATAACTGTGTAGTGATGTTTCTGCCTATATTTATGGAGGGAAGAGGTCATAATTCCACTGAGTTTAATGTCATCAGCAGCAGCAGTGGCATCAGCATCATCATAAAATACTGATACCATCACTTATTGAGCCCTTACAAGATGCCACAACATTCTAGATATTTAACCTCAAATTAACCCTACAAGGCAATGATTATTAATCAACTTTACAGATAAAGCAACTGAATCTCAGAGAGTTTTAGTAACTTGCCTAACGTTGCTCAGCTGCTGAGTACTAAAGCCGGTACTTAAATTCAGGTCTGACTCCACCACTTGTCATATTAACCCATGTCACTGATACATGTCTATGCATATGAGACTTATTTGCTGTCCCTAAAGCTATTGTACCCTGGGGAAATCACAATGTATAATCCCTTTCTAGCAAAAGTTTTCATGCAAGACTGCCCAAGCTTATTTAGGCTAGTGTGAAGAGATGTCTCCTGCTGGACATACCTGGAATAACAGGGAGGGAAGTCAGGAAGGGGCAGCTAATGGAAGAAAATGTATAAAAAGTAGGACATGCTTTCAAGAAAAAAACATTTTTTCACAAGTTCACAGCAACTTCAACTGGCCAAAAAGTTTTACCCTTCAAAGATTGATCATTATATCAGTTTGTGGTAATTGCTTCTAAAAGGTTCTAAATGATTTGTATTTTTAAGGTCAGTAAAAGGTCTCATTGCAGGATTGATTCAATCAGTAATTTTCTTAAGAAAATCTCTTTATATAGTGGGTACCAAGTATAATTGCTTGCAAGCTTCCATCAACAGAAGCACGCAGGTGTTCATCAGATTTGGAAATACTGCATTGCAGGGTTAGGAGTAGGGGACTTTGGTGATCATCTGGCAGCTCCTAGGAATGATGAGTGGAAAACTGAGGTCCTTAGGACTTGTATTTCTTTTAAAGTTGGTTTTGCTGGGCGAAGGCTGAGTCTCTTGAAGCAGACTGGTCAATTGTTTTGACTTGGACTCAACTTCCACTAAGACATAAATTGTCAGCGTGTACAATGCTCTCATGTGCCCTTCCCAGGCAACGTCTCCTACCCCAAAAAGTAATAGCTATTCCAGCTCTTTCTGCCTTCTATAACTATTGATTAGTGTTGCCTGTTCTTGAACTTCGCATAAATGGAATACAGTATGACTAGATTTACAGCTGGATTCTTGAACTTTTCTTTACATCTGCAAGATTCATCCATGTTGTCCAGTGTAGCAAAAGTTTGTTTTTCTTTCTGTGTTATATTCACTTATATGAAAATATACAGTGCCCACATTCTCCTGTTGATCGGCATAAAGTTGCTGTAGACAATCATGTATTTGTTTTTGGTAGATTCAGTTCTCTGTGGTATATACCTATGAATAGGTTTGCTGGTCCATAGGGTAGGCATAAGTTTAATAGATACTTCCAAATAGTGGCATCAATTTATACTTCTTGAAATTTGTTTTATGGCTCAGCATATAATATATCTTGAAAGTTCTATGCCATTTGAAAAAAATGTGTATTCTAGTTATAGAATGTTGTGTTTTATAAACGTCAGTTAGATCAAGATTGATAGTGCTATTTATATTTTATATTCTTTATTGATTTTTATCTAGTATTAATTATTGAGAGGACACATTAATATCTCCAACTATGATTGTGCAATTGTCTATTTTTCCTTTAATTCTATTTTTGTTTTATTTAATTTGAAGCTCCATTATTAGACACATATGTATTAGTGATTGTTATGTCTTAATGATGAGTTGCCATTTTTTTCATTATAAAATGTCTCTATCTCTATTGATATTCTTGTCTTGAGGGCTACCTTGTCTACTACTAATATAACCATTGCATTTTTCTCATGTTTAGTGTTTGCATGGCATATCTTTTCCCATCCTTTGGTTGTCACTCTTTATCTGTTTTTATAATTAAAGAATGTTTCTGTAGATAGGATTTAATTGGATATTGCTTTTTTTTTCCTTCCTGTCTGACAACCTCTGTCATTTAACTGGCATATTCATTCCACTTACAATGAATGTAATATTAGGTATTGCTTGATTTTGATTCATCATTTTTTTTATTTCTAATTGTCCCATCTGTTTCTCTTTTCTCTGCCCCTTCATTTCTGCCTTATTTTGAGTTAATAAAATATCCTTGGTATTTAAGTTCCTAAATTGGCTTTTTAGCTATATATCTTTGCATCTTTTCATGTTAACTCAGAAGTTACATTATGAATAATAAAATCATCCCTATGAATATTAATAATGTACCACCTTGTATGAAATGTATGAATTATCAACAGTATTAAGTCCACGAACTCCAAATCCCCACTCTTTGTGCTATTACTGTGATGCATGTTCTATCTTCATGTTATAAACTGTACAATTAGAACATGTTATGAACTGAATATGTTATGAAGTTGTCATTTTTGCTTTATATAGTCAAATGTTAAAAAATGTCAATGTCTTTCACATAGGCCACTACAGTAGCCTATCAGCTGTCTTTCCACTTCCATTCTTGCCCTTCATTTTATATCACTTTTTATACAACAGCCAGAGACACTTGCTTTCAAATGTAAAATAGGTGATGCCACATGGCCCACATGGCCCACACTTAATTTGATTCAAGGACTTCTCAAAATTCAGGCTCCTGGAAGTGGTCTTGTATTAATATGCTAGCACTTCTGTAACAAAATACAGACTGGGTGGCTTAAACAAAAGTTTTTTCTTAATTCTCACAATTCCAGAGGCTAGAAGTCCATGATGAAGGTGCCAGCAAACTCAGTTTCTGGTGAGATCCCTCTTCCTGACTTGTAGACAGATTCCTTCTTGCTATGTCCTCACAGGTCTTTCCTCTCTGAGTACAGTGAAAAAGAGAGGTCTCTGGTGTCTCTTTTTCTTATAAGGACACTAGTCTCATTACATAGGACCCCACTCTTACGCATTTAATTGTGTTTACCTTCATAAAGGCTCTATCTCCAAATACAGTCACATTGGTGGCTGGGGCTTCAATATATAAGTTTGGGGAGAGAGGGACACAATTCAGTCCATAACAGTCCTGAAATGCTCTGTCTAGGCCTAAGGAGATAAAGATCTGGCTGGCTTATACACAACCGAACACAACACACAGATACAAACACAACAGCTTGTGCCTATTAAGGAGTCTATACCCATGTTGGATATATCCCCCTAGGCCTGTTTGTGTATGCATAAGGTTATTACAGACTTTTAGAGTAATGTGAATTATGCCTTTCAGAGCAATTTGAATTCTGGGGGGAAAAAATCATATTTTGAATCAAGGAAATTATAATACACTTAAAACCTAACAATGATCCAGGCACAGCCAGTCAGAATGTCTCTGTGCCTCCACGTTACATCTCTGTGCAAGTCCTGAGTACACTTGAGTAGAGTTGTGCATGCTCAGGAGGATCCCCAAGACAGAGTCCTAATGAACAAGTAGGTGGTACCCAGGAGCCCCAAGAAGAGGGGCCAGGAAGGAGAGATGGTGAACTAAGAGTACATAGAAGATTCAATTAACTACAGAAGAAAAAGCAAAGAAGTTGGTACAAAACTTGACCTAAACGCCGGGCACATCATTTTTCCATGACAAATGATTGATTGTTAAAAGAAGTTTGAATGACTGCAACTGATGCATTTACATATGACATTTACCCAGAAACAGGAAGAAAAATAGTTCACTAAAATAATTTGGAAATTATTTTTCTAAATACCTCAACGAAAAGGCTATACCTTCTATTTCCTAGGCCTGTCTGAAAACGAAAAACTATATTCTACAATAACATACAAATATGACTCTTACATAGATGTGCCCTTTATTCATTATTTTAACTGACCTGCATGTTTGCCTGAGTTGTCAGTAATGAGTGTTTTCAAAATGTAAAAGCAAATACAGCTTTGCCTTGTTCCACATAGCAGCTTGTTCCAAGTGCTGAAACTAACCTAACCAAATGAGGCTTCTCTTTTGATCTTTTTCATTCATTTCATTCGAATGTCCATAACATTTGTACTCGTTTCTTATTACTGCTGTAATAAATTACCACAGATATAGTGGCTTACAGGTTTGCAGGTCAGACATCTGATGTGAGTCTCGCCATGCTGCAGTAAAGGTATTAGAAGGGCTGTGTTCCTTTCTGGAGGCTATATGAGAGGATCCTTTTACCTGCTCACACAGGTTATTGGCAGAATTCAGTTCCTGGAGTTGTAGAAGTGAGACCTCTGTTTCCTTCCTGGCAGTCAGCGGAGGACCACTCGCAGCCTCTGTAGGATGCCCACATTCCTTGGTTCATTGCCCACTTCCTCCATCTTTAAAGACAATAATGGTGTGTCCATCTCACACTTGGAATCTTTCCCCTTCTTCCATTGCATCTCTCTGTGACCAACCCAGATAGATGGGGTCCACCTGGCTAATCAGGGATAAGATTTCCATCTCAAGGTGCATACCGTTAACCATTTCTTTAAAGTTCCTTTGACCATGGAAGGTAATGTATTCACAGGTTCAGGGATTAGAGCAGGGACATCTTCGGGAGGGTCATTATTCAGCCAACCACACCATTGCAGGTCTTTGGGTCCATATATTGGGCATCTTGCTGCTGCAGCATTTTCAGGCTCTCTTCACTCCTTCCTCATCATTATGCAGAGAAAGTGTAAAATGCACAAAGACTATTATTTTCACTTGCACTGGCTTTTCAGCCTCTCAGTTTTGGCGGACACCTGAACGGTGTGACTTAGATTCTGTTCCTCAGTAAAGACCAGGCTTTGTCATCACTCCAGCTGCAGATTCTCCACAAAGGGTCCAATGCTATATTTTTATTTTCCATATTCATACTCAGCACCTGCAGAAAGCAGCCCTTTTTGTGAACTATTAACTTCATCATAAAATGGAAAAGGTGAGAGAACATAGCAATAACTCTTGGTGCTGATTACTGCTAGAAAAGTTGCTTCGAAAATTACTTCAATTAAGACCAAAAAAAATTTTTCAATGACTGAATGAACATTAAAAAATATAAACAAGGAAAAGATTACTCTTTAAAGTTAAATAGATTTTAATTTAACAATTTGTTAATTGATCTACCACTTGAATCACTATTAAAATCGTATGCAAGCATTTGGCTTTTATATTGAAAAATAAAGCTGACAGATATCCTTTATGTCTGAATTCTCTATAGATACAAATAAAAATAAATGTTGTAATTCAGTTAAAGAAAATGGGTTCAGTACGTAATCATTTACTGTTGAGCAATCTGCGTAAGACTAAGTGCATGAAAAAGGGGCAAATGCTTCATCTCCATGATCGTGACCCCATTTTCTTAGTGGCTTTGCCCACATCTGCTCCATAAGGTGTTATTTAGGATATAACCTGCAAATCTGGAAAGTGACTTTAAAATAAGATGTTCCTATGACTGTCTAAGGTTGCCCACCTGTCATCAAGATTACCTCTCCTCCTATTCTTTTTCTCCCTAGCACTTACCATTTAATATACTATACAACAAGCTCATTTATTTACATATAAATAAAATATCTATATTGATATATAACAATGGCTATGAGGCTCTGTGCCATTTCATGCAGCATCAGCATCAGAGTGTGTGTTGCACAGTCTAGAATGTTCTATAAATACTAGTAATGACATCATAGAGCCAAGACAAGGCATATGCCATTTATTGTTAATGACTCATTATTCCTAGAATGTTTTACTTGAATCTTGCTCTTTCCTTTTCATCTTGGGGAGGGGGTGGGGGGCATAAATGTTTATTTGATTTTTTGTTTTATTGTCCGCATATCTTCTGTTGCTCAGTTCAATTTTCTTCCCCTCAGGTGAACTGAACACAGCAACAGCAAAGACCTGGATGATGAAAGGACAAATTCTGAGTATCAACAGCCTTGAGAAAGTGACTCAGCATGTGTTCTGCAGAAACCAAACTCATATGCTAATAAGCCTGCTTGGTTGGCTTCAGAGGGAACATCAAGTCACCTCTAGAAAAGAATATAGATTTAGAATGTTTTGCCTTAGGTAAGTGTCCAAGAAATCAAGTAACTACCCACAAATCAAACTCAGATCATGGTGGAGTTTAGGAGCCATAAATTTAATTTTCTTCCCACATGAGCTATGGCTTTGTGGACTGGAATAAGTCTCTAAATTCTCAGTCCTCACTACTTATTTGTATAATGAACATTTCTCCAGTAGAAGAATTATAAGCTTCCTTCCAGCTAGATTGTCCTATAATTTTAGTTATTAGAATGGAATGACAGTCCTCTAATGATAGAAAACATGCTTGGAATTCAAAGGCACGAAGGATCATAACCTAATCCAGAAACAGGTTATTTTTCCAATTGGCATATTGAAGTCCAGTCTACACCCACTTTCAAGAACAAAGAGAATGGCTGATGAGGGCAGGCCTCTTGCAGCCTATCATTCATTCTATAGATAAAAGGAAGACCTGAGAGCAGCAGATGTCAATCCCCATCCCAGGTAGCCTCAGGAATGAATACTGAACTCGCTTCAACCATCATTTGTTGGACTCCAACCATGTACCATAATGTGCATGTTGGTACAACCACAATGAGAAAAAAAGACAACAACCCTAATATTAAGCTTAATCTGATCAGAATGACTGAAAAATATTTTTTAAATACTACTTGCAATACGATATGCTAAGTGTGATAATAAGTGCTGACACAAGTCGTATATGGATCAAATGTAATTCATTTTACACAAGGCCTGCATGTTCCAGGAAATAGTAGCTACGTACTAAAACCATGCAGTGAGAGAAGATAAAATTAACTGCCTCTGAAAAGCTGACATTGAAATAGAGCCTATGCTTTTGTGCTAAATAAAGACATCAATTTGTCCACTCTCCATACATATGGCGAAATCACAATGGATTGTAAAAGGAAATAAACGGAAATAAAAGTTAATGATTTTGGAACAAAGCTGCGTGATGAAAGTGCTCTGTTGAGAATAAACAGACAAGGAGCAAGTTAGAGGTTTTTGTGAGATGAAGGTCAGTTTCCAGTCCATTCTGAAGAATCAATACAGTGCCTTGGACTTACAATAGGTCTCATAAGTCATAGATTGACTGGGCCATGTATCAACCTCCACCCTGTACAGCTCTCAGTGCCTCTCATGGACAAGCACTGATGAGTAAAACTCTGTGAGCACAATCTGCCTTTGGTGTGGAATACTGCCCAAACATAGACTGGCAAGGAAATGGGCAGCCAACAGCAAAAAAGTATCTTCACTTTTAGGAGACCATATGTCAATTCCAGAATAGATTTCCAAAGTCAAACCTGAAACTGCCAATCAGAGACCTCCTCTGAAATTCCATTTCATAGATGAGCTTTGTCTCAGTGAAAACACGTTCTGCACAAGTGAGAAAAGCCCAGAGAATCGTATTAATGTCCAATCTTCTTTTGGATATACTTTTCTCATGGGAAAGTATTTGAAGAACTAAAATAAGGAACAGAGAAAGGGAACTATATACACTGGGAAATATCATTTATTCCTCCTATATTGACTAAGCCAGGCACTCTTGCAGGTGCTAACAGTAAACAAAATAGTCAAAAATCCCTGCCCTCCTAGAGCTTATATTCTACCAAGAGGAGACAGAAAATAAATAAATGAGCAAGCCATATATAGTACATAAGAAGGTGATAAGCACAATGAAGAAAAACAAAGCAAGGAAGGCGGGGAGGTAATTTGGGGGAGCGAGGTTGCATCAGACAAGCTGATGTTGCAATCAGCTATAAAGGTGTGCTTTTCTAAAGCACAGTTTTCTGGCACCCTCACTCCAAAAGCACAAAGGAAAGCCAGTCAAAGGGAAGCCAAACACTTGGCTTCATCCACTCCCATTTATATAGTTTGACCTCTTTCAGCTAGCAATCAAAAACTATACCCAGCAGACATGTTTAGAAAACATTCCCCAGGCCTCCGTTTCATTCTAGCAATTTATTTGATGCACCAAAAAGATAAAACTCTGACTATAACAAAAACTAACATTTATATAACATTTTATATGATCATCCAGGTACATTTTAAGAGCTTATGCATGCTAATTGAATCCTCACGTCACTTTAATCAGGTTTACTTATTATCATCCCACTTTTCAGATGAGAAGACCAAGACAGTGAGGTTCACTCTGAAGAGTGGATTTGGGATTTGAATCCAGATGTTACAGCTCCAGAGACTGTGCTCTTAGCTACCAGTGTACAGCAACATGAACCTGCATCTAATAGTCTACTTGATATCTCCATTTGGACAGCAAATGGGCAACACTGAAATTAATATGTTCAAAATAAAACTCTGGATCTTTAGTACATCTCCCCTCTTCTTTTCCAGCTTTGCACACCTGTTCCTCACCCAAGCTCCCAGAACTGTCTTTATAAATAGCACAACATTCATAGCTGCTCAGGCTCAAATCTTGAGACTTGATTTATCTGTTTCTCTCACACCCTTCATCTGGTATGTCTGAAAATCCTGAAAAATATTTCTCAAATCCAGCAACCTCCAATCACTTCCAGGCTATTGTCAGGTCTCACCTATAGGACCAGAGCAGCCTTCTGTCTCTTTGCTACCCTCTTGCTGCCAAGAGTCAATTCTACATCTTCAAAGTAGGAGTGATCTTTTGAAATTTAAATAAGATCCTATCATGCCCTTGTTCAAATCAGCCTGATGGCTTCTATTTTAGTCAGGGTTCTGCAGAGAAACAGAATCAATAGGATGTATTGGGGTGCAGGGGGGAGGCGAGGAGGAGAGAAAGAAAAAGAAAGTGGAGGTGAGGAGGAGAAGGCAGGGAGAGAGTAATTTATTTTAAGGAATTGGCTAATATAATTCTGGGGTCTGGCAAGTTCAAAGTATGTAGTGTAGGCCAGCAGGCTGGAAATTCCAGCAAGAGTTGATCTTGTGGTCCTGAGTCCAAAGGCTAGAAGCTCAGGCAGAATTTCTGTTTGTCTGGAGGAAAAATTCCTTCCTCTTCGGAGGACCTTAATCTTTTCTCTTAAGGCCTTCGACTAATTGGATGAGGCCCACCCACATTATGGAGGGCAAGCTGCTTTACTCAGTCTACTGATTTAAATACTGATCACATCTAAAAAAAATATCTTCACAGCAACATCTAGGCCAGTGCTTGACCAAACGACTAGGCATCATAGACTAGCAAAGTTGATGCCTAAAATTAACCGTCATGGCTTCCCATTACAAAACCCATGGCCTGTGTGTTTCTTTCTCTCCTTCTGCTCTGACCTTCTCCATTCTCTGGATCACCTGGCCTTCATGCTGTTCTGGATACATGACATGCTTCTTCCTATCTACAATAAAAAAAAATTTTAAAAATGCTTTTTCTTTCTCTTTTTTTTTCTGTTCCTTGCATCTGGAATATTCTTCACTCAGAATTCCACGTGGCTCCCTCCTTCACTTAATTTAGGTCTCCGCTCCAATGTCACCTCCTCAGGGAGATGTCCCATAACCACCTTATCTCAAACAGACCAGGACCCTTTTGTCGCTCTCTAGCCCCACTATCTATCTGTCTTCATAACACTAATCAATGCCTGGAAGCATTCCAATGCCTGGAAACAAGCATATATACTTGTTTACTGTCTCCCCCTGCCCCACCAAAATGTTTTATTTAAACATTTAAAGTTCTAGTTTTATTCACTGTATGGCCAAATAGTTTCTGCCATATTGTAGTTGCTCAAGGAATGAAGACGAATAAATGAAGGACATTGTGAAAGTACATTTTATAATTCTTTGCTAGAAAGGAACTGTAGAAATATTAAGAAATATCAATATCGCTTTTCCAATATTTATGATGTGAATGAAATTATAAATCATATACTTTTTGCTATAATTTATATTCCATGTGACATTCTTTTGTTGTTGTTGTTGTTGTTGTTGTTGTTGCTGTTGTTTGGTTTTCAGCTAAGGTTCTTGCCAGTATTTTCTGGTTGAAATTTTTTTTTTTTATTTGAGGCCATGACTCTGTTTTTTTTCCTTCCAGAACATTACACGTAAGTCAACCCACCTGATCAAAGCACACTGTACTTAAATAACCACTCTTTAAAAAATCATACAACTCTATGCTGTATGGCAAATCTCTAGTACTATTTGTCTTGTATAACTATAACTTTAGAGCCTAGAATTAACAATAAACATAGTGTTGTGCACTTAAAAACTCATGCTAAGTGTTCTTATCACAATACAATCATAATAAAGCAAAGGAACACGAGAATGCTTTTGGAGGTGGTGGATATGTTTATCACCTTGTTTGTAGTGACAGTTATCTCAGGTATAGGCATATATCCAAACTCATTGAAATGTACACCTTAAATACATGCAACTTTTTGTATATTAAGTATATCTCAATAAAGCTGAAAAATAATCAGTGAGCTCGACTCCTCCACAGAGCCTTGACCTCCATGCTGGCTGTATTGCAGCTCTTCTCAGACACGACCTACTCCTTTCTTTGTCTGAATATTGTGAACTGTTATAGTCTATTACATACCAGATTGGTATTTAGATAGAAGGATGAGAAAACAAGTAGAGCCAATATTAAAAAGTTATGTATATAGTGACTAATAGTAATGTTCTCTGTTTTTTTAAGGAAATTGCTCATCATCTCATTATATGAGTGATCCAAAAGGATTTTGAGTATTCTTAATTTCAAGTATGCAAATTAGATAACCAAGGAAAACTTAATGCTAGCAGATTCTGCACTGGGTCAAAGAAATATATTAATTAGGAAAGAAACTAATGTAAATTTACTATCTGATTTTCCTGTGTTTGGCAGAAAGGCCATTACTAAGCATTTTATATGCCATGTGTCCTTTTTCTCACAACAAACAGAGATCCAAAGAGTTCAGTATCTATTCATGGTCACAAAGATGGTCCCTTCGCAGACTCAAAATTCAAACCCGGGACTCCAAGCCTGTGTTCTCAGTGACCTGGGCAGAATCCCTCTGACTCCAAGAACTCAACACAAGTTTTACAGGTGGATGCTGGACACTTAATCAAAAACTGCAAGAACTCCTCCAACTCTCAAGAACATTTTCATAAGGGTTTCTAAGACCAGTCTATACGGCAAGAATCTCCAGCATCCCGGCATCCCGGCGAGGCCCTTAGATTCGATGTCTGTAATCAGAGTGAGGAATGAGGAAGTGAAGTCTCTGAGGAGCCCAGCAGCTCCACTTGTCCTCTGGTACCAGGGCTGTGACCACAAGACAGACCTCCCCCTCCAGGAGCTAAGTGTCGGAGACTTAGCATCCACTAGAGAACCTTCTAGATGCTCAAGAAAGAGCTCTGACTTCCATCACGTCACTCTTCCAAAATCTCTCAAACATTTTGTGAACAGTATTCTTTTATCTTTCCTCCAGGAATAAAAAATACATAATAAACAAAGTGGGCATTTTGTTTATAAAGTGGGCATTTAGTTTATAAAATAAATGATAGTGCTAGGGAGAATTCTACCAGCAATCATGTAAATTATGTGAATTTCATGCACCAACCTCTATGAGCCTGACTTTCCTTGTTGAAAATAACAAGACTGGGATTCTATAAAATCCATTCTAGCTCTAAGGGACGAGCTAAAATCAATTAAAACTTTTTAGTTTTTCCTTTCAGATGTCACTTCACCTGATTCATTTTTTCTCAATTAAATATAATAATATTCTCTTTAAAATAAGCTCTTTCCCCACCTCGAACACATCTTGCCTTTTTATTTTGTTTCTCCTCTTTGTTCATCCCAGCGGTCGCCACTTCAAGTGCTGCTCTATTTTGTGCTGAGTTTTCTTTCTTTCAGATTTCCTCTTTCTCTGAACAGCAGGTGCCAGAATAACAAGGCAGTGTGAAATTTACGGAAACAATGTGTTTATACAGTTGGCTACCTTATCTAAAATGTAATGCTCTTCAACTCTAAATCAGATGTCTTGCCATATGCTGCAAGGTACAAGGCATACTGTACCTCCAGAAGATGAGAACCTATCATTTTTGGCACAGAGGTATAGAGTCCCAAAATTACTTTAGTGAAGTACAAACATTTCTATGAATCCTTTTGCTATATCTTTATGGAAACCAAAACACTCTTAAACTGAAATTATTTCCTGTTTATAAAATATTTAATAAAGTCTTCATTAAAAACTAGTCATAGTATTAAGAATTCTTTGATTTAAGCACATTAAAACACTTGAATCATATTGGAACTCCTCAGAGAGCTGGACTATAAAATATAATTCTTTTTTGAACAAATAAATAAAAGATATTTCAAGATTACCACCTTTTCTTGTGAAGTTTACTTTGTGATTGTGATGATCCTCTCTCAGATAATTTTTTTACTTTAAAGTTTAACAGAAAGCATTTTTGTTTTAAATCAATAAATCTGACCATCTAGAAATCTCCTACTTGATTCTGCTGAAAGATATGTTTGAATTTCTCCTGAATTTGGATATTAGCCATTGCTTGCTAGCCACCCAGGACCAATAATAGGAAAGCTGAATAATTAATTATATTCTCCCGTTTTCCTATATCTACTTCTACTTCTCTCTTCCCCTGGGAAACCACTGCCCCGCCCAAAATGAGGTTCAGTTTGTATGTTCCAGTGAGGGCATAATGGATATAGTCACTCCCTGGGTTCAAATTCAACCTATCCATAACACTTACAGAGTAGGGCCCAGGGGGCTACTAGACTTATGGGGCAGTGGGGTTTGGTCACTCCGTAAGTTATATAAATGTCTAACCACTATGCTGCACCTTGAAACTAATATAATATCGAATGTCAATTGTAATTGACATTTTTTTTAATTAAAAAACTTTGGAATTTTTTAATGAATCTTAACATGAAAAGATCTCTCTCCTGATCTGGGAATGTTCTTAATCAATTACTTTGATTAAAAGCTGGCTTTTTTGACTCAACATTATGTTTGGTAGATTTTTCCCTGTTGTCACCTATAATTATAGTTCATTCATTCTCATTGTTGTAGGATATTCTATTTTATGAATATTTTTATTTATTCATTCAACTATTGCTAGACATGTAGGTAGTTTCTTGCTTGCAGATATTACAAATACTGTTGCTAAAAGCATTCTTGTAAGTGTCTCTTGGTGAATATTCACAGGCATTTCAGTTGGTTATATACCTAACAATGAAATTACTGCATTAAAGCGCACATATACATAGCTAGCTTAGTAGAAACTGCCAAACAATTTTCCAAAGTGATTGCAGCAACTTATGCCCCTACCCACAGTGTATAAGAATTCCAATTGCTCTATATCCTCACCAGTGCTAAACACTGTTAGTATTTTTCATTTGAGGCATTCTGGTGAATAAGTCAAGGTTTACTTTTATTTCTTTAAAAAGCTTATAAGAAAATTTACTGATGGAGTTTGGGAATAAAATATTTTATTTTCCAATAGAAAGTGAAAATACATTTTAGTAGATAATTGCATCATATACTTCATGCAACAGCAAACAGGGAAAGATGTAAATGTTGAAGTATTTATGACTACAATCCAGGCAACTTTAATATATCTTATTTTACCATCGCTCCTGGATTCCTGTGTACATACTCTCTAATTTGGCTTTCCCATTGAATAAAAAAAGCATTTCATGAGATTCAAAATATTTCTTTCTAACTATATTGTGTGAATATTTTATTTCGCTTAACTATGTTGCATATGAAATTCAGTGAGGTATACAAGTAGAATCTGCTTATCTTTTAAAAGATATATAAACATTCTAAACTAAACATCTTCTAAGTCCAGTTCCAAAATAAGACAAGGGTGATGAGTAGAAAAGTGGATAGTCATTTCATCACCCTAAGAATCAAGCCTGGACTGCCTACCATAAGAAGAGAATAAAGGGCTATCATAAGGACATAATTTTTCAGAATAAGACACAAATTCTCATATGTTCAGATAGGTTGCTCTTCAAATCACCCTGTATAAAGATGAGTTAAGCCCAGATCTAAAATCAATATTTATATGCACTAAAGTTTTCAAGTAGGAAGGCAAAGAGGCTCAGATATCAATCAACACCCAGACTGGACAGTAATAGGTGAAATGTGGAACTGCTGGCATCAAACTTTATCAGCTTTCAACTGTTCTCCATTTCTTCTAAAGGACTAAATATGTCTAGATATTTGGGAATCTATTATTAAGCAATGTGTCTGAATCAGTAAATAAATATGAAGAAGTAGCCATGGTAAGAGAGAAAAATATAAAGCTAATACTCTAGGCTGTGGGGCTGGTACCTGCAAACTGCTAAGATACATAAAAACCAAGAAAAACAACTAAGAGCATAGATATGTAAGTGAATTCCCTGTCTCTCAGCCACTACCTTAAAGGAAAGAACTATGTTTTATGCACCCATCATAACAAATGCCGTCTATAGTCATCTACATCCGGTAGCTCACAAAGCAAAGACAGCACACAGGCTGTTAGTTGTGTTCATCTCTCCTCCCTCCTCCCACTCCTACATGGCCTCCCCGCATTCATGTCTCCCAGAGAACACGGCAATTGGCACATTTCCCACCAACCCTTCCTGTGAATCTTTGGTCCAAGGATCCCTTCTTCACCCTAGTGCGTTACACACCTAGAAGTAAGTAGAAAGAATATAGACTCAGAAATATCCAAGTCATAAAACCTCTTCTCTAGCATATGATCTTCAAACATAGCATTCAGTACGTGATCAGGTCTTCAACAAACATTGGCAATTCCCTGTCCTTTAGCCATGCCTTTCTTCTGAGCCTTACACTGGCTCAGTGAAGACACGCTTTATCCTTAAGAGAGCCATGTGCAGAGACTGAAGAGGTGAAAGGGTGTTTTCCTGAGTTAGGCACCATGGTCACGATTGACCTAAGCATAAAATTTATTTTAAAACCCTTTTGTACAGCTGCCAGCTACGAAAAGACAACAGCTGTTAGGGCAGCAGTGTGGGTCATTAATCTTCCGCAGGAGTCACTCCTGAAAATCAGGTGAGATCTGAGAGAAGCGGTATTGATGTGCCTACCAGAAGCCAGGCCCAGTGCTAGGTGCTCGTAATACATTTCCCTTGGGGGCCCTTTGGGGTTAGAAGGTATCTAACCCACACAGAGAGATACTCCACAGCAGGAAATGAGTTATACACGGAATACCCACGGAAAGGGGAACTCACTGTTGCCTGGAGAAGTCAGGAAACATTTGCTAAGGGAGGAGACTTAGATCTGGTAGGGGACCCACAACATCATCCATCCCCGCCATCTTTAAAACCTCGCAGCCTCGCTACCTTGCTCGCCAACTGCAATGAATCCCTAGACTGATAAACCCAAATTCTTCTCGTGGCTGTTGAACACTCTAGTTAGCATTCGACATGGTTCTCCTGATCATTCCTTCAAGCAACATTAGCTTTCATCCCTTCTGCTTATTGTTTCTTCCATGCTAACACCTAAAATATACTCCTTTCCACTTGCCACTTATTCAAACCCTCTATTTTTTTTTTTACAGTCCAGCTCAAGACTTACTTCCTCCAAAAAGCATTCAGCTACACACAAAAAGCTCTTTCCCTATGGTTCCCTTCTCCATTGCACTGTCATCAGTGTGCTCAGACGTTATCTTGAAAGTCTCTGTTGTCTAAGAGAATCTTGTCTCCTGACAGGGATTAAATTCCAAAAGACTCTGAATGTAAGGTTTTAGCAGATGATTCAAAAAGCAGGAGTTTGTAAGAGCGACACTTCCTCTCGCTGACCCTCAGCTCCCAGGCTCAGCTGCTCTCTGCACTGTGCAGCAGACACATGGTTTCAGCGAGGATATGTGTCCCCTGTTCCCAGAATCTAATGCTAAAAAGGGGCCCTCTAGCGTGGGGTTGTAAAGCACTAAAGAAAAGAACATGAGAAAGTCCACGGCTCCACCTCACCTGGCAGGTTCTCCAAGTACATGAAGGGCAATCTCTAGGGGGCCTTGTCCAGAACTAAGATGTGTTAGTTTCCTCCGGCAGTGGCAACAAATTACTACAAACTTGGTAACTTAACAGAAATTTGTTCTCTCACAGTTCTAGAGCTCCGAAGTCCAAAATCAAGGTGCCAGCAGAGCTGGACTCTGCCCAGAGGCTCTAGGTGGCCACCCTCTCTTCTCTCTTTTCTCTGTCAAATCTCCCTTACATGTCTCCTACAAGAAACTTATTGCATTTAAAGCCCACCTGGTTAATCCCAGACGATGTCTTCATCTTATGATCCTTAACCTAGTTACATCTGCAAAAGCTCTTTTTTCAAATAAGATCACATCCACAGTTTCTGGGAATTAGGATGCAGACTATCTTTTTGCAGGCCACTATTCAGCACACTGAAAGTATCATGATAACCTAATTACCTGAATTTTTTCACTAAAAATGGTTTACAAAGCATACTCATCACTTAAGTATAGAAGATCATTAAGTCACCTCCTGCTCCTGAATTATTGAAATGTGTTCAAAGAACACTGCTAGGTGCTTTGGGGAAGAAAAAAAAAAAGATGAAGTCTTCCTTCAATGATATTATAATCTAGGAAGAAAAACAAACATGTATATCAGTGCAGAGAAGTTGAATAAAGGTGCAAACACAATGCTTTGCAAGTGAGAGTAAAGACTGCTTGTTCCTTTTTCTCCTCCGGTATCATTCTTCCCAGCGAGCACTCCCTTTACAGGTATCACAACCACCCTATCAAGCTGATGTTTCAGTTCATTTCTCTCACGGACACTGAATGCAAGAGGACGCCCTTCGCTAAATGTGATCTTATAAAGTTCACACGAGCCCCAAATCTGAATCTGTCATATTAAAAATGTAGATTACATACAGTAACTGCCAATAAATCCTCAAAGGAAAGCAAAATACTTAAGAGCTATAGCATTGTTTCAAACTTATGTTCTTTAATAATGTGAAAGTCTATGAACAATATATATATAAGATATATATATGTATATAATATATATAAAAGGAAAAACATCTACCCTTTCTAGAGCTCCAGCTGCCTCTATTCCATATAAGACTAGAAATAGATACACATAAAACATTATCCATCACTAACATTTTTAATAATTTTAACTTCTGCATTGTGAAAGCCATCACGTTTCCATTTCTTTGTCTTTATCCATGATTCTGGGTCTTTATCCACGTAGAAGTTACCCTAAATCATTTTCAAAGAAGGACTTAACTGCTACTGCCAGCTCAAGGTCAGCGGTCAGGGCTGGGAAGGAAAGAAGTGCTGATAATAGAGCTTTAGATACTGGTTCCGATGTCTTAAAACAAGACAGATATCCAAAAGGGTTCCCGACCTTTCTAGTGGTCCAAAATTTCATTGACAATCTGTACTTTTCGCCAAGTTATACGGGACTGCGGTTTCCCAATGACAAAGGCCTGTTCCCTTTGGTTTTGGATGTGCAGCGACGAAAAGAAAATAGGAAATGGAAACAGGGACAGTGTCCTCAGGGGATCAGGTGGAGCATAATGGAGTCTTTATCTGGTCGCTATATTTACGGGAGCAGGCACAAGGAAGAGCACAGCTGGAATGTGCTCTTAATAAACACTCTGGGCCGCTTCCAAAGGAGGGAGCTTTGTCTAAACATGGGTACAGAACTTTCCACAAAAGGCTCCCATCCCTAACACATTCATCTTTCTAATCCCCAAAGCTTAGCAAAAGTTACGCAAGAAAAGTCTTTTTCAACCAAGTTGAAAAGAGAGCATCTCTCTATTCCATGTCTTGCCTCCCTGTGTCCCCATATACAGAGAGTCCTTCCTAAGTGGAAAAATAGTCTAAAGTAATAGCATTTTTTATTAATTGTTCTCATTCTATTATAGATTAAATGCACCATGTTGTCAATTAATCAAACAAACTATCAACAAGGATTGAGAAGCAGTTCACATGCCTGCTGGATTTGAGTTATTAGCTCAAAGCTGATTACCTAACAGTTTTTCTGTAAAAGCCGAGCCTAGCAGCTAACAATCCAGAGAATTCACCCTTGCGCTTCCTCAGCGACCCCACTGGGAGCAAAGCTCTGGACAGCACCTCAGTGTCAACTACAAAGCAGCCATTTCAAGACTATGTAATCAAAACTGAATTTGTATCCACCTATATTTTTTAAAAAATCAGTTTACTGTATCCCTGTTGGATTTTTCTAAAGGCTGTACCTGATGGTGCAAAGGGCTATATTTAGAATAACATCCATAATACAGCCTGTTCAAGTTTATAAAGTTATTTTCAAACAGATATTAATTCAAATACAAAATTTTTCCAAAGAATGTTTATCAATTTCTTTGCCCTTTGAACCAAAGAGAGGAGCATTCACAGAGATTTGGAAGGTGAAAGAGAAATAGCCAATAATTCTCATGAAGCAACGGTGAGCAGAGTAAGGGTTACAGCAAATGGCAGACGTGACAATTTGCCAAGCCTTTCAGAATGCCTTCTTGCATAGCATCAACTTCAGGGATATAAGCAATTGGATTTATTGAGAGGGGTATCTTGAAATTTTTAACTTACTAAAGACATTTTCTCCCCTGAACCATCCATTCATTTTGAAAGCTTCTAATCTCCTGTATTAATTCCTTTCCAGTTTGAAATATCTAGAGTAATTCCTTGCTCCTCACCAACCCCTGACTAATCCAATAAGGAATACAAATTATTCTCAAATGGATTACTTTGATGTTTAAGAAGTGATGTTTAAAAAGTTAAACTGTTAATTTCATTTAGTCCAAACAACCAGGATTCAATATAAAGTTAACATTTGCACTGAGTCACATAATAATGGTCATTTTCTTTTTTCTTTTTTTTAATTAATTTTTTAATGAAATCCAAAAAGTTTCAGCTGTACATTTTAACACTAAGGCATATATATATGTTTACACTGTGTGTTCACCTCCCATAGTTAGATTTCTTTCTGTCACCACGTATTTGATCCCCTTTACCCCATCAGTAATGATCATTTTCAACCACACTTCATTCTCTGACACCATCTAGGATCATGTGATCACATGGTTGGTTGATTCGTTAGCATCCCCTTGACCACTGAGCACTGTACTTCATTGGATGCTGACGATGACCCTGTAAATCATTAATATATCATCTCCAATTTATAGTTGAGGACACCAAAGCTTAGAGATGTTGTATGATTTGTCCTACGTCCCACATCCAGGAATTAGAAGAATTTGAAATCAAACTAGATACTGTCTTATGCCTGAACCTTTTCTGCCATGGTAACTGACTTTTTACCATAGTATGTAATGTTAGAGAGTGGTCATTATAAACATTTTTAATAATCAATATAAGATAACCAACATTTTTGGTTATCTTGTATTGATAACCATATCAATATCTTATATAAGATAACCATACATTGTTTTGTGACAGCATCTACATTCTGAAATCTCTCCCATCTGATATTGTGGAAATTTTCCCAGCCAGCTCAGGGTAGTAGTGTGGTTTTTGAGATGCCATGAGAACTGACCACCACGTGGGTCCCCGTGGAAGGGGCTCTCAAGAGTCAGAAAAGCTCTAACAAAAGGGCAGACTAAAGGAAATGGATTAAATACAACAACATCAACAATCACAGAAAACATTACTTCTCAGATGTCATGTCACTAGAAGACATGCTAGCTGCATTCTCCTAGCTCTTCTATGAAATATACACATTGATATATTTCTCCCAAGAACCATCACCTCCTTCGACTTCCTTAACCCAATTCTGGAAATTCTGAGGCTCTTACAGAAAAGATTTGGTTTTTACTGGGAAAAATGCAACAGCAGAGCTCTCTCTCTTTGGCAGGCAGTCAATCCAAAATATGCCCACTGGACTTCACAAGTGAGAGATTTGGCTTCACCTAGGTGCAGGAAATTGTACCACCAGCAATTTTTTCTGCCAGTCCTTCTACATGACAAAGCACATATGGATGCAAATAAGCTAATCCTTCTCTGGAAGAGTAAACTGCACCTGGCAGTCAACTTACAGGAGCTCCAGACAGAGAAGATGTGATTATGAGCCACAAAGCAAGCTGGGAAAATCCCTACCTGGATGCCTGTGATAAAACCTAATCATCTGCTGGGATAATTGGCCCCCCAAAGGGGTATATGCTAATAATAGCATCAAGTCATAAGGTTATTAAACTGCTGAAAGGTTAGGAATATTTGCCTATTGATCAGAGAATTCCTGAAGATGGCAAAGTCACAGAAGTTCAAATAAATGACTCAAATGAAGCTCTACAGAAAGAAATTGTGCATCCTGTTAAGTGATAAAGAAGATATTCAGGGACAAGTCATCTCCTCAAATAATAGAACAGAGAATTTTCATAGAGAGCCAGATAGATCTCTATAAAAACTGGAAATCCCCCCAAAGACACTATAACCAAACCACCAAAACAATGATATTGGTACAGAATATAATTAGAAACAGGAAAATAATCTTAAAAGGATTTATAAACATATGGTGTAACTCATTTTCCAAAACATGCTCCTTTAATTTTTTTATTTACCAAGAATTTTCTAATAGCAACAGGTGGTTTTTTAAACATGTGTGCAACATCACTGATACTCCTTTCAAAGAGAAATGGGAGTCTATCCCCCTTCCTTAAACATTAGTGACTTGCTTGTAACCAGTGGGACACAGGGAAGAGATGCTGCATAACTTCCAAAGCTAGTCAAGCAAAGACAATGAAGCTTCATTCAGGTTCTCTTGGAACACTTGCTCTAAGGGAATTCAGCCTTTATTTATAAATGGCTACCCTGAGGCCTCCATGCTGGAAAAGGTGAGTAAAGAGGCTCCTACCCACAGCCCCCGCTATGGTCCTAGCTTACCAGCAGCTCATCTTGGACATCCTGCCAGCAAGCCTTCAGATGACCACAGCCACAGCCAATATCTGATCACAATTGCCCAACAGACCCCAAGCAAGAGCTGCCTAGTCAAGCCATTTCCAAATTCCTGAGCCATAAAAGTATGAGCAAGTAAAATGCTGAGTTTTTCACACCACTAAATTTTGGGATAATCTGTTCTGCAAAACACTGTTGACCATTCTCCAAACTTCCAAACAAATAACAAGTAACATTTTGTAATGCCTTTAAACCGGCAAAGTGTAATCATTTAATCTCATTTAGTTTTTATAGGTATCATGCAAAACAGGCACTATTATCGAAAGCTGCAGAGACTGGGGCAAATGCTCAAAATCACAGTTAAAACTCAGACCCATTTCACCTTTGTTTCATGACCTTCAACACTGTGCCAATTTTCAAATATTTTAAGTGGTTAAAAATTTTGTCTATTCACTAGTCTATGGTCCACGTCCATGAGTCTCTGTTTGTTCTGTTCATTTGTCGCTTTTAGGTTTATATCCCACATATAAGGGGAGGGGAGAGGAGAGAAGCAGATGGAGTAAAAGGGGTCAAATATGTGGTGACAGAAAGAAATCTAACTATGAGAGGGGAACACACAAAGCAATATATATATATATGTCTTACTGTCAAATTGTACACCTGAAACATACTGAATTTCGTTAACCAATGTCACCAAAAAAGAGCAATAAATTAATTAAAAATAAATAAAAATTTAAAAAATAAATAAATATTTTGTCTATTCAAAAAAGTTATGTAGTAATGAAAAACTAACAGATTGGTCCTTTGCTCAATATTTCCAGATAGACTGTCTCTTCATACATTTACATATTCTTATAAAATTTAAATAATAATAATAGTAATAAAGCAATTCCTAGAGAGTCCAGATAACAGCCAATTCTTACATTTCTTTATATTTGTAAATAACATGTTGATTTCTCTATAGTTTTACCTTCAACATTATAAGGAACAGACCAGGTTTCAGGAAATAAAATAAAGATAAATTTTAAACAGACATGGAGAGATTTATGCTTCACAACAACTCTCTGGATTCTGCATTTTTAAACACACATTAAGAATTGATTAATTGAGGTCCTCGAAATTTAGAATTTGCTAATCCTAAAAAAGTTTGCCAAATCTGGCATGTCACCTAGGTATTTTGGGTTCCCCTGTATTAAATGTTTACAAGGGATAAATAAACAAAAACACATTTACTTTTTCCTATTAAAAGTATTAATGTGATGTATAAAATGTGCTTCCAGGCTTACAGAAGCTTACGGTCTAGTTGGGGCTATTCAGAGGTAAATTACTATGATATAGAAGAAAGCATACTGGGTTATAAATATATTTCTCTACGTACCTAAAGAGGGTGCTATAAAGATTAAGAATAAAAATGCTGTGAACTCTCACAGAACACTAAGCAAATTTAATATAAAATATGTGTAAATTAAAACAGAAAGATTTTATACAAAATGGGAGTCAGATACCATCGTATTTCTGGTCTGTTTTAGAAAGTGCTAAATTGTACCTTACTGGCTGATTCCAAAAGAGAGAGCTTATGGCTGACTACTACTAAGCCCTTCTGATTATATATATCACATGGGAAGAAAAAAAAAAACAAATATGTTTTCCAGAATTTGTCATCAAGATAGACATTAGTGAGATTCCAGGAATTTACCATCAAGTGTGGTCACCAAAAGTAAAAGTCAAGCTAAGGTTTATGAGCAGAGATCATGCCTAATTAAAGTTAAAAAAAAAAAAAAAAGACAAAAAGAATTGTAAAGATATATGAACCATTTTTATAAATTCCATAAAGCAATTTATCCAGAGTGTGTTGGAATAAATGTTTACATACTCTTAATTTTCCTGAAGTTATTTTTTCTATCATGACTAAGGGGACATGACATGTTCCAGAGAAATAAACTGGAGAAGAAGGTATAGTTCTTTTTGACCAGGCATTTAATTTAATGCTATCAGAAAACTATTGCTAAAAATTTAAATTTAAATTTAAAAAAATGAGGGTCTCTCGACCTAGAGGGTATTATGCTACATGAAATAAATCAGATAAAAACAAATACCATATAATTTAATTTATATGGAGACTCTTAAACAAAAACAAAAGAACTGAGAAGAGCAGGTGGAGGGGTGGGTGGAAAAGGTGAAGGGGATTAAGAGGTACAAACTTCCAGTTATAAAATAAATAAGCCACATGGAGTAATGTACAGCACTGGAAATGTAGTCAATAATATCATAATAACTTTGTACATGACAGATGGTGACTAGACTTATCATAGTGATCACATCGTAACATATATAAATAGTAAATCACTACATTGTAAATCCGAAACTAATATAATATTGTATGCCAACTATATTTTAATTAAAAAATTTTTAAGAAATATGAGCATCTCTTGATACATTAGGAATACAGACAAGAAGATGCCTGTTTCTCTTGAATTCAATATTTTAAAACAAACCGGTAGATGAAATTACCATCTTTAAAGTGATTCAAAACACCAGCAGGATGGGACACTGACTTGTAAATCAAGACATCACTATCTCGATACTAATTTCCACCACATGGTACTATAATCCTTTGGCCTGCTTTTAGCCTCAGTTTCCTCTCCTATTAAAAGATACAAAAGCAGTGAAATACAACACATTCAAGAAAATCTTATTGAAAAGTTTCCAATTCAAGACAGTGACCAACCACCTCCTCCCATGAATGAACACACCAAATCTACAGCTATTTATGGAACAACTGCCTCTGAAAAAAAACCCTAAAAACTGGCTGAGAGGCTGCGATGCCTCAGGTAAAGCAGAGAAGACCCATATAGGAGCAGGTACAGGAGGCTGGGACATAATCTCACCATAATCCCCACTCCAGTGTGGCAACTCACAGTAGGACTCAAAACCCAGAGCTTCTCCCTGAGGAGTGAAGATTTTGAACCCCACATCGATACCCCCAACCTGCATCTGAGAGATGAGCCCCCATTACACCTTGCTTTAAAAACCAACAGAGCTCATTTTCCTGAGACTCACTAGACGGTAACCATCCAAGATACAGCTCTTAAAGGGCCCGCAGCTCGGACTCACCGCCCAGGGGCCGAGCGAGGAAGCGCAGATCCAGGGACACTTGACTTTGTATGGAGGCGGCTCATTGGCTTGTCTGGTAGCTGTGGGGCAGGCATCCAGTTTGACACACATTTGGAAGCCTGCTAGGATTCTCCCTTTGAGGGAGACTGGCGGGGGCGACCTTCATGCTCTCCTTCAGAGCACCGATGTCCCATGGAGAGGAGATTTTACCTGCGTCTGACGCCCTGGTTTTATGTCTAATGACTAGTTTAACATCTGGTGCCCAGTTTTACGTCTAATGACTGGCTTTACGTCTAGTGTCTCAGTTTAACATCGGGTGCCCTGGTTTTATGTCTAGTGTCTGGTTTTATGTCTGGTGCCCTGATTTTATATCTGGTGTCCCCGTTTTATGTCTGGTGCCAGGTTTTTGTGGCTGCCACCAGAGAAAACCTCTATCACCTGGCTCTGGTGGCCAGTGGAGCTTACACTTGCAATACCATAGGACTGTCTATATTCGCACACTTTAAAAGCTGCTACCTGAGGGTCTGGCTTCCAACCAGCCTGAATGTAGGTGACTGAGATCCCCCTCTTTAGGGCACTGACTGGTCTTGGCACACCCTCAACTACTAGGAGCCATTAAAAATAAAATAGGCTGGTTGGACAATCACAGAGATTAGAGAGACAACCAAGAGCTAGAGCAGGGTTGAATGATAAAGTCATCTCCTACATGAGGTCTCTCCCTCAAGACTGGGAGAGGTGCCTGGTTCATCTAATGCACAGAATCACCAGAACCAAGCCAAATAAAGAAACAAAGTATATGTTTCAAACAAAACAATAAGGTAAAACCTCAGGGAAAAAAAAAAACCTTAACGAAATGAAGATAAGCAATTTACTTGGTAAAGAAAATCTTATTGAGCATTAAATCAGTGTGACCAATACAGGCAAGATGGAGAAACACAAAGAAAAATAAATAAACAAGAAAAATATCAGATACTGAAAAGTACTATGAAGAGTACTACTTATAATAATGTAATAAAATAGCATTAAAATATAGCCGATAGTTACTCACAATAGCCAGGATATGGTAGCAGCATAAGTGCCCATCAACAGACGATTGTATAAAGATGTGATGCACATACACACACAATGGCATATTACTCATCCTTAAAAAATAATAAAATCTTACCATTTGTGACAACAAGGATGGACCTAGAGAGCATTATAGTAAGTGAAATAAGTCAGACAGAGAAAGACAAATACCATATGATTTCACTTATATGTGGAATCTAAAGAATAAACAAACAAACAAACAAAATGGAAATAGACTCATAGATATAAGAGAACTGATAGTTGCCAGATGTGAGGGGGGTTGTGGGGCTGGGTGAAAAAGATGAAGGGATTAAGAAGTACAAGTTGGTAGTTACAAAATAGTTACAGGGATGTAAAGTACAACATAGCGAATAGAGTCAATAATATTGTAACAACTATAGTGCCAGGTGGGTACTATACTAATCAGGGATGGGGATCACTTCATATATTATATAAATGTCTAACCACTATGCTGTGTAACTTTAAGTAATATAAAATATTTAATGTCACCTATAATTAAAAAAGTAGATAAACCTGTTGATCCTAAAAATATATAGAAAATTAATAAAATACAGCTGATATTCAAGGTTTCTCGACCTTGGCATCTGACATTTTGGACTGGAGAATCTCTGTTACGGGGCACTTTCTTGGGCATGGGAGGATGTTTTTTAACATCACTGGCCTCTACTCACCAGTTGTGACAACGAAAATGCCTCAAGACATTGACAGATACCCCTGGGTGAGACAGAAAAATTGCTTCAGATGAGAACCACTGCAATAGAGTCACTAGAAGATCATTTTCAGCTCCAAATTTTTATCATCATAATGATATCAGACTACAACGCTATAGGCCTTCCTCCCTAATCAAATAATCTTTTATAGAAGATGGCATCTATAATCACAAACTTGCTGAGCTGTTTGCCTCGATAACATTGCAAACCTGTATTGTAGGAATTGAAAACACTGCTGGACCCGGAGAAATAGATAACAAGGTGTCCTGAACTCTTGCCATAGTTAAGAAGTCCAATGAATAGAGTTTCTAAGCTGTTACCCGGAGACCAACATGAATGTTGTCGTTTCTCCAAATGAAAGCACTCATCTGCAGAGTCATAAAAGATAACTCATTACCATGGCAGGAAATCAAAACTGAAATAGACTTCAAGAGAGAGGAATGAGAAGGAGGCATAACGGACTGGTGGGTAATCTCAAGTGAGAACATGCTCAACACATAAAAAGGAGGAAGAAAGGCTGTGCAGACCGTGACAATGCTGCCCAGGGAGCGACCTAACTCTGTTTGTGAACAAGGAAACACTTAGAAAATGGGTATGAATGTGTCAAGAGGGTCTAGAGGGTAGTGTTTAAACAAGCTCTTCTCCTTGTCATCCAAATCATTTTCAAATTAAACGATGGCAAAGAAAACCTTTGCATTTGATTCTGGCTACAGAGATATTCCATTTGGAAGCTGTTAAATAGCTCATGGAATGAAATTAAAACTCACACCTGAACTGAAAGTCCCCATCTTCCTTTATTTGTGCTAAAATTTTAAGGCATATTCCATAGGAAATTTTTGAGCAAGAAACTTTAAAAACTCCAGGAAATATGTTTAGTGAGCATAAGAAGAAATTATTGAGCTTTTGGATGTTTATAGCAAATATAAATTAGATTTTGTGAGTTATGTTTTCTACATAATGCTTTTATAGATCCATTAAACTAATTTTTAATGGGAAATTGACATGACCTTCCACTTATTATCTTCTAAATTTATCTATTTTGCTTATCCACTCTATTAATAAAATTTAAAGAAACAAAACACAGGTATCTTGAATCAAAAAAATACATTAGAGCAAAAAAATTGTATATATATAACATATTATATATTATACATACATATATATATATAGATATATGTATAGATATATATATATATGTTAGAGCAATTGTTTTCCCAAAGAATTTATAACAGAGTTCCCTCAGATAAGAAGTACAGGTTGGAAAGGGGACAGGAGTCAGATGCCTTGAAATACTTCCTCTGCCATTTACCAGCTACATGATTCTGATGATATTCAACATTTCTGAGAACCAAGTTTCTCATATATAGATTGGGGATAACAATTACATACTATTCATAGGGTGGCTGTGAAGATTTAAAAAATGACATGGGAAAATGCTTTGCAAACTGTAAAATTCTGTCAAGTGCTATTTTGTTATTTTATTATTGAATTAACATAAAATGTGACCACAATATGGTTTACATAAAACTTTACTGCATGCAGCTGAACAAGAGGACCTTAAGGTTCATCTCAGTTTGATTAAATTTTAGATGATTCTTCCTAACTCTAGGCCCTGACCTCCCTTCCTTTGGAGGATTTTCTTTAGAAAAGTCATAGATTCTTTCTCTGCCCCTTTGATATGTAAATCTTTTTAAAAACCTCTTGTTCATTTTATAATTCAGGGAGGTCTTCATCAAGGGGCTGGGAGCCATCTCTTTGAAATGTTAACATCAAGGGAGAAAGCACCCCTATCTCCTAGTGTCCCTGGGAAGATAGGAAGCTAACTTCCATGGGCACTTTGCTCCTAGTTATAAAACTATCCTCTGTCAGGGAGATAAGAGGAAGTTTACTTTTCCTCTGGGTAAGGCCAATTAGCAAACACAGATGGCCTATGATCTCTCCATACCCCAGCTATTAAAATCTCTCCCACATTTTGTTTCCCCAGAGTTAAGTTCAGACTTTAGTTCTGACCTCTCTCCCCTGCTGCAACAACCTTGAATAAAGTCTTCCTTGCCTATTAAACTCTGCCCTGTACAAATTTTGCTTTGAAACATATTTGCAAAAGAATGAAGATGTCCTGGGATCTCTTTGCTGCAAAATTGAACAGCCCCTGGCTCCACTTGTGACTCACCCTGGTTACCTCTCACATGATTCTCTAATAGACTGTAATCTCCTGGAGGAGGGAGACTGATCTAAAAACTGACCACATCTATGGCCTCTCTACATAAGCATGTATTCATACATGCAAATCAACATGCAGATATTACTGTTTTCAGTTCCCAAATCTATCTCAGTATACATATCAGTTTAATTTATTAGAAACTGGAGCACTTGAAATACTTCCACAAGTAATTGTTATGGTGATGCTGTGTAGCAGATTGCAAAATAAATGCATTTTTAACCACTTTATTGAGGTCTGTTCGGAGATAAGTATACACCCATGAAACCATCACCACAATGTATGCCTTAAACATATCCATCACTTCTAAAAGTTTTCTTGCACCCTCCCTGTTCAATATTCCATGTGTGTGATAAGAACACATAACATAAAATCTATCTTCTTAGCAAATTGTTAAGCGTACAATAGGGAATTGTTAACTACAGGCGCCATGGTGTACGGTAGATCTCTAGGACTTATTCATCTTGTATAACTGAAACTCTGTTCTCTTCAACTCATACCTCCCTGTTAAGCCCCAGTCCCTGGCAAACACCATTCCTCTTGCTGCCTGATGATTAGTGGTGTGGAGCCCTTTTCATATACCTGTTGGCCACTTGTTCATCTTCTTTCACAGTAAGTGTATTTCAATGCAACTTTCCAAAATGAGGACTTTTAGAGGTGTACTATAGATGGCTAAGTGTAAAAATATCAAGAATAGCAATATCAAATATTTTTCAATATTAATATAATTTAAACATTTAAATATAATTTAACTCTAAAATGTTTTTGCTGAAAGATGCAGAAAAAAAGAGATGTAGCACAGAAGTAAGACAAATGAAAAGAATACTTGTGTCTAGGGGAAAAAGCTAGTGAATATCAAACTCCTCTCTTAAAACCATTCAATAGTTTCCCCTTACTTGAAGCATAAAGTAAAATACCTTACCGAAAACTCTGGCCAAATCTGAACCAGATCAAATGCCTTCCCTTTCTCTCATTGCAGTTGCTCCTACATCTTTTATATTCAGTGTCTTCTCATGAACGTAGAACTGCCCCCTACATCTAAGAACCTGAAATAGCCAAATCTACTTAATACAATTATCTAAAACCTTTGTTTACATAATAGGATTTGCAAATGAGCAATACGATGATTGCAGCACCACATCCACATCCAAAAATCTTATGAAATCTCCTCTACATCTCAATATGATTCTCTACATTTTTCAAAGTAAATTCACATGTTATCTTTACTATCACTAGCAGTGAGTTAAGTATTAACATTATTAAGTCTACTTCATTTGTCCACTTTATAGTTTATTTTTGCAGCTTTATGAGGTATAATTAGTAAACAAAAATTACACATATTTAACAAATGCAATTAGATGCTGAGTGTAAATGTCTTACTTGTGTGTCAAGACAAGACATAAGAAAGGCCTTAAGCTCATTTCTATGTGTGATGATTAGATCCCAGGAGCGACAGAAGCCATATTTGATTCCCTACACCTTGTATCTTCTCAGAAGAGTTCTAGGACTGAAGGACACCCAAAGTGATAAAAGTTGGACATAACATCCCCTGGACAACAGGGCTGATTTTTTTTTCTTTTGCCTCGATTCTCCAGAGCAGCAGAAGAGCACATAACACAGATTTAGAATGGCAGATGCTCTCTGTATAGTCACAGGAACATAAAGGCCATAGGGGCAGAATGTCCTTCTTCTTGGACCTCAGTTGAACTTCCTGAAAAACCCGCCAAAGAAATACTTCTCTGCATACAGTCTGTGTCATTGGCTGATTCTCACCATTCTGGGTACTTTAAGGCCATGGAAATTGCCCCGTCCAAGAGGAAGAATACTGCTGAGTCTCCAGCTTGTCATAGCCATCACCATGCAGTTAAATCCTTTATCCTTTACTTGCGTTAAAGGGATTTGTGTCCTTTGCCTGTGTCTGTTGAAATCTCACTGTCAATCACTTTCTCCCTTGTGAAAAACATGCAGAGAATCACAAAACAAATAAGTGGTAGATTTGGTGGCTCAGGAATGCCAATTGCAAATCCAATACCCTTCTACTATCTGCTTAATATTTAAAGGAATCCTATAATATAAACCTTATAAGTCACAAAACTGATCCCAAAGTTTACAATCAGAAAAGAATAAATGCTTTAAAGTTATTGAAGGAGTTCTGTTTCTGTTAGGATGTAGAATGGTGCAAAAGACCATCATTCCCATGGTAACAAGCAGGGGAAAAAACACTTTTCTATAAAGCTATCAAAGAGCAGAGGATGCAAAGAAACTTTAATGAGCTATATTCCAGAGAGAGATAAGCAAAGAGCTGCAGATGCTTCCACTGTTAGCAAATTCCAATCTGACTGCGGATATTTAGAAAAGCAAACTTGCTATAGATAGAAGAGGGAGGGATGAGGAGAAACTAGCCAGATTTTATCAGTGAGGGCCGGCAAAGAAAGTAGAATTTGCAATAGCTCAAATACAAAAACGATTGTTCAGGCCAATATATCTCTACCCTTCCACCATCCACAAATTTTTCTGAGAAAGTAGAAGAAATAATTATGAGAACAGAAGCTAAAAGACAGAAGAAATTTTGGCTATTTCATGGTGCTCAGGTCCCAGGGTCCGCAAAATATGAATCAATAAGTGAATCACAACCAATTAAAATAAAAATAAAACCCCTCCAAGTTCAAATCCTGGGAAGATCAAAGGAATTTATTGGTCCCTCAGTTGTAGCAACAGCAAAGAAAGTCGGGAGCTGAGCTGAAGGACAAAGTGAGAGCTCCTAAATCATATTTGAAATCAGACATAAACTCAAACATATGCAGCTGTAGCCAAGCCCTCACCCAAATCGAAGCAAGTAGGATTAAAAGAACAGATCTTGCATTGGCTGCCTGGTTAAAGAAAGTTTTTATACCCTCTAGGCAAAAAAGAAAAGAAAGAAAAAAGCATCATATTCCACTTTTCACTGTTCTTTAATGACTGGTATACAATAAAAAAAAATTGTAAGATATGTAAAAAAGCAGATAAATTGACCCATAAGCAATAGAAGGAAATTCAATAAAGTCAGATCTTCTAATAATTGATATTGAAATCTCCAAAAACTTTAAAACAACTGTGCTAAATATGTTAAATAATTGAAAGAAAAAGATAAATTGAATGGATTAAGAGATGATGGGTTTTATAAGGGATCTGTAAACTTAAGTAAAATTCCGATTACCAAACTGGAAAAAAAATTTCTTCTAAATACTTGAATACTACAAGCAGCTGCAGTCCCTTCAAGAAGCCTCTTCAAGGGGGCCTCTCCACAGTTCTGCATGGACTTCCTCACAGTATGGTACAGACCTCACTTCTCAGTAGGAAGAGTGTCACAGAATTTGGGGACCATTATCAAACTCACCATAAGAAGAGACTGGATAAACAAACACAGTATAGTGATATAATGCATTTCTACTTAATAATAAAAAGGATGAACTATCAATGTGGACATATTTAGAAAACAGTAGCTTTAGTGAATGAAACCAGACTCATAGGAGTAAATATTGAATAACTTCATTTATATAACTCTCAAGTATAATCAAAACTATTGAGTGGTTTCCTCTGGGGGAGCAATGGACTGTAATGGGACAGACAAAAACTTTGGAGATGACATATTCTATATCCTCATTTGCATACATTTATACATGTGTCCAAGTCCACTGAACTATACACTTAAGATCTTAGCATTTTACTGTATATAAATTAAAACAAAATATGATTGATCAAAACAAAAAATTATTGAAACACAAGCACTTATGTGGTTCTAGATAAGATACTGATTTGGACAAATCAACTATAAAAAACATAATTGGAATATTTAGAAATATTTTACTGTGTTGCAGGCATTAGGTGAGATAATATTTATTGATCTGTAAAAACTAAGCTAGACAACTGAAAAAGCATTTATAAAACAATGTGTACAGTATGATCTTGTGTTATTAAAACTGTAATATTACAGAGGATTTTTAGGGCAGTGAAAATACTCTATATGACACTAT
The DNA here is from genome assembly GCF_902729225.1 of Pteropus medius. Lineage (NCBI taxonomy): Eukaryota > Metazoa > Chordata > Mammalia > Chiroptera > Pteropodidae > Pteropus > Pteropus medius. The sequence goes on from NW_024349801.1 coordinate 12,301,391, forward strand.
CATGGTGGATACATGTAATTATACATGTGTCCAAGCCCATAGAATGTCCAACACAAAGAATGAACCCTAAGGTAAACTATGACCTTTGGGTGATGAAGATGTGTCAGTGTAGGTTCATCGATTATAACAAATGTTCACACTCTGGTGTGGGATTGATGTGTCAATGTAGGTTCATCAATTGTAACAAATGCCTGCATTCTGTTGTGGGATATGGGTAGTGGGGGAGGCTATGCATGTGTTAGGAGGTATATAAGGGAAATCTCTGTATCTTCCTCTCAAGTTTTCTGTGAACCTAAAAGCACTCCAAAGTCTAAATGTGTGTGTGTGTGTGTGTGTGTGTGTAACTGCTCATAGGTGGGCATGCTCTAGAGTGTGGTAATCTCTGTACAGTGGGGATGTATGTTTTTATTTTGTATTTTTGCTTGCATGGCATTTTCTAATCTTGTACGATGCACAGGTACTGCTTCTATAATAAAAGTTTTATGAGTAACTTGCACTTTGTGAAAACAGTGCTGAAAATCTTTTCTAAAAATCTGTCCCCAAAATATGGAATTTTAACCAAGTGTTAATTCAATTAAAATGTATTACTGCAGTATTTAGTAGATTGAATAAAGAATAACAATAGGTAAGCTTTATTAAACACTTAACGTGTTAGCCACTGTGTTTCATTCTTGTGTTTCACTCTTACAACGACCTTATAAGAAAGATGCTATCACCATCCTCATTGCAGATATGGAGGCTGAGGCTCAACACAGTCACTGTGCCAGCAAAAGACAGAGTCCCACTTGTCATCACTCCTATGAATCACTCATGGTGTTAATGCTATCCTTGCATCATCTCCTTCATTTTCAAAGTACTAGATTGCAGAGGTTCAGATGATGAAATCGAGGAGGCGAAGTAAAGTAACTTGCCCAAGGTCACAGCCAGCCAATGGCATAGCCGGTAGTAACGTGGAAGCAGGTGTGTCTGCTATTGACCAGCGAATGCTACACTGAACCTCTGGCTTTATCCGCAAGATGCAGTATTTTCATGTGAAGCCCAAGTAGAGACTATAACTGTATGCTCCCACCGTACAGCTTATAAAATGCCCAGATAAGAGAAGTGATATTTATGAAGGATTATTTGAAGGAAATGAGCCCATCCATTTCTTTCTAATCTAGAACTAAAGTCCGATCATCAGAACACCGCATATTCGGAACATGTTATCTTGGCCTGCTGCAAAATTGCTTTCCCTGAGTTCAATGTTCTGTCCTCAGTGCTTACTGAGGGATGAGTCAAGAAAACATTCCATGAATCCCATAATTGTGTTTGCAATAGAGAAGCTGTTAGTGAACATTTTTACCATGCCTCTCACTGTCCTATTGGTAAGGCAAAGCTTTTAATGAGAACTAACCTTTAAAATTAGGAACCAATGTCGCCATAATAAAAATTAATTAATTAATTAAATAAGTAATCATTGAAAGATACATTAAATAAATAAATAATAAAGTAATCGTTGAAAGATAAAACAAACAAACAAACAAATAAATAAAATTAGATGCTGGGTGAAACTATATTCCTTGAAAATTTTCCTTGGCATTTATTTTATTTTTTATTTTAAAAACCATTAAATAGTACTTACTTTGTACCAGCCATTATGCTAAATGCTAATCTAATACTGGCACATTTAATTCTCATAACATACCTATACAAAGAAGTTACTTCTCCATTCCCAGTTAACTTAGGAGGAAACTGAGGCAGAGAGTAATTACTTAATTTGCCCAAGGTCATACTGTTAATAAATATCTTTTTTATTTTCTTTACTTACAATATTCTCTTTGCAAACAAATGTGTTTTCTTTCTTACAGGGCTTGCTAGGGGGTTCAGAGGCAGAATTTTTACCCAACTCTAGCAGTTCTGAAAGATACTTCCACCTATAAATATGCATTTTGTTTTCCTTTGTAGTTCTGACACCATATTATATTTTTCATTTACTTTGTTCCTGGATGGATGGATATAGGAATAAAAATAAGGATGGAGCCAATGACTAAGTTCCAAATAAAACTACAAATATGTATACAATTTCTATATACTAAGAAATGTACTTTATAACATTAAATCAAAGGAAGAGAATAATTTCTGTATTTAATTAAAGGCTTAGCATAAACCCAGATTAAATTTGAAACAAAGATGTGAATAAAGTTAATTTAAATAAGAAACTAAATATGTTTAGACAAAAGGGAGAAGAATGGTAATTTTTAAAAATCTGTTTAGACAACACAACTCAATGGGTTTAGAAGAAAATGCAAAAGTCTATGGAAGAGTTTGTTTTCCTACGGCCCACTTTACCCTTTTAAAGTGATTTTTTTTTTCCTCCTATAGAGTCCAGAAAAGCAATTAATATAACAAGACACAGGAAAGCATTCAGGAGCCCAAGTACATAAACCACTTGCTAGAGCACAGTAATACTAAGAAATGTTCTTGTCTTTTGTTACAGCAATGACACATTTTAATTTGTAATCATTCATAGTCAGTTTCAATTTATTACTGAGGAGAGAGTTCAGCTCCGCAGCTGAACCAAAGCTACTTCACACAAAGTATTTTTCAACTTTGTCTCTATAATATTCCTTTGTCAGAGAAGTGATAAGAACTGCTCCCATGGAAAATAATGGCTTCCGTGAAAATAAACACCAGTTTATTTGGACGCTATTTCCTTATAAAGATGCTTTTTCACTGATCATTCTTCTAGAAATCATGCTAAAGATAATGCCAACATTATCATATCAAAATAAAAATTCTCTAGCCAAAAGGATCACTTTTACAGGGCAAGGTCTCACCTGTGCATGGGAAGGTAATGGAACTCTGCTTCTGGGGATACCTGTGTATTTTAGTTTCCTTGGGCTGTCATAATACCACAGACCAGCTTAAACAACAGAAAATTATTTTCTCATAATTCTGGAGCCTGGAAGTCTTAAGATCTAGGCATTGGCAGGGTTGGTTTTTTTCTGAGGTTCTCTCCTGAGCTTATAAATGGCCATCTTCTCCTGTTACTTCATATGGTCTTCCCTCTGTGTGTGCCTGCTTTGTAATTTCTTCTTATAAGGACACCAGTTAAACTGGATTAGGACCTATCTAATGACGTCATGGGGGTTAGGGCTTTCAATATATAAATTTGGGGGAACATAATTCAGCTCATCACTCTGTATCTGGGTGAGCACTTATATCTCCTCTTATCTCTGTACTGTGTTCTGAGCAGATTGGGTATTTGGGGGCCAAGATACCAATTGCAGCAGCCCCATTTCTCAGAAGCCACATCAATTAAAAATCTGATGATTTTCCGCCAAAAGCCATTTGAACAGACTTAAATAGAGAAGGATTTCAACTACAAAATAAATTAGGATCTCAGTTTTTAAAACTCTTGCGTGACACAAATGTGAATTGAGAAAATACCCCAAACTGAATCAGAATAATAGGAATAAAAGCGACATTTTAATTTCTGAGGCTCCGGCTAGGCATTTAGAGAGCGTTCAAAGGAGAACAGAACACAGCTGAAAGGTGAAAAACGGAGTCACTCCCTAAGAAAACTTAGAATGACACTACAATATAACACAAAACTTCCTATGACAATACCTTCGTCAAATCAAAGAATAAAAATAAAATTGGAAAGAGTAGTTTATACAGAAATCAATGCAGCCTTCCTAACACTCAGAGAAGATGCTATTGATGCTGTTCATGCTGTCTGTGAATAAAACAAGAGGAGACTCATTAGCCTCCTTAAATGCACTGAGTCCTCTGAACAGTCCTGGTTTTCTCAGTTTGCACCGTTTGATCCATCCTCCTGAAATGAGAGCCATTTTTGCATTTCACTAAATCCAGGTATTTCTAGGGATATCTATAGCACGTTAAAGCTGGAGAAGACATTACACTCATCAAAGCCAGTGTCCTTCAGGTGGTCTATGCAACGTCAACAGATTTCTCAGAACAGGGTTTGTATTCCAAAAGCTCGGGGAATGCACACTGCACTGCCTGTTTGGTGGCGGCGGCAGCAGTGGTTGTGGGTTTTGCCCCCAACAGACTTCTCAGAGCTTCATGGTTGCTAAAATGTAGTTCTAGTTTGAATACGCCAGAGGGCTTTGCAGGGTTTTTTTTAATAACTTTCTTGACCCCAGAAGCAATGTTACAAACATGGTTTTTAGAACACACCTTGAGAAACTCAGATGTAGACCACCTGCATCGTTTTACAGATTAGGGAACAGAGACACAAGATTGATGCCACTTTCCCAGGCACTGTGCCAAGACTAGGACATAAAGATCTTCATTCCCAGCGTCCTTTCCTCTATGCCACTGAATTTCTTTCTAATGAATACTGGCCTCTGGACTGGGACAGAGAGGGCCAGTGCAGATATCCATTTAGGAAATCTGAATCTTCAAGTTGAAATTTAACTTTTGACATAAATGATATGTTAGATCTACATGAAACATGCACCAAGTATTATGTACAAATTTGGATTTGGCTTATAATGGGGGTATTCAAATAAATAAAAGAAGTCTTACGAAACTGAACTAGCTTAAATTCTCACACTGAAAAAAGTACTTCCACAGATTAACACAGTCTAGTTAATACATATTATCATAGACAGATGTTAACAGAAGTGTAAGGAAGAATATGGAGAAAGAAAACCCACAGAAAACACAAAATTCTCAGCCAGAATATATGTATTCCGACTACTTATAAAAAGTGCAATATCACTTCATTTTTCCTTCTCCTAACAATAAGATTGCCAGGTAAAATACAGGATGCCCAGTTAAATTTGAATCTTAAACGACGGATAAATTTTTAATATAAGCAGCTCTCAGATATTGCATAAAACATGCTTACACTGTATTTTTATTGTCTAAACCTGGCAATTCTGCCTACAAAGGGTACTCTTAGTGGAAAGGCCTTAAAGTAAGGAATAGATTAAAAAGTTATTAGAAAGTAAAAGTTGACAGTAAGGAAAAGGGTGGTCATCATTCAATACCTGAAGCTCAACTATAAGATTTTTTTTTTTAGGCGAGGCAACCCTTGGTTGACCTCACAGATTGCAAGGACCTTGTCATTTTACAATCCCTTATTTTTTATTTTTTATGCCCACAGCACCTGGTCTTCCTAGGTGGTCTCCCATGCAAGTACTAACCAGACCCAACCCTGCTTAGCTTCCTAGATGAGATGGAATCGGACTTGTTCAAGTTGGCATGGCCGTAGACACAATTATAAGATTTAAACTCAAGTACCAGAGATGAGAGACTAAGGAATAATTTTATGGGTTATATTATATTTCCTACATTCCTGACTTAAGCCTCAATGAAACTATCACAAATATAAACCTGTGTTTAAAGTGTAAGCTTCTATGTCATAGCAAACAAAATTTAGGAACTTTTCCAGGCATAATCAATTTATGGGTTTGTATCTAATTAAAGCTATTTAATATATATATCTACTTTGCTATGGTATCAGCACTGAGCTCTGAGCCTGGCACACACGAGCATTCAGGAGACATTGTTGAATGAATGAATGAATGAATGAATGAGGCCAAGTTCCACCTCATTTTTACATTGGCACCTCTGGCTAAAATCAGGGAAAGAAAACAAAATGTTTTCATGACCCAGACAGGTAATCTAAAAAGTGTCCAGCAAGGAGACATTAAGGAAAGGTTGGGTGTGTGGCAAACTATATCAAGTTGATTGTTGATTCTTTTTCTGTGAATTCTGGTCAAGATGAGCCATACAGAGGGGAAAAAAGATATGAAGCTTCACAGCACAATTAATAAACCTTTACCAAGTTTACTAAGTATCTAAAATTGAAAAGGCCTAGATACCACAGAATATCCATATTACTATAGTAACTGTGCAGGTATCAGAACCTAAAATAAAAAGGTTTTGCTTGAAAACTCAGCCAATTTCCAAGGAAAGCAAGAAGTCCAGACAAGAGCTCCAGTGAAAGGGCTCACACCCATGGTGAAGCCACCACCATACACCAAGGAAGCTTGATGTACTCGAACTGAAGGCAAACATGATATCATGCCCATTTCTTCATATTCTGAGATTCCTGTTCACTAAATCCCTTTCATCTCCCTCTCACACTCTGTAGCCTTAAAATTCAATTCTATGTCCACTGGACAAATTCCTCCCAATATGGAAACATATTGTAAGTATGTATGTATGTATGTATGTATGTATGTATATGTTTTTCTATTTGTTACTAGTTTTATTAACAACAGTTAATGTGCAACATATTTCCAACATGCAGGACCACAAATTCTTGTTTCCATGCATTTAATTTAACCTTATAAATTTTCCCATTTTAATAAAGAATGTTTTTTTCTGACACATTATTCCTTTATTGTTTTCCCCAGTGGCTATTCCAATTTACATTCCCACCAACAATATTACAAAACGATTTCTTTTTCTCCAAACCCCTCATCATTGATTGTTATCAATGATTGAAAATAGCCATCGTAACAGGTGTAAGTTGATATCTCATTGCGGTTTTGATTTGCATTCCTTGATGATTAGTGATGCTAAGCACCTCCTCACATACGCGTTGGCCATTTGTATGTCTTCTCTGGAAAAATGATATTCAGGCCCCCTTTAATTTCATTTTTGCTATTGAGTTGTATGGGTTCCTTATATACTTCGGATATTAACCCTTTATCAGATAGATGACTTGCAAATACTTTCTTCCATTCTATGGGTTGCCTTTTCGTTTTGCCAATTGTTCTTTTCTGTGCAGAAGCTTTTTAGTTTGATGTAGTTCCACCTGTTGATTTTTGCTTTTGTTGATTGTGCTTTTGGTGTCATATCCAAGAAATCATTGCCAAAACCAAAATCAAGGGGCTTTTTACCTGTTTTTCTTCTTGGGGTTTTACAATTTCAAGTCTTACATTTAAGTCTTTACTTCCAGGTAATTTTTGTGAGCAGTGTAGGATAGAGCCCAATTTAATTCTTTTATATATGAATATCCAGTATTCCCAATACCAATTCTTGAAGAAACTCTCCTTTCTCTATTGAGTCCACAGCTGGGATCAAGGCTGATGGGCCTGTTACTCAAGTCACAGGCAGGTATGATTCCTGCAGGGCTCCTTGGTAGATGGTGCTGGTGGCAAGACCAAAGCCAAACAGGGCTATAGCTACACCCACAGGGGGAAGGGGCTGTTTCTGTTTCGGTAGTTGAGACCATGGTTAGTAGTGATTCTGCAGCCTGGACATAGGCCTGCCTTCTCAAAACAGCCTTCCTCTTGGGCTTCACTGGAGTTTCACAGTCTCTTACCTGGATCGTTAAGCTCCCACAAAGGCACTTTTCTCCAAAATGGCTGCCAAATTATTGTTGCTGAGTGGGGATGCAAACAGAGGCCTCCTATTCTGCCATCTTACTGAGATCACTCCTTATAAAAATAATTTGTTTAAAATATGATTTAATTTTTTAGAATTATTGTGTGTGTGCCTCCCTACCTGATTTAATATTCGTCCAACCTGATTTAACATTCGTCCACATTTTGCCCAAAGAAATCTCCCCAGGGCAGGTTTATAAGAGAGTCTATCAAAATAAGCATTCTTTATCAGTAAAACCAAGAAGAACATGTTTCTTAACTTTTCTAAAACAACTAGAGCTTGTGTGTACCAGAACACAGAAATCTCTGCAGACCAGAATCATCTAAAGCAAATCTTAAAAGATGAGGATAGGGCAGCAAATGGGTAATGAACCATGCAGAACTTGTTTTGAGAGGCACATGGTTTGAAAAGAGCATTGTCAAGCTGACAGAAGTATTTGTCTCAGTAAGTATTCTTCTTCATTCTTAAACCATTCAACCATGAGAAGGTGAGCACAGATAGCAGTCTAAAAGTCTCTAATGAATACTTGTAACACACAAGCCAAAAAATTCTTGATCTATCAGCCCTTTGTGAAAAATAACAAGAACTGGACATGGGGTTAAAAATGGGGGAGAAGCTTCCACTTCCAGCTATGATGGGCCAGCCTGCAGCAAAATGAGCCTCTCACCAAGAAAATCTTAAAAAGATGGATAAAACACAGAAAACACCAGGCTGAATATAAGATATCAGAATGCTACCAAGGCAGTCAGAACTCAAGGAGCCAAGTTGCTGAAGAGAAACAAAGCCCAGAAAAGTGAACTAGTGAACTCAACATTCTGGGCCCTTTTCCCTTCAAGCATTTGATAATTCATACAGTATACTGGGGGGAAAAAAATTTTAACTCCAAAATAAAGAGGAAGCATACCCCTCACTTGAAGCCAACCCAAATTTCAAATGAAAACCTAAAAAGGACATTGGGAGAAAAGTGAATTATAGACTAATATTCATCATAAATACAGTCGCAAAATTGATTTCAACATAATACATAAATATGTAAAAAAGACAATACATTACAATCATTTGAATTTATCCCTGGAATGCAACATTTGGTTTTCCCACATTAGAAAAACCAAACAGGGGGTGGGGGGTGGGAGGGAGAAACTTATCACACTAGAATAAAAAAAAATCTTCTCAATATGTGACAGAAAAGCATTTGAAAAAATTTATTTAAAATACTTTAGCAAACTAGAAATAGAACAATGTGACATTAGTTTGACACTGAGGGTTTACAAAATACCTATGGCAAACATCATACTTAATGGTAAAATATTGAAGCTTTACCTCCTAAGATCAGGAACACGACAAAGTACCTTCCGGCATCACTTCGATTCAACATGATAGTTTAGGACCTTGTCACTGAGGTAAATAAAAGAACTAGCAAAGCACAAAGAATAGAAAGTAAATATACCTGTGATTAGTCACAGACAACACAGTGGTTTATGTGACATATCCAAAAATATTCCACAGAAAAACTATTAAAATAAGTCTAGCAAAATTGCTCAATAAAGTTGAGATAAAAAAGTTTCATTGTTATCTACCAGAAAGAAGTAGAAAATGAGTTTTTTAAATGATAGCTATAAAAGCATAAAGAATACTTAGAATTACCCTAACAGAATATGTACAATATTTCCTCACCAAAAATCTAAAGACATTATTGAGAGAAAAAATAAAAGATCTAAACAGAAGATAATGTTTAGTAAGACAAAATATTGTAGAGATAATTCCTTCTAAATTAATATATGCATTAAATATAATCCAAACAAAAAATCTCAGTTGTATTTTTATATTGTAGAAATAAGCTGATATTAAAATGTATATGCAAATTTGAAAGTCCAGAAATACCTAAGACAATTTTGAAAATAAAACTGAAGGATTCACATTATTAGGTATTAAGACTTATTATAATTAAGACACAGGGTAGAAAAATATTTCAATTAAATGAGTCCAAAGGACAGCTATACAAACATGTGGATTTTAACAAAGGTGACATTCAGTGAAGTGCGAGAAAGAATGGTCCTTTCAATAAAAGATGCCACATCACTTAGTGGAAAAAATTACTCTTGATACTTCCTCATACAATACACAAAGAATTCTAGATGTTTTGAAGATCTAAGTAGTAAAGGTAAAATAATAAAACTTTTTCAATAAAACATAAGCGAAAATATTAACGAGCTTAGGGTAACAAAAAGAATGAGAGAAGATATTCCGCCAAAATAAATGCCACAAATAGCTCTAGAATGTTTATGTGTGCGTATGGAAACTATACAAAAAAGACAGATGATGCGATAGAAAAAATAAACATACATTTTACCCAAAAAGGGTATACAAATGGCAAATGAACAAATGAACAGGTTAAAACTTCATCAATCATCACCAACATACAAATGAAAATTAAAACCACAATGATATATCAGTGTACACAGACTAGAATGGCTAAAAATATGCCATATAAAAAATATTGACATTCCTCAAGTATAGGTGAGGATGTAAACAACTGGAAATATCACGCACTGCTGGAGGGAGTGCTAATTGGCACAACCACGCTGGAAAGCTCTTTGACACTATAAATAAATCAAAACATTTTGTGTGTATTGTAGGGCTGAACAAATAAGTAAATATATAAATGTTGCTGTGAGTCATGTTTCTCGCTACAGAAGAAGTGAGAAACAAATAATGAACAAGGGTAGTCAAGGAATCGTCCTAAATGATTGGACTGGAATTAGAAATAAGAGAAAAATATAATTTCGGCAGTTTCTACCAGAGGGCCCATAGTCAACAACACCCCAGTAGAACCAGAGCCCACATCTTGGTTTCTAAATGCCATTCCTCTCTCATAAGAATCGGGACTCATTGGAAAGATTATGAGGTAGCAAGCAGATGATCCTGGAGCATCCTGCATTTTTAGGCAAGCATCATGAATGGATGCTAAATTTAAATCAGAAAAAATTTTGAAAAAAAGGAAGATATTTATATAACCTTCAAGTATCTTCCCATACCTTATATCAAATTACAAAATAAACTAAACTTACAGTGGTGAAAATAGATAACAACAAAGTAATCAAAATTAACTTCACACAAAAAAGTAAAACATCAGTAAAAAGAGGCATATTGATAGTCGTCTGATGAGAAGGGTGAAAAAGGTGAAGGAATGAAGAAGTACAAACTGGCAGTTACAAAACAGTCATGAAGATGAGAAGAACAGCACAGAAAATATAGTCAATAATATTGTAATAACTATGAATTGTGCCAGGAGGAAACTGAACTTATTGGGGAGATCACTTAGATACATAAATGTCTAATCACTATGCTATACACCTGGAACTAATATATTAGATGTCAACTGTAATTGAAAAAGAAAATATTTAAAAAAAAAAAAAGAGGTGTACGTGCTTCCAGACATAATTGCTTGAGAAGGGCACATCACTTACGTAGTACTCAGGTTCGAAATGCATAATACCAATTCATTCATGAGAATCATCAAAGAAACTCAAACTGAGGAGCCTTCTATTAAATACTTCACCTGTATTTTGTCATGAAAGATCAAGAAAGGCTGAAGAAATCTTCTTGATTAAAGGAGACTATAGAAACATGACAACTAAATGCAGTATGTTATCCTGAATGGATCCTTAACTTCAAAAAATATAGTTAAGAAAGATATTATTAGAGCAATTGATGTTCTTGGAATATGACTTATAGAACAGACAATGGTATTATTTGATGTTAAATTCTCTGAATTTGATAACTCTTACTGTAAGTGAGGTGAGTAAATATCCTTGCTCATCAGAAATACATACAGAAGTGTTAAGGGTTAAAGAGCCTGGTCCATGCAACCTGCTTTCAAAGGGTTCAAAAAATATAATGTATATTAGCTATTGATATATAGATAAATAAGATGATAGGTAGATAGGTGATTGGTTTATAAATAGAGAAAATATATAAGAAATTTATTTTATCTCAACTACTCATTTCCATGACCCAGTTTACGTTTTCCATTATCTAATTTTAATTATTGTGGTTTTTTTTCTGATTTTAATGCCTTTTATTAAATTTTCATTCAAATCTATTCTCCCTTGGGAACATTTTAACTTATTAGCCATTTCTGATGTAGTCTGATCTTTTGTTTCAATTTCTTTTCTGAATTCAGCCAACCTTAGTGTTATTTCTTCTGCTTTTTGTCCATTTGTGTCCTCAGTTTTTTTGAATATCTGATTTTAAGTGTTTTCTTTTTAAATTCTCCATATGTTATTTTGGGATTTATGGTATAGCTTTATTTATTATGGTATAGCTTTTATTAACTGAAATGTGTTGATTCTCAATTTCTGTCTTCTTTTCACATTAGTTTTGAATAGCGTTGGTCTCATGTTCACTTTCACTAGGCACCTATGTGAAAAGTTCCTACAGGAGTCTCTCCACTGTCAGTGTAATGAGTTACACTTTTCTTAATGATTGATATGTTTTGGGAGATTCATGATTGGGTCAAAAATTGGAATATCTTTTCAGCTTGGGTAAATTTTCCTATTTACCAGTATGTCCCACCTATCTGCAGTAAACTGTAAGGAAGCCAAAGATATTATAGTAATTTTTTAAAATATGTATTAAATATTCACAAAAAGAGTGAAAAATAAAATATTTACCCTAAAATACTGAAAATATGAAATGAAAGGCAAGATATTTCTCAAAGCGCTTGCATGTGTGTATTCCTTTATTTTTGACAGATCACAGTCTCAAGCAAGTTCCTGAGAATAAGCACAAGGTATATCCATTTTTCTAATTACGTGTCTTACTATTATTTCTATTCTATAAGCCATTTTATTAGAGTATAGAATTGAAACACTGAAACCATTCCTTCAGAATCACAATAGCACTTGCTTGTTCTGTAACATCTTGTTTTGTGGTTGAGATTTGCAATACTATTGTAATTTCCTTTTCTCTTTTAGGTTATCATTTTTTCCCCTAGAAACTTTTGTGGGGGCTTCTATTTAATCAATGAAATGCTTAAGCGAGGGTATTTTTTATTCATTTTATTGGGAACTTACTGCACAAATACAATCTGAAGACGTAAGTCTTTTAACTTTTAGGGAGGACTTTGTATTCTTGCTTTGATAATTTCTCCTTTTTATCTCTTTCCACTTTCTAGAATATCTATTACTTGTACATAGAAACTCTTAGAATAAATCTGTAGAATATTTTAAGAGTAAAGAAAGTTAGCATTATTCTCACAAAACATTTAAAAATAGTTTAAATTTATGGTAGACTCGATAAAATAAAAATTATAAAAGTAGTAGAGATTAAGTTTTATATGAAAGAGCTTCAAAGAGTGATAGGTTTTAACGTCGCAAACTTCAAAAATATAGTAAAACTATATTTGCAACATGATGGACCTCAAGATAATCATGCTAAATGAAATAAGCCAGACAGAAAAAGTTGAAAATCACATGATATCACTTATATGTGAGATATAAACTTAAAAGCAACAAGTGAACAGGACAAACAAACAGAGACTCATGGACATGGACCATAGACTAGTGGTTACCAGAGGGGAGTGGGGAGGTGAGAAGGGGTATATAGATGCGGTAAAAGTGGTCAAATATGTGGTGACGGGAAGAAATCTAACTATGGGAGGTGAACATACAGCGTAAATATATATATATGCCTTATTGTTAAAGTGTACAGCTAAAACTTATTGGATTTCGTTAACCAATGTCGCCATAAAAAAATAAATTAAAAAATAATAATAAATAAATAAATATAATAAAACTACATGTCCAACTAAAGGGACGGTGCTATTGAGAATAGTTACCTCTCTGACCAGGCAAAATTTGTTTCTTTCACTTTTCTAGTTTTTACGTTAAATAAAGTAAGTCCCTTATCAAACAATTTTTTCATTAAAATATATAAAGAGACAGAAAAAAATACGTCATTCATTTCAAACATTAGCAGGAAAATATTAGCAAAATGTACTGGCAAAAGATATTTTAAAAGCCCCCAAGTCTTTGAGGTACCCAAATGTAAAGATACCACAGAGGTCTTTTTTAATCTCCATTTCCTCCTCTCTTTCAACATGTTTAATAATAACAGGGGGCTCAGAACATTAATTAGTCAACATGATTGTAACTTATGATAAGTCACACTGGACAAATCAAATATCATTTATTAGTTGGGCCCCCATTTACATAACTTTTCCTTCCCATGGGATGTTGGCAGTGTGAACAATTATCACAAGAATAAAAGAATATATGTTCTCTTATCGGAAATCAAAGGCTACTTAAATTTCAAAAGTCTTTAATTCACATTAATATCATAAGTCAATATCATAAATTATTTTCACGTGGCATTTCATCTCATTGCAAATAAAATCAAAGTCCTTACAATGATCTGCAAGGTCTTACATGATCTGGCCCCTCTGTCTCATTTCTCGCCTCATTCATGTAATCTCTAGTACTCATACTGATCTGCTTATTGTTTCTAGAATATGCCAGGTGCACTTAGGATGTTGCATTTGCTCTTTCTTATATATATATAGTACCTGAAATTTTCTTCACCCAGATACCTGTATAGTTTTCTCCCTCTCTTCTATCAAGTCTTTACTCAAATGTCAGCTTCTCAGTGAAAACTTCCCTCATGGCCTTCTCTGTATTTTTAACCTTCCTTGCCTTATTTTTCTCCTTTGCCCTTATCATCATTTAATGTATTTTAAGCTTCCTTTTTTATTCTGTTTATTATTTGTCTCTCATCCCCAGGTTACTCTTAGGTACTAATAGAGTATAAGCTCCAAGAAGGCGATACTTTTAGCCTGGGTTGTTCACTCACATCCCAGAACCAACACATAACTGCTAAATGAGTGAAAGAATTAATAAGTAAAAGGATAAATGAATGAATGACAATTAGTGAGCCAAGGCCGTAGAGAGAGGCCAGATGATCCAGGCTGACAGATCAAATTATGAGATTTAGATCTCATTCTAAATGCACTGGCAAGTCATCCAAGGTTTTTAAGTGGGGAATAATATGATTTGGTTCATATTACAAAGTTATCATTCATAACAAGAGTGATAATGGGGGGAAGCAGAGAGGAGCCAATAACCTAACATTGTTGGTAACTATAGTCAGGACGATGGTTGTAGCTAGAAAAAAATGGGATATTGTCAAACTGGTGTGGTGCCAGGCATGCCAGCAGGAGAGATTGCTTTAAGGATAAAGAAACTGAGCCAGATGTTCCCTGAAGATAAAAGGGGGTGTAGACTAAAGTCTCATTGCACTTAATGACTTGGACGTCCCTGCTAACCTCAGCAGAGAGGGAGAAACATTAACTGTTCACAGAAGACAGGGTCTCGGGAAACCTACCCAAGAAAGCATCAGAAATCAATAACGTGGATAACTTGGCTTTTAGTAAAGATGACAATGTTTTGTTACATTTTATTTTATTATTAGTTTCAAGTATTGACCTCACATGGAGGTTGGGAGAAAGCAGCTGGCACATCAAAGCCCGCTGCCTTCTTATACCGTCTCACAAACAGCCCTCAGTCCGATTCTTCTCTTATTCTCGGCAAAACGCCCTTGAGAAACAGGAAGTAGGTTAACCTTCCCTAAGTAACATATTCTACTGTTTAACCCCAGCTTTTGGAAGAAGGCCCTTAAATCCTAGGTAAATCCTCCATACTGCAAGTTATTTTAGGACCATAATGTCTTTTATCTGCAGAATCAAACCAACTCTCTCTTCAAATACAGTAAAGTTTTGTTTTGCCTTTTTAGTACATCGAATATAAAAGTTAAAATAAGAATCTGAATTGTAATTATATTTCTTTCTCGCTAATTTCAAAAGCTCACATAAACCATAACTTGCTGTGTTTGCAAATGTTATCTTGTATTGCTTATAGTCCGTTAATTGTTCTGTTGTTCAAATATTTTTGTTATAAATTTTATGGATCTGCCTATTTATCTTATTTGAAAGTAACCTTCAGGTATACTTTCTTAGACTCTTCGATCAGCTGCTTGAGTTTTGATGTTATTAAAATTAGTTTTTCAGAAAATAAAAGAAAAAAAAGAAAATGACAGAAGAAAATCTGCAATAGCAATGATAAAGATGCTCTGAGATCATCGATCAGTATATTCTCGTATTTTACTTTCCTCACCCATATTTTATGTTGTATTTGTTACTTCCCAATTTTGCCATGTTAGGAAGCTCAGTATAAGTTAATTTACCCTCTAATTAGAAGGCTCAACCATGTAAAAGATATTTTCAATCCCTACAATACTCAAACTGTTTGAATCAAAATAATAACATGCATGTCCTTTATATATTTTATTCATTCTTGTGCCTGGCACATACATACTAGGTACTTAATGAGTATGTGCTGAATGAATTAAGGAGTGAATGAAAGCAATTCACAAACTTTTGGCAGACTGTGCGATGGTCTAAATATTCTGATATTAAAGGGGAAAAGAAATTACCACATACATTTAAAGGTGTGTAATTTGTTTAAATCAGTGCTATCCTATTGAAATTTCTAAGATGACGAAATGTTCTACATTGTATTATTCAATTGTATAGAACCCATTAGCCACGTTCAGTTCCCAAGGACTTGAAATGTGACTAGTATACCTGAGAAACTGAATTTTTAATTTCATTTAATTTTGTCTAATTTAAATTTAAATAGCCACATGGGCTACCACAGTGAACAGTACAGCTTTGAATGAATCAGTACATGTTTGGTCCAGATAAAGTATTTCGTTCCTTTTAAAAACTAAAAGCATTTCCCTGAGAGGTCCATATAATGCTAAAAATAAACTAATTCAAATACCAGTTTCAGGTGTTTACAGTAGTTTTAAATGAGGCAGGAACAGAGTTGAGCAGGCTGGACAAACTCAGCCTGTACACTGCTCTGTGGTGATAAGAATGAGAGCTGGGCTAGTATCCCAGTGTTCTGACTGCTCATCCAGTGCCCAAATATTATATAAATATACATGCTCCTCAACTTACGATAGGGTTACTTACCGATAAACTGTCGTAAGTTGAAATGCTTTTCATACACCTGACCTACTGAACATCATCACTTAGTCTATCCCACCTTAAATGTGCTCAAAACACAGTATCCAAAAAACTGGCAAAACAGTGCACTGTAAAGTATCGACCGTCTACTCTCGTAACTGCGGCCAGACTGGGCACTACAGCTCACTGCCCCTGCCCAGAACCATGAGAGAGTTATGGTACCAGGTATTGCTAGCCTGAGAAAAGATCAAAATTCAAAGTATGGTTTCTACTGAATATGTATTGCTTTTGCACCATCATAGAGTTAAAAAATCGTAAGTTGTACCATCGTAAATTGGGAGCCATCTGTACAGGCAACTGTTCTAACTTGCTACTCAGGAACTCTTAGCTGTACTTTAAACTTCATTGTACTCCTGGACCATTTTCGAATAACTGGTATTTACAAAAGTTGGTGCTTCACTGGCAGTTACAACAAACCAACTGCTCAGAGTCACTGGAATCAATATTATTCTCCCCTTGGAACTTGGATTAAATAAACTGGTAGAGAAGATGAGAAGGTATAAAGCATGAAGGCACAAATTTTGGCATCAAGATACTAATTAGAGCCAAGGTTCCACAGTGAATTATTTATATTTCTGTCACCTGAAGACTTCCAGGAGGCAACTGGGCTAATTCACATACTGTAATTCACCAGTCTAAGCTTTTATTTTCTAATAAACTGTGCAGAGTTTTTAATTGGTAATTAAAAAATGATTATACCTTGTCTGTAAAAACCACACTTCTTTGACTATATTGCTGTGATTATGCAATTACACTTCAAATTAGCTTGAACAATGTACAACACAGGAATTCTAATTTTGGTCTGATCTGCCAGGTCACTTAGGCGCAGATGGGTTTAGGGGCACCCTCAAGGGTGGGCACACTGTTCATGGTTTTGAAATGGTTTCTCAACGTATTCCAGAGCTCTTTGCAACACACAGGGGGCAACAGCAAGGGCTCTATTTCATCACTGTCTTACTTTTGTACATAATTCCTTTTTAATTATGACTTAAGATCTTAACTTAGAAGCTCACACAGGCAAAATCCTATCTTGGGGAAAAGAGTAACCAGCAAAGCTTTTCCTGGTCATGCAGAGCTAATAAACAATAGAAACAGCAGGGATTTGTTTCATGGAAATTTTGCACTGGTCCCGATTTGTAATGGAAGCTAGAGATCTTGGTCAAAATGTTTTGAGAGGTAGAGTGAAATATCCTTCAGTCCTGAGGTGCATAGAGAATAATGATCCCTCTGGGAGAAAATACAAAGGTGGTATTTCCAGCAAGATTTTGGGGGGACAGATTTTGAAACTGTTACAAGTGGGAGGTTAGAAAGCTGGGTTGGAAACTCTGAAGGCGGAGATAGATCTCTTACAGAGACCCATCAGGCAATCAATGGATATTTACCAGTTCCACTGAGCATTCTGATTCTTACAAAAATCATTATAATTCTACTCTAGAATACCTTAAAATATTTAATTATATGTGCATAGTGAGACATTTTATAGAGCACAGCCAGAATCAAGAAATGCCCCTACCCTAATTTAAAAAAAAAAAAAAGCCAGAGATTACCATCTCACCTCTGATATGTTCTCTCCTCCTTAGAAGTTTGGTTCATCTAATCCCTGTGGCTCCACAACTCTTTGATATCCTCAAAAATTTTTTTTTCATTTTATTAGACAAGGATTTTTTTTTGGAATGGGCACACTGTGTCCTATGACATCGTTCCTGGAAATGAAAGTCCTGTCAACCTCTTTTTAACTCTGGTATAATATATTTGCCCATATCTTCTAAGTTTCAAAATTAAACCTTGATTTTATTTAACATTTGAGTCCAATTTTCTAATAAATGGTATATATAATCTCAAATCCTAATTTTATTATTTTAGTAGAGCCTCTAATAGAAAAATTGACACCAGAGTGTTTGGCTTTGTTCTTATACAATACAGAATGGCCATTCATGGGTTCACCTGAAAGTTCCTTTTTTGACATCGCCTCATAAAAAAATGTGTTAATTATGGAATTATTTTAAGATTACAGGCATATCTTGAAGATATTGCAAGTTCACTACCAGACCGCATGATAAAACAAGTCACACAAATTTTTTTGGTTTCCCAGTACATATAAGTTATATTTATACTATACTGTATTCTAGTAAGTGTGCAATAGCATTATGTCTAAAAAAGCAATGTACATGCCTTAATCAAAAAATACTTTATTGCTTAAAACTGCTGACCGTCGTCTGAGCCTCCAGTGAGTCATGATCTTTTTGCTGGGGGTGGGTGGGGTCCTGCCTCAGTATTGATGGCTGCTGACTGATCAGGTTGGTGGCTGCTGAACGTTCGGGTGGCTGTGGCAATTTCTTAAAATAAGACAAGAAAGTTTGCTACATCAGCTGACTCTTCTTTTTGTGAATGATTTCTCTGCAGCATGCAATGTTATCTAATAACATTTTACACACAGTAGGACTTCTTTCAATATTGGAGTCAATCCTCTCAAACCCTGATGCTACTTTATCAACTAAGTTTATGTCATGTCCTAAACTCTTTCTCGTCATTTCAACAGTCTCACAGCATCTTTACCAGGAGTTTCTGCCTCAAGAAACCACTTTCGTGCTCATCCGTGGAGCGTCTCCTCCTCCACTGCAGCTTGATCATGAGATTGCAGCCCTTCGGTCACGTCTTCAGCCTCCACTTATAATTTTAGTTCTTGTCCTTTGAAACTTTGAAGCCACTCGTTGACATCCCTCTAGCCATGAAAGTCCTAGAAGGCATCTTTTTCCAACATGAGGCTGTTTCGTCTCTATTGAAAATCTGTTATTTAGTGTAGCCACCCTCATTAATTATCATAGCTAGATCTTCTGGGTTATTTTCTGCAGCTTCCACATTGGCACTTGCTGCTTCACCTTGTACTTTCATGATATGGAAATGGTTTCTTTCCTTAAACCTCAGGAACCAAACTCTCTCAGTATTAATAGAATTGAAAGGTTAAAGCCTTGTCCTAAATTAGGCTTTGGCCTAAGGGAATGCTGTAGCTGGTTTGATCTTCTATGCAGACCACTAAAACTTTCTCCATATCAACAATAAGGTTGTTTTGCTTTCTTATCATCCATGTGCTGACAGGAATAACACTTTTAATTTTCTTCAAGAACTTGTATTTTGCATTCACAACTTGGCTACCTGCAGCAAGAGACCTAGCTTTCGGCCTGTCTTGGCTTTCATCATGCCTTCTTCACTAAGCTCAATCACTTCTAGCTTCTGATTTAAAGTGAGAGACGTGAAACTTTTCCTTTCACTTGGAAATGTAGAGGTCATTGTAGGGTTACTAATTGACCTAATTTCAATATTGTTGTGTCTCAGGGCATAGTGAGGCCCAAGGACAGGAAGAGAGAGGAGGAAACGGCCGGTCAGCAGAGCAGTCGAAACACACGCAACATTTATCAAGTTCACTGACTTAAATGGGTGTGATTTATGGCACCTCCCGAAACAATTACAATAGTAACATCAAAAATCATGGATCACAGATGGCCATTATATAATAATGAAAAAGTTTAAAATACTGCAAGAATTACCAGAATGTGAGTAATGAAGTGAACAGAGACATGAAGTGAACAAATGCTGTTGAAAAAACGCCGATACGACTGCTCCACACAGGGTTGCCACAAGCCCTCGATTTGTAAACAAACAAACAAACAAACGAAAAAGCTGCGAAATGCAATAAAAAGAAGCACAAGAAAATGAGGTATGCCTCCATATGACACTTTTTCCATAGAAATGAAAATAACATTGAACATATCACTTAGGCATTATTAAATATTCTGTGGCGATAAAGAAATATCAGTACGAAGAGGTAACGTAATTTGCCCAACAGTATAGAATTATTTGGCGGAAAAGTTAAAAAATAAATTAACCCAGATTTCAAGGACTGTCCTTCTTAGCGAACTGGCTCCTACCTCTACAATGAATACCTCTCCCCCCACATAAAAATTAATGATTCAATCCACTAGTGTAGATAAGTAATGTGTTTTGGTCCGGTCCTTCCAAATTGTCAATTCCAAAACTGCAAGCATGATCAACATAAGGAAAAGGTAAGAGAAAAGTGTATGCCTGAATTATGTAAAAAGTCAGATGAGTAAAATCCTGAAACAAGAATACCATTCAAGATGCTGAAGCATTTTCCACCAATTGAGAGCAGTTAAAAATTTACTAACTCATAAAGAGTTACTTATAAAAAGAATCGCCTCTCTTTAATGTTGGGAGTATATCCGAAATGAGTCACTGTCAGATGCACCATGGGCAGGTACACAAAAGAAAGCTTCCATGGCTTCAGACACGCAGGTAACCAAAGACGCCACTTGAACAGCCTCAAGCGCTGTACTCAAGACAGCTATTTATTTAATGAGATAAAATAAATTTCAGGTCATGATAAAAAAATAAATAAATAATACTCTTGACTTTGTATTATCTAGGAAATTGCTTGTGGAAATAGCACAAAAGAAAACCAGATAACACCGGTTTTAATTCCAGCTTTATCAATAGCTGTGTAAATGTTAGCAAGTCTGGAATTTTTTTTTTTATTTGTGAAGTAAGAACAACGTGCACATTTTCCATTTACTGTGTGAGATGCGAAAGAGTAAATCTGAAACGACTTGTGAACTACATGTCAACCACATATAAATAACATGTTAACATATGAGAAATTAGTTATTTTCCTAGAACAAAATCACTTTTGCGTTGATTATTCCTTGTCTGTACTACAAACATGCAAGTAGGAATAAAATCAAATGGAATACAGAGATTTTTAACGGGGTTGGTCACTCCTACCAGTTCTTTTCCTGGCAAATAGAGCGTTCCCTTGACCAACTCCCGAATTTAAACATTTCACCAATGGCCAAATAACTTGTTCTCGGGGAATACTGGCTCAACTACGTACAAATACATACACTGAGAGTGGCATGGCTGCTTTATTGTGTCATCATTTGTAACTAAAGTACTTATAGGAAACACAAGTTAGTCTTTGTTGGAATAACAAAAAGGACGACAGAACATTGAGAAGATAAAAGAGTGGTGAGGCAGTTGGCAGCTAAAAATAGATGCTGCTTCAGTGCAGCCTTGTGAAAAATAAAGCAGAATAACAAAGGTGAGGCCTTGGGAAGATGCTGCTGCAAGAACAGACAAGGTGTTTGGGTGAGGGGCTAACGTAGTTCTACTTCTAGGTTCTGCTAGTAACTGGCATGAATTACTTTCGGGCAGAGTTCAAATCATAAAAACCTGGTACATTTTTTACCCTCTAAGAGGATTATTGAAGTTTTACTGAAAACCTTACTTGTTCATAGCATGATAGCTATTCTAGCTGTAGAGTCTCAGTTAGACCCTGAAGTGAGGAAAACATTTTCTTCAAAAAAACCATGTTGATATTATACAAGAACGTTAAATGTAAATTCACATGGCTTTACACTGATTTGTGATTATAAAAATATAGCAAAAACAGTTGGTTTCTGAGGCAGGCTTTACAGCTATGCTCTGATACCTTACGCTTCCTCTCCGAGCTTTAGGAATTAGAACCAGACATGTGTTTTGCTCTGGGAGCATTGTGTGTAAATTCCTAGTGGAAGAATATAACTGCAGTTGCTAATCTTTCTAATACAGCCTTCGCTGACCTCAGGGTTTGCAAAGGTGCCAGGCTGAGCCATGACATGGAGGACAGTCACGCTGGAGCCTCCCAAATCTGCAGCAGATTTTGAGCGAGTAAAAAAAATAAATGCTTGCTCTTGTAGGCCATTAGAATTTGGGGATTGCCTAGCATTTGACCAGTTCTCAAGGGGTCACCACTAAAAAGCTTAAAATATAAATCTTAGTGTAGCATTGGCTTAGAGCAGGAGCAGTAGGAAAAATCGTATCACAAGCTGGAAAGATGGCAAGACATATTATGAAGTAACAATTACATCTGATAACCTTTGAGACAGTTCATGTACGGTTACATTGCAGCTCTAGGAGAAGTAATTGGAAAATAAAACGTTAATAGCATGAATTGCTTCTTATTAGATGCCTTTAAGAAAGTAATTGAAGAGATAAAAGAATTTCCATTTGTAAGAAGAAATAAAAGGGGATAGAGAGAATCCAAAAATTCTAAGATTTGCAAAGTCAGAAAAGCAACAGCACCTTATCTCAGCTGGTGTAAGATTACAGTGTAAAGGCTTTTTTCCCCTCATTCCTATCTTAGTTTTTTCCCACATTGACTTAGCAATATTTCACACGTTCTTCACTTCTAGGTCACCCCATTTTCCTGTTCTTCCTCCTTTCTCACTGATCACTCATTTCCGTTTCCGTTATAGTTCTTCCCCATCTCCCCAACCTCCAAACCCTGTAGGACCACCAGGTGCTGTCCAAGGACATCTTCTATACCTATACATACCCTCACCCCTTGGAGATCCTGTAGCTCAGGAACACTGGCAATTCCCAGCTTCGGCCCCAAATTCTAGCTGCCCACTTGACATTTCTACTTGGATTGCAAATAGACACCTCTAGCTTTCTGTGTCCAAAATTGAATGCATGCCTCCCCCAAACAAATTTTTTTTAAAAAAATAGTTTCAAGTAACAAACAAATAATTAATCTCCCAAACCTAGTCTTCTAATAGGCTTCTCCTTTTAGTAAGTGGATATCCCATCCTCCTAGTTTCAGTGCTATAAATCTTGGTCTCCTGCTTGTCTCCCTCCTGTCACAGCCACATCCAACCCATTAGCAGCCCACTTAGCTCTATTTTTCAAAATATATCAAGAATCTGACCCCGCCTACCACCTCTTTCCTTAACACCTTACTGTCAGCACCATCACCTCTTTCCAAAAGTAGTACCACAACCTCCCAACTTTTCTCCCTACTTACCCCCTTACTGGCCACCTAGAATCTATTCTCAGCATAAAAGATGGGCAAACTCTTTTAAAATATCGGTGGGGCCATCTCACTTTCCCAGGCTCATTTCCAAAAGACTCAGACACGCCCTTTCAATGACCTACAAGGTTCCAACTTCACCATTCATTCTCAACCCTTCCCTTCTCTTTATCTGAACTATTCTTTCTTCTTTCTGTTGTCACCTTCAGATTTTTGCTCAAATGTCACCTTCTTTCATCTACTTTCTTCACTATGGTGTCTTCAGCACCCAGTAGAATGTCTAGCACATAGCAGACTACCATTATGTGTTGGAAAAGTCTACAGAGAGAAAAAACTCTTAGTATCAACCCTCTTTCTCAGTAGATTCAGAAGAGTGCAGGCTCCTCATGACTAGGTGACATTCCAAGATAGCTTGTCCAAGCAAGTACAACATCTGTGGGGGCTGAAGCAGAGGGAATGTACTAGAAACCAGACTCCAGGGTTTTTCCACTTCATTCAAAGCACTATACACATACACATACACACACATACACACACACAATACATCTATACGGACATATATATATGCATATATCTGTGTGTGTGTGCATGTGCGTGTACATAACTAGTTTCCAAATACGTTAACAACCACCTTGTCCTGAGTGATCCTACAACATCAGGCAAAAGGCCCACAGCTCCATGATTTCTTCATAAACATAATATAGAGGCTAGAATCAATAACACCTAAAAAATATCTAATATTCCTTCCAGAACTAAAGAATAAGCTATTTTATATTCCAGCACACACTTCAGAGTTCAATACAAAGATAGATATTTGTACCCTTAAGCAAATATTACTCTTTGAATCACCTTAAACATGTCGCGAGTCCCATATTTGGCTCAGTAAATCAGCTACTAATGACCCTGGTCTTTCTCCTGACACCAGGAAAAGTATTCTTCTTAATATTTCAAGATCCCCCCACAATCATGTTTTATGATATTTTTGCAATTTGTCCTGTATTAGTTTTAAGATTAGATTTCCATTTCAGAATTCATATTGCAGTTTAAGAAAAACTAAATCCTCTTGCAAATCATGTGTCAACAACCTGAATACCATCATGGCTGATGTAGAAAGATAAGTAAGTAAATGCTCCTAAAACTTAGTAAAACAGCTAACGGCATCTCATGGATGATACGTTCTGATAGACAAGTACTTAACATTACTTGGAAGATCTCAATCTTAAATCTTATCATTTCTGCTAATAGACTCCCTTTACAAAATAGGAAATGGAATTCAGAACTAAAGGAGTCATTTTAGTCACTCCTCTTACTGTTCATAATAGGTTTTTTTTTTTTCAGTGTTGCCAGCTCTGTATATTTTAGTTTAATGTACTTGGATATTCCTAAGTCCAAATTCAAGTACATTTTTCATTAAGATACTACCTGGAGATGCCCAGTTTTCACTTAGAGTTACCCACCCAAGCCAGATCAAGCCAGAGTCCACCTAGTAATGCCACTGTCCTGCATATAAATCTCCTTCATACACTCTGTGCCATGAACACCGCTGTGCTGGAATCAGTGACCTAGAAATACACATCCATTGCAAGCAAGCTGAAATAAACGAAACTCACTTGCACCCGGTAGTTGATGTGGTGGTGTGTGCCCAATATACTCAGTGCCTAAGAAGAAAATGGGATGTGAATATCCATTTGTCCCAATTCTGGGCTCCATTAGAGTAATTATAAATCAGTGCCCCTGGTGTGAATAGAATACATGATGCTCAAAATAATGCTCCTTTTGGGAACCATTATATTCATTTTACAACCACCCCAAACACATAAAGAAAACATCCTTCCTTTCATTAGTCTGGAAAAACAACCCATCAAACTCTCTCTCAGTTGAACGAAGGGAAACATTTTATAACACTGCTTTGGTGCTTCCACCTTTAAGGCTCAAACATTTTCCTGTTATGTGCACTCATGTACTGCTGACATCCACATCTTTGTGTATCCTTTGTCATATCAGGGTCATGGCAGCTAACCTTTAAATAATCTATATAGAGCCACAGCAAATTTGGAGAAACAAACTGATGTAACTGGTAAACAGGAATTGAGACGTTCATTTTCTGTGAGCTAGTGAATTCTGTTTAATGCTTTGCCTTTTACTATTCTCAATCCTTTATTTTACATATCAAACACAAACTGGTTTGCTGCATTTCTCTGGCAGCCAGAAGGAAGAAAACATACAAGTTACTCCATTATTTAATTGTTTTCCCCTATATCTCTAGTGACTGATCCCTAGAGAAATTCTGGGAATTTTAATAGATGTGGCCCTGAGAGGAACCATCACCCACAGCCTTTCTCCAGGTGTTTGCCTTTTCTGTTTTATGGGCAAGCTAATTCCCAAAGAAAAATTCCTTCAATAATGAGAGGGCTTTTTCCACGAACCCAGTAGTGGCCTGCAGCATTTTAAAGACATTAAACATTTGGCTTTTTTATTTTTTCTTATACATATAGAAATATTTCACCAAATTAACTCTAGTTTCTTAAAGATGTTGGGTCATTTTATTCTCATAATGTCTTCTTTAGTGCAGAGCATTGAGTAGGGGTTATATAAATATTGAAAGAAGGAAGGAATGAATGAGTAAACGAGTGAACAAATGTGTGTCTTTGGAGACTTCTGGGATGTTTTATTTCTCGTTTTCTTCAGGGATACTTTGCTTTTACTCATGGTTGTATGTGCACATGTCTATGTGTGTGATCATACGTGCGCACACACACACATGCACATAATATTTCACATTTCACCTGCTACAATAGTCAGGTTCTAATCTGCAATACTGCCTGCATTTTATCTTGGGCGACAGACAACTTGCCAGCCTCCTCATCCTCATCCTCGGTTCCAAACAGCCCCTTAGAGAATCTCCACCCAGCTTCTTCACAGGTTCCAAAAGCAGAGGAAGCCAGGTCCTGAATAACTGCAGATTCAAGTGAAATATGAAAGAGCTCAAAAGATAAGGAGGATGAGAGCATTGGAAAGATGGCTTACCAACAGTTCCTATAAACTTTTATTATATACAGTCGTCACTATCTAATATTTTTCTATTGTATAGCCTTCTTGACCTCAAATTCTTTTTTGTAGACACCGATTAATTAAAAGATGATGTGTTTTGAGTCATATCACTAGACTTAGTTTGTGCTATCTTGGAAATAGTCACATGAGCCAAATACGGGAGTCTTATTGGCCATATTTCTGCAGTAATTTGAACCAAGTCTCAATGTTCCATTTCCAGAATTTTATCCCTATCAATAAAGGACACTGTATCACAAGAGTAGACCAGGGAGAGGAGATGCACTTCAATTCCGGATGTGTCAAAACAGGATTCAGAGTCCTTTAAAGCAATAAGAAAGGACAATGTGCTTTGTCAACCAGGTAGAAAAACTTAAAAACATTTTTATTGTCAAACAAATATAAAAGGCTTTTTTCCTTAAAATGTAAGGAGAGTAAATTGTTCATTTTACTTCACAGATAACTGTCCTCTAAGAACAATTATACATAAACTTCCAAATGTCTTATCCCCCACCTACCATGCAATAACCCCATTTAAAGTTATTATCTTTGATTTTTAAATACATTTTTTAGACATAGAAACATGAACCCAACAAATAAATAGTCAAATTTGGATGATTTGAAAATATTTAGAATGTTGAGAATCTATTTACATTTTAATAAGACATTTCCTCAAAGCAGGGCTTAGATGAATCTCCATAGAGATGAGACCAGGACACAGAATTAAGAAGAAAGAAGCACCCTTGACAATTTGGAGAAAAGGAAAGATAAGCAGAGTGGTGTTTAATAGAAACAGATGTGGATGTAATCCCTTTAGGAAGAGAAAAGCTCTACAAATACAACGGAGGAGGAGGAGAAATGGCGTTAGACACACATAATGGAAAAGCCTGGGGAGCTTTCAGAACTCAAGCTAAGAATGAGCTTATGACTCAGACGCTCTGCTAATTCACAGCCCGACAACTGGTGTGTTATCTGGATAACTTGAAGAAAGACATGGTGTTAAGTACAATAAGTTATTTATAAGAAACATTAACAAGAGTTTCTGAAAATGGCAATGGAGGGCCAAAAAAGGAGGCGTTGTCAGCCTAAAAATGTGTAAATTATACATATTGTCACGGAAACGTATGCTGGTTGGCACATCTCTAATCTATGACCAGCGATAATTGTTTTCTATTTCGACAGGAAGGATTTGAGTTAACCTTAAGGAAAATCTATTGACTAAAGGTTGAGCATTAAAATATGCTAATGGGATTCATGACTAATCTATAGTCTTGCAATGCTTTGAACAGCTCACAGGAGTATAAAATAGACCTAGAGTTATAATCCTGCCATCAGCCAATAAATGGTTAACGGTTAAGTAATAAGAAGAATTTGGGGGAAAGTTAGGTAGAAGAAAATGTTTCCCAGTGTACACTGAGGCAGAACAGCATTCCCTCACTCTTCAAAAATATTCTACCTCTGAAAAAAAATATTTTCCTCCTTGTGTAAAATAAAATAAAAAAAAGACATAAATGGAGGCCATTTTAAAATGGAACCAGAGCAGCCTATTCAGAGGAATTGCATTGCTCATCTTATTTCTTGAAACTTTGGACTGGGTCAAACCTTTGGGCTAGGTTAAACCAATATTGTTTTACAAACAATTGTTTGTAAAGTCAGCAAGAAGGCAAACAGCCTGATCACAAGGACCGATGATTATGGACCTTCTATCTGAAGATAGAACCAGTATCCAATCATGTATAGTCAAGAGTAGCTCAGCTTGTCAACACCAATAGGATTTTTTTCTTTTTTTTTATGTAATTATTCCTTTCCTCCCTCACATATTAAAAAACCTCTTGTTTTTCACCTTATAATCAGTATACATTTGGGTTTGGGTTTCTGTTGTAATCTGTGCCCCTGACTTGCAATTCTTTGATCCCAAATGTGAGGCTTGCCTCACCTTTTAGTTTGGTTTTTTTTTGGTTTTTTTTTGTTTGGTTGGTTGGTTTTTTTAACTTTAGAGCAATACCTGAGATATGTTTTCCTTGATTTGAAGGAATTGAGACTGACTCCTCCACCTTGCTCTTTAAAGAAAAAAAAGATGAACAGAGATACTATCAAAGAAAACCTTTACTTTTAAAGGCACAGGTAAAAAAAATCTTTTCTAATAAAAAGTAGTAATTATGAATCCTGTACATCCTGACCCTTAAGCCCTTCGTCTCAGGCAAGAACTTGGACAGAACTCTAAACACATCTCTCAAAGCCAAACTCCATCACTGATGATTATTACAAAAACGTGAACAGCATCCCAGTGAATCAACTAATCTCAGTGATTCAACTAATCACTGTGATAGCTTTGACCCAAGGCTGTGATAGCTTTAAATAACTCTCCATAAAAGTTGAGTAAAATTTCTCCACCAAAAAATTCATTCTACAGAGTTGTAGCTACAATGTGGTACAAAAGTAACATCCTTCAGCTAGTGCAGTTCCAGGGAAAGTGGCAAAGCTGCATAATGTGGGATATATCCTCCCTCTGAATCTACCAGCAACCCATGCTTCCTGCCTCTTACTGCAGGCATGGTGAGGCAAGATTATTTAGAGGGAGAAAACTGCCGGGGCAAGCACACGGAAATGTCCCCTGAGCTAACAAGTAAAGGATCAGTAGCTCCTGAAGCATTTTATAAGTGAGTAAAGGCTTTCGTACAAATTTTTTTTTATTTAATATTTTATTTTTTTAAATATTCAACTTTGAGTATACATCTACTCAGAGTAAATTCTCTACATACGATCATTATTACTATGATTATTATTGTGAAGAGTTTCAGAAACTCTAAACAAATTTTAATATCATCATAAAATCTTGGGTTAAAGACTTCGTCCATACCCTTTTTTTTTTTTTTAGGTGAGGCAACCCTTGGTTGACCTCACAGATTGCAAGGGTCTAGTCATCTTATAATCTCTTTTTTATTTTTTTATTTTTTATGCCTACAGCACATACTTTTTTAAATATATAGTGGATGTTATCTGTTATAAAGTGAGATATGGGTATCTAG
Source organism: Pteropus medius (assembly GCF_902729225.1). NCBI lineage: Eukaryota > Metazoa > Chordata > Mammalia > Chiroptera > Pteropodidae > Pteropus > Pteropus medius. Next base: position 12,330,765 of record NW_024349801.1, read on the forward strand.
GATGGACCAAACTAGGCAAAGAGCACCTTTTCTAGAATCTGTATTAACAGTGCCTATCTCTCTCATTTAGTTTTTTTGTTTGTTTGTTTGTTTCTTGTCTTAAATATTCTGAGTTGCTTTCTGAGTCTTCATATTTCCATGTAGTTTATTTAATTAATGGTATAGTATATCTGGTGTGCCTAGCACTTTGCTAGTTATCATAAGCAGTTGTAGGGAATGCAAATGGCATTTGTGTCTACTCACAAGAGCCTAGATGGGTACCACACCACACACACACACACACACACACACACACACACACACACACACCAGTTGTGTGCATTCATGTAATAGTCCAGCTGTGAATTCAGTTTTGCCTAGGGGGATGAGAGCGGGAATGGGAAGAGTTCCTTAGATAAGGTACATTGGAAAACAGAAGGCAAGGGGTGGGGTATACAAAAAAAAGGGAAATCAAAGGAAACTTGTGTGACTTCTGTGACTGGAAGCAGGAGCTGCTTCTTTCTGCACTGGGGTAGGAAGTAGTAAGGTGGGGTTTAGACATCCTCCCTTAGTGGCTGGGCAAAGATCTCCCACCCCAAGGCCTGAAACTGCCATTCTCTGATCCACAGAAAGCTCCCAGCTGGAGGAGCTGAGAGGTTCCTGCAAATGGAGAAATGCTCAAAACCATGACAGTGTCAGCCCAATGGGCCCATTACCTCGCAGAATGAGACACTGCAGCTTCATGGCTACCACATAAAGAGATTTTTCTCTCATGTTTACACAGTCTAGGGAAATCTAAAAATGTAACACTTGACTGCATATGTGCAATACAGGCACCTTGGATTAGCCTACTCAAGAAACTATCATTTCCATTTGCACCTCTTTTCCATTTTGTCCTGTTTCCAGCAACAATCTCATTCTGAAGCTTGCTCCCAGAACAAGAGCTGTGCCCAGCAGACTTGCCTGATTCATATTCCCCACGTAACTTGTAGGAAAGCGGCTGTAATGATTGAAACACATTAAATACCTGTTGTGGTTTTAGAAATCACCAAGGAAAATATCAAATATAGAACTATCACCAAATATTTCAATTTAGTAGTTACAAGTACAGGCTTCTTATCAAAATGGATTTTCTCTTCTTAAAAAGATACTTAAGCCAGGATTCCTAATTTATATTCATCTTTCCTCAAAAAATAAGATGCTTCTAACAAGCTGTGCTGATCACATGGGAAAGGACCTTTGATATGGGCTAGCTTCTTCCTGCATTTGTCACCTCCCTTCCCTATGTCTCACTCAGTGGAGAGCAGAGTGAGCACCATGTTGCTAAGCAACTCTGAAAAGATTTTTTAATCTTATTAATTTATTAATTAACTCCGAAGGGCATGTGGACAAAATGGACATATCCTGTCCAACCTAGGCAGAGGAAATACTCACAAACAGCAACAGGACACAATCACAGAAAGAGTTGAATGGATGCTGTTTACACAGGCAAGATTTCCAGCCATTTGCAACAACATGGATAGACCTTGAGGACTCTACACTAAGTGAGATAAGCCAGACAAAGAAAGACAAATACAGGTGACCCTTGAACAACACAAGTTTGAACTATAGTCCATATATGGATTTTGAACTCATACATGGATTTTTTTCAACAAGCATATTGGAAAATTTTGTGGAGATTTTCTTACTACCATGAGGCAATCATATTGCTGCTTTTTCTTTATCAATGCATGACTCTTCACACCTGTAAATAAATACACATTTTTTTCACATTGTCTTTTTAGTTTTGATTTCTAGTGTTAGTTATACATATAACATTTACGGTGTTTTGTGTCATGTAAGACAGTATCGATGTTGGTACTGACAGATGATTCATCTTATAAACAGACTAAAATGTATGGTATCAATAAATACAGTGAAGTACCATAAATGTATTTTCTCTTACATATGATTCTCTTAATAACATTTTCTTTTCTCTGGCTTACTTTAAGATACAGTATACAGTACATATAACATACAAATACATTAACTGTTTTTGTTATGAGTAGGGCCTGCAGCAACAGTAGGCTACTAGTAGCTAAGTTTTTGGGAGTCAAAAGTTATAGATTTCAACTGTGGGGTGGGGGTGTTGGCACTCCTAACCCCCACATTGTCTAAGGGTCAACTGTATTGTATGATATCACTTAAAAGTAGAATCTAAAATAAGCCAAAATTATAAAAACAAAGGGTAAAATGGATCTGGGGGTGGATAAATTGGGGAGATGTTTAAGGCTACAACGTGCAGCTAGTAGATAAGTCCTAGAGATATAATGCGCAGCATAGAGATTGTACTCAACGATACTGTATTATAAACTTCAAAGTTGCTAAGAGAATAGATCTTAATTGTTCCCATCACGAAAAAGAAATGGCAGTTATGTGATGTGATAGAGATGTTAGCTAGCGTTACACTGGTAATCATTTTGTAGGATGTAATTGTATCAAATCAACATACTGTACACCTTAAATTTACACAATGTTACGTGTATATCTCAATTCAAAAAAATTGAAAGTAAAAAAAGAGAGAGAGAGAGAGAAACAGAACCAGAGGAGTAAGGAAAAAAAGTCAAAGCAAATACAGGTACTTCATACTGCATACCTTGGACAGAGCACAGTAACAATTAAACTCTCCAGAAAATGTCACATTTGGGGAAAGCATAATCTTGTTAGAATGCAGATATCCCATTTATTTCTGAAACTTCTCAGGCTTTGTCATTTTTCAGCTAATACTTGCAGTAGACTTTAAACAGACTGAACAGGCAGGAGGAGTGGCCCGGCTCTAGGCACCTGTCACTCTCCTCATGCCATTTGAATTCGATGTGTATGCTTACTTTCATTGTCGCTGCTGTGTTTTGTTTTCATGAATACGACATTTTGCTTTATTCCATTAAATGTATGCTAAAATATTTCACTGATAAAAGTAAAATCAATTGTTTTACTTTCTGCTTTAATCATGATCAGTGAGCAATTATTTTGTGCATCAATTTTGCCCATTTTTTGGCACCCTTCATTCCTTTGTATGGATCCAATCTTCGATCTGCTATCCTTTCTATTACATTTGAAGAACTTTAACATTGCTTATAGTGCAGGTCTGCTGGTAACAAATCCTATACATATTTACTTGAAAAAGTCTTTATTTTACCTTCATTTTTGAATGACATTTTTGGTGAATTTAAAATTCTAAGTTACGGTGGTATTGTACTTTCTTCCAGCACTGCGAAGATGTAGTTCCACTGTCCTCAGACTTGCATAGTTATCGAGGAGACATGTGAAATTATTCTTATCTTTATTGCCCAATATGTAATGTATCTTTAATTTCTGATTGCTTTTAAGACTTTTTTTAAATCACAGGTTTTCAGAAATTGTATTATTATTATTTGGTTCAATCTTTTTTTTTTTTTTAATTTATCCTGCTTAGTCGTGTTCATTGAAATTTTTAGGTCTGTGGGCTTATAGAGTTCATTAATTTTGGAAAATTTTCAGCCATTATTTGTTCAGAAATTCTTATCTCATATTCTCTGGGGCACCAATTAAATGTATATTAGACCACTTGATATTGTCCCACAAATCACTGGGTGTCTGTTCTTTTTTACTGTTTACTTTCTCTGTGCTTCATTTTATATAATGTCTCTTTGTATATCTTCGAGTTCACTGATCTTTCCTTTTTCAATGGCTGCTTTTAGTCCCATCCGGTAAAATTTTCATTTCATATATTGTACTTTTATGTTCACTGGTTCATGGTTTATTTTTATATCTTCCATTCCTTTCCTAATTATGTTTAAAGTGAAGATTTTAATGATTTAAAATAACTGTTTTAAAGCCTTTGAGCTAATTCTATCACCTTTGCCATTCCTAAGTACATGTCAATTGCCTGGTTTTTTCTTGATTAACTGTAATTATACATATATGTATCTACATACATATATAAAATAGTTACTCGTTCTACTTTGAATATTATTTTACTATATAATAATTTTATTATATATCCTTCTTTGCATATCTTGATTTTATTCAATTTTAAATGCTATGTTGTTGAATGTTAGGTTTTGTCTATAAAGGTTGTTGAAATTTGTTTCAGCAGGCAGTTAAGTAACATTCAGATTGGCTATTTTTAAGCTTTATTAGTGCTGGATTAGAATAGCCTTTATTATAGGACTCATTTAGCCTTACTACTAAGGCCAAACCTCTCAGCTGCCTGTTGAATAATCACCCAGGTTTCAATGAGATCCCTCTACTCTGGCTAACTGGAACTTGTTTCAAAGCCCTGTGTGAGTTCTGGAAGTTGTTGAGCTTCTAACTCCCCAGTTGTTCTTTGTGTTGCCTCATGGAGTTTCGTCCTACAAATACGAAGTTCAGTATTCAGCAACAAGTTCAAGAGGACCCCCATTCTGATTTCTGGAGCCATTTTCTGCAGAACTCCCTCTTTTCTAGTACTCTGCCCTGCAAATTCCACCCACCTCTTTCTCAAACTCTAATCTCTGTCTTCTCAATGAAAATGTTGTACTCTGCCTGAGTTATCCTTGCCTGTTCCATGGTCCATTTCCCTGGATCATAATCCTTCTCTACCTATTGCCCAGTTTCTGAAAACAATTGTTCCATATGTTTTACCAATTTTTCAAATTTTTATAGCAAATGGACAAATCCAGTACCGGTTACTTCAACATGATAAGAAGTGGAAAATCTACCATTTCAGTTGGTAAGGAATTCAGGACAAATTAAATGGGTACCTCTAACTCACGTTCTCTCACAAGGCTGCAGTTAGCATGTTGGCCAGGACTATAATAATACAAAGGCTTAAATGGGGCTGGAGAATCAATTCCAGAGTGACTCACTATTGTGGATAGCAAGTCGATACTGGTTGTTTGAAGGAAGTCATAGTTCCTCACCTCATGGATGTCTCTATCGGGCTGCTTGAATGTCCTCATGGCACAGCTGGCTTCTCTCAGAGCAAGTGATTCAAAAACTACCTATGCTTTCTACAACTGCATAAAACACAGGGAGGCAGCACCTTAGATTCTTAGTAAATGACAAACTATTGATATTCTCTTTAATACAAACTACTCTGGATTGCATTCAGCACACAGAATAACCATATCCCCCACATTCTTCAATGAATTATTATGAAAAAACTGATCAAATTTCAATTTGGTAAAAGCAAGTGCAATCCCCAATGAAGTTTGAGCATCATCTCAACACACCGTCCTCCCTTCCTTTCACAAAAAGGTTGTCACCTTATTTCCAAAATTTTAATATGAGAACATTTACCCAAGAATCTCAAGAAGGCCTACGTGGGTTTTACTTGGCACACATCATCAGTACTCACAGATAACTAGAGCCCTGATACAACACTTCCTTTGCATATCTCAGTGTTAGTTGGCTGCTCTTGTTGGTCATTTCTGCAAGGCTAAAGCCAGCATCCTCTGAGAGTTCGGCCAGTCCATGCCACCACCTCAAAAATATACTGAGAAAAGAAAAGAAAGCCCTTTCTAATAAGGGGGTACGCCAAGTACTAAGAAAAAGATGATCAAGCAGTTGCTGGCTTCTCTGTTGCTCCAGACCTGGTCAATTTAATGAAGGGCAAGGCTGCCTTTGCTTCTAAGAGGACACAACTTGCAAGTCACATAACATTTTAAATACATGCATTTCCTTAGACTTTTTATGTATTAATTACAGAAAATTCATTTCTTCCAAGTGTATGAGACTCTTAGCTCTTAGCAATAAATTTAGCATTTAAAGTGCAGAAGTCTAAGACAGGAAGTCAACAGATTCACACTGAACTTTTCTGGCTCACACAAAAGTGAAAGTGTGTGTGTGTATGTATGTGTATGTATATATATATATATATATATATATGCCATATATATATGGCATCATATATGGCATCAAGTGATATATACTATATATAATTTCCATTTAGCTTTTCTTGATAAGAATTAGAGGAATAAACAGATGCAAAGTCTAGCAGTCAGTTCACAAGCATTTACTGCTGCCTGCTCTATACCATTCACTGTGCAAGATGCTGGAGACAGATATTGAGCTGCTTGCTTTCAAGAACTGTAGACTAGGCAATGTGCACACAACTAACATATTTCCAACTATTTAGTGTATATTTAATTACACCCACTCCATGATAGACTCTGTCAGACATGGCGGGTTCAAAGAATAAGAAGGATTCTAACATTAATGTGGTCTAAAAACAATAAGCCAGAACTGGAAAGGGGACATTGGGAAAGGCATTGATACCATTTCTATGATTTTTAAAATGTTTGTATAACTATGTTTCTGGATTGACAGTCTGAGGTTTGGTAATTATAAATATTATACAAATTCTGTCTTAAGACGTTTTTAAAAAATAAAAAATATCTTTTGTCAGCCTTATTTGTGCTCTTATTAAGGCATTCTGGCATTTATGATGACAATTTGTAAATACTCCCCCTTAACATCTTATGATCACAACCTTTTTTTAGTGTCTTAATTTTCACAATCTATAGCTATGTTCTCTAATATGTCAGATATTTAAATCTAAAAGGTAAAAAATAAAATGAAATTCACTTCCTCAGTCCTACCATTCTCATTTCAAGTGATCAAATCAACAGAAATTTCTATTGGACAGAACTAGTTTGATTTCTAACATAAGAAAATAATCTTCCAAGTCAAATGATATTGTTTGCCAAGAATGTCCCCATAGCATTTAACTTGTTTATTTTTAACTTTTTTGACTCTAGTGAATAAACTTGTTATTCATTTTATGATTATTAAAGTAGTAATTGATTAATAAACATGTTTCCTATGCTGTCTATTCTCTACCCAATAGCACTACCACTTGATGACACCATATTAAAAGGAACACTTTTAACTTAATATTAAATTTGAAAACACCATTTAAAATTGAAAACAATAAAATTAAATCAACTACTTGTTTCTTTATGCAATTCTCTAGGGAGGGCACACTGAAAACACATCCCTTTCTTCTTGGATACTTGAAAATTTACTTGCTAATGAAAATTTTTTAAATTCTTGTTTGTACAATATGCTTCTAAATTTTGTTTCCCGCAGTGAGAGAGACTGGAAGAAGTGGATTTGCATATACTTCAACTAAGAGAACTTTCGGATTGCTTTTTAAAACTCAAAGTGACATAGCATCAAGTGATATTTACTTGTTACTGGGCAAAAGATTATTAGATTTAATGATAACTGAACTCAGTGCTCCTCCTTGTAAATCTTCTTACGATTCTTCATACTGAATAAGAGAAAGTTCAACATGATAAATTCAAATATTCCACTAGACAAGGGGAGCTAAATAGTATTTAAATGTACTTTTCCTTTGGCTTTGCTCACAGAATGTTTTTATTTTTACAGAATATGTTTTTGTCAAGAATTTAAGATGATCTCACCTAGATTCCTTGGCAGACAAGGGCACTTTTTCTATCTTATATTTGATCTCAAATTCATGTAGATATTGTTCTTCTACATTTCCAAGTTCTTCAGTTAAGTTTGGTGGTATACCTATAGTTTGAAGATATTGCAAAACTTCCTCCCTAGTATAGAAGAATATTTGTGCTCCCCAAATCCTGTAACCCACAATCACATTAAAATTTTAAATATACTATCAATGTTACTAATTATAAGACAAAAAAGAGCTTTATTCCTCAGTCTTGAACACCACAAAGTTAACTGTGGTTTAGCTGGACACAAAGGGATCTTGGAAAGATGTTTGTTTCTTATCTATTTATTTCTTTATGCTTACGTTATTTTAATTGTCAGTAAAAACTAGTTTTCTAATAATTGAAGAAGTGTGTCTACAATTCTGGGACCTTTGCTTTTCCCTCATTCTCATTATGTACTTTCTCCTCTTCAGATCCAAGCAGGTACATGCAGAGATAAAACACTAAGCCACTGATCAAAATAACTGTCATTCTCCTGCTAGAATGACTTTCCCCTTCTGTCAACCAAAGGGTTGATATGATTTCCCTGTCAAACATGTCAAGTAAGTCTTTAAAGGTGTCTGTCAATTGCCGGCATGAGGTCTGCCAGACGAGAATGCTGCCTTCAGGAAGGAAGCAGAAACTTCCAGAATTATAATATAAAAGGCAGAGAGACTCCAATCATCCAGAGACATAGCACTCCTATCTGAATCTCAAGTCTGGATTTTCATAAGATATGAAAATATAGGAAAGCAGGTTCTGCAGAAGCCTTGAAAGGAGGAGATATTTCTTTATTCCTAAAATAAGACTAATAGCTCATTAAAGTCAACATTCTGTATGTGGTAGAGAAAGTTCCCCGTGAATTTAAATGTCATTCCTAACAAATTTTCAGCAAACTGGAGACTTTCCCACTAGGATTTTAAATCAAGGCTATAAGGATCTCATTTTTTCTTGTCTCAATTGTGTAGAAAGCAAGGATGCCTCGATGAATATAGGAATGGAGGTACTCAAGTGGTCTAGAGACTTCTCAACAGGTAGATGTCCCATTACCATTTCTTAACAGGGAAGGCTAATAAAGAGCTGCCTCAAGTAGCTGATCTATATAAGTCACATTTCGGCTCTGCTGCTGATTCATCAGATTAATTTCTTGCTATGTGCTAGGGCTTTCTGTCTGACAGAATGAAGTTTGGCTTAGAAACCAGAGTTCAGATTGCTGTGTTTTCTACCTTTCATAATATGCTCTCATAAAGGTTGTATAATAAATAGCCAACTCTTCTTGCTGTCATCCTCTTATACTTTCTAGCAGAAACTAGAGAGGCACATATCTGAGATTTGTGTCAACATTATAAAAAGTAGAGAAAAAGAATGCAATGAATTTTAAAATAACAGACAAATAAGTTCTAAATGGTCTAGAGTGTGATTAATAAAAAATGAAAATTATAATAGAGTGTGTGGGAGAGATATTACTGGTTTCTTTCGAGATGACAATAGGTCAATAGATTACTTATTCAGAAAATATTCAAGAATTTTTGGTTGCTTAAGAATAAATTAAAATGGAATCATGCTTTATGAAAGTAAAAATTCAGATGATTATCTGAAAAGTATTACATATTTAAATAAGTTAAAAACTCTATATATGACAAATAACATAAAATCTCTTTATTCTATGTAATATTTACTCTTAATAGAATATATTTAAATCAAATTAAATGCCTAATAACAGAGGGAGAGAGTGATTACATATACATATGATTACATATGTACATATATATTTCAATTATACAAATATATTCTACATTTATATATATATGCATCCCATGTATGTATGTATAATTTACTTAAAATAAACTAATTCTAAAATACAACGTTGGAAGATTTTTTTATGACACTGCAAAACATCAATATACTAAATAGAAAAAGTATATATTTTTAAATCATTCAGTAGAATAAAAAGCACTAAAATTTGTATCCATATCATATATAAAATATTTATAATATATATAAATGTATCATGAAAACAAGATTGGAAATGACACCAGCACAGATTTCAAAGGCTTTTTGTAACTTTTGTTCTCATTATGGAAATAATAAATGTTCTTTTTAACACAAATAAAAGGGTTTTTAGTAACTTTTTAAAGTAAATTACAACAAATTACTTAAAAGTTATGACCCGATTAGTGGTTACCAGAGGGAAGTGGGGAGGTAGAAAAGGGTAAGGGAAGTCAAATATTTGATGGCAGGAAATTTAACTGGTTTGTGAACACACAATATGACATATTACTGAATTGTACACTTGAAACCTATTTGAGTTTATTAACCAATTTTACCCCATTAATTTTAATAAATTATCACCAAGAAAACCATGAACACAGTTTGATATATAATTTTTCAGTATATGCCTTACTATTAAATTGCACACCTGAAACACTGGATTTCATTAAGCAATGTCACCATAAAAAATAATAATAATTTTTTAATTTTAAAAATAAATAATAAAAAGTTTATTAATTAAAATTTTCCAATCTTAGGTTCAAAATATGCCTTAATATATTCCTATTTTCTCAAGAATTTGTGTATTCACTTTGGTTCAAATTCAGATAAATAATCCTTTGCACGTTTAAATTATTCTCCTTCGATATTTCACATTGTGTTAGGCTTTCTTTTTTTTGTATTATGTACTGTGTTGTCTCCTAGTCAACTTCGACTTGCAAAAAAAGGAAAAGGAAGAGGAAGAGGAGCAGAAAGTACTGCAGAGTATCAAATTTGAAACCTCTGTACCGGATGCCCTCATGGTTTATAAGGGAAGTAATTAAATTAAGAGTTTCTATAATCAAAGAGGTCAATGTTGTATTTCCATATTGTTCAACCCAAGGCCTATTTACTTAGCAAACAAGACACATTATACATATAATTGCAAACACATCTGGAGACTCTGAGGTTCTAGGTAACCCTGTATCTCCTATGTGCAAAAAGATTTCCCAGGCTGGATTTTTTTTTTTCATGAAATGTGTGTCTTTATTTACACTTACACTGTCAATGTGTTCTTGGATTCTATGTTTTGGTTCCCCAATGATAAGGAGAGGATGTAAATATTAACCCATAGGAACACTAAGGAAAACAAAAGTATAGAGTTAGCATGCACGTTAGTGGCACAAAGCCACGCAATCACTCTGTCTGAAATCAGCCACTTCTTCTTTAATAACTGAGCATCTAACATTTTTTTTAATCATAGGAAAATGGAAACTCTTCTTGGATGCTTTTCCAGTCAGTCAATACCACATGCACTTATTGAATAACATTTATATACGTGCCAGCTACTGTTGCTGGTGCAGGCACTCACGGTAAATTATTCTATCTCTGTAACATGTTATTTGGAGGCAAATTGGCACGATTTACAAGGAACTTTGGGTTTAATTTGCATCTAAAAATTTTAAATACCCATAATTGTATACTGCCAGGAACATTACCCATGGCTAATTTGCATATTGTTCCTACTGTCCCTAAAATGTGAGGATATTTAATAATACTTTATATCACAAGACACCGCATACCACACTGAGAGCAAAAATCACTCAGGGCTGATGAAACTAGGCATCGAGGACTTTGGGGGTCACGACAAACCCACCAGACATTTTAACAGCCTTTCACGTCAGGCCCAGTGAAATTCCTTTTTGAGCATGCCTCCCACCCAAGCTCTCGTAGATTCATCCCAGGGATGTCTGACTCATAGCTTGGTCCTATTAGCAGAATCACACTTCAGAGTTTCAAAGGGCTCATAGGTTACCCATCAGGCCAACTCCATTTCAAATATAAAAAAATCTTGTGCGCTCTGGTCAAATTGACATTTCCTTCATCCTTACTTAATAGTAGCACAAACGACACAGCTTCTTCCATCTTGAGATTCTGAACTTCACCTCCTTTAATGTAAGAGTCCTCTCACCGAATCTTTTCTCAGGCTCATTAATTGCTTCTATTGAAAATACTCCAACCTTATATCCCTTTCTTATAAATGTTTTCCAAACCTTGAGAAATGTTCATGGTTCTTCAACACTTTCATCCTACAATTCTGTGTCAATCATAAAAACTGAATCAAGACTCTGAAGGGAATAATTTGTACTTCAGAGGAAAACTACACATTGTCTATAGTACATGTCTCCGTGTTATCTGTCTATGATTCTATGGCAGCTATTCTACATCTCTGTAAATTATAGAATACTGATAGTAATAAAAAATAACTTTTATCTATAGAAATACAAATCTTCCCTGTCCAAAGTCATTTGAAGTCCCTTCCCCACTGTGGAGAAAACAGGATATTCTTTTGAAACTGTTAAATATCTACTTAATTCCCTCATTGATTCATGAGTTAAATAAAATCTTTATCTTTTTTTTTTAATTATCATTTAACAGCTGCAAACAAGGAAAAATAAGTGCAACTGGGGCATTGATCAGAGAATTTATAAAAATAAGATGATGAAAGAGGACATATCTCACAAGAAGATATCATATTCTCTTATGCTTTTCTAAGCATAAACATACTATAATTTAGGGGGAGTAAAAATGAAGTTATTTAATAATTTTCTTTAACATTAATATCATATTTACATTCATTTTGAGAGTCTTAATAAAAAATGATCAAAAGGTTATTGTTGGTACATGAAACCACTGTCAAAGCAAAAATTGCACAAAATTAAGGAAGACTTTATTCAAGGCAATAGGGAAAAAAGGCCAGTCTGAACTCATCTCTGAAACCATGGGCAGAACAGGTTTTAAAAGCTGGACTGAGGAATATCATAGATCATCTAAGTTTGCCAACTGGCCTTACCCAAAGGAAAAGGGAGACAAAGAGAGATTTTACACACAGAGGGGAGAAAGCAATGTAAAGATAGAATACAGAGAGATTTGAAGATCCTAGCCTTAAGGACTGCTGCGATGCAGCCACAAGCCAAGAAATGCTGGTATCCACCAAAAGCTGAAAGAAACAAGGAAAATACTTCCCTTAGGGCTTCTGAAGTGAGCACAGCCCTGCTGACACCAGTAATACTGACTTCTGACCACTGGCCTCCAGAACTACAAGAGAATACATTTCTGTTGTTTTAAGCCACGACGTTTGTGGGAAGTTGTTATATCAGCCACAGGAAAATAATACAGATTTTGGTAGCAAGAAGTGGGATGCTAAATATCTAAAAATGTGGACTTTTTCTGAAATTGGTAGTGGACAAAAGCTGGAAGAATTTTGAAGCACGCGATAGATAAAGCCTAGAATGCATTAAACAGTCTGCTGGTAGAAATACGAACATTGAAGACAAAGCTGGTAAGAGTTCAGAAGGACATGAGAAGCATGAGAGAGGAAGCCTATATCATCTTAGAGACTATGTATATTGTCATAAACAGAATATTTGTAGAAATGCAAACATTAAAGGTGCCACTTGAAGGCTCAAAAGGAAATGAGAAACATCCTATTGGAAAATTAAAGAAAGGCAATTCTTTTTGTATAGTGGCAGAGAGCTTCACTAGTCATGACCTACTATTGTGTGACAAGCAGAACTTGTAAGTGATAGATATTTAGGTGAGATTTCCAAGCAGAGCATTGGAGATGCAGGCTAGTTTCTTCTTGCTGCTTATATTAAATATGCTAGAAGAAAGAGACAAATCATAAAGAGAATTATTAAGTAAAAAGGAACCAGGATATAATGATTTGGGAAATTCCTAGACTGTCTGGATTGCAACAGATGCTAAAATTAGGAGATTGTAATGAAAGTATGCTCTGGACAGACAGCCAAAGTATGGCTGGAGAATCTTTAGTCAGTACTGAAGAGAGTAAGCATGAGTGAAAAAGAACACAGCTGGGGGACTAGAGCAATCAGGTGGGAAATAATGGTGCATTGGTCCGGGAAGTATGTGTATGTGGTAGTCCAACACTATAAGTGATGAAAAGTGGTTGGATTCTGGATATATATGGAAGACAGAACTGATGATACTTTCTGATTAGTAGCTGTATATATTTTGTGAGAGAGAATTGAGGATTATTCCAAAGCTTTGGGTCTGGATAGCTGGAAGGATGGAGTTGACATTTCCTGAGGTAAGTTTACAGGAAAATACCAGAAGCTCAGTTTTTAGCATAATAGTTTGATATTTCCATTTAAAAAGCAGGTAGAGGTTTTTGGTAAGATAATTGAATATAGGAGTCCAGAGATCAGCATTTAGGTCCAGTCTACAGCTACGAATTTGAGGTCGTCAGTTTAGAGATAATATCTAAAGCACGAGAGGAAGTCATCAGAAAGAGACTGCAGATACAAAATAAGAAATTCAAAAACTGAGCCTCCAAAATTAAAAGGTATAGAAGAAGAGGAGGGACAAGCAGAGGAAGCCGAGACGGAGGACAGTAGGAGAAAAACCAGGAGAGTGTGGAGTTCTGCTAAATCAAGTGAAGGAGGCGTTTCAATGAAGGAATGATCAAAAGTGTCCAATACTGCTGAGAAGGTAAGAAGAAGACTGAGAAGTGTCCGTGGGATCTAGCAAACTGGAAGTTCTTGGGGATGTTGGCTAAAGAAGTTTTGTTATATTATTGAGAAGAGAAATTTGATGCGATGATTTCAGGTGGGGAATAAGAGAGCGAATTTGAAGACGGCATATATAGGAAATGAAATAAAATTGACTGGAAAGTCAATTATTTTTGCTTTTAAAACATCCACAAATTTAGCCAGAATAAGCTCATTACTAAGTTAAAAGAGAAAAGTTTTGCTGAGAGGCACCAGACGGCTAAAGGTATAAAGGAAATGAGTAACCAACATGGATCATTCAATTAGAGAGTTTGCTAATTAAAGAAAGAGGTGGTAAGTGCATGGTAATTTGCAAGATCTAAGGGGAAAGCAAATGTGATTGTTTTAATCTGTTTTTCTATTAAGTCTGTGAGGTAAAATGGAGAGAGAACTAAGTGAATGGGGTTCTTGAATGGCTGGGAGTGATGTGAACGAAGAGCAAAGGTAAAGGAAGTGACTCCAGGCAAGAAGTATTTCTTCCTCAGAAATCGTAAGGATAGAGAAGGTCACTGTACACCAGAGTTTCTCAGTCTTAGCACTATTGACATTTGGGGCTGAATAATTCTTTGTTGTGAGATGGCTGTTCTGTGCATTATAGGACATTTCGCATCTCTGACCTCAACCCACTAGATGTCAATAGCACCCTCCCTAGTCATGACAGTTCCAAATATCTCCAGGCACTGCCAAATGTCTCCTGAGGGCAAAATCACCTTGGCTGAGAACCAATGATGGAGAGAGATATTGGAGGAGAGAATTTCACTGTGTGAGCTCTGAGTATTATGAGAGATTGAAATAACTGCATACAAGGTAGTAGAATGGGCTGGGTGATCTGGAAAGAATTCTTAATAACAACTGATACCGTGGTGGCTTTGTTTAATGTCAACTTAGCCCACGGACACTGTGTTTGCCAGAATCCCCTTTCCTGTATAGTTCTAGATACACATGAGCCACAAAAGACATTTTACAACAACCAGGCCACAACTTCTGCAGATACTCCCAGATCCCCTCCTTCAGCTTCTCCCACTCCTGGGCTAGGTGCCTCTTTCACTCCGTGATGAAGGGTGCCAGCTGCCCCTGAAGGTCATTACCTCATCAAAGTTGGAGACTCAAAAGCAGTGAGAGACCCTTGCGGCTTCCATTTCATCTTCAAGGGCTCCAGCCTAGCCTTGCAGTTCTACTTTGTGCTTACCCTCCCCTCCTTCTTGTCCATCTTCCTAACTGCCAATCCTGCTGACCTCAAGCCACAGCATCCAACTCAGAAGCAATAATTGCACACAGACTCTTTGACATGATCTGTCCATTGTCCAAGGTCAAACCCTCCATTCAATACCACGTATTTACTACTGCCTATATGTCAGGGATAGCAACACTATAAATTACGTTTTAGTAGCCTTATTCTGTAGGTGAGAAAACTGAAACTCAGGAAGACTAACTCTACAAGGACTTACGTTTAATAAGTGGCAGACATGGACTTTGAACACCAACCTTCCTTTAAAATCCTCTCTCCTTCCACACCACTACGATGTTGTCAGTTAGTGGCTTTATGGGGTAAAGAGGAACAGAACTTTCTAAATTTGACCTAACAAGACAGGACTTTATATTGTATGTTAGTAATGGTGGCAAATTAATAAAAGCTCTTTCCAACACAGCATTTAATGATATTTTAGAGGTAAGAGGCACAAAACTTAAAATTTACTTACTCTTCACAGAAATAAAATAAGAAGAGTTTAACTTTTCCATTTTCTATTACTTCATAATGTTTATGAGACACTAACATTTGGTGGCAGCAGATGTCCTGGAAATTTAGAAAAGACCTTAATCAACCCATCAACATTCAGTTTAATCAGGACTAGGAGAGAGTGATCAGGGGTTTTATGACTATTGACCGTGCCACCGTCAATGACCTCTCATCACCAGGGCAGAGCTTCCAAGTCTTTCCCTCCTCATGTTATACCCACAGTAACAAAGCAGCCATGTTTGCAGTACACATAGTCTGTAGTAATAGACCGACATAAAATAAGTGTTGCTTTTTACTTGCTGGTGTTGTTCAAAGCAGCATAACCACCCAGGTATTGATGAAAACGTATTAGGTTCTCTGGGTGAGCTCTAAGGTGTGAATCTCTCTTGTATCTGTTATAAAGTATAAAGTCCTGAGTGAGGCAAAGAAATCAAGTCTATGAATTACCTCCTCCAACCAAAAAAAAAAAAAAAAAAAGAAGAAAGCTAGAATCATAGAAAATCAACATTGGAAAGGATTTTTTTTTTTTCAGGTCACCTAATCCATTCTCATTCCAATGGATAAATCTATTCAAAGACTAAACTAGCAGTCATCCACACTCTTCTTTTACTCTTCAAAATACTGGAGCACTACAAATTCATAAGAGAGCCCATGCTATCCTCCAACAGCTAAAAGCTAGAATGCACTTCTTGCTTTTGAGCTACACTATGCCTGCCCATGACTATGACCCAAAGGTGTTAGAAAGGTCATTTTGCATCATTCAGAGTATGAACCTAACATATGCCATATTTACTTTATTGTTTAATGTATGCTCTGTTGTTATAATAATGGTAATGGTAATGAGGTTGATATTAAAGCAGCTACTATCTAAACCAGTTTATTCCATAAGTAAAATTTCTGTTAGATTGATTACTGGAAGCATAAATGATTATTGCCTTTGCCATCTTTTCTTTTTTTTTTTTTTCATTTTAACACTAAAGTGATAGGAGCTCAAAAAAGGTAGTAATTATTCTATTAGTCATTTTGAAAAGCCTCTTTTCCATTTCTTGCACAGAAATTATTCACTTGAGCAAAGTTTTTTTTTTTAAGTTATAGTAAACGTACAATGTGTTTACCTTATAAAAATAAGTCTAATATTCAAGCTCACTTTAAGGTCAGTTTTTTTATCTGAGAACAAGATAAAATTTTAAAATAGAAGATCTTCATCAAAATTTGAGGACAATTTCGACAGAAATCATCAATTACTTCCTGTATATTATCTTCAAATTTCTATCAGTCCAAGATGGATTTTGATACATGTCAAACCCCTTTTCAGAGTTGGAGAAATCAAGTCACAATAGCCCTTACTATGTTTTGAGATCTCACAGCCATCTGGCAAAAAACAGAAGGAAGGGATTTCAGTAGCCAATCTTCTGTTTTCTACCTGGAGCACAGTCTTTCAAGGAATGCCTTATATTCCGCCTGATAGGGTCTGTCTCAGCTAAGAGAAAACAGTGCAGACATGAACAATATAAATGAACTCAAGAATTTAAAAAATTACAGACTCATCCAACATATGTTAAAGTGAAGAGTTTATCAGGATAAAGAATTGATTCCTCAGTTTAATTTCTCAGTAACTAGATTAGTATCTTGTCTTCTAAATAAATCTGCTTCTAGGATGACTATGTTCTGATCAGTTACAGGTAAAATACATTTAATAAGAAAATTGAGGAGAGATTGTTTCCTTCGGATCAAAGAGTGGAAAAGTCCTAGAGGGAAAAGACTAGAAATAATAAGCAAAATTCGATAGTTCAACTTTATATGGCAGTAGTCTATGGGAAAAAAAGATATAATTTAGTAAGATTCAATAAATAATTCTTTTAAATTAAATTATTTGTTAAAATTAAGCTGTGCTCCGGGTTTTTAAATCAAAATGAATATACTGTGGTAATTGGGGATATGAGAAAAAATAAATTAACACTACTTGGAACATAGTTAATATGTCTGAATTGATGCCAATACCTGCTTGTGAGAGAGAATAATATTCTAGTAGGTGAAAGTTGCAAATTATGTTTTAATAGGTTCATATACAATGTCAAGCAAATTGTAACTGATTTTTCCTGAATACTCCAATTTGCACTGTTTTCCTCCAATAATTTCTGCTTCAATGATTGTATATTGATCCTTACTATGTATTATTTATCTTTAAATACTCCATTTGTAAGTTGGAGGGGAGAGAGCACACACATAAAGACTAATCCAAATTCTGGTAAAACTATCTGATCTTTCATTAGTATGCCATTTCATTTTCAAAATAATTCCTATGATTTTTTTTGCCTTGAATATTCAGGAATTGACTATCCATATGTATTCCTCGCCTTGTTTTTCCTTCATATTTGATCTTTGTTTCTGCCTTGAGTCATTTCACAGATAATTAATTTCTCTACCGTCCAAGTAAAAAGACATAATAAAATAGGCTATTTTAGTAGTGTCCACGGAGAAAAAAATAGAAAGGGACTAAACTGTTGCTCCAAATGTCAGTACCAGCTGACTCCACTTGCGTCTACTTCCTTCAGTACTGCCCCTGGGTATGAAAAGCCCTTGACATGCTGCTCTATTTCTGCCCTACTCACAGAGAGAGCCAATTCTGCCGAGCCTGGCTGTATGAGTGGAAATAAACGCACCAGAATCATGCCTGTGAGGCTGCCAATAGTCCCACTCTTCCAATGCAAGAAAGCTTTGGGTATAGCACACTTACTGAGCACTCCCTCTAAATCAATTTCTTCTAAAGAATATAGCGCTGCCTTCTTTTCCTGATTGATAGTCTGTCTTCCCTGGAGAATCTAGAGTTCTCCTCACTCTTGCTTTCATGTAAATATATTTCCTACAATGCACCCAGCCAGCTCCCCTCCTGCCCTTGCCAGCTCCCTCCTCCCAGGGACCAGAATGTGCACCTGTAGCATCAGGCACTGTTTCAGAGAAGACATACCTTTAGGAAATCTGTAGTACACCATCCACTTACTACAAGTATTTCCAGCACCTAGAGATCCAGGCAAAGCAACTTCATGGAACGCCATAACTGGCTAGGCCTCTGCTTTCTTCATTTCTTCCCTCTTGGACAATATTTCAAAGACTTAGCCACTTAAATTGAAGCCAACTTGGGCTTCAGTTTGTCCACTAACTACCCCATGCCCTTTTCTGGATCTCTCTGCACCCCTCACCAGCCAACATTCAAAGTCCTATAACAGCTTATATATTTTAATTTGATTAAATTTCTTTTTTGTCACTGTATCTTACTTCAGATAATC
Source organism: Pteropus medius (assembly GCF_902729225.1). NCBI lineage: Eukaryota > Metazoa > Chordata > Mammalia > Chiroptera > Pteropodidae > Pteropus > Pteropus medius. Next base: position 12,349,768 of record NW_024349801.1, read on the forward strand.
AAAATTTGTGAACAAATATAGTAATAGTTGAGAACTAATGTTAGGTTTCTCTACAGAAAGTTTCTTTTTAAAGCAAGGTTGATAGAATATGCAATAAAACTGGGTACATATATTGAGCCAGGCTCTCTATAGATCTATAAATACTTTGACAAATATAAAACTAAAAGAATTAGCCACACATTTACATTTCACTTGGCCCCATGTTAAGGGATCTGGGAATACAAAAATATATATACAAGGTCAATATCTTAATCATTCCTAAGCCTCTTTAATAAATGGTGCTGGGAAAACTGGAAAGCCAAATGAAAAAGAATGAAACTAGACTGTTGTCTATCAGCACACACCAAAATTAACTCGAAATGGATTAAGGACTTGAATATAAGACTGGAACAATAAAATGCATAGAAGAAAATATAGGAACTAAATTCAAGGACCTTGGACTTAAAGAGGATTTTATGAATTTGACCTCAAAAGCAAGGGAATTAAAAGTTAAAATAAATGAATGGGACTACATCAAACTAAAAAGCTCTGCTCAGCAAAAGAAACCGTCAACAAGGTAGAGACAACCATCCGAATGGGAAAATACATTTGCATGCAACACCTCTGATAAGGGCCTAATATCCAAAATATACAAAGAACTCATACGACTCAATAACAAAAAAAAAAAACACAAACAATTCCATCAAAAAATGGGCAGAGGACCTGAACAGACACTTATCCCTAAAGGACATACTAATGACCTACAAACATATGAAAAGATTCTCAACATCACTAGTTAGCTATTAGGGAAATGTAAATTAAAACCACAATGAGATATCAACTCACACCTGTTAGAATAGCTATAATCAACAGGACAAGTAATAACAAATGTTGGAGAGGATGCGGAGAAAGAGGAACCCTCATACACTGCTTGTGGAACTGCAAATTGGTACAACCACTATGGAAGCCAGTATGGAGGTTCCTCAAAAAACTAAGAATTGATCTACCACATGATCCAGCAATCACTCTACTGGGTATTTACCCCAAAAACTTGAAAATCCATATCCAAAAAGATATTTTCACACCAATGTTCATAGCAGCTTCATTCGCAGTGGCCAGGACATGGAAGCAACCGAAGTGTCCTATGATAGACCATTGGCTAAAGAAGCTGTGGTACGTATATACAATAAAATATTACTCAGCCATAAGAAGAGATAAAATACTGCCATTTGTGACAACATGGATGAACCTCAAGATAATCATGCTAAGCGAAATAAGCCAGTCAGAAAAAGTTGAAAATCACATGATACCACTTATATGTGGGATATAAATCTAAAACTAGCACATGAACAGGACAAACAGAGACTCATGGACATGGACCATAGACTACCAGATACCTAGAGGTGGGGGACAAAGGGGAAGGGACAGGGTAAGGGGTCAAATATGTGTGACAGAAAGAAATCTAACTATGGGAGGTGAACACACAGTGTAAATACACACACACACACACACACACACACACACACACATACATACACACACCTTATTGTTAATGTGTATAGCTGAAACTTATTGGCTTTCATTAATCAATGTCACCATAAATAAATAAATAATTAAAAATTTAAGGATAAAATAAAAAAAAAGGCACCATTAAGTAAAAGTTAAACCAAACACTGTGAGAAACCTCATCAAAACTCATCAAATTGTACATTTTAAATTGATGCATTACACATTTATGAATGTGTATATTATTAAATTATACACTTAAAATTGAATGTTATTATTCACCAATATAGTTTATTTAAAAAATTAACTGTTTAAAGAAAAATAAGATGAATATGTTATGGCTTAAAATAGGTAGAAATAAAAATTCATGATGACAATAGCATAACGAATAGCAGAAGAAAATGGGAGTATAATTTTATAAAGCTCTTATGTTATAGATGAAATGGTAAAATGTTGTTTTAAGTTAAAAGGCCATAAGTTAAAGATCCATTTATAACCCATACAGTAACTGTAATAAATATAATTATATCTAAAAAGCCAAAAGATAAAATAAAAGGAATTTTAAAAAGTCAAAATCTTAAATAGAAAACAAATGGCAAGAGGCAGATTTAAACCCAACTATATCAATAATGTCTTAAACAAAACGTAATAAATATCTGAATTAAAGGACAGAGACTATCAGATTAAATAAAAAAGATAAAACTATCCTCTTTAAAAAGGACACATTTTAAATAAGTAAAATGTTAAAAATAAAAGGATGGAAAAGATACAGTATGTAAACAATTAGGAAAGTTTATATGGCTATATTAATTTCAGAAAAAGTAGATTTTTTTAGTAATAAAAGGGTCAGTTCATCAAAATTATAACAATTTTAAGTATTTATGAATTGAATAACAGAGGTTCAAAGTACACAGGAAAAAAACTAATGAAGCATAAGAGAGAAATAGATATATCCACAATTCTGGTTGGAGATTTTAACCATCTCTTTCAGAAATTGGTAGAATAGGTAGACAAGAAACTAGCTGAACTAGCTGACATTTCTAGAACACTCCACTTAAAAACTGCAGAAGAAATATTGTTTTCTAGTGCACATAGAATTTATCAAGATAGACCATCCACTGTGTTGTAAAACAAGGAAATGAGAAGGAAATCAAAGCATATCACTATAAAAATCAACAAAATATAAAGGAAGACTGTAAGAGAGGAAAGGAGAAACAAAAAACGCTACACAAACAACAGGAAATAACAAAATAACAATAGTAAGTCCTCCTTCAGTCATTACTTTACATGTAAATGGATGTAATTTCTCATCAAAAGACATATATTGGCTGAATGAATAAGAAAACAGGATCCAACTATATACTGTCTACAAGAACTCACTTTAGATCAAAGGGCATGCATAGTTTAAAAATAAAAGATGAAAGAAGATATTCCTTGCAAATGTTAACCAAAAGAGAGTAGGAGTAGTTATACTAATACCAGACAAAATAGAGTTTAAACTAAAAACTGTTACAAAGGACAGTATGTGATATTAATGAGGTCAGTTCTCAAAGAAGTTATAATGATTATAAATATTTACAAATTGTCCACTATATCTGTGTCTGTTTTCAATTAGCTTATTCTTTTTGTTCCTAAGATTCTGCATATAAATGAAGTCATATGTTATTTATCTTTCCCTTTCTGACTTATTTCACTCAGCATGATAACCTCTAGGTCTATCCATGTTGTTGCAAATGATAAATGGTAGGATTTCATTTTTTTTAATGGCTGAATAATATTCCATTGTATATATGAACCATAATATCTTTATCCAATTGAAGGTTAGGGGTTTGGGGGCTGGGAGAATGGGGGAAGGGTTAAAGTACAAATTAGTAGTTGATAGTTGGTCACAGGGATGGGGAGCAATGGAGTTAGCAGTTAATTGAATAGCTAGGTGGAGGGCCAGGGGAGGGAGGAAGTAATTGGGGGAATCATTTTATGAACTATATAGATGTCTAACCAATGTACTTTATACTTGAAACTAATTTAAATAAAAAAAATTTTAAAAATCAATTTTGCATTCCAGTACCTATCATAGTATATTGCCATAGTAGGTTTCTATAAACATTAGCTGAATAAATAAGTGTATGGATGAATAAGATAGTAAAGGTACCTGAATTCCAGGTATCAAAAATAACAGAATAAATGTCAGTTATGGAGGAATAGTGCAAAAAATAGTGAGATCTGACTACACAAGTACTATAAAAGTTGAAAGAAGAGAGAATAGAATGTAGTGAAGTTGGAAAAGACTACATAATTTAGAACTAATTCAGCCTTAAATTTGGGGCAAGGTTTAGCATCAGGTAAGAAGAAAAGCATTCCTGGCACAGGAAACAAAATCCATAAATACCTGCAGGTGCATAAGAGCATGGACCAATGAGGAGAACAGCTCTATTGTAGTGGAGAATGTGCGGGAAACGGAGTTAGATGGACCGAAGCCAGAACATGGAGATCATTAAAACAGAATGAGGAGGACTTGGAAAAGCACCAGGAAAGCTTAAGTCTGGTCAAACAAGATGTTTTTGTGTGCCAGGACATTAACTTCTCCTCCATTCACTAACTCTGTTTTTCCAAATGATGCATATTTCTCTCTCATGCTGTCTTGGACATAAGACCCCAGGTTAGGCAGGGGGTAAAGAAATAAATATTGTCTTCAAGAGTTCATGGTAAACTGATAAAAGAGAGCCACGATCAAATATAAGATAAAGTAACTTGGGCTACAATGATGTCAAATGCTGGTCCCCCAAACTATGGCCCAGGCATCTGTTGATAAAACAAAGCACAGGTAATTGCTTACCACAATAAGAAAGGACACTAGGACAACAGAGTCTTGGTAATGTCCCAGAGACAGAAGGACAAAGTCGGGACAGTCATTGAGATTTCAAAGTCTGGTTTAAGGCAGGTCTTTCCATGTAACGGTAATCAAAGGGCTTGATTACTGTTGGATAGGAACCATGACATAATAGTTTAGGATTAGTGAACACGGCAATGTAAGAATTTGGAGGCAAGGGGTTCAAAGAGTCCTGATGCTCTCTATAAATGAGTTGATGGGACTCTCTGGAAGTCCTCGGAATGAAAGTTAAGATATACAATTTGTATCTTCCTGGGAAGGAGTCTCACAAAATACTGAAGTTATGTTAAAGACAATGGAATAATAAAGTTATATTATATGGTAAGCCACAGATGGTTTTGATTCTCGACGTACATGCATGTAAAGAGCAGAAGCAGCAGAACCAAAGGAAGAGGAACCGAGATCTGCTAGGTCAGTTTCAGAGAAGGCGTCAAAGGAGAGGTAGCCTCTGTGTCAAAACTTGGAAAATGAGCAGGAGTTTAACCTGTGTACAAAAAGGAGAAAAGATTCAAGACAAGGGCATAACGTTGTATAAGAAAAGGTATGAAAGAATGTGTCTGGTCTGAGGGACTATAAGCAGTTTCCATAAGCAGAAGGCTTTCGATATGTTCTAAAATAGAAATCTATGCACTTCTACTTACCCATTTTAATGATTCAGTGTATATTTTAGGTATGAATTTTTTGCATAAGTTAAAGATGATTCTTAAAATTATTCCTGAGACCACTTTTTTAAGATTAGTTTATAAACAATTATGATTTGAGGAGATAAATTTAAAATCATGTGAGGATTTTATCTAAATACATGTTTTTTATAAACGAAGTGTTAAAACACATAAAACTCCTTCCCACCTAAGGAGAATAAAGAAAAAGGAAGCAGGGAGCTTTCACCTGGGTCCATAATTTCTCTGAAGTGGTGTAATGGCATTCAAATCCTCCAGGAAAAGGAAGGAAACATTCTATACGACTGAAAGCCAGAGTTGAGACCATTTAGATCTCTCTCCTGCATGTCAAGAGATTTTTGGTAAACTAACTTAGAAATAAATCCAAATGGATTATGATTGTCATGCTGTATAATAGAAGAGATGACCTCGAAGGAGATTTAATCAGAAAATAAATTTCAAAGTCAAAAGCATGCTTTGGTGCAATAAGCATTTGATGCTCTTAGTAGCCTCACCCAGAAAGCTGCATCCTTATCTCTTTGGTGCTCTTGTCTGATAAGGGACAAGGCACCTTCTATGAGCTAGTCAGTCCCAGGTCCTCCAGTCAGTGATGAGCACGGCTAAGACTCAAGCTGCAGGCTTACTAACCCCACACCTGAAAGCCCAGACAGATTCAAAACAACCAGCTAATTAAACCTGGAGCACTAAGCTATCATCATCTGAGATTCATGGGCATCCAACAAGCAGAAGAACTAGCAACACGGCATTCAGCAACAGCTGTCACCTGCTATAATGTTCTTTAATTATCTTAAAATCTCTAAGAACTGACAAATGGGTGACAAAATGCAATTTTCTATGTCAGGAAGCGAGAGACAAGCCTGTGTTACTTTGATGAGAGGAAATACTGTAAAATCATCTCTCTCAGCTCCTCTTATTGGGGAGGGGAAACTGTTGTCACTCAATTCCTGTCTATAAACACACTCATTACAGGACTCCTGGAGGGACACGTTTTCTTCTTTATAAAGATTGAGTGGGAGAGGCTAGAATGAGGACTGGGCTGTGCCAAGCTCTCCGCCATAGGCTCGGCACTTCCTTCACTTTCAGTCTCGGCTCCAGTCCTAGCCCCACCATGTTTCTTACCTCCCATGGAGATGCACTGATGGCATGGTCTGTTAGCAAAGACCCACTCCAGCTGCCTGGAATTGTATCATGCCTCTTGCCATAGATTCCTCGAGGTGCCTACACCAAACGTGAACTCATCCCTCTAGGTTGCAGTGATGTTTAGCATGACCTCCATAAAGATGTCCATTTGTCCCTAATCTCTGTTGGTCATTATGCCTTACTGCATGTGCATGATAACATCCTTTGTTTTGGGGAGGTTTTTTTTTTTGGGGGCAAGTTTACTTCTACCATTTGTACAGTTTTGCTAGCATTTTTGGATTAAAAATGTTCAATAGAACACGAACTGCAGAAAGGTCACTATGTAGAAAATAGCTCTTAACATCATCAGCTAGAAAACCACATCCTCTATATAGAGCAGTGGGGCACTCATAAGCCAAGAGCATTGCACTACTCATGGACCCATAAAATAAAGAAAAATATGGGCTAGCTCACATTGCTGAGAGTATAAGATAGTCCTTAGAGCTTGAGGAAAACAAATATTAACGATGTGCTACAACAGATTGCTACATACAATTAAAAATGATGTGTGTAGTCTTTTTTTTTTAATATTTGAGAGACAGCATAACCAATCAATATGCTAGTGTCTGTTACCAGGCACTAACCTTCTAAAAAGATCACTAATAATTCTCAAAACATACAGTATTTGAGACTTGTTCTTAAAATGTGCATAAATATATTAATGCACATAACAATGATTACAAGTTCTGGTTACATTTTTAAAACATCAGAATGTTTTTTATATTAAGATTTCGTTGTCCATAGCTGATCAGAGCACTCTCCTGCCCACTAATAACCACTTAAATTTTGTATTTAAGATTATTCTGTGATTAGCACGTTATCTTCTCAATGTCTCTTAATAGTTAAATTAGTCCGTTTTGTGTGATCTCTGAGATGTAAGCTCTCTGGGGGAACGAAGCCAGGATCTGTTAAGTGGTTTTATTCATAGTACTTTGATAATGTTAATATTATCAACATTTGGTTTTTGATAATAGGGATAAGCCATGTAGTCAAATTCATTTTTTTCCTATATTTTTGAACTCATTATCCATTCCATCAATGCATCTCACTTTATCACGTCAGCACCCACAGGTGCTGGCATTTTAGTGTCCAGTACATTATTAGACCAGTTAATTGAAATGGCACCTGAAATGGACATGTCACTAATCTAAAGAGATAATATTTTTTCCAATCATCTTCCACTGAAACTCCACAGCTGGGGATGAAGTTGATCTAGAAGAAGGTACAGCACCAGAATGCTTCTCAAGCAACCACAAAATCTATATTTCCAATTGACCCAATTTACTTAAGGCATAAAAAAAATTCTGTGTAATGAACTTACCCATTTTCTACATTTAATATAATTGGAGAATGTTAAAGAGAGAAGGAACCATTGTTTCATCTCTGAAAAAAAAGAGTGAAACTATCAGAACCCTGAATCCCAAAGAAACAAAATTGATTTAAGTTTGTAAAACGAATAAGGAACTCATATTAAACTCACTGGCATTTGCATTGAAGCACTGCATTGCATTGCAATTCTAAAATGTGAACATTTAAATTACACATCACAGCCCCTGTCCTTATACCCGTTGTCTCCTTTCAACATAGAATAAATAAGTGAAACTTGACAGGACTCACACTTCCTATCTCTGCAAGGGTGGCCCATGGAAGTTGGTCACAGACGCAGAGCCCAGACAATCCTGATAATCTAACCAGGCTGAAGAAAGATTAGATGTATTATAGGTACAAAACGTATTCTTTTACCATGTGTCAGTCAGTCCCAATAGATTTATTTTCCATTGTGATTTATTCATATTTGTGAAATAACAACACCAAAAAATTGAAAAGCACTTTGCTGCTTGCCAAACACCTCTATCTACATTCTTTAGCCCAGTGCCTGGACAAAGATAATGAGTGGACCAATGGGGATTCATTCTCCTCTTTCACAGTCTAAATTTGCTGATGGAAACAGGTGCCCAGATAGAGACCATATAACTAGTTCTCACCGACAGAATGTGAAACAAAGTGATGTGTGCCTCTTCTGGGCTCAGATTTTAAGTATTGGGTGCTCAATCCTCAACTCTCTAACCATTCACTACATGGCCAATTAAATGCAAAGGATCCAATGGAAGACATTAAGGAGGTCTTAACAGATGGAAAGAGTCACAGCTTAGAGGAGATTCACATAAGTATGGGATGTGAACAGGAAATTACTGAGATTTGGAGATTTTTTGTTTTACTAACTAGTGGAAACACCACTGACAAAAACAGTGACAATGCACGTACCAATCAATGCCTAACTCACACAGGGCATTCAGAAAAAGGATGGATGGATGGATGGATGGATGGATGGATGGATGGATGGATGGATGGGCAAACAGGTAGATGAACAAATGGTGGCAGCATTATATTCTAAGCTATTAAATATGGAAATTATGAAGTCCTGCCACAAATACAACAAGAAGTAGTGATGTCAACTTCCAACACATGTGAAATGGTCCAATAATTGTTTTTTTTAAAATATGGATAATCTGTAAAATAGTAATATATTCCGGACAAACTTGAATAGCAAATATCAGAAAATTTGTAAAATGCATTAAGACTGAACAAATTAATGTGATTCTCTCAAAACAGCTGAAGACTTATAACCATAATTGTCCCAAATAACACAGAAAAATGAGGGTTAGAGTACTATTACATAGGTTTAAGAGCATTAGGCTTTGAGAGTAGAAAGATATTAATTCAGGTCCTGGCCATAGCACTTACTGTGTGACTCCCAATGGGCTATGAACCCTCTCCATGCTCCATGTGATAATGGAAGTAGAAAGCTTAGCCCAGTGCCTGGCACATAGAAGTCACTGAATACATGTTAGGCTGTTATTCTTATCCTTGAGGGTGAATTTATACATTACTATTGATAATTAAAATACATTTAAGTTATACTACTACAATGGCAGGTAATTTCACAGATATTAAAGCATAGAAATCTTTAAAAGATTCCACCAATAAAAAAAAAAAGAAAAGAAAGAGAATAATCCTCATATTGCAGAATCTGAAGCTTTTCAAGTGTCGCTATCAGTGGCTGCAGTATAATTTTATAACTGCCAAGCTATGCCTTCTAAAATGCAAATTTAACTTGTCAGTTCAGTGATTGCTAACCACGCTGGATATCCGTACTCATGACGTTCTCTTTCTTTCTACCTTTGAGCATTTTTTTTTTTAACCTCGCCAGTTCTATGAACCACTTTCCTATTTTTTAAACTCCTGGGCAAATATTAGACCCAAGGTCACATGCACACTTTATACACTCAGTAACAGTAAATGCCAAGGCTCTTATCTCTCTGCGATGGATCCTTCTTCTCTTTGGATTACTGTATCACATATAACATATAAAATAGAGTACTTACTCCTATAGTCTTGTGTATTACTATCGAATTATTTCAAGTTTTATTTTTTTAATTCGCTTAAATAAGACTGTAAATTTCTTGAGGCCTCAGTATCCATCCTCATCTGTGATATGAGACAGTTGTATTAAAGGCCTCTTGGTTTCTTCTTGCTCTAAAATTCTCATTATCTCTTTAGTCACTCTGTCTGTGAACGTCAAAGCACTGAGCACGAAGACGGGCACATCTTAGCTCAGTCACGACGCGAAGAGAAAATATGTCATCTCTACCACAGCTCTATCACAGTCAGGTCTGAAGCGAACTGCACTGTACACATCGGCATACGGAATAACATTCACTAAGATTTTCTCCGTACAGGTTTAGAGCTAAGAAAATTCATGCGCTGTGTTTTTCCTTGTTTTTATGAAATCGAGAAGCAACATAGGGCCAGACAGTCTGCTAGAAGCTTTCTTGCTCCTCCAGGAGAGAATACCCTATTTTCAAAAGCTTTCTCAAATGCTCCAAGACTTCTGCTACACTCACAAAAACTAGTTTGAGGCAGAATTCCATGTTCTTCCACTCTCCTCATCCTCAAAATTAATTTACCACGAAACTAATGACTTAACGTTCAGGATCCCTTATTTGAAAAAACTCTTGTAAACATAACTAGCAAGTTTTCCACGTGGTCCAGTGTTGTACAGTTTGCAAATGCAAGATATTTGATTCATAATTAAATGACCGCTGTCTCTTTCCACTCTCATTTTCCCTCCTTTTATTCTCCTTCGCTAAAGCAGTTGTGGAGTGACCATGGGCACTTTTGAAATCCAGGTAAAAGGTTGTACGGTTATTGTAGTTGGGAATGCATTCAGTATTTGCTCAGCTGGATATTTTCATGTGGTTTACCAACACTTTCACACAGTTAAGCTATTGCTTGTCCAGTAAAGTGGCAAAGCTAGAATTCAAACCTAGGTTTGACTGATTCTAATGCTATCGTATCATATTATCTACTATCCATCATATTCTTTGGGGTCCATTAATAGTTCTTTGGTTTCTTAAATATGAAGCTCTATGTTCAGCCTCTTGGCAACATTTGGCACCTCTTCCCACCTCCCAACCTGTTGCCGCCAGGCTCCCTGAGCCCTAACATCCACCACTCTCCTGCCTATACAAACAATGCTATCCAAACTGGAATGTTTTTCCCTTTACCAGATTGTAGTTTTGTTCATGCTCTTGTCTCAGACTACAATGGTCTTGACCAATCACATTATATCAATCTTATTAATATCTTGCTAAATTGACATAAAGCCCTGACACCAATAAAGATAATATGTAACTCACAATATGCCACTACTACAAGGGTTATCAGTGAAAAACTGGTTAATGATTGCTGTCAAATAAGTTTAAGTTTTCCACTGGAAAAAATCTAGAATCAAAGACCAACCTGGTTGCATAAAACAACCCTAGCACCCAGGTTTTGCTCTCTAAATGTAAGTAAATGTTATTTTGTAATTTAAAAATTAACGGACCTTGGGAAAGTGGGTAATTACAGAGAAGAAAGCCTGCCTGAAATAGTAAAGATGCAGCCACTAACAAAGCACCACAGACAACAGCTCAAAATCAAAAACTCAAAGCACCAAAGTGGAGCTGAACCACTACATGTAGCTCTGAGGCCTGCAAAAAGGGCTTCCAGCTGTCAGTTAAAAGACATCTATGTTAAAAGAGAAATACCTAAAATACAAATTATCAGTGATACTGGGGGATTATTTTGTAGCATACACCAAAAGAGATAGAAGCTATTCTAGATCCTGGATAGCACTGAACTAAAATGACTCATTCTTACATACAGTCGTTTTCTGCTTCAAAAAAACCCCGGAAGGACCCTCATGTGAATAGGCCTTTATATTTGTAAAATTTATCAAGCAGTGGACAGTAATGCCTATCAAAATGAAAATTTGTTTATGTTTTAATTTGGAATTTCAATTCTGGGAATTGAACATAGATAATAACACAAATACATAAATATGTGTTTACAAGACTTTTTATTAAATCAATAGTCTTAATAGCACAAAACAAAAAGAAATAAATTGTGTACATAGAGTATTGACTAAATATGTAAAGTATATCTATAACATGGAACGTAGGCATCCATTGTGAAGAAGGAGTGATGATATCTGGGATAGGCATTCATTTTTAGGCATGGAAAGTACATCACTTGAGAACATGGTTAAACCATTTATATTCTAAACATATATGGAACTGTTCAGGAATCAGAATAACAAATTGTTAATAGTTTTATCTCTGCAAGTGAGATTAAGTAAGATTTCACTTTGGGCTTTGTTAATTGATTATTTTATCAGCATATTTTTTACACCATTTTTTTACACTTTTACAACCAAAAATAAAGATGTTTTGAAAATATAAAAAGGCAACATCACAAAAAAAGAAACTAGTTTACTTGTGATAGCACTCCCCCAACAAGGAGATTCTCTCCTTGACAAAATTATTCACCAAAAGATACCTTAAAGAGTGAATAGTGTGCATGCATTTATACTTAGTCACAGATTACAGGGTCTTAGAAACAGAGGAATTCAAGATTGACATCTTAGAGGCTACTGCTCATGGAACCCAACAACAATAAGTGAAAAGTGTCTCTAAATTTATATCACTGAATATAATAATTGGAAAAAACTTATAAACTTGCAAAACTCTCCATTAAATTCAATTTCTACAAGCCTGTCTGTAGATGCTTAAAATAGGGTCCAAATGTGTTTGTGCCCACCCAGCTTCCTGCAGTCCCTCTGAAGTCACTTTGGAGTCCACATCATACAGCATTAGTGCGAATTACACCCTCACACACGGCAATGAAACAGCACCAAAGAGCGAAGGCAATGGGTCTGAATCCTAAGAAAGGACAGAAGTCATAAGCAAGATGTGGAGAACTGTCATTCATGTTGACACATATTAGAGGCTTCTTGTTTTTTACTCTATTAGTTCTATGTTATTATTATTCAATTGTCTTTTGCAGAACCAAAAAACATAGCTTTGTAAGTCTTTGGCACCCTCTTTTGGACAATCCGATTATTTCAGAACTAAATTTGTTTCAATGAAACATTTCTGAATATGTTATAGGCAAACTGGAATCAGACACATTTTTATACTTTTGTTTTTCTAATTAATAGACTTTAAAATGGTTTTAGATTTGCATAAAAATTGAGCAGATAATACAAAGTTCCCATATACTCCCCTCCTCCATAGTTTCCTCTATTATTAACAACTGGCATAAGTGTAGTACATTTGTTAAACTCGATGAAACAATATTACATTATTATTAAGTAAAGTCTGTGGTTTACAATAAGGTTGTACATTTTTGTACAACCAATGAGTTTGACAAATTTCACAAATCCACCACTATAGTATCATAGAGAATAGTGTTACTGCCATAAATATCCCTTGTGCTTCATCTCTTCATCTTTCCTCCCTTCCCCCTGAACCTGTAACCACTGATCTTTTTTACTCTCTCTCTAGTTTTCCAGAATGACATATAGTAAAATAATATGTATCCTTTCCAGACTGGCTTCTTTAGCAGCATGCATTAACCCATGTCCCGTTTGCCAAGAGAATACTCGCTGATGGCGTTTGCAGCTGCAGCGTTTACCCTAAGATAACTCTCGGATTATTGTCCTAACCTTACTCCCAAAGTTTGCCACTAAATATCTCACTTTCATTGTAGAGCATCTCTCTAGTATATCAATAGTCTTTGAAAACAAATTACATCATTCTATAGCATTCTGTTTTTAGTAGTGGTATTTCCACTTACAAAATATAGTTATTCTCAATCGCTGAAAACGCAAAATCCTAGAAAACGCAGCATTCCTACGTGTGATGTTAACATCATTCTCAAACAGTTGTTAGCCCAAGATTCCTTTGATGAATCCAATTTATGTATAAATTTCTGTTACATTAGGATTAGAGACAAGTGCTGTTTAGAAATAACTCCAAGAACAGTTTTTATATTTTATTTTCACATTGAAAACCAGTCAGATTTGCTTCAGCCTCTAAGAGCTTGTTTATGTAAAATTAAATTAACTCTGGCAGCGAGCTGCACTTTGTTTTCTAAACGAGAAATGAGTTAAGAGTCTTCCAAATCTTTCCGTGGTTTGATAGTTTCTTTTTGTCACTGAATAATATTCCATTATATGGATATACGAGTTGTTTTTTTTTTTTTATCCATTCTCTATTACTGAATATCTTGATTACTTCCAGTTTGAGCAATTATGAATAAAACTGCTATAAACATTTATGTGCAATCTGTGTATGTGTGTGTGGACATAAGTTTTCAACTCATTTGGGTAAATACCAAGGATTGTGATTGCTGGGTCATATGGTAAGACTGTTAAGCTTTGTAAGAAACTGTCAAACTGTCTTCCAAAATGACTGCATCATTTGCAGTCCCACCAGCAGTGTATGAAGGTTCCTTTTTCTCTGCATCCTCTCCAACATTTGTTATTACTTGTCCTGTTGATTATAGCTATTCTAACAGGTGTGAGATGATATCTCCTTGTGTTTTTGATTTGCATTTCCTTAATAGCTAGCGATGTTGAGCATCTTTTCATATATTTGTTGGCCATTTGTACGTCCTCTTGGGAGAAGTGTCTGTTCAGATCCTCTGCCCATTTTTTGATTGGATCGTATGTTTTTTGTTGTTATTAAGTTGTATGAGTTCTTTGTGTGTTTTGGATATTAGGCCCATAATCGGAGGTGTTGTTTGCAAATATATTTTCCCATTCACATAGTTATCTCTTCACCTTGTTGACGATTTCTTTTACTGAGCAGAAGCCTTTTAGTTTGATGTAGACCCATTCATTTATTTTAGCTTTTACTTCCCTTGCCTTTGAGATCAAATTCATAAAATCTTCCTTAAGTCCAAGGTCCTTGAGTTTAGTTCCTGTTTTCTTCTATGCATTTTATTGTTTCAGGTCTTATATTCAGGTCCTTAACCCATTTTGAGTTAATTTTGGTGTGTGCTAATAGACAACAGTCTAGTTTCATTCCTCTTCAGTCGGCTTTCCAGTTTTCCCAGCAGCATTTATTGAAGAGGTTTTCCTTTCTCCACTGTATGGTTTTGGCTCTTTTGTCAAAAATTATTTTCCCATGTAAATATAGGTTTACTTCTGGACTCTCAATTCTGTTCCACTGGTCCATGTGTCTGTTTTGCTGCTGCTATCATGCCATTTTGATTATTGTCACTTTGTACTATAATTTGAAGTCGAGCAGGATGATGCCTCCAGTCTTATTCTTTTTTCTCAGGATGGCTTTTGGCCTTAGTTTTTTTTATCCCCTCTAACAATCTCTGTCTTTTAATTGGTATATTTGGACTACTCACATTTCAAGTGATTATTGATACAGCTGGATTAAAATCTACCATGTTTGTAACTGTCTTCTACTTGTTGCAATTTTTTTGTTCCTTTGTTTTAATCTTCCCCTCTTTCTCCACCTCTCTGGTTTTAACTGAGTATTTTATATGATTCCATTTTCTCTGCCTTCGTAATGCATCAAATACATTTCTTAAAAATGCTTTTCTGAGTGCCATAGAGTTTGTAATATTTATTTGCAACGAATTCAAATCCATTTTCAAATAACACTGTACCCCTTCATGACTAGTGCAGGTATCCTGGAACAGAATATTCCCAGTTCTTCCCTCCCATCTCTTATAACATTGCTGTCATGCATTTCACTTAGCCATACTATAATCAATACCTTGTTGCTATGATTTGAACAAAGAGTTGTCTATTAGATCAAAACAATAAGAAAAATAAAAGATCTTATTTCACCTTCATATATTCCTTTTCTGATCTTCTTCCCTTCTTTATGTACATCTGCGTTTCTGACCTACATCATTTTCCTTCTTTGTAAAACTTCTTTTCAACAATTTTCCTCAGTTCTTTTTGTCCAAGAGTGTCTTTATTTCTCCTTCACTTTTGATGGATGATTTCTCTGAATACAGAATTCTAGGTTGCTAGTTATTTTTTAAATATTTCACTACACTGTCTTGTTTGCATGGTTTCTGACAAGGAGTCCAATGTAATTCTTATATGTTTCACTATAGATAAGCCCTCCAACCCTCCTGACTTCTTTCTGTCTTTGGTTTTCTGTAGTTTGAATATGATATGTACAGGTGTAGATTTTTTTGATATTTTTCTTGTTTGTGTTAGCTGAACTTCTTGGTTCTGTCATTTGGTGCCTGTCATTAATTTGGAAATTTTTCAGCATTATTACTTCAAACCTTTCTTCTGCTCCTTTCTCACTTTTTGTTGTTGTTGTTATTCCCACTATATGTGTAATATCCCTTTTGTAACTGTCCCACAATTCTTGGATATTCTTCTCCATTTGTCAGTCTTTTTTCCTTTTGCATGTCAGGTTGGGAAGTTTCTATTACTTATCTTCAAGCTCACTGGTGCTGTCCTCAGTAATGTACAGTCTACTTATAAACTCCTCAAAGGCATTCTTCGTTTCTGTTAACAGTATTTTCTTTGATTTCTAGCATTTCTTTTCTTTCTTAGAGCTTCCACCTCTCTTCACATTCTCCTTGATCTGTTGTTACATGTTGTCTGCTTTTTCAATCAGATCCCTTAATATATCAACTATAGATATTTTTAATTCCTTATCTGATAATTCCAAAATCTGTATCATATATGAGTCTGGTTCTGATTCTTGCTTTCTCCATTTAGATTGGTTTTTATACTTGCCTTTTGGTATGCCTCGTAATTTTTTGTTGAAAGGAGGACATGATTAATCTGGTAATTGTAACTAAGGTAGTCAGGCTTTTAGCATGAGATTTTAGGTTAATCTGCTGAGGAGTGGGCTGTGTTTAATGTTTGCTATAGCCATGTGTCAGAGGCTTTGGTTTCCTCTGGTTTCCTTGTTTTGTTGTTATTACTTCTTTTTCCCTATTATTGTCTTTGGATTTTCCTAAGAACTCCTTTTTAAATGGAGTGTGTATCTAGATGCTCTACCAGTTGTAAACCACTTTTACTATACTGGAGCCCTGTCGATGTGATGGTGCTGGGGAGAGGAAAAAAATTCTATAATCATAATTTTCAGTATTTTGGGGGCCTGAGTCCCTGGGCTGGGACTGAAAGAAGCGTTTATCTTTTTTTTCCCCGGTACTTTGGTATGAAAAGACCACTAGAGGAGCCTGGCATTATCTAACTGCTCTCTCCCAAGACAGATAAGGCTCAGGTAAAGTAAATTCCCTTCAAGACAAATATTTGTTTAAAAAAAAAAAAAAAACTCTGGTTATATTTCAAAATGATTACTTTTACTCTTCCTTCATGAAGTACCAGAAAATTTTTCTACAATCTTCACTGTGAGAACCTGGTTGGGTACCTAGAAGTAAAACCCACAAAAGTGTGCCTGACTCCCTAACATTAGGCACCTAGTTTTTAACTCTCAAGCTACTCCACACTCAGCCTCTAAGTAATTTGTCCATTACTATTTTAGTTTCCTACTGTCACTGGACAGGAGACGAGGTTCTTGTCAACAGCACAAGAAATCATGGACAGACTGCGAAGGTGATGAAGCTTATTGAAAGCAAAATATACTCTTAAAAGCAAAAGTACACTCTCAGACGGGAGAACCGACAAGCTCAGAGGTAGCTGCCCCTCCTTGTTGTGAGTTTGGGGGTTTTATCTATTGATCTAAGGGGTAGAAATTCATAATCTTGGGTGGGCTCTATGTGGAAAGAAGGTAGTTTGTCTGGGAATCGGGGAGACGTCCCTTTTCTTGCTTTATTTGGGTTTTTTGGAACTGTCAGGCATCAGATACATGACAGGTACAGCCTTAACCTCAATGCTAATTTATTATAATAGCTATATAATGAAGAAAGAATTAGGCCAAAAGTGAATGGGGCCTGATCTTCACATATATCTTTGTGGAAAGACCACCTGTGTCTATGGATCAGGATGCTGTGGGCTTTGAGCTCCTCTAAGGGCCTATCAGGGCTCATGGTGACAACGTCTATGCTGCTGTGAGTTTCTCACCTTCCTGCTATATCTGTCCATCTGCCTACCCTAACACTACCAGGTACTGGCTCCAGCAGCTTCTGCTTCCTATAAGCTGAAATTGGCTATGATTCTCTGTGTTCATCTGTCTCACCAGTTTTGGGGGTTGTGGTTTGCCCTGTGATCTCAATTCTCCGCTGGATCGAAGAAAAGTCATTGATTTTCTATTTGATTTATTTTATTTGTAGTGAGAATAGGGTGATGACTCTCAAGCTCTTTACATCTCACAGCTGAAACAGGAAATCTTCACAAGTGATTTTTAATTTTTACATGGATATATTCTTGTTACCAAGCCACAGCAATACTATATCTCATTCCTTTCTAAATGCTGGTTTATTTAACAAGATGACCTGCTCTACAAAAATTAAGGTAGCATGCAAACAGCGGTTTATTTGAAAACCAGCTTTAGGCAGGAGGATAGGTGATCAAAATCAGCAGTATAGCTTTTGCTGATTTCCATGATGCAAATACTCCAATGATGGCCACCTCAAGCTACCAACAGTTTCACACCAGGCTTGCAAACTTCCTAAATATTTAACAATTGGCTCTCACAGGTAGGATCTGTGACAAATCTGAGTGGAGAGAGTAAGTTGCTTTGCTAGTATCCTATTCATTTTTTATGGAAAAAAAATTATTCATAGATTTCACATTCATATATTGAAATCCTAATCCCCAGTATCTCAGAATGTGACTCTCTTTGGAGATAAGGTCTTTAAAGAAGTGAGTAAGTTAAAATGAGATCATCATGGTGGGCCTTAATCCAATACGACTGATATCCTTATAAGAGGAGGAAATTAGGACACAAACAGTTATGCTGAGAAGACAATGTGAAGACACAGGGAG
This sequence comes from Pteropus medius, assembly GCF_902729225.1. NCBI lineage: Eukaryota > Metazoa > Chordata > Mammalia > Chiroptera > Pteropodidae > Pteropus > Pteropus medius. The sequence goes on from NW_024349801.1 coordinate 12,368,267, forward strand.
CAGACAGTCATGTATAAGCCAAGGATAGAGGCCTTGAAAGAAATCAACCCTACCAACACCTACATCTTAGATTTTTAGCCTCCAGAATTGTGAGAAAACTAATTTCTGGTGTTAAGCCACCCACTCTGTGGTACTTTGCATGGCAGCCCTAGCAAACTAATACAAATACCAATCAAAGAATGGTCCATAGGACCTTAAAAACAAGTGCTTCCGTTATACATTCATACAAGTACATTTAAGCACAAAACTTTTATTCTGAAATCATTGTTTTCTCTTTGACTCTGCAGAAGCCATCTCTGAAGTTGTCTGACTAAGCATGATGCAGTAAAGAACAAGGAAAGTTAGACAGATGTGTCTGCTACCACATAGATTTCACATATCTCAAACTGCTGGCTGCTTCTTAGAGTCTAGGAATCTTTATAATCCACAAATCATTCCCAAGGTTAAAACCAAATCCGTGAGAATATATGCGGGGCTATGCATTGGCCTTATGGCATCTTATCATTTTCAAAGTCTCACAGAGACTGCTCCATATGCCCAAGCAAAAAGGGAAATCATGCATAGAAGGCTAAGTGATAAAATGCAGGAAAAATGCAAAGAAGAATTTGTACTGAGTATTTCTGTTGGAGCACTAATCTACAGTCAGAAGACTTCAATTCTCCTCCGGCTTCAACTAGAGGAAGAAGCCAAGCCATTCACTTTATAAGGGGTGTCAGTCTTTCATGTGTGAAACAAAAGGATCAATCCATTAGCCAATCTCTAGGGCTGTTAACAGCTTCCAAAATTTATAAGTTATAAAAGTAGAAGAGGATGATATCCTATGAGAAACTCTGTGATGATGGACTTAAAGGAAGCTTGAGTCAATCTTTCTATGATATCCACATGACTAGATAAGTCTACAGGAGAAAAAGCAAAGGCAAAGCAGTCATGGCACTGTAATATAAGACATGCAACTGAGGTGATATCAATGAAAATGTCAGAGTAAGAACCTCTGAAAATTTAGCCCTTCATGAAAATAATAAAAAAAAACTGACAAAAAAATTCAAAATCAATTTTGTCAGAGCTCCAGATATTAACCAAAAACCTGTAGTAACCCAGCAAGTATTTATTCGAGAAAAAAAAGTTTAAGACACAGACTAAAAGGAAGGAGATGGAAAAAGATATTGCTTTGATGGACCAAGAGGGTATTGTGGTGAATGAAGTAAGTCAGATAAAGACAAATATTGCATGATTTCACATACATGTGGAATCTAAAGAACAAAATTAAAAAAAAAACAGAAACAAACTCATAGATACAGAGTATATTTTGAGGGCTACTGGAGGGGAGAGAGTTGGGGGAGATGGTGAAAAAAGGCAAAGGGATTAAGAAGTGCAAATAGATAGTTACAAAATAGACATGGAAATATAAAATATAGCATAAGGAAAATAGTTAACAATGTTGTAATAAATATGTAAAGGAGAAGAGGGGTACTAGATTTAGTGGGGTGATCACTTTGTGAGTTATACAGATCTCTAATCACCGTTGCATAACTGAAACTAATATATTATTGTATGCCAACTATAATTTTTAAAAACTCATTGAATTGTACAATGTAAATATGAGCAACTAATTGTCTATTATATTTCAATAAAGCCAAAGGAAAAAAAAGAGAAAAAATGTCTAAATAGTCATAAAAGAAGCTTTGTGGTGTTCTAACTTACCCTAATACCATCTTCTACTGTCCATCTCACCAGTAGCCTTGGAAACCAACAGCCTGAACAGCTGGTGCCAGAAAGAGCAAGGACTGACGGAATGGGAGAAGATATCTGCAAATCATGTATCTAACAAGGATGCAGGATCCCGAATATATTTTTTAAACTACTACAATTCATAATAAAAAGACAAAAAACCCAAATTCAAAAATTGGAAAGGGTTCAAATAGACATTTCTCCAGATGACTGATAGATGATAGATACATACATACATACAAACATACTTAAGCACATAAGGATAGGTAAGTAGATAGTTAAGCACATAAGAAGGTGCTCAACACCATTCATTGGGGAAATGAAAATCAAAACCACAATGGGATACCACCTCGCACCCCCTAAAGTGGCTATAATCTTAAAAAATGAAAAGTAACAAGTGTTGACAAGGATGGAGAAATTCCAGTGGAGAAACTGGAATCCTCATACATTGCTAATGGGGATGAAAAATTGCACAGCTGCTGTGTGACTCGGCAATTCTACTCTTAGGTATATACTCCAGATAAATGAAAACATATGTTCGTGCAAAAACTTGTCTACAGGTGTGCCTAGCAGCATTATTCATAATAGCCAAAAAGTGAAAACAAAGCAATTGTTCATCAGCTTATGAATGGATAGAGTATATAATCATACAATGGGATATAATTCATCCACGAAGGGGAATGGAATACTGATACCTGCTGCAACATAGGTGAATCTTGAAAAGTTTTTGCTAAGTGAAAGTAATCAGACACAAAGAGGCCTCATTATATGACTCCATTTATACGAAATGTCCAGAATAGGCAAATCCATAGAGACAGAAGTACATTAATGATTTCATCTTTTTGGATTAATGAAATATTCTGGAATGAGTCATGATAGTTGTACCTCCTCATGAATGTACTCGAAACCACTGAAATATATATTTTAAAATGATAATTTTATGGTATGCAAATTATATCTCAGCAATAACAATGACAGACATGCAGTTAAACCAAATATTGCTACTGATTCCAGAAGCTTGGCCTTAAACATGGAAAAACAAGCCACATCAATAAGAATGAACACCAGCACTGTGGTTTCTCTGATTCTGACACATATTCTCAATCTTTCAAAAGTCCAACAGTGTTGCCAATGAAGCATTTTCATTTTAAGCGTTATAATAAGCTGCTCTATTGTTGTCATCATTCCTTGCCTGACATGTGATTTTATTTTATTTCCACAACATAGTGAATTTTGATAGATCACAGTAATTTCAGTCCATGAGGATCTTTCAACTGTAGGAGTGAATTAGAAAGATATTTTTATATTGCCTATTTGAGATAACAGGTCCTAGCACCATGCTTCAGGCAAAATACATCAAAAGAATGAACTGAAGGTTAAGTTTCCTTTTAGATCACGATTTTAATAACATCACAAACATTCTTGCCTAAAAGCAATCCGAATTATTCAACTGCAAGATATTCTATATTCACCTCCTTCAGCCTGAGGAAAAGAAGAAAGTCAGCGGCTGGAGACATTTCTAAGACCGAGGCACATTCGTCTTCTCATTATGCCCTTCTAAGTCACCAATCCCTGAACACGACACCAGTACCCTCAGAGAGAAAATGCAAGTAAAAGCTTTTTGAAAAGCTTTCTATTATATCTTATTTGCAAAGGTAATTCTCATGTGAAAAGAAGCAATAAGAAATTCAGGTAATGAAATTTAAATACCATGTCCAACAATTATTACCATTTTATCCTACCCAAATCAGTCAATTAAATTTAACTATCTCTCTAAATTAGTGTTAGATTGCACTTAATCCCAATTTGATGGGGGGAAAAAATGAATGTGTATATACCTGTTTCTATGAAAAAAAATTTCTTGCTGGGATTATGAATCTTAGAGAATGAAAGGGCTACTGAGCTCTCTGCCTGGAATGCTATTTATTATAGAGCAGTGTTTGTACTAAAATAAGATGGCTCCATGGGATCTTTTCCCAAAGGGGTTTATTTACTGAACTACCCAGAGGTCCTCCTTATGATTCCAAATATAAAAGAAGCCACTGATGTATTATCCAGGAGCAACTCTGATGACAAGTTTATATTTAATCAGGTCCCTCCTGGCTTCAGTCTATTTTGTGAAAGGCCTGGTCTTTGACACACACACACAGAGCTGACTGAGGTTGTGCAACTGTGGTCCTGCTTAATAAATGCTTCTTTTAAAAAAACTGTATTGAGATATAATTGATATACAAAAACATTGCACTTATTTTACGTATACACCTTGACGGGTCTGCATATACTCATGATAGCATCGCCACAACCAAGGTGTTCAACCAAGGTGTCCATCACCTGCATAATCTCCTTATGTTCTTTTGTGGGGTTTGTTTTGGGTTTTCTGTTTGTTTGTTTGTTTTGGGGGTAAAAACACTTAATATGAGATCTACCCTCTTATTTTAAACTGTACACTACTGTATTATTAACCATAGGGACTACGCTAAATAAATACCTTGTGACATTGATGACAATGACAATGGACATGATGTCAGGTACTATTACGCATGTTCATTTATTCATATAATAAATGATTTTGTATTGATCACTCAATTTTGTGCCAGATCCTGTCTTGGCACTGGTGATAGAATGATGAACAAGGAAAACAAGGCCGCTGACCTCATGCGGCTTTGCATTTTAGTGAAGGGAGAGGAAATAAACATAGCATAAGAGAATAAGATCATTTCGAATACCGGTAAGTGCTATGGAAAAAATACTTTTGAATAATGAGATTGGATATGACAGAGCAGGATAATTTACTAAAGAGCACGGAGAGGGTGGTCAGCTCATCAGGTCGTCCTGCATCTACGAAGACCAATGGGGCTCCTGTACTGAGAACACTGTGGGGACATGAAATATGCCAGTAACAGATGTTTGAAGGCCAGTAAGAGATCAGTGTGCCAATGAAAACATTCAATTCAAATCAGGTTTCACTGAGTGGGATCTGCTTCAAGAAGACTCCCATTAGGTTTCATGGGCGTACCTTTACACACATAGTAGCTCTAACCTGTTTCAGCTTTCAAAATATATTTGCCTAAACACTGACCACGATTCTGCAATTACTTTGCAATGGAAAAAGCACACTTTTGACTTTGTGTGGAAGACAGAATTCAAGAACTGTGAGTCCTGAAATATCCCACTGAACTGCTGATAATCACCATCACACTCAGAAGAAATGGGATGCAATTTTCCAATCAACAAATTAACAAGGTCAAAATGCAATTTGGAAAGGAAAAATTAACTGCAAATGGTTTAGATATAAATTATTTATAACTACTACTTTAGACATCTATTTGAATACTTCACTTAAGAGACGAACCTTCTCTGAAATTATGTAATATCTTTCAATTAGTCAATGCAATTTATAAACAGTAATTTATAAATTCACACAATAAAGGTATCTGCAAAGATGAGGCTGAACGTGTGACACTCCTTGCTACGTTTGGGAAACTCAGCATATTGAGTCAAGTAGTCATATTCATTTGAAGGACTAACATTTCGGCAAAGAAATGGAGAGATAAATGACAACTCAAGTCTTCTCAGGCATCATCTACAACGCTGTGGCAGATAATATAGGTGAAATATTCCAGCTTATCTTTGTTCTCTGTCCTAGTCTTTTCGAGCTGCCGTTAACAAAATACCAGAGCCTGAGTGCCTTATAACTAACATAAATTTCTCTCTCACAGTTCTGGAGGCTGGAAGTCTTAAGATCAGGGTGCCAGCGTGGTGGGGTTATAGTGAGGGCCCTTTCCTGGGTTGCAGACTAACTTCTCATTGTGTCCTCACCAGTTAAGGTGTCTTATTCTTTCTAAGGTCTCGGCCTGAGAATCGGTTGCAAAGTTTTCTCTTTAAGATAATTTTAATTCATGTTCATTTGTCATAAGAGAACTTTTTAGAACATAATTGTTATTTTTAATGTCTTTGTTTTGTTAACTTACAAGATTAGTATTTTGTAATACGGAATTTGTATTTTTTGAACTGGACTGTAATGATTTATTTCAGTCTTAATTGATCTCTGCTCTAATAATTTACAGACAGACAAGAAGTTCATGTTTGGTGTCCCAGCTACACTTCGCAGTCTCTCTCTGCTGCGTTCGTAGCCATCGAACCTGGGTGTGTGTGAAGGGGCCTGAGTATCCCAGGGTACACAGAATGGTCCATGAAGGGCAAATAAAATAGTATATTTCCAGTTAGCATTTGCTGTATATTCATAAACAAATAAATAAGACCTCTTATCAGTTTATAGGTAAAATAGTCATGCACCATATACACAGCGTGGCGGGCTTGAGGAAACAGTGGAAGTTCACTGAGATGTTCACATTTCTTGAAGCCAACAAGAGAACACCAAGACTAAAACGGTTTTTATTCCGCTTAAATCAGCTCCTTTATGACACAGAACAGTGATCTCATCAGACCTAACGTAATCTGCAAAAAATTCAAAATTGTCAACACTGTTTTATTATTACAAGCTTCATAGTTTTGATTAGATTTTGTAATCTATATATTTGCATAGTACTGCATATATATACTTTATAAATAACTAGATAGAAATACATTGGATATTTACTAAAACAATGTTCTCTTATAAAGGCTATTTGGTAAAATACTTAAAGACTTTATTCTAAAGTACCATTTTAATTATATCGATCACTTAGCTGAAAATTAAATTATCATTCAATTGCCACTATCTACAAGGTATAGTCTAAACTCATCCTGTGGCGAATCTGGCCCTTCACAGTGTAGCCCCAACCCCTTGTTTTCGGTCACTCTTCTCTCCCCGGGTAACCACATGGGCTCACTCGGTCTTGTTATGATATTCTGAGTATCCATCTCCTTCTATGTGATATCTGCAGTGCTGGGAACGGACTGTTACTTGCCCCTTTCTCAAGTGGAAAATTTCTACATGTCTTTTGAAACTTGATGGATGGTCACCAATTCTGTGAAGCTTTCCAGACTCCTCCCAGCAGAGTTACAAAGCACGCCATCTTCTGCTGTCACTGGGAGTCCACATATGTGCCTCCCCACAAGGACAGGAGCCCTCTGAGGCAGGAAACACATCTATCTTTCTTCTCTGTGCAGGTCTTATATACCAGACACGAATGAATGCTAATCAGTGCCCTCATAAAAATACTTCAATTTATTTAGAGGTGAAAAATTACCCTAAAAACTATATTATTTCTACTACTGGATCCTAGTGGGAAGAATGTCATAAATCACTTCAGTCAATAACATGTATTATTTTAGGCAAAATATCTTTATAAATTTTATGCTGAAGTAAAAATTCCACCATAACAGAAATAGGAATAAAGTGGATCTCAACAAAACAGATTGGCGTGCCCAAAGCAATACCACAGGTATAATTTCATATGTCTCTTAAAAGAATTTAGAAATGCTTTGTGCTGTGTTCTGAAAAGCACCTCTGCTGTCTAACATTGCCACCTAGTGGTAGACTTCAAAATATGGTAACTCAAAATAATCCTGTGCCCACTGTTTCAAAGATACATAATAGGACTTTAGCTTCTAGCCATTGTAGAATAATAGAGAAGAGATTTTCCCTTCCACCAAAGAAAAAAAAAAACACAGACAAAATATACCGCACAAGGATATGCAACACAGTAGATAACAGGCAATAACAGACAGTGGAAACAAATAAAGTCAGCCCTACAAATGTCCCCAGATTGCTGCCTTGAAAGAGATCCCAGGCCACAGTGCAAAGTAGGAAATATGAGGAAGTCTAATGGACTCATTACTGATCATGTAACAATATTTGCTCATCATTTTTAACAAATGTGCCACACTAATGCAAGACGTTAATTATAGAAGAAACTGTTATAAATTGTGTTTATAAGAATCCTTTATACTTTATGCTCATTTTTCTGTAAGCCTAAAACTGTTCTATATAGTATGTGTGGGCAAGTTATGCAGAACACTGGGGGTGTGCCTGGGCCAGTTGGGGGGCACATGTTGCTGAGGCATTCCCAGTAGGTCACAGATGGGCCTCTGGAGGGAGTCTGGGACACAGCAGGATCTGCGTTCCTATAATGGCCTGTGGGAGTGCTGTCTGCCTATCTCCTAGGCTCTTTCCACCCCCAGACATTTGGCTCACCATGCAGTCCTCTGGATGGGGCAAGATAACAATGAGCCCCTTGGGCAGCGTCCAACACAACTGGGGGAAAAAGTGCTCTCTCATTCACTCTTTCTTTGCCCTGCAGGAGAGAAACCACAGGCCAAGAAGATCTCTCTTGGCTCTATGCTGTGTGCCTGGGGGAAGGGGTAATGCAGGTAGTCAAACTATTCTTATCCACTCCAATGTGTACATACTTGTAATTTTTTTCTTTTTTCTTTTTTTGCTCCAACAGTATGCCAGAACTTCTCCTCTGGAAACACAAACTTCCACAAGGGCTCTCATCTTGTTTTCAGAGGCTCCTGAACTGCAACCGAGAGGGACGGAGGCTGGTTCACAGGACACCGCAGTATCCACGGTCAGGACCAAGGTCTGTCTGCCTGTTACCCAATGCACAGGTGGGTGAGACTTTTCCTGAGGCCCTTAACATATGGTGCTGGATCCCACCGCTCTCACAAAGGTACTTTTGTCCGTGGATGGATGCTAAACTTTTATTTTTGGGGAGAGGGAGGCAAAAATAAGGGACATCTTACATTGCCATGATACTAACATTCTAGAGCCACTTTTGATTGTCATGGTGGGGAATGATGCTACTAGCATCTAGTGGATAGAGACGAGATTGCTGCCGAACATCCTACATGGTCCAAAACAGCCCCCACAAAGAGCGATTCTGTACAGATGTCAAAGAGCCAAGACTGAGAAATGCTGATGAATAATGTCCAAAGTTTTGAAAAGGAAGAACAAATTGAGAGGGCTTAACTATCCGATTTTTAAAGCCACAGTGACCAAAACAGAGCATTTGGTATACAGACAAATAGATCAATGGAACAGAATAGCAAGTGCAGAAATAGACTCATACATAAAAATTGATTTTCCACTATAGTACCAAGGCTGTTTGATGGGGAAAGGATAATCTTTCAACAAATAGTACTGAAATAAAATATATGTATAAACCATATACATAATTTAACACAAGTTATATCACAGACCAAATTTAGGAGCTAAATCTATAAAAGTTCTAGGCAGAAGACATCCAAAATCAAGTAGCTGCGACTATAACATCCTTCATAATCCATCAGGAAAATGAAGAAGAAATTGAGAAGTATCTAAAAAAATGCTCTGGATTAAAAATGCTCATCTTCAAAGAAGCCTAACACTGTTTTCAAAAGACACTGAGTGAGTAAACAAGAGCGAATACATTTATTATACAGAGTTCAAGAATATTACAAAACTCCAAGAAAAAAAGCCAGATCAGGCTTATGGGTGAACACCGTGGAATATGACAGTTCAGGCTTCTGCTCCTGGAAAGACACATGGATAATGGGATCTTGGAACCATCTGTAACAAATTCACCAGAAAACAGATACCACATGGAAGATGAATCAAAGGGAGTTTTGAAGATGATGATTGATGGGGCTGGATTAAATGCTTACTTTAAAATTCTTGAATAAAAAAGAAACCAATTGCACAGTAACTTAAAGGAAGAATATGAAATAATGGATGCTCTTAAAGACCATATAAGACATCTTCAAACTGGTAAAGTTTCACTGCAGTCAGAGAAAAGTGCCATTAGAAAGGGAGACATCACGGCTCCAGGTGAAATGTCAAGTCCTCCCTGAACTGTAACAGGAAAAAAATAATTTTCACCAGATACCTGATTGAAAGAATGCATCCTGCAAAGAAACGCATGGGAGAAACTTCAAAAGCAGACAACGAGACCAGCCATTACCATGAAGAGCTGGACAACTACAAAATACGAGCAAAAATTCAGAAAAATTTTGAAAGAATTCCATGTTATTCTCAAAGCTTATTTAGAGAAAAGCTCATGACAATGAGAGCTCTGTTGGCTAAGAGACACCTCCATAGCTTAAGAAAAGAAAATGTATACCTGAGACCCCCCCAAAAAAAAAAAAAAAACGAGGAAGAATATCAGATTTTGAAAAATACTCTCATGTAGCAAATAGGACATTTGACAGAGGCCAGAGAGGACCACCTGGGCATCCTCTGGATGTCCAGATCCCCAAGGAAGGAGCAGCACCAGGATCCAGTGTCCCCCTCTAAGAATCAGGACTCCAGGAAAAGTTCCCTCCAGCAGGTGGTCTCCATCCTGACACAGAAGGTCTATCTCAGGAGCTAGAGAGAGTACGTCCTCGTGTGGGCAGCAGCTAAGGACCACCTTTTAACTCAACAAATCACAGGATGGAATTACACTGGCCCATGCTTTGGCCTTCCACCTGGGCCCTTGTCAAACTTCAGATGTTTTAGAGGCTTAAGGGGCTGCTCTGGAGAGAGGACTTTCTGGTCTTCCCTCTATTGTAGAAATTCAGGAAGAAACTGCCAGCAATTGTCAATGTAATTTTTATAAATTTTGAGCCAAACTAATGACATATGCCAGGGAACAAGATCTAAAATGCTCAGAAGAATAACAGTTTTACAGTTTCTTTTATGCGTTTGAAATTAAGGAGAGATTGTAAGGAAGGTCACATGAAGGTGGGAGAAAGCAAGGCGGGGACTGGATTACAGGACAGTTAACAAGACTCTGCTCTCTTGAGGGTGGTTACACTTATTTCAAAGATGTGTTAACCTAGATGCACAAGAACTATTGGCAGGGTTTGCTTAAGGCAAAGATAAACCTTTTACTAAAAAGTTACATGCCTGGGGTGTGACTACCCACCATGGCCTGACCAGTTAGGAATTTATGAGCAAATCACCCTGTGAGGTTATTTCTGTAGAGCACCCTTCTTGTCCACAGAATATTCTCCACAGACGGCCTTCCCTGGTCCGGCACTTCCTCCCCATCTTCCCTCAGCTACGAGAAAGGCTGTGCACACAGCCTGAAAACAGAAGTGAATCGCCTCCAGGATGACCCACCTTCCACGGAGTCTGTAGAACCAGAACCACAGCAAGATAGTCTTTTTCTCTCTACTGAAATATTTTTTTTTCTATTTTATTTTCATTGCTAGTGATTATAGAATGTCTAAAATGAAAACTGCATGGGCTTACATTTCCTACATAATGTTCTATACTTGTAGATTATTTCGATGTGACACCAAATTGTTTCCATTTTATTCTATTTGCAAGCAACATAATTATAATTTTTTGTTTGCTTGTTTGTTTTTAACAGATGTTCTAAAATAATCCAGGGAACCAGCTAATATTTTATTCTTTCTTTTTAAATAATTTTGACTTTTTTTCCTCTATTGATTTCATTACCATTATATAAAGGGATCTTACGATATCACAAAACTTGATATAACCTGATATAACCTGATAGGGTTATAAAGTTTAGGCTTGTGGTTTATTCTGAATGTGAATTAGATTTAACCCTGAGGCCACAACTCTCTCACCCTCCTGAACTCCTTGGGGCATTGACTGGGAGGCAACCTAAACACTGACTGGGTGTGGTGCGAGGCCTGACTGGGTTCACAGGTCAAATCCAGGGCCTGCCCCAGACAAAATTATGGAGGTGACAAAATTTTTTCAAAGCCCCTAATTCCCCTCCCAGCCCCTGTCCTCTATGCTGTACCACTCTGCCCCATCAAAAGCCTGGATCTGTGGTTGGAAAGGACTTCAGAGGCCGGCAGTCAACCTTCCTCACCCCCTGCCCAAATGTCACCTTTACAACCACGCAGTCACTGGAAACATTTCAAAACCCTAAATGAGACCAAGAGGCTATGCTGCTCAAAACCCTCCAGTGCCTCCAAATCACACTGAGACTCGAATCTATGCTGTGATCCACAGGGCAGTGCAAGTCCTGATCCAGGCACAAGACCCTCCTGCACAGCCCTGACCATTCTCTGTTTGATTAGCATCTCAAGCGTATGTGTCATTTCCTCTGCCAGGAACACCTTTCCCCTGACAGGTAGGTGCTGCCGCATCGAGTGGATACTACCTGTGCTCTTTTCTTAAAGTGCCCTTTCCTACGCCCTTCCTAGGGGCATAGTGATGGCACTTCCTCTATCCCTCTCTAGTCCTTTGTCCTATTCATTGCCTCATAGCGCTCATTCTTTCTGAAATTATATTATTTCCAGATTCCCTGTAGGACATCTGGTCCTGTCCTAAACATCCGTGGAGACATTTAGTCCATGCCAGAAGAGCCTTGATATTTGGCCCTGTCAAAAACGTCCCTCCTTAAGAAAATATCTCTGGGTTCTTTTTTCCTATTTTATTTTCATTGCAATATGTTATACATCATGATGAGCTTGGACCTACGCAACCAAACATCGTGAACCTTGTGGTATGGACCAAATGCCTCCATGGACGTTTCAGACAGGACCAACTGCCCACTAATCTCTGTGATTATTCACAGGTATTTTCTGCATTGCCTTCTGCACTGTGAGGGCCCATGGGGCAGAGAAATTATCTTTTCTCACTGAGCCCTCTCTCCTGTCTGGCACATGACAGATATTCATTAAGGATTTGGGAAATTGAGCAAGAAATGAACGTGTGAATCCACTAGGGAGACCCCTGAGACCTCAGACCTGCCCAGACATCAGAGTAAGGCCATTCTGGGCCTGCCAGTGCTGGACACACATACTTGCAAGGGCCTCCTTGAAGCCTTACAAGGTACCCAGCTGTTCTCACTGCTTGAATGTTCCCTGAGGAGTGGTTGTCATAGAAACCGCTTCTCTCTCCTGTATGGGTTTCAGGCCAAAGACCCCACCTTAATGCAGTTCATGTAGTGGGCAGGGGAAACTCAAGCCTGTGGGGCAAGAAAAAGTCTGTATTAAAGAGACACGGTGGAGTGGCCACTGCCTCCTGTACTGCAGTTTGAGCAGGAAAGAGCTCGAGTGCTTTTGTGACCTTGGGGGCCCAGATTATCTCACTGATTTGGATGGTCATCAGCAAGGAGGGACCTGCACATGCTTAACACTCGGCTCCTCCACAGGAGCCATCACTAAGACTTGTGAGGCGCAGGACTCACAAAGCACAGGTGCTCATAGGACTCCACACTGTTTTCTGCTTCATCCCCTCGAAGTCCCCCAATGACCACCCTCTACGGCAGGGGTCGCACGCAGAGATAAGGAAACTGAGGTTTGAACAAGATCTAAATTATGAAATTTTGAGAGGTGGCTGTCTGCTCAGGCTCTGAAGCCAGACTGCCTGAGAACCAGGCTCACCTCTGCATCTCCCAGCTGGGTATCCTTGGGAACATTACTTAAACCTGCTCCCCTAAATTCCTCAACTCTGACATAGAGTTGTGCAAATTAAATGAGACGAATTTATGTAAAACTCTTAGCACATGGTAAAATGGACTGTCACCTTTACCACCACACTCTAAGTTACTGACGTACTGGCATTGGATCTGGAACATCCATCCCCAAATCCCGTTCATTGTCCACTCTCTGAAAAGCCATTTTGCCTCTGTTTAAGCTTTTACTAGCTGGCAGGCTGCGTCAAAATGTTTAGGGTATGAGGGCCTCTCATGGAGGGAAATGTCACTTACTCAGGAGGAGGGGCCCCAGAGATTGTGACTGTGGCTGTGCTTGGGCCAGGTGTGCGCGGGTTGGAAGCATGTGAGCACACCTTTCCAGAGGCAGATCTGAGCATCAGAGGGTTCAGGAGGGAAAAGGGCCTGACCTTGAGGGCAGATCATAAGAACAATCCCTGGAGTTGAAGGAAACCAAGAGTGAAGCGGGTCATTTCGGGCTGTGAGTGAACAATAAACAACATGAATGTAATTAGCAAATGCCATGCTAATTAGAACCATGGGGAACATTCTTTCTGGAAGTGGGAAAAACATTTTGGAGACAGCTATGGAACTAAATGTGAGAGTACAGAAAAGTGATTCTGGGAATAAACCCGTGCTTCTCTGAAACCCAGCGGGTGCTCCCTCTCCCTTCTCTGAGCACTCACATTCACTGCTTCACGTCATCGTCTAGTATTGCCATCACTTGAGTCTGAGCCTCTTTTCAAGTTCAGAGTGTGGCTCTGTTTCTGCCTCACTCCAGACTATTGGGGACCTGCAGAGCTTTACACAGACCACTCGCTGTTCCATGTGGGAACTTAACAGGATTGTAATTCTTAGATAGTGCTCTATAAATGTATATTAGTCAATGTGGCTCTTATATGTGGTTCCATGTTATTGTTTGTAGGTGGTATAATGACAGTATTTTGTGGCTATAAACAAGTCTACTAAAATAATCAGAAACACAGAATTTTCTTTTTTCTAGAATGATTTAGATTATTCTCCTCTTATCCTTTCAATGCTATTTAAGTAAGGATAGTATTTTGGTTAGCTGTTTAACAAGCCCCGTAACATGAACACTAAGAGGGAATTTTACATGAGGTGGACTCAGGACTAGAAAGATTTAGAATGCAAAGTTTGTTTTGGTGTAATAAGAGCTGAGTGACTCTACTTATAACACTAATGTGGTTAACAAAATCGATTTTGATTTTGGGCATTGGCGCCGGCTGGGAGGGCAGACGGGCTGCATCTCTGAGTCTCTCCCCGACCCGAGTCTGTATCTCTGAGCCTATTCCCCAAATCTGTCTCAGTCTCCCCCAATCCGACTCTAAATCTCTGAATTTATCCACCAAGTTGCTATATCTCTGGGTCTCCCCGCACCCAAGTCTCTATATCTTTGAGTCTCCCCCCTAAGTCTCTATAGCTCTGAGTCTCCCCGACATTCTCTGTATCACCGTATATTCCCCGAGTCTCTATATCTGAATCTCCTCCCCTGCCAAGTTTCTATATCTGAGTTTCTATCCCCCCAAGTCTCTTTGTCTGATCTCCCTCTAAGTATGTCTGTCTTCCCCACCCCAAAGTCCCTATAGCTCTGAGTCTCCCCACCTGAGATTGGTGAGTATAATGAGATGGAGAGAGAGAGCTTTATAGATCCTCGGGGAGGGGAGAGAGACAGAGAGATAGAAATGGGCAGCTGACTCAGAGATACAGACACTCTACGGGGGAGAGATAGACTTGGAGGGGGAGGGGCTCAGAGATATAGAGATTCGGGACGGGGAGACTTAGATATAAGGACTCAGGTGGGGGACAGAGAGACTCATAGGGAGAAACTCAGAGGCTCGAGGGGAGACTCAGAGATATACTCAGACTTGTGAGGGAGTCTAAGAGTTATAGTCAGAGGTATACTCGGAGATATAGAGATTGGGGGTAAGATACTTAGAGATAGAGAGACTCAGAGATTCA